>NC_140299.1:54941962-55541962 GCF_964211825.1 Aythya ferina | reverse complement strand
TGCCACTACTGAAGGTGGCATGTTAGATGACTGCATTTAATAACCTTTCCAGTCACAGTAATAAACATTTAGTGGATTTTGAAAATAATATTTGGGGAACCTTATTTCAGAGATGTTTTATTTCATCTTACATATTTATTTATTTAAAAGACACCTGAGAAGATTCAAAGTTCCTCTGCATTTCTCAGAATTTATTATGTTTCTTTTTGTGTTTAAAAAAGAAGTTCAAAAGAACTTACCTAATTTTTCAAGAGGGTAATCTATTAAAAAGTACTTTTGATAAAATTCCAGAAGTTTCACTGTCGTGTTTAGAGCATACTCTACTTGGTTTATATGCTGTGGTATGGCATAGACAGATACCTAGTCAGAACAGAGAAGAGAACAGACTTTGAAACTTACAGCTACAAAATCCTTAGAAGCGGCTGTATCATAAAAATAACTTTGATTAGATTACAGATTCATCCACATTTAGATGCATACACAAACACAAGAGACAGTCTTACAGTCTAGAAGTCTTCTTAAACTCTCCCTTGGACTATTAGACACTCCTGGCAAGCAAATAACTCACTAGCCAGACTCTACCCTGCGTTGGTATGATCATTTTCAGACTTTACCATTAAGCTAGTAAATACTACACATTGCCAGTCTCTTTCTGTCTGGTGCCTTCTAAAGCTCTGCTAGATTTCCTTAGTTTTGCTAAACCTTACATGGTAAGAATAAAGGAGAAGCACAGTGAAGAACCACTCTCCCTCAGACAGAACACATCATTCACTCTTTTTCTCTTCTCCTATATGCTTTGCTCTGCTACTAAATACTTCTATGATACCAATAACACATGCAAATGGCACACATTGCATAAATTGCTCATTTACTCTACAGTCCGTTTCCGTAAAAAAAATTTAAAAAACTGACTTATTGAAAGACACAAGGTTTTTTGTTTTTTGTTTTTGTTTTTTTTTCCCATAACATATTTGCTGCTTTACTTGAACACACACGATAAAGTCTATTGCAATGTAAATAGTATGTTTGCTTCCCTTGGGAACAGTACTGTTTCCATACATCTTTTGAACAATTCTTAGTTCCCTGACATTAACCCCTCAAAGATCAAGTATTAAAAGCAAATGTTTAAAGCTTCCAGTTATGAAAGCTTTTAGGGATTTCAGATTTTGTGAATTTCTGCTACTAAAAAGCCCTGATGTTGAGTCCCACACTGTAGAAGTCTTCTCAGTCTGGTATAAGCCCTGACATCAATCCAACCTACAGCATATAGTTATTGCCGAAGATAAGCATAATACTGTACCTACAATAAGTATTAAACAATACAAGAAAATATATAAATAAATGGGGTGGGGATTCATGGAGGGAGTCACTAGGTCTTGCAGAAAGTTTGTGTTTGCTCATTGGTTTGTGGATTTTTTTTTAACGGTTTTGTTTTCTTTGGCTGCACTGGGAAAAGGTGAGAGGGACTTACAAGAGGAATAAACGTACCAGACTCCCATTAGTTTCTCTGCTGATGTTTTTCAAGTCTGCAACAACAAAGGCTACCAGGTAGGTGCTCATCTTCAAACTCATAAAAAATTCATCTTGGACAATTCCATTTGTCACAGGAGTAGTGGCTTTCTGCAGGTAAAGGGAAGTGTTACTAATGCAGACAACAGAACACTAAAGCATGCAAGAAATCAGTGTTAAATTAAAGATTTATTGCAGAAATGGCTAGGAAAAGTTTATAAGCAAACATGAAGAATAAATCTATTTTTTGGTTATGTTTCAGTAGAACAGCTAAGACCCACAATCTATCCATGGTGTAACAAAGCTTGAGGAGACATGGAACATTTAAGCCTACATAAACCAGAACTACTTATCAAGCTTTTAATATGCAGTATTGCCAGACAACCACATTGTTGGAAACACCCTCTATCTCATTTAATTCATACTTAAAACCCCCAGTATAATCCAAAATCAACAGCAAGATTAGCATTAATCCACGAGAGCTTTAGGCTGTAGGCACAGTTCAGAATAGCCTGAAAATACAGGCACTGCACAAATTAAGTATTTGTCTCTTCCCAGACACCTCTTCAAAAACAGGAACTAAACATACTAAATAAACAAACAACAAAAAACATAGCATGACTCCTCCTTTGCCTAACCCCTACCAACTGGGAGAAATTTCATTTTAAAAAGTTAAGGAAACCTAATGTCTCATTCACTTTAAAGCACAAACATATCCATTTTAAATACACTGTCAAATATAACTGCCCACTCAACCTTCTGAAGAATGACACCGTGGTGTATCTTAAGAATACTTCTTAAGAATGCAGAACTTTTTCTTAATATTAGTCCTGGAAAGGCAAGCTTTACACCTAGAAGTACTTCTTTGTACAGTCCTTCACAAAGAAGTTACATAAAGACAACACCTAAATGTACAAAATCACTAATGCAGAATAATAAAGGTTTGGAGACAGTGACAGTAGTACATATGTGTTCTGAAACTTCATAAAAATATTTGTTTCCAGAAACCATGAGCATTTAAAAAAAAATCATCAATAACTCTAGCAAATTAACTGCCAGCCTGAAATGTTTAATCCTGAGCAGAGCAATACAATCATCTTGTCTGGCCACCATGTACGAACAGAATTTCCTTCTTGTATGTCTTCAAAACATTCATAAATTTGTCTTTACTACAGCTTCATTATCATAAAAAGGGATACTGTACTTCGGGGGACAAAGCATCTGCTGTGGCTGCAAGTAAACTGTTTCAAGTCAGTTATCCTCATTAAAAAATAAAAATAAAAAAATAAATTCACAAAACACAAGCCCCAAACTCATACGGTTTATTTCTAGCTTGAATGTGTGTCAGCCATTAAATATTGCCATATTAGCTGTGCACACACTAGTTGAGAAATACTGCTTCTGAGATCTCCTGCTCATGTAAGTATTTATAGAAATTGACAAAGCTCACCCTTTAACATTCTCCTGGATAGAGTAAAGAATCTGATCTTAATTGTCTCCATCCAGTACAGCCTGTTCCCAAGACGTGCAGTTATTACAGGAGAAATTGCAGTTATTTATTTTTCCTAACAGAGGTTTGTTTAAGTGTTTATTTTCAGAAGAGGGATCTAGTAATGATCTCACCAATGGAATATGCTTTATGCAACAAGATACCCTTATCCACTTTTGGTATTTCTTTCTTTATGCATACACAAAACAGCTCGCTAGCCTGAAGTGTTGCACTGGGATACCATGCTACCTAACAGAATATATTCAGGCTAAGCCTGAAATGTCATGGTTCAGCATGTGCTAGAGCACTTGGAAGATCAGGGACAAAAAGCATGCCAATAAAAAGAAGATTTGCATATAAAAGTTAGTACTGCTACAAGAGAATTCATTGATGCCAGGAACATTCTTGAGGTAGCATACTTTTCCAGTATATATTGAAATAAAGATTTTACTGTAATTCACAAGCATGAGAGAGCAAGTTTTCCTGACAAATTACAAAACCCAAAGGGACCACTTCTAAACCCACTAACTGCATGTTTAGGTATCATGTAACAACAAATGAGGAAATACACAGCATCGAGTTATCAGAGTATCAAGTTGAGGAAAGAGGAAACAAAACAAAAGAAAAAATATTGTTTGTAGTATAAACACAAATTAGTAATTCTTCTAGAGATACTGCTCATTAGCAAAACTATCAATTCACTTGCTGTGTGTGTTCTCATACCTTATCGATAAATTCTAATTAAATCTGACTTATCTGTTTGACATGAGAACTCGCATTTGGTTCTCAACACTAAACATACAACTTCACTGCTGTTAATGCCTTTCTTTGGTATAGTCTTTGTTTCACATAAGGATGCATTCTCAAATCTTCATCACAAAAAAAAATGTAGTAACCATATTTTAAAATAGAGATGGAAACAACAGAAAATGCAAATGATACTTTTTGAAATGTGTTTTCTCCTGTGCTCTTAAAACATTCTCACTATAACAAGCTCAGTAATTGGTACAGAGAAAAAAAAGTAGATAAAATATTAAATAAAATAGATAAAAAATAGAGAAGTGGACTAAAAAGCAAAGAACCAGATGATGGAAAAAGAATCCCAGACAAGATGGGAGAGAAGGAGAATTCTTAGCTTGAAAGGACAGGACCTTCTGCCTGTGGCACTCATAGGTAGTTGAAGAGATGTAGTATTCAAGGCAGAAGCAGCAGCAGCAGATTTGAAGGTAACTCAAGCGGTATGTCAAACACGAGCAGTAATCAAAATACCAAAAAGATGCAAGAGAGACATATTCAGAAGGGAATTTAAGATGCAGGAGTGCCATAAAAATTACTTGAGGAATGACTATGTAAATCACAATGCTGGGAACAAGGCAAGGAACACACATTTTCTATGCAGTACAGAAACCGCTGAGTATGTAGTACAAGCAATCAACAGGGAAAATCTGTAATATCTATGTTTAAGATGATACAAATGTGCAATACCAACCCATTTTTCACTGCAAGTAGGAATAAAAGGACACATTTCCCAAACCTCCGTTTTTCAAATGGCTTCCTACCTCCTTGAAAAGCGAGCAGTGCAATGAATATGACACTGTGGCAAGAAATGCTAGGAACTTAAATGTAAATGTGTCCTGAAGTAAGGAGGACAAAAAAAGATGCATTAACGATCTAACTGTAAAAGCACTTTATCAGTACGTTCTCTCCATGTGGATGATAACTTGTGGCGCACACACACACAGAAAGAGCTACCAACTGCTTAACAGCGCTTGGAGCTGAGCAGAAATAGATGAGGTGGGGTAGGGCTCCCTCCTCAGTGCAAAATGCCACAGGCGCATACCTCGCAGGACTGGCAATGCAAGGCAGACATTATGGAAAGATGCAAGGTGAAAGCACATAACTGTCATTCTTTCCAGATTTAAATTGTATGTCTTAAGGTGTGGGAGTCTAATTAGAGGAAGATCCTCTGACAAGAAGCAATAACTCACTAAACAGGAAATACCGACTTGCGTTTTCAGGCATATTAGTTGGTTCAGTTGAACTCAAAAGTCACAAGTCTCGGCAATAGAGCTTCAGCTACAAGCAGCTCATCTGCTGGCTCTCTCAGGAAGGTAGAAAAGCCTGCTAATACATACTGATGCTTACTGTTCACTGCATCAAGTGACCCATTTGCATAATCTAGAAGACGACAGTTTGAACTTTCGCAGCCTTGCTCAACACCACAAACAAATGCAGTAGTTTCCCAGATGACTTCTTCCTGCACAAACAATGTTGCACAAACACCTTGCACAAAACACATGAAATTTAAGTGAAGTCAGAAGAGAAAGGGAAGTCGATGAAGCAGTTAGATTAAATGACAAAAGAAAGTATTCACTGAAGAAAGCAGGATGGAGGTGCTGCACAGACACATTGTGAGAGAAAAGCAAGGGAAGTAAGCGTGCCTTCTGTTACAGTGAGGGCCCTTGCTTTCCCTTCTGGAGAAATCTATTATCAACCACAACTGGCACAACTAGACAGCAGACCAGTAATTCCTTTCATATTTCCAAATAGGAATTAAAGATTCCTGAATAGGGGAAATTTCCAAAACGAAGCAAAAAGTCAAGCAAATAAGTAAATGTTAAAGGAGAACACAGAACTCGAAGACAGACAAACTAAAATAGTAGCACCCAGCAATCCCCCAAAATACCATGCTTGATCTTGAATTATCCCCAACCATTTTCGTTAGATACCTAACCACATATGACAGCGAAGCACAGTTAATCATTATTTTTCCTTCATTTCATTTGCCAGTCATTACCAGTCAAGAAGGCAACCAAGCCACTTGATACCATAGGTATACCAGATAATTCTGAGAGATGAAAACTGTCACATTACAGAGATGATAACTCTGGCAGTTACTGAAAAACGCTTTAAAGACAATGCAGTCATTAGTCATAGCCAGCACTGGTTCACAGGAGTCCTGCTTAACTAACTTATTTTTTTTTTTATTTATTTTTTTTTTTTTACCATGAAGTTACCCATCTAGTTGACCACAGGAAGACAGGACATGTGATTTTGGGGGGATTTTAACAAAGCTTTTGATGCTGTCTCTCACAGTATCCTTCTGGACACAATGTCCAACATACAGCTAGATAAATACATGATATGATAGATAAAAAATTGGCTGACTGGTTAGGCTCAAAGAATTATAGTAAATAGGGTTCACACCTGGATGGAGGTCAGTCACTAGCAGGGTCCTCGTGACTCCACTCTGGGTACAGTTCTCTTAAATGTTTTCCTTAATGATTTGGATGAAGAACTTGAAGGTATATTTAAGTAATTTTAAAGGTGAAAATAAACTGGGAGGAGCATTTGACTCCCTCCACGGTGGAGAGGCCTGACAGAGAGATCTTAACAAATTAGAAAGCTGGGCAGTCACCAGCAACATGGAATTTAACAAGATTAAGTGTTGGATGCTGCATCTGGGACAGGGCTATCCTGGATATACGCACAGAATAGGGATAAGAGGCTGAAGAGCAGCCCCACAGAAAGGAATCTGGAGATTTTAGTCAACAGCAAGTTGAATGTTAGTCAGCAGTGTGCCTTGGCAGCCAAAAGGGCCAGCCATATCCTGGGGGGCATCAGGCACAGCATTGCTAGCTGGTCAAAAGAAGTGATACTTCCTGCTCTGCGCTTGTATGGCCTTACAATCAAACACTGTGTGCAATTTTGGGTGCCACGACATAAAGAGAATATAAACCTATTAAAGGGTGTCCAAAGGAGGGCTAAAAAGATGATGAAAGGTCTAGAGGCAAAGACTTAAGAGGAGTGGCTGAGGCCCCTTGGTTTGCTCAGCCCAGGGCAGAGCAGGCTGAGGGGAGAATCACAGAATCACAGAATCACAGAATTTTCTAGGTTGGAAGAGACCTCAAGGTCATCGAGTCCAACCTCCAACCTAACGCTAACAGCCCTCCACTAAACCATATCCCTAAGCTCTACATCTAAACGTCTTTTGAAGACTTCCAAGGATGGTGACTCCACCACTTCCCTGGGCAGCCTGTTCCAGTGCCTCACAACCCTTTCAGTGAAGAAGTTCTTCCTAACATCTAGCCTAAAACTCCCCTGGCTCAACTTAAACCCATTCCCCCTCGTCCTGTCACCAGGCACGTGGGAGAACAGGCCAACCCCCACCTCGCTACAGCGAGGCCTCATGGCGGCCTGCAGCTCCCTCACGAGGGGAGCGGAGGGGCAGGCGCTGAGCTCTGCTCTCTGGGGACAGCGACAGGACCCGAGGGGACGGCATGGAGCTGGGACAGGGGAGGGTCAGGCTGGTTGTTAGGGAAAGGGTCTGCACCCAGAGGGTGCTCGGGAACTGGCACAGGCTGCCCAGGGCAGTGGTCACAGCACTAAGCCTGCCGGAGCTCAAGCAGCATTTGGACAGTGCTCTCAGACACAGGGGCTTATATTTAGGAGGTCCTGTGTGGAGCTGGTGGTTGGACACAATGATCCTTGTGGGCCCTTCCAACTTAGGGTACACACAGTGCAACAAAATATCCTTTCTCAACTCATAATGATAGCCATCCGTAAGAGACAAGCAACAGAACATACACCAGGATTAGATCTGTAGTACGCCTTCTGTGGTGATGTGGTGCAGTAGGAGAGTTGCAAGCACAAATATTCTTGGCAAGTACGTGTTTCAGAGTCCTCATGGTCTGTGGAAGGTGTGCTTAAGAGCAGAATAAATTTTAAGCAACTATTTGCAATTTGCTCAGAAACATCTAAACATGAGCAGCAATGACAAACAATAGTTTGTATATAAAGAATGATAGAAGCTGTTTTATGAAAGTTACTTTAACCACTTGTCCAACTTCTGGCACAGGAAAGCAAGTAATCACCCCTTCTGGTATACAAGAACAGAAAAAAAAAAAGAGGAGAGTTGTCAAGCAGTTTGTATAGTGATTCTTTCAGTGAAGAGAGCAGCCAATAATGCACTCTTAGACCTGGATATAAACCAAGGTGCTGGAATCCTGTTAAAGTAATTGTTGAGAATCACCACAAATCCATGAACATTCATTTTGTATGAGGAAGACACTGTTTCACACTGGCACAATTATCAGTTTGCTTTTCAAAAAATGGGGCAGCTACACCAGCACCTGAGCCTTTGACAGCCTCCTGAAATCCATGTATATCGGGCACAGTATACATACATGTTTTACCAACACTGAGGGCATATTTTTTTCATTATTAGTTACTTAGTACTATTAGTTACTTAACCCTTCCCCAGAGTTACTTAGTTTAAGTCCTTGAGGAACAGACATTTGTTTTAGAAGAGTCAGAGTGTACAGTTTATCTACTTCAGGTCCAAACTACATGACCCTATGATTCTAATTTAACCCCCTGGGCATTACTGCAAAAACACAATGCAAAGCACTTACGCAGATTACTTAGGAGATAGCTCTACTAAAATTCCTATACAAAAGTAAGTACCTTTGGCATATTTGACAGAGCAGTAAGTTTCTCATCTCTCTTGATCTTAATTAAAAATGTAGCTTTCAATGCTGGTTCATCAAAGCATGGAAAAGCAGATCTTGCTGCCAGAGGTTCAAACTGAGTTGCTGCAAACCACCTAATGAAAAGAGGTAGAAAAGGGCAATTTAAGAATTAGGAGAAGGATAAATGACAGTTTACATATGATTGAACAGTCACCCGTCCCCACAAACCTTGTAACTGCTTACTACAGAAGAAGCTTTCCAAATGGCAGATAACATGGTTGGTCCACTTAGAATAAATGTTTCATTAGGATTATAAAGAAGTCTTTCTGAAACCCAAGAAACTTATCTACTGGAAAACTAATCTCCTTGGCTGTTTTTTGTTTTCTTATCCTATATCTGGTTTACCAACAATTAAAGAACAGTCCAGTGATCTTTCCAGGAAGAGGGAACAAAGCTTAAAGGAGACAAAAATTAAATCAGTGAACATGCCCACCATATAGAATAGTTTGAAAATTCAGAAGGAGACATAATGACACAGGAGCTTTTCCATCTAACTGCTGTACCTTCAGTTGAGGATGCTCTCACAGTTCAGCTGTCTTCTTGCTCGCTTTGCTAGCTAGTGGACGTTTATGTAAATTCATGCACTGTCTTGCCTCTAATACAACAACTAGTTATATCACAGGAGAACCTCTCAGACATCTGTATTCCTCCTCAAGTGTTTCGATATTCACTAGCTCCAGAATTACAGCTTTTTCTAGAGAGTATCTCTGACTTGTGTTCTGCTCCCCCAGGACTACCCTGGGACCTAAACATGAAGTTCGCCAATTTATCTTCCATTTACCAGAGATAAATACTGGAGAGAACAGTGGTTCCAACTTTTTTTTTTTTTCTTTCCTATTTTAAAGAAATTGCCAACCTCCCAAATGCTTTTGGGGGTTGTGTTATTTTTGTCTTTGTCTCCAACATTTTGGACCTACAGCTTTTCTGAGGAGGCATGTCACTGTCAAGATTTATTCTCCTGGTTTATTTTCAACTTTAGTCCTCTCTTTCCCATCAACCACAATCTTGAAGTTCACAAAGATCCATTTTTCATAAATGGCAAGAGTGAATTATTTTGCTATTTAATAATTTTAGGTTTTTTGTTGCAATGTAAAAAAAATCTTCAGATGAAAATAAAAGTAACTTTTTTTTCCTATCACAATAGATTGAGTTTTATATCAAAAATGCAATAAAAACAGATGTTGTCAAAATAGCCTGTATTCCTAAAAACACCAACTGTAAGCATATTAAGACAACACCGTGGGAAACAGAGACATGCAGAGCAATGGAAATGATGATAATCAGTAAAATTTACTGGAAATGATTTATTGAAAAATACGTAAGTTAAAGTATCCTGTCTTTGAACAGAAGCAGGTAGCACTAGACTAAAGGTGGGCAAAATCCTCTGAACTTACTCAGATTATCTTTTTCCTCACCACATACAAGCTCTTCCTACTACTGCAAACACAAGATAACAAAGCTTCAACTACATCAGACTACAAAAAAGTATGAAATCTCAAAGTAGCTAATTACAACACTTCATGTTATTTTTGCTTTCTGCAATCTTACTGCAAGACTCTGTACTCTTATTCCCATGAAATATGAATTGAAATGAGACCGTCTTTCATGGCTTGTGATAAGCTACTTATATCTCCTTCATTTCATCCTGTAGTTACGTTCTTCTGATGCAATGTAGAGCCTTTGTGATTTTTTTATTACCTAAAGAATTCCTACACAGACTACTTTTGGCATTTTTGTTACACTGTCAGAAGATTGAGGCAGAGCAGCAGTTTCCCAGGAAGCAGCAGAAGGTTCTCACTAATCATGTGAATCATAAAGATTCACATGCAGTATCATGTATTAGTATATGAAAGTCCTCCTCCTGAGCATAAGAGGCTTATTGACAGTGTGCTACCTTACGGATCTGAACTTTTGTACCTCAGTAAAGCATCTTCATCAGACCTGGGTAAACTGGAACAGATCGGAAATGCTTTAAACCAAAATTCTATCTTCAAATTCTTGATCTCTTACAGAAAGCCTCCCAGACAACCTCACAGAAGGACCAGCAGAAACACATGGGAGTGAAGGCGAGAAAGTTTCTGCCTTACCCCACAGCTGCTGATCACTTCAAGAACCCAGTTATATTCCACCACTTCTTGCATATAGTCGAAGAGAGCTGCTGCAGACAATATATTTTCTTGTACATTTCAGCAATGTTATAGATCCACTAGGACCTAGCTATGCGGAGTTTTAACAGCAAACTGAGTAAACTTCCGAAAAATAAGTCAGTTTTAGTTTAAATATCTTGTCAGTGCCTAGAGAGGCCTTCTGAATCTGAAACAAAATACATTTTTTAATTTACAGAATAAGAAGTTTATCTTTCACATGTCGTGCAGCCTTCTAACAGTCTATGAAATCATGTTTACACTGAGCAGTTTTGGTTTATTTTAGAAGATGGCCACCCTTGAGGGACTTGAATAATTCAAACATCAGCAGCATAGTTACTGTATCTCACTGGAGAGAGGAAAAAAAAATATAACCAGTTTGCTACATATGTTTTACTCTTCAAGGAGTCTCACTAAAAATAGGAGAGCAATAGCTCAACAAAGGGTCTTGTTTTAAGTCAGTGAAAACAAGTAAAATATCAGTGTGACCCCTTCTCCAGAGGACAGTTTCAGTGGTATTAATTACAAGGTCTGCCTTCTCCTTTCAGGAAACAAAATCTACCCATAAGTATTTCGGGCATTTCAATACAAATTCTCTGCTGTTGCAACACTGATGACATTTTTTTTCCCTTTTCCATGCTTTTCCCTGTATGTACCATTTCACTTTTTTTTTTTTTTTTTTTTTAAACTTTAGGTCTCAGCATTCCTTAGAACAAGCTGGTAAGTGTTTATTCAATTTAATAGCCGTTTTGTAGGCCCTTCACATCTACTTCCCTGTCAGCAAAATGAACTTACCCACAGTGCTCTTTTCATATTTTTTTTTGCATCACTCAGTTTCTAGAAAATCTGTATGGACTATTATATGCTAACAAAACCATGAACAATCATAAGTACACAATCAGGCTAAGGACCATTTGAAGTGGCTGGTGGTAGGTAGCTATTTTTGTTAATCTTCACATAAAGCCCTCATTCCCCACACTGGAGGTACTATCAACTAGCCAAGAACATTTCAAAAGAGAGATACTAAAAATTAAACAAAAAAACACAACGTGGTATAGCTATCTATAAGCTCCATACAGCACCACATTAAGCTGAGGAAGAAGCTGCCCTGACTTAATAAACTCATCCATGAAAGACATTTCTCAGGCATTGCTGATTTTAATCACTGATAATTTCCAGCTCCCTAGCAGCTTCGCTTAAAGTGTCAGCAACATAACAAAAATAAAAGACTTTTTTTTTTTAAATCCCTAGATTTAAAACATCAGGAACAAAGTGAATCTTTAAACTCAACAGGAACCAGTTGTACAAAACATTCAATAGAAAAAGTCACCCCTGTTACTTCTAAAGAACAATCTAGAAATGACAAGAAAGCAGCAACTTGTGTGCATACCTTTGTTTAGAATCCTCATCTTTGTAAGAAATTTTGTAGAAGCCGTAGTAGGTGTCCGATAAATTAGCCGAATATTCTATGTTGACAGTGTAATTCTGTCCTACAAGGAGAGCCTCAGGAGCCATGATTGCTATCTGGTCATGCAATGGGTATTCCAGCAATTCAACTGGCTTTGCTTGCCTTCCTCCTGTCGAAGTAAGGGATGCCTTGGTGATATTAAGTCCTGAGCTGTGAAGCACAATCTTCCTAGTTACCTGGAGAACATTAACCACTATCTTTACAGATCCTGAAAATTTCAGAGTAGTAAGGTTTGGCTGCAACTCAAGATCATAATGCAGTGGTACAACATCAGAAGGAAGTCTCATTTTTGCCCATGGAAACAGTTTTCCATTGGTTGCCAAAGGGTATATTAGTTCCATTGTACGATTTTTTTTATGGCAGCCTTCTTTGGTAAAGGTACATTTGGGAAGAAGATAAATCACCATTATCACTGAAATCACAGTCACAAAAACAGCAGCGCAAACCACCATGGTCCTTGTAGAGGGCACCGAGCACGATCCGTCTGGACTTTGTCTATAGCCAGCCATGTTATTCCGGAGACCTGAGCTTCTGTTAATGAAGGACATTCCCAGCAATTTTGCTGATGACTCATAATCCTCTTCATCATCATCCATTTCATGCTCCCCAAGGCCACGCACCAAGAGCCGTGAGCTTCTTGGTTCATATTCAACTTCATCGGGCTCCAGGGGATGTAAACAAGGCTCTTTTGCCAAGTCAACCACATCGGGCTCTTCCTCAAACATACTGTTTTCAATCATATTTCTGGGTAACTGAATTTGATCTGGAAAAAGAAAAGAGCATATGTTACGTCATAAGCAAAAGGCATGACTATAATATCTGAAAGACAGTTTATTAAGGTAAAGAGCAAGAAACACTCTTACCACACATACTATCATCACAAGCCCTTCAATTTTCTTTCTCAGGCTTGTTCTCATTAAACCTTGCCATGTTTTTCTGCATTTTGGTTCACTATCTTGCTCCCTTCTGGGCTTCAAGATGCTTCCATTGCACATACTCAGTCACATCTTGCACCATAGTTTGGGATCACCACATTTCATTCCCAATTCACTGATATCACTGCCTTGGCTACATATCTCCTACCCCAAATAACTCTACGTGTATTCAACTAAATTAGGTACAATGAAATGTTTTTTATGTTGCAGGGTAAAGAACAGGCAGCCAATACAGTTCTTAAGGTGCTTCTAAATATGCTAGTTACTAAGGCCTTGTTAGAGGAGAATATTTGCCAAGGTGCTGGCAGCTATACAAATAAAATATCCATTTTACATTTTTTAAACTACTGTTTTTAAAAAGCACCCCCCCCCCCCCAAAAAAAAAAAAAATGCATCTCCTAAAGCAATATAAATATTACAGTTCAAATTGAAGACTTCATTCTGCCAGCATCAGGTACCTTCATCCTTCAGGTGCAGTTATATTTTGATCAAACTTCTGCACTTGTCTGTAACTGTTTATGTAAAAAGTTACCTTTCAGTTAACCCACTCAGTGAAAAGTAAAAAAACTGAAAATAATGTTCAGAAGAACTATATACAGGTTATTGGATGTGGAAACAGAGAAGTTGCAACCTTATAAACAAGGAGTTTTGTTTTTTTTCCTCATGCTGTATTTCATCCAGAGCACTGTAAATAACATAGAAAGGTTGTTGATAGGTTTTGTTGTTGATAGCTTTTTTCTTTGGACACCACAGAGCTGTCTGGCAAACAAAACAATTCAAATGGAAAAGTTATATATACATAAGAGATTTCTCAACCAAACAGTGCAAGAAATCCCATAACCAACTTTTTAGGACCTTGCAAATTAGTTAATTAGAATAGTGCCTCTTCACAGCTTCAAGAGGACTAGGCAACACTTTTGTCAAACTGCAAGGCTCTGGATATGAAGCTAAGCTCTTTCAGACATGAAGGTCTATTGTTAGCCAAACAATCATATCACATCTAAATTCTGTGCATCATTTTCCAAATGAAAAAGAAAAGTTTTCTTTCAATCTAAAAGCTATTGAAAAGGTTTTAGCAGGCTTTTACTAATTTCTGGCAAGAATATACTTAGTCCCAACCTATAGAGAGATATCAGTGCACCACATTGCACAGTGCAATACATTAATGATTTATATATATATATAGCTAAGGTCCCTTTCAACATTTGAGGTTAATAGGTTAATCATAGAACCACAGAATGGTTTGGGTTGGAAAGGACCTTAAGATCTTAAGGGACCTTAAAGGTGCTAACTCCGCTGCCAAGGGCAGGGCCACCTCCCATCAGACCAGGCTGCCCAAAGCCCCATCCAGCCTGGCCTTGAGCACCTCCAGGGATGGGGCATCCACAGCTTCTCTGGGCAGCATGTGCCAGGGCCTCACCCTCATCATGAAAAATTCCTTCCTTATGTCTAATTCAAATCTACCCTCTTTCAGTTTAAAACTATTAGCCCTTGTCCTGTCACTACAGGCCCTAGTAAAAAGTCACTCTCCATCTTTCTCAAAAGGCCTCTCTTTGGGCACTGGCAGGCCACTATACATGTAAAGTCTCACCAGAGCCTTCTCTTCTCCAGGCTGAACAATCCCAAACCTCTCAGCCTATCTTCATAGGGAGGTGATTGCCCCCCTGCTCTGCTCTCCTGAGACCCCACCTGGAGTGCTGTGTTCAGCTCTGGGGCCCCCAGCACAAGGACATGGACCTGTTGGAGTGAATCGAAAGGAGGGCCAGGAGGATGCTCAGAGGGCTGGAGCACCCCTCCTGTGAGGACAGGCTGAGGGAGTTGGGGGCTCTTCAGCCTGGAGAAGAAAAGGTTCCATGGAGACCTCATTGCGGCCTTCCAGTACCTAAAGGGGGCCTACAGGAAAGATAGGGAGAAACAAACTCAGCGAGTGTAGTGACAGGAGAATGGGTAACAGTTTTAAAGAGCGTGGGTTTAGATGAGATAGTCAGAAGAAATTCTTCACTCAGAGGGCGGAATGAGGCCCTGGCACAGGCTGCCCAGCGAAGCTGTGGGTGCCCCATCCCTGGAGGTGTTCAAGGCCAGGCTGGATGGGGCTTTGGGCAGCCTGGTCTGGTGGGAGGTGTCCCTGCCCATGGCAGGGGGTGGGAACTAGATGGTCTTTAAGGTCCCTCCCAACCCAAACCATTCAGTGACTCTGTATATGAAATTGGAGACCCTGCAGAGCACAGAGGACAGAAAGCTAAGTTACAAATGAAAACATACAGACAAACTAGTGAAAGAAAAAAAAGGTGGAAAGACAAAGTATTGTGCAACGGAAGATCTTTTACAGTTCTACACAAGCAGGGCTTTTCTAGCAGTTCCTTGTTGCTCTTTGAATCCACTGGCTAGCTTCAATCCGATTTTAAAGGAGTCTGAAGGATAACCAAATTCCTTCAAGTCCCAACCCAACCCCACCCCAAAACTGCTCGCAGAAGACACCCAAATTTACATCTGCTATACAGGAAAGGCAGGTATTAAGACTCACATCTTAACCACTTGCAAAGGCAGCAGCCAGTCAGTACACAGCTCCAACCCCAGCCATGGCAAGTGCTGCAGCTGCATGGCCAGCAAAAGAGGTAGAAGACAGGGGAGGCACTGCAGAAGGAAGGAGGAGACAGATAAAGAACATAAGTCTGGCAGAAAGTAGGCTTCATCAGCTCTGCTGCTCATAGAACAGTTTGCTTTTTGAGGAAATTATTCTCTAGTTAAGTTTCTTCTAAAGCCAACTATCTTAATTTTCAAACCTGCATGCAAGCACTCGTAACTCATCAGGTCAAAATAATTACATGAAAAATCTGATCAGAAAATAGGAAAAACTAAAACAAAATCTAGTTTCAAGGCAATTCATAGTTTTAACACCTTAGAAGTTTCTAGGGAAACAAAAGTTAAAACCAATTTCCACTGACTTTTTTGGCAAACACTGGAAGCAACCAAGGCCTTAGCTGTTCTGCCGTGCTGCAAAACATCTCACGGGATTACCAGTTTGATCTCAGGCTGTGAGATCAGAACTGCAGCAAAGATCAATGGCATCACCAGACTTTTATTCTCCACTTGAGAGCACGCAAAGTATCAGAAGGCTATCTGTTACTAACGCTGACATATGGGTTCACAGAAGCATAGAAGCCAGGCTGCTTTTTCACAGAGGAGCCATGGCAAATATGTTTAAATCATTTATGCTCAGATAAACTGTGGAGTGTTTGCTTCCTGATGGTTCACAGGGATTTATAAGACAAGAGTGTGAGTCATCAATCATGGGGATTCAACTGCTGTGACCTTTCCATTTAAACCCATGAGCTACTACAGTGAGCTAAAAGGTCCACAAGAAGGACAAAAAAGGTACTCTCAAGCTGCAACAGGCCGTAAGGAGTAAGCAGCAGCCCGAAGAACAGTTTTACACCCATCACATTTCACTGCTGTCTTACACACAAGTACGGTCAAGGGGCAAACAAATGCAGTGACTGAAGCTGATTAATTCAGTTTCTAATTACAATGCAGGAAACAAAAAAGAGTAATTCCAAGACTAGGGAATTCTAACCTATGCACAGTTCCAGTGAACCACTGCCATACCAGCTGCACTGTGCTCACACTAATTCACAGCTAAGGAAATATGGACCCAAGTTACTGAAATGCACTATAAAAGTTCTGTCTTTTTCCAGCCTTCCATACTCCAGTTAAGAGGTTAAAATATTAAAAAATAAATCCAATCAATCCCACTGGTACGGTTAGTCAGGCTGCCATCACTTTTTGAGACTGTAAGTTCATCACAGTATCATCTTCAATTAATGGGCAGGTGTCATGCAGTATTTTTACTGAAATAAATTATAAAAGAATTACAGTAGCACCTATCATTTGGCAGGAACTGAGCCCTTGTCACAGAGATAAGCACAGGAAACTGTCCATTCCCCTGGAACAACCAGGAAGCCAAACAACTGGGCAGTGTCTTGTCACAGACCAGCAGATGTGGTAGAACTCAAGGCCAGACCAAAAGGCTCTCTCTATAAAGCATGCCTACTAGCTGGAGTAAAATTTGATGCCCACTGCAGGTAAACCACTTCAATGCATTTTAAGTAATAGGAGAGAGGTACAGAGTTAGTGCTGTGTAGAAACAGAAATTTACTAATCTGCCAGTGTGTCCTAAAAGGGCTGGCCCATCAGGTCACACAGAAAAACTGTGAGCAAAGGCCTTGTTTTGCTACCTGAGGCTGAAAGTGAGGCACGTTGTATGGAAGGAAGAGCACACCATCCTCAGAGAAGCAGACACTAACAAAGCCATGCATGTTCCAGGAAAATGTCCAGTGACTCAGCAAAACTGGAGGGATAATTTTATAATTTTGGCATATCATGCATTTAATAGTCAATGTCTTTCCCTTGCCTTGATATGTTTTGACAGAGAAAACAGAAGTACCTGCTATTTCAGCTGTGCCAGTACCAAGAAAACTCAAGAAATGTACAACAGGGAACTAGTTAGTCTGTTATTGATTAAAACAACATAACCCACACAAACTCAGTCACCCCCTGAGATTTGATGGAAGCAGAGAAGAGCACAGCTCTTATTCAGCTTGAACATTGCAACTCAAATTATGTACTAAGACCTAGCTGAAGTACGGTCCTCAAACAATCAACTCACTGATATCATGTCAAATAACTCTGTGCAATGAAGGATTTCAGGAACAGCTAATGATGTTTATCAATGGGGATACATTTACCCAGGTCCACAGTACTTTTTACATACCTAATTTTTACATCCATCTTTTACACTGCTGAACTTTTCTTTAGCAGCATCAGCTGCTTACCAAACAGCAAATCCCACAAACAAACCACATCAATTTTCTCTCCAGGAAAGATCTGGCATTTAAGACAATATAAAAGGGCAAAAAGTAACTTCAAAGCATTATTTTCCTTTTAAAGATCTGATTTTTATTTGTTGTTTATGCAATGGTCACATTTGCTAGAATCAGTGGTGAAACACTTGCAACACTTACACTTTTCAGATTAGGCAAACAGCATAAAGGTGTATGTATATAAATATGTAATAACGTACACAAAGGCAGTACAAATGTTACTGTTTTTGAAATGATTTAATCCCTCTCAGTAACTAACATCATGGCACAAGGAAGAGTCAACAACAAAACTGTGGAGTAACAATGTATGTGAAGTCACTGCACTCTTCTGTATCAAAAGCAGCATTTTCAGGATAAACTGAAGTGTAACTGTTCGTATAACTGTTGTCCATGAAAGAAAAAAAGCTTGAAAATTAGATATCAGAAGAATGTTTGCTGTAAAACCTATACTTATATTTTACTTAGTGAATTAAGTTTCGTTTTATCGTATCTGAAAAACAAGATACGCTATTTGCATTGTGTATTGGAAGTTTTGGAAGCATTACGCTATCAAAAAAACCCACACTATTACAGACAAGATAAAGCCATACAATTTTCTTAGCTACAGTGTCTCTAATATTCTCTGTGCAAACATCTATGTATACCTAGCACTACAAAACTTATGATATTTGTAAATAATGCATATTTGCTGCAGAATCTGTTCTTTAAGAAAAAAGATAAACATGTTACAGTACAGTATTCATCTGTACTTATGAGAGGCAAAACCGAAAATATACCCATTTTAAATTTACATAGTGAAATTTTTCACACATCTTATGTGTGAAAGATAAAAGAGGAACTTGCATTACATAGTTTGAAAACAGGACAGAGGAAAACAAGGTAGGGGAAAACAGCATAGATGATACCCATAAAACTTCCAAGGATTATATGGCTTTGTTGAAATTAAACCAATGATTAAATTGTACGTTTTAAGTACACAAACAGTTAAGCATGTGATTAGAAAAAAAATATTCATAACACATGGCAGGAGAAAAAAGGCTAAACTTGACTTTGGGAACAAAAATGTATTTTTTCACATTGAAGAGTTGTCTAAAATGTGAGTCTAGACATTTGGGACACTGAGAATTTGGCAAAACTATTAAAAGATTAACGCACTGTCTCCTGAATCATCTATCCCCAAACCTTCATTGACAGCCTCAAATAAAAGCGGACAAGGAGAGGAAAATGTTCTGCTAACGCTTCACGTATCTCTGAAACGTCCTGATTAAAATTTCAGGAACGCTGCTCTAGAAAAGCAAAATAATATACTGTTTAAAGTTTTTGTTGACTCATTTTGGCATAGACCCATCTTCCACATTTACCTAATCAAAGCCATAAGCCTTAACTTTCATTGAGCTACTTACTACATACATCATTGAATTGTAAAAATAAAACCTCTCAGGCCAGATTTGCTCCTCTTGATGTCAGTTTACTAACAATACAGCTTAGCAGGAAATGAATCGATCTCTAAAAACCTGAACTGCAAAGCATTAAATCTTTCATGGAAGAGACGATCACTCGCCCATGCTTGTGCACCCCATACTGGACTCACTGTACATCTTCTTCCAAATCCTGATTTTATCATCAGCCAAAACTATTGTTGCAGTTATTGTTCCTGCTGTAGGTGAGGGGAAGGAACGGAGACTGGCAGCCCAGAAGACCATTCCAAAACACAGGTTCAATTTCACAGGTGCTAAAACTAATATGCAAGAGCACTTTGCAGAAAGCTGAGCTCCTACATCCTGCACTGGAAATTCTATACAAATACTAAAAGTGAGAAATATCTCAGAAAGTGCAATCATCTTCTCAGTGGAGACTGCTTTCTTCAGCCAATTACAAATCACTGGTTCCAGACACCACTGATCAGAATTTTCACCACTGCAAACCAATGTCTGAGGTTAAGACAACAGGTACAACTTATCCAATATCTTCTCATCAGTTTAAAGCAATAAAATAGCCTCGGCTCACAGAGAAGTCGGGCACTTAGCTGTTAAATCTCCAATTAAACATCTGAATTGGTAGCCTTTGAAAATGAACATTTAAACTTTCATAGTTAACATTTTCAAAGAAAGCAGCTTGATACTTTTTTCAAAATATACAGACAAAATAACGTCAACTCACTCTCCTAGTTAATGCTATTTGTGAACTGCATAATCAGGTGAGTTAGGAAGGAGTTTCACGAATCGAGCTGGGAAGGAAGTGTTTCAAACACTCTACCCCACTTCACCACTTCAGCAAATGAGGTAAGACAAAAAAAAATAATCAAGAAACAAAAGTTAAAACTTACTACTTTTACAATATTTTGTATCAATAGACTAATGTAAGAGAAAATAAGACTATGAGAATAAAATGCTTAAAAGTGATGAATACTAGGGCAATGTTGCTGCTTCTAATTCCCCCTTCCCTTTTTATTTAAGTAGCACCCAAATTCATATCCGTCTATTATGTCCTATTTGTATGCTGTATGTTAAGATCTTTTGCACAGGATTTGAACACGTGGGTGACATTATCTCAACCACTAGATGAAATCTGTTTTTTCCCCTACACAAAGCTCCCAGTGAATACAAATATAAGTGTTGATTTCCTGGCTGCATAGGCCAACAACCTAAGTCTACATGCACTTCAGAGCAGTAAAGCTCCTCCCACCTACAGCCTTCTTTAGGCTCTCAGTGTTTGGATGCAGCATCAGAGGTGCCTTCTGTGCTGTTAATTTCAAAACCTGCTGACCAAGTCAGTATTAACCTCACTTTCGTAAGAAGCCTGGAGCATAATGCTTTAGAAGTAATTAATAATCTCAGGAATTATGGACAAGAGAAGTCCCCTCAGCCATGTAGTAGACTGTAGCAGCAAACATGATAGATAAACTGGCAGCACTTCTAATAGCTGTCCACATATCTCTAGCCTTAGGACTGGTTGCTTGCTGAGGTGAACCATTCTCACGTCATGATCTGAACAAAGAATTATACAAAAGACACAAGTCAATTACTCAAAACCAAATGGACTTCGAATTAATCCATGCTTTGATGCTGCATCAGGAGCTGTGAAAGAAAAGCATGCTTTCCAAGCATGGAGCGTATCAATGAAGCAGAATACGAGTTTTAAACAGTTAGCTTGAACAAACACTACAAATAAACAGACCCTGCCACCCTAATGTCTACAGCTGGGACAGGAGGATTGGGATGGAGCCTTTCAATCAACCCAAACACTCAGCACACAGTAACTTCATCGCCTGTTGAGACGCTGAAAAGCAGACCACCTCTCTTACCCATCAAGGTGAGTTCCCAGCCATCCCTGCTGAATCTAAAGGCACGACAGGAGGAATTTAGCACTGCCCAGAGCCAGCGGAGCCATGCAGCCCAGTCCTGTCACAGACAGCCACCTCAACCGATGGTCAGTCCAGTCTTTGCATGTAGTCCTGTTCTCCACAAAATGTGCAGAAACCTGAAGCCAAGCCTACAATTTCTTTACCTTACCATTAGCACCTTCTGGTCTATTTCACTGATCACTCACCACTTCAAGGTGAGTGTTATCAGATCTAATCAGGTAGACTGCTAAACTTTCACAGCCTCAGTTTCTTTACATTTCCAGCTATTAAAATCCAGTGGAACAGCACATAATGAAGATCATTGCGTCTATTCCCTTTCCTGGATCACCACTTCCACATCTTAACAGAGATACATTGACCTCTCACCACATTCCCCAAGTCCTCCATCCATCCTACATCCTTCCCCAGCACCTGTGTCCAAGATGCCTCAGAGAGAGCTGTGAGCTCTGCGTTCCCCTCTTTGTTCCTCTTCTTGAGGAAGCAGGCCTGGGGCTTCCTCTTACTGCTACTCAGAAGATGAATGATTGAAAATGTGACCCTGTTCAAGGTTTGTCCTACTCCTCTGAGGTGGGCAGATTCACCACAAGCACCATACGCCTATTTTCTGCGGCAGTGGCCAGAGGAGTTCACTTGTGTTTCCTTATCTAAGAGCATGGGCTGGTCAAGAATTCTGAACAAACTCGTGCCTTACTTTAGTTTCTAAGCAGAGATTCCCTTCACTTCTAAACCATCCCCTTTCTAACTAACTTCAGCTCTGCCCCTCTGACACAGCACCTCAGCTTGCCTGCATAGAGGCTGAGGACTTGGTGCTCCTTTCAGAAATAACCCAAGTGCTGAGCGAGTCCTTAGACTGCGTGTAGGCTTTTAAAGACTTTCGTAGGTCTTTGATTCCACTGTTAGCAATGTATTTGACATACAACACATTACACACACACACAAAATACCAAACACTCCAATGCAGAAATCCTTTCAATAGTTAAAATACTTGTAAAGGTATGAGCAAGTGTAAAAACTGACACAAGTCTCAAAACAAATAGTTATTAAATTACTAAATACTAATTACTACTAATAATAACTAAATACTACTCAGAAACTTTTCTTCCTTCTCCCAGTCACAAGAAGCAAGCCTTGCCCCTGTACAGCATCCAAATATACCAACAGTTAACACACGGCAGTGAGGCCCAGCTGACAGGATACAGCCCAAGAACTCTGATCGCCTGTCCAGATATGATGGTTTGGAGCGTAATTTCTTTCCTCTATCCCCCACTTCTGCCCTAACCCTCTCTTTTGAGCTAATGGTATGGTTGAGACTTTGTTTGCACACTGGAGCTCCACAACAATTGCTGCCTGCTACTGTACTGCTTCTTACAAGTGCCTGACAACTGAGCTCCAGGTTTACCACAGCTGTCAAAAAATACTGCCTTAAATGCAATTCATCACAAAATTCCCAGAAACACATTCAATTTCTTTGCGCAATGCCATGACACGTAATACTTAACAGCTATAGTCCTGGTCAATCAAATGTAGCTACCCACGGTGGGAAGCAAAAATTCAGTAGCGTTAACATGAGTAATGCATCTGTATTTACACAAGAAGCAAAACTTGATGCACTTTTATTTAGACCAATTAAAAATTCTTCCTTGTTGCTGCCTTGTTTTGTGACCAATCAACACTGAGGTGCCTATGGCAATGCCTGAAAATGCTGTACTGCCAAATGCATGCATCTGAATATTTAAGCAGCTAAGCAGGGAAAAGACATTATCAAGGAGGACAGCACTGAATGAATATATGTAAACACTGCTTGGAGAAGCACAGAGCAACTAAATGCCTCAAGGCTTTGGAGGAAGCAATAAAAAACCTTTAAGTGGAAAAAAAGTACTTAAATATCAAATATTAAATTTAAAAACTGCTTTGTCGCGTTTCCGTAATACCATCCAACAGAAGCACTACACGATTTCTAGATTTTGCCCATGGACAACTGATTTACAGCACAGCCAGTAAATAATCCCTGTTGCTATTTTCACGTTCAGTACACAGACACAGCTCCCTGGGACACAGGAAGTCACTTGCAGAAAGAGCAGGAGGGCACTGGCACAAGACACTTGAACCCTGCATATACTGAGAAACCTATGCAAAACCCTAACCAAAAACTTGTGCTTCAGTGCATCAGACAAGCAGTAATATTTCTGGATTTCCCCCCCCCCATCCACACAGCAAAGGGGGTGGTGGAAAAAATTTTATTTGTTCATAGTCTATATATAAAGTGAATTCCTCGTGTTATGAGATTTCTAGCTCTGAAGATTATGTAGAAGTTCCATGCAGGGACACACAGCATGGATCCCACAGATGACAACCGTAAATTCCTAGATTCAGGACATTCAAATCACTGTGTGCATACCGTATAAGATTTATACACATAAGAAAAAAAAAAAAAAAACTTAGTTATGAAGTCTGCTCTTCAAAAGATACAACTATTCGTTACTGGAGAAAAAAAAAAAAGAAAAAATCTACATGTTTTCCCTCCTTTGGCTGCAAAGCTGTATTTTGTGGGAACAGTGCTTAGGGGGTCACCCTTTATCACCACTTGAAGATTGTATTACATTTCTTCTAGTGGATAAATATCCACTAGATGTATTGAGTGAAACAATTCAACAAAGCATTATTCTTTTTATTCTTCATTTTCTTCTTTAAAAGTGAATCATAAATATCCAATTTTACATTATACCCAGTAGAAGACTGTCTATAATACTTTAATATATTAAAAGAAAATGAAATAGTATACATAGTATTACTCGATCACAATCTGGATGCCATTTCTTTATCATTCCAGTTTTGAAGAGAACTTTCCCTTGTCAACAAGGGAAGTATTTCAGATTGCTTATCAAAAGCAGAAAGAAAATAATCACATAAACTCGTAACACAGAGCTTTATCCATCTCTCTCAGGAAGTAAAATCTTTTCAGCCTGCTCTCAACCTAGTAGTTCTTGGTTTATGATCACTACTTCTTGTCACATCAGTTTAGTTGCTCTTTCTACAATGTTAAGTACGTCCTTGCACTGTTGTGCTTTGGGCTGTCTCCAACTAGTCTATAAAAAAATAAAAAGTATTATCTGTTTATTTAAAAGAGAGAAAAGCTCATTTAATCTTTTCAAAGTAGCGTGTTCAGCAAAGAAAGCTAATACCAGCAAGCATGTTAGTCATGCTAAGATTCTGACTACAGTTTTCCTTCCCAAGTCACCCTAACTGTTCCACGCATCTCAAATTCCTTCTGAGGAAAAGATTATAATTTAATGCTATACAGAGCAATTATTTGCTGTTGCTAAAATAAGAAAGCTCGCAATGCCATTCACGTAATTTGAAAATCAACATCTCTTCACAGCGAGAAAACATGCATTTATATCCCTCAGTCAGCTAAAAAACAAGGATACAAATAGCTGGTGGGATTTCAGGGGAATCAGAAATCCTCCTTGAAATCACTTTGCCCTCCTTTAACCTACCATCTTGGAGACGGGACAGCAGAATGGCAAAGGGAACTCTAAGAAAAAAATAAAAACACGCATGAGAAGAACCTTGCAAATGTAGAATGAACCACTCCAGAAGTTATAGGTCATATCAGAGAATCTAGCCTGCCAAAAAATTGCAGTTCCCAGGGATCATGCAAAAAGCAGCACTCAGAGGTCCCAAGTGCATCCACACACAACCAGGCCCCAGTTCCTTTGGGGCTTCCAGAGGTGGCTCGAGTGCAGCTTCTCCAGACGAGCAGGATCCAACAAACACACCCACGACTCCTTGCCAAAGGGCACGCAAAAGCCTGATGGATATCCCAGCTCTGTGGTTTATTCATGTAGATGCAGGCACATACCCACATCTTCCATCTGCGGGAGGAAGCCCCTGAGCTGACAGCACCTCCACAGTGACGGGTTTTCCTCAGACAGACATGAGGAAAATCAGAGCTGTGCACGAGCATGTGCTCATTAAATGTTCGTGCCAACTTCTTCATTATAAATAGGACCGAGGCATGGCTGCAAATATTTGCTTTGGATGGAAACATATATGGAAACATTACAGGCCCTATTCTGAATTTTCGAGCTGCGTTCAGTCACTGCACAGAGGCAGGAGACAGGAATCATTCAGAACGGGGCATCAGAGAGTGAGCTCAAACCGCTTCAAAACAGCTCAGGGATCTCACTGGCTAAGAAAAAGGGCTTACATGATTTTCCATACTCCCTCACAAGCATCTCAGTTGGTTCCACAGCAATTAATACCTACAATCGAGGGCTGTTGAGGCAACACAAAAAGACTGGTTCTGTTACAGTACGAAGTCAACCTTGAAAAAAACAAAGAAGATATTCAAGTACCCTCTGAAAACAGTGATACAAGAGAGACCCACATGAATCCACTACCAGAAGAGCAGACTGGGCCCACAAATGTCTTTCTTGGTCCGTACATATACAATAAAGTCTCTTGAAGGAAAGTTTCATATGACCAGCTCCCCGTGCCAAGACAACTTGCCAAGAAGCCCTGAAAGTTTAAAAAACATGAACAACAGAAACTGAAACACGACTTTGCTCTCTACTAAAATCCCAGTTGAAATTATTCCGCTTTTACCATTTGGGATTTGAAGTGTTTTTATTTGAAAGAAAGAAAAGAAATGCCAAGTTTTAGACCTTGCCAGAGCTGTGCACAGACCTGGGTCCACTTCTGATGATCGTTAAGAGCTGTGCAGGTAAATTCCCACCTGTCTGTCCATTTTATGCACTACTTAACGTGTCTCCTAACAGCAGCACTCCACAACAGCATGCAGGAAACTCAGATTCCTTTCAGGAGGTTTTCAGCATCAGAAGACAACAACAACAAAAGTTACAGACACTACAGCAAGAAGCCTGCAATAGAGAGTGATTTCCCACCTCCACCCTCCCCAAGGAAGTAACCATGAGAGAGCAGCACACACTTCCTTCCCCCAGCCTTACCAGCATTATCTAGCTCCAGACTTCATGCAAAACCTCCCACCATTATGGCTATTTCCCCCTTGACGCTGTAAACAACTTGCAAAAGGACAGACCAGTGCAGTCTTAGGGACAGCATTTCAGCTGCATCAAACCCAACTGGTAGAGCCAGCTCTCACTGAAAAGCCAATACCGCATTTTGTATGCCTGTTTTGTAACTGTTTTTTCACCATAACACAACACGGTACATTAAAAAAATACATAAACGAAGGGAACAGTGAGGAATGATGCAATCGCGTAGAGCAGCAACAGAAAGCACTTTGCTGTTAACTCTGAGGATCACGCAAATATAACAAATGTCTTAATCCTTGAGAGAGAGAAAGGGGAGAGAGAGAGGACACACACCAACAAGGTTGGAAGTGATGACATTACTATTCCTACCAGATCGTATCTAAACTTCATGACATTTAAAATCGTGTCTCAGATTTAACATGCCACTAATGTAACCTTCATAAATAGCATTACAAGTTCTTAGTTTTCAGCAGGCATGGCTCAAAGGCAATTGGCAACGAACAGGGACAATCTAATAGAGAGCTACATGCGCGCTCTGCGATGCTCATAATGTAATTTTCTGTTAAATATGCATAGCTGGCAGGGCCCACAGAGGGGGGATTTAATCAATATCCAGAACATGCTTTACTCTCTAAGATAGCTTTAACATATGTTACTAGGCACCTACAGAGAGGCCACAAATTCAGAGCACCATGTCAGTAAGTACATGGATGACTGCTACGGTGTATAAAGCATATATACCTCCAAACAATCATTTCGCTGTTGCAGAGCAGTGCTCCTGCAGAGCCTGAGGTAAAAGCTGGGGTAAAAAAGGAGGAAGGGGGAACATTTGGAGTGACGGCGTTTGTCCTACCAACAAACCACTGCATGTGATGAGCCCTGCCTTGCCGGGAGTGGCTGGCACCTGCCTGCCCAGGGGAAGCAGTGAATGGGCTCCTTGTTCTGCTCGCTTGTGCGTGGGGCTTTTGGCTCACCTGCTAAACTGTCCTTATCTCAGCCCACGAGGTTGCTCACTGTAACTCACAGCCCTCTCCCCATCGCACAGCAGGCTGTAAGCAAGAGGCTGTGTGGGGCTCAGCCACCTGCCAGGGTTAAACCACAACAAGCAGGAAGCTTAAGCAGGACTTTTATTTACTGGTACAAGCAGTGCACGGGGGGCAAAAGCCCCACGTTTCTATAGGAGGGAAGCCACGCACATTTCAGTTTAGAAATAAAAGCTTTCATGCTTGCAGTTATTTTAAATGTGTTAAATCTTATTTTTAGAACCTTTTCTTAAGGAAAACATTTCTGAAAAACACAACCAAGTTAGGCTGCTCCAGGACCAGTGCCATCACTTTCTCTTGGTTTAATGAGCTCAGAAGGGAATAATCCAATAGAAGAGAACACAACCAAGAAATATTAGGAAATATGATGTATTCCTACAGAAATCCTCTTATCATACATGCGCCTTGCTGAACAGAAGCACTAGGTGGGCTAACAGCATGCCCTTACCTCCCACGATGTTACAAGAGCACACATACACATTTTTAATAGACCAAAAACACACATCTGAACATACAGGTACTTTTACACAATGAACATAATCGTTTAGAAAGAAAGTGAAACATCAAAGCCACTTGTGCTGTGAGCATAAAGCAGCATTCACCAGTCCTCTCAGCATTACTTCAGTACAGAGACCAGAACAGAACACATTGACACAGGCGGAATAAATTCTAAAAGCCTTACATAAATCACAACCTCACTGAAGCAAAGTGGGAGTTTTTCAGCTACAGCTAAGAGCTCAGCACCCTTCACTCACACAGATAAAGACATTTCCATTTGGCAGTCATAAAAAAACAGGACAGGCTCTGCTGCTTTTTGTGGTGTTATTACTGAAGTGCAAACACACACGCTGACCCTCTGTACAATTTTACTGCGAGCTTCCACCAAAAGGCAGGCACTACAGGAAATCCATCCAAGACACAGAGTACTGGCAGTATCCTAGTGACAAACACCACTTCGCAGGAGGCTGATTTCAGGAGACAAGCAAGTCTACAGGAGCAGCCAAACTGGTAAGAGGTTTACAGGAATCTGTGCAGTTAAGTGTGTATCACTGCTTCTTTCATTGGGTCACAAGGGAAGGACAAACAAAAAATGCACAGAATATAGGCTGGTTTGAAAAAACACATCGTAATTTTTTGTATGATCCTAACTTGAACTGTTTTTCCTGAATTGTAAAGGTGGATAAATGCCGCTTTCCAAACCAAAATAAACAAGGCAGCCTAAGATCCAAGCCATACAAGGTCTCTCTCTATTCAACATCCCTTCCTCCTGACTGTAGTGGAAGGCCTACTTTTGCCTTTTTGTTTTGTAATTATTTTTATTCCACTTACAAACATGAGATCAAATATTTCAATAGCAAGCTCCTGCACGTAGCTTAGAGCAAAATTCCACCAACAAGGCCGTATGATGGAAATTAAAACAATACATGGTTATGTATTTTCAAATCCTCTCTTATCTTAAATTGCCATAAGAAACAAGGGCTGAGAGTGTAATCTCATTTAAGACTCTGTTTATTTGTCTTGGGTGCTTCTGAAAGACTTCCTTAAAGCCTTTTCCTGATTTTTAAGGAAAGCACAAACACATTTTCTTTGGCAAGACCTCAGACTGAAGAACCACATGAATCAATTACATTTCAACATCTAGCTATAAAGTTTTAAGTAGGTTGGCATGCAATTATTGATATGTCATTTCAAATCACTACCTTTTTTGCTGTCAATAAAAATAAAATGTTTCAGAAGATAAAAGAGAGAGTGACTATCATTTACTGAATCCTTTAGCCATTTGATTGGCAAAAATGTAAGTACATAACTTTCCCTGGAGGTCAGTAAAGATTACTGGAGAATTTAAAGCTACCCAGAGCAAGCTTCGTCCAGATTTTGATATCCAGCGTAGGCATAACATGTCCATTCACACTTTGCCAGATGTTGTCAGTTTTCAATCTGCAGGACTTCAGCTTCCACAGTGAAAAGTAGGGGGAAGGTAGAGGGAAGGGAAGAGCAGGAGGTTGTTTTAAGTGACTCTACTCTTTAGCTGCTGGGAGAGGAAACCTTACACGAGTCCCGGCAGCATTAAGGCAGCGCTCTGTCCTCAGTCACTGATTGGGCAAAATGCAAGGACATCAGGGAAAGAGGGCACTGAAAACTAATGTTATTAGACAGCCTTTTAGTTTCCTGTTTCCAACCTGATCAAGGGTATGTTTTGCAATTAAAATGATAGAAACTGTTTGACCACAGGGATCTAATGAAAAGGCATCCAATCCAGCCTTGGGGACTCGCTGGAAGCTGTCTTAAATTTCTCCAGCTTCTGAAGCTCCCATATTCGGGGCTGTAGACTGTCTGCTTGACTACATATAGCCATGGCTGATGAATACCAGGCTGTTCACAGCTAAGTTACAAAAGATTTCTCAGCCAGTTATCAGCTGTTCAGTAGAAATACAATAGAGAACTCTGCAGCTAGTGGATTGTTAGACAAGCTGTAAGGCTGCATGCAGCCCAGTGCTTGCTTAGTTGGCTTTGTTTGTTTTCCTAAGCAGTAAATTCCAACTATCAAACCCTCTCATCCTGAGCACCGTCTAAAACAAACAAGAAAACCCATCAACAACAACAAACGAGAAAGCCTGATGTGCCTTTTGGATTGCTGCTCTTACTTAATACACATTTGGTAACTCCTACGATACACTGCATAAAAACACCTGTAAGTCAGAAGGAAATGAGTATCTGTCAGACTTACTTTACAACAAGACAAAGCACTCCAACAGAGAAAAAAGGCAGTATGCCTGCATGGTAGCTCAAGAAATACTGAGATCTAAATTGCTCCAAGAGCTGTCACATACTCACTGTCAGCTTGAAATCAGCTTCATTGCAGCCACCACCTCGACGGGGAAGGAGACAGCCCAAATATCAGACGCTTTTCAGAAGGTACCGGGGGATCATCTCTTTCACTCAGTGTCACCACAGAAAAAGCAGGTGGGAGAGCTGCTGACTGCGCAGAGTGCCAGCGCGATCTGTGCATCAGATAAACATGCCCTGCAGGGTTTGGGGAAGGTTTCTGCAGAAATACCAGCAGGGTCACTCTAGAGCCAGCCCTGCGAGAGCTCCTATCTACAATCCATGCCTGCCCGCAGGTATTTCAGTCTTGTGCGTATGCTGGGTTGCTCTGACCAGAAATGTGGGTATCCTTGGCTGCATCACTATTACTAGATTTATACGTATTTCAAAACACAAACTGCTGCCAAGAAAAAGGAAGAAAATAACAAGGTGAGAAGAAGAGATGAAACAGGGGGAGAGGGACACAATTCAGTTCCTCTCTAGACAAAGCACATTTCTAACCACCGTTTCTTATGTAGAATAATTTTTGTAAATCATAGACCTGTCAATGACACAACCCCTTAAACTAAGGCTTAAGTTCTGCTCCACAAGTGTTTGTTTTTTTTCCCTTCATTGATCTTAATCCCACAACCATTACTTCTGCAGATGAAAAGTTACCTTATAATTCCCTGCATTCACATACTGCCCATTAATACCTGTCACTGCTTTACATACATAAAGGGGGGGGGGGGGGGGGGGGGTGGAAATATCACAAGGAACATAAAGGATATTGACATTTAGTGTAGCCTCTTCTATTCTAGGCACCATCCCTCCAGCACAGCAGCAGCCTGAACTTTTGCCAAATCAATCAACGGAGTTGCCAACAAGTCAGTTGCTGTGATGGAGCCTGCTAGCTCAATCAGAGTACATAATGCAGAACAAAAACAGCGCTCCCACCACTGCAATGCAGACCACCGTCATAGTAGCATCACAGCATCATGACAGACGTGAAGGAAAATTTAAACTGTTTCCTTGAATTGTTTTTATTTTTTTTTTCCCCCAAAGTTTAACAGGTTTGCACACTTAAAACAACATTATTTAGCTCCTACCTTCCTCACATTTACATTTTCTTTGCTGCAGTGTGTATTTTGTGATGGTCCCTTTAATCATTTTCCAGTTGTTTGTAGAATAGCACTTTACTCATGCTCATCGTCATACTTAAAGAGAATCAGTTGTGCCAAGACCTCATTAATATGCCTGTCAGCGACAAATTTGGATAGTAAAACTGACAGCTCATAGAGCCAACTACTCCTGGTCTTTTTCTCTTACCTGCAGAAGCTTCAGCTTAGAAGCAATAAGGGTTTTAAAGGATTCTGAAGCTTTTTGGGCTCCCACAAATACAAGCCCGGCTGTTCCAGAAAGATTGGTTTACGTGCATGAAAAACAGTCACAAATCACTATCGATGTGTTAACAGTTCATTACTACAGCAGAAGAAATTGTTTTCAAGTGTCGGATTTTATACAAAAGGAAGGCTTAAAACTACAGCAGTGCTTGGCCCCGGAGCAGTAAGCAAACGAGGCACATTCTTAGCTTTAACCACAAGTGGTTCCCCTTAAAAGTCAGCGACACTGTGACACGGATGTACAGTCAGACAAGAACTTGAGTGCTTGCAGAATCGATTCCTTCCTTGTCAAAGAGTGATTACAGACCAAAAACAGCTCTCTGCACTCAGCCACACTCAACAAGGAAGACTAAAACAGGATCTTCCAAACACTGAAACTTCAGGAGGAAAAAAAAAAAAAATAATCAAAACTAAAATACCCTATTTCCACAGTAACAAGAAAACACCAAGACATCTCAGATTTCTGTGGGACTAGGACTCCTGTCTGCAGTTGCAGTGAAAACCAGCGCAGCCATACATTACCCCAAACCAACCAACCAAAAAACTGGGCACTGAGATTTTATTTGAGCCTCTTTCATGAGCCAATGATCACCATGGGTTAAAACATCAGCTGTGCCTCAGGGAGGCAAGCAGAGCAGAGCACATCCTATTACCCTGAAATCCCTACCTCTGTGATCAGCTCGATGAGTTTTCTAGGGCTCTTCCCTCTCTCCACGTTCCCTTCAAGAGCCTCCATCTGTTCACTTCCTTTCTTCCTGGCTACAGGGCACAAAATATTTTTGTGGTTCTTACAATCTAAGTTCAACACACCTCCACTATTTAAAGCAGTACCAAAAATAGTGAAAATGTCGCTATTAGCATGTACATACGATTCTTTAAAACATTTAGATACATAAAACCCAGCTCTTAAAAATGCTGTTGTGTTTTAAAAATTCATTGGATCTCGTGTTAAGCTACTGCCCGGCAGGAAGTCTAAGCAGTACCTGCAGCCAAGCTTGTCTCATAGCCAAAGGATTAGTATTGCTTTCACTCAAAGAAAACCTAGTATTTTTGTTCTTCTACATGATCTCTGCTATTCTACATCATGAACAAAAATGTCCTTCAGAGTCCAGCTAAGTTGGAAATTCACTGGACTTGATTTAAATCACTGTGTGAGGGAGAAAAAGAAAAGCTTGAGCTGAATTCATCGCTAAAAAAAGAGACATGCACTAAATAGAGGTAACTTTGGCTTCTTTAGTAGGTAATTAACATGCACACAGGATATGAAAAAATGTTCTGATTAGCTGCTTGTTTAGTTGATCAACAGTTGTGTTTTTTTCCTATCTTTTAGTAGTTCTCAACATTTTCTATAGCTGTCATTATAGGGTTTTTATCTCATAAACGTGCCTGTGGCCTTGCAAATATCAAACAGCTGCTGGACTACATGTATGTGTGCACCACCATGCCAGAAAAAGAGTCCCGGAATACTTTTCCGGACAACAGATAGTGAGATCAACAAAAGCTTTCAACAGTTTTGACTCATTAGAGACCTTGCAAGTGGAACACCATCTCCTCAGCAGAAATGTACTAACAGGCAACCCATGCTGAACATTCATGCTCAGATCTTCGGACATAGTTTTAACAGGGCAAGGCATTTTCAGTCCCTTTCCAACTCAGCGTTTACTCTCTCCAAGAGGAAACACTTTAGGCAGATTTATTTCTTTCAAGTCTATTTTTCTCTTCATATGTTCATCTACTCCCCTCCTTATTCTGATCATCAAATTACTTTTCTTTCTACAACAGATGCTGGAGTACTCTGTCCCAGTTATGTTGCTAACACAATGCATCCAGATCCAAGCTCGTAGTGTGAAGTCCCAGCAGAACAGAGCACGTCATTGTCTGTCTGTGTATATACAGTAATGCAGCAAGGAGAGGGAAGACCTCTCTCAGCTACACAGGCTGTATCTGAATTACTTCACTTATTTCCAAGCATTCCAAGCTAGACAGAGACTTCACAGGAGTGCAGTAGAAGCAAACAAATAACCAGCTCATTGAGAAAAGGGTTTCTAGGTTAGCTTAGCTGACACAGGAACACAAGCTACAGATGTTACAACATGGCTTTGTGGAAAAACACCATCTAGCAGCATGGATTTGAACAATGTGAGACATGTTTAGAAACATATAAATGGAAGCAGAAATTTTTTGTTGGTAATATTTGATTAAAGCAAAATGTTGGGATATGTAAGAACAAGGAAGAAAAAAGGCACTTAGAACAGACATCTTAGACTTTTTATTTATCATCCTGCTAAAACATATTGTTCAGTCTTGCTTTAACCTGTACTGTTAAGTCCTAAACAAACAAGAGGCCTTCTGGTCCATGACACAACAGCATACAACATTGACAGTTTGGTGTAAGCATATACTTAGGCATACCCCAATACTTAGGCTATGCACACAGAACAAGCTCCTGCAATCTCCTGTATGTTTTTCCTAGCACTACTGACACAATGAAGGAAAACATTTCAGCATTGGCAGGAACAAGCTGAAATAAATTTCGCAAATTACTTTCTTCCACAAATTATTTTGCTACCTTGCTTGGCTTTTTTTTTTTTTTTTCCTTCTGCAAAAGGATTCTGCACTTATTCCCATGAGAACTTTTTTTATTTTGTTCATCAGTTTAGCTATGTAATGAGCTTTCATTTAAAGCTGCCATTTGCTGTGAAAAGATTAACATGATTCAAATAAGTTAGTGAAAGTGATTGTTGTTTGCATTTCAGCATAACATCACAAATGACTCTTTGTGTACTTCCTTGATTTTGCACATCACCTATCTTAAGTGATAAACACACTGTTGCAGTGTTTCTACGTCTTCCTTGTATGTCAAATGGGAAAAAAAGTTTAAAGTTTAAGGTATTAAACAGGAAATGGTGAAATAGCCTTTCAGAAATATATATAACCTAAAAGTAAAAACAAAAGACTTGCAAAATATTTTGCAGTATTGTCCAAAAGAGACATGCCCCAAATTACATAACATATCCCTGTTAGTCAGAATTTCATTTATCACTGGAAACATTTCACTTTTTCTTTCTTCTTTTTTTTTTGTTGTTGTGAAACAGTTTAGGTAACAAGTTACTAGTCAGAATTAATGAGTTATGTTCACTATTTTGCAGTTCCCAATTTAGAGGGATATGAGATCACACAAAATAGAAAAAAATTCACATGCAACAAACATGAAGCCTTGCATGCACTTCTAATTACACTAACTACTCACTTTTCTGGAAAAGTCTCAAATTAAGAACAGTTACCTAAAATAGAAGAATTTGGCTCAAAAATAAAATGCTATTAGTAACACAAATGTTCCTGAAACATTTACTAATTCAGCTATTCCAGGCCCTAAGAATAGATCTGTGATGAGGTGTCCCTCCACTGCTACAGACCTCAAACATACCTCCACCTACACCCCCAGGAAGGAGAGAAAGGGCGCAGAGATCTCACCAACCAAGACTGGACCTAGGCTACTAGTGAAGAGGTGGGACAATGTGATATCAAAGAAGAAAAGGAGGAAGACTAAATACTATTTGTAATTTCTAAAAGGGGGATTAAATGGTATTAATTTCTGTAAGGGAAACTAAACTGCTCCCTGAAAACCTTAAGATCCAACCTGTTCTTTCTGTTTTACAAAGGTAAGAGCCCCGGAGAGCTCAAGAGCCACAAATATAACATTTTCAGCTTCCTGTGATAGTCATCTTTCCTTCTGAGTTTACACAGCACTTCACACAGGAAGTCGACATACAGATTGACAAAAAACTCATTACTACCGTGTAAGACCAAACCAAAAACCTCTCGGTTACTGTGCAACACAGCCTGTTGAAAGATTTGATGCCTACAGATCTGCCTTCCAGACCACCAGCCCTGAAACAAATACTCCATTCAAAAAAAGAAAAAGTAGTGTAAGCCTCCACTTCAGATTTCAGCAGCTGCTGTTGAGCACCAAACACACACAAAGATCATCAAGATAACAAGCAACATCTCTGCTCTAATCTTTGCACATTCTCTTTAAGTCCCCCTTCCAGCAGGGGCAGCTTTCTGGAGGAAATTCATTGCCTAAAGCCAGCCCAGCTCCAGGTCTTCTCCCCAACAGTGTCACCAGCACCCCTGGGCCACAGCTTTCACTTCAGGGCACCGAGTCAGGAGGCTGTGTGCATGACTGCCCGGCCGTCACTTCTCAGCAGGGGCAGAAAGCACCCTCGAGCTGCGTGCTCAGGCCTCGACACCACTTCCATTTCCCCAGCTGAAGCGCAGACAGACCTTTCTGGCGTTTTGTTGCACAACGCAGGAACAGGGTTATGACAAACAGACCTTAAAGCCACAGCAGCACGATGGCTGCCTCTCTTAAAAAAAAAAAAAAAAAAAAAAGGGGGGAAAGACTTAGCAAGACGACTTTAAAAACAATTCCCTCTCCAAGTGCATTGAAGAGGGAGGCTCTTTACGGGAGCGTAGGCTACAACTCGGTGACTGCAGTTAGCCGAGGGAGCGAAAGGCAGGATTAAGTACAAAAACAAAACACCAACTGCTTGTACAAGCTGCAGTTACAACATCGCCTAACACAGAGGTGCCATTAAAAAAAAAAAAAAAAAGAGAGAAGAAGAAAGAAAAGGAGCCAACATTGCTAGTTAAACCGACAACATAACCCCGCAGTTCTGGCTGCTAGCCTTCTGGTTTCAAACCATGCGGTGCACAAGTTGTAGCTTTAGTGGATTTGGGAAGAGTTTGAGAAGAGTTTGCCTTTCTTTTTTTTTTTTTTTTTTCCCCCCGGATCTGTCACAAACTCTGCCCGGCGCCCGAGGTGCGGGACGGATGCTCGGCTCCATCTTGGGCTGCCCCCGCTTCGCTCCGGGCCCAGGGCACCGGGGAGGCTGCGAGCACGGAGCAGGAGGAAGAAGAGGAGGAGGAGGAGGAGGAAGAGGAGGAGGAGGCGGCTCCCGCACCCTGCCAACACCAAGCCCCGCAGCCACGTCCCAAGCCGCGGGCAGGGGCCGCCGATACTCACCGCTGGGGAACGGCTCCATCTTCCTGCCCGGCTCCTCCCGCAGCCCCGGCGGCGAAGCCCTGGCGAGACGAGCGGAGGAGGAGGAGGAGGAGAAGGAGAAGGAGGGTGGAGGAAGAGGAGGAGGAGGAGGAGGAGGCGCAGCCGCCGCTCTTCACCCGTCCTCCCCCCGCCGCCGCCGCATGCTCGCTCCGCGGCCGGGCGCTGCCCTGCCCTGCCCTGCCCTGCCCGGCGCGGCTCAGCCCGGGCCGCCCGCAGTCCCCGCCCGGCGCCGCCCCTCCGCCGGCGAGGCAGGCCCAGGCCGCGGCCCCCCGGGGCCCCGCCGCCTCCTGCCGGCCGGGAGGGCTGCGATGGAGGCCGGGGGCTGCGGGGCGCAGGCCGCCAAGAGGCCTCCGGGGTGCGGTGCGGTGCGGTGCGGTGCGGTGCCTCCCTGCCTGCCCGCCCGGCCCCCGGCCCTTGCTGCCGGCCTAAAGTGCCATCTTGTGCGCTGCCAGGCGGCGAGTTTGGGCCGGCGGCTCGGGATTTAAAGGCCCCCTGTTTGTTCTGCCCCCCCAAAAAAAAATAAATAAATAAATAGATAGATAAAAACAAAGTATAGCCCTGTGTTTCTTCCTCAGCTTTTCTGACAGGGCTTGAGGCACACGAGAGCTAGAGCCCGGTTACCACTCCTGTGCTCACTGCTTCCTAAACCCGTGCAGGCACTTGTCCACACCTCGGTGACTTACCTACCTTGACACCCCGATAGCACCAACTCGGTGTTAGAGATATTTCATGTTTAAAGTTAAACGCTAGCCCTAACGCTAGGCACGCTGCTGTATGGTTTCAGTGACCATTCGCTGCGATCCTCTCACAGCGGCAGCATGACACTCCTCGTAATAAGACATCACAACAGCCTCTCCTTGTAAGAAAGGCTTTATGTTAACAAACTATTAAAACAGCAAAGCATTTCTTTTCACAGCTTTAAATGTCCTGAGAGGCTACTTTTCTGAGCACTAACCCTGCCTGACCTGTATTTAAATACATTAACGAAGCATTAATAAGACCACAGCTGACTCTGCAGCGCTGGGATCCTACACGGTATCACACAGAGACTGCAGAGAGGCCTGGGTGACTTTTTTGAGCTCTCAATCACTTCCTTTCACCATTCTTCATTTTCTCAATCCAAAATCCTTAATTAGCATGATACATCTCTGTGAAGCAGAAGAGCCAAAATAAGGTCATGGTCATGAGCAGAAATTTCCATATCTGGATGTTCCTATTAAAATCAATTTTCAAAAGAATACAGTGAGAACTATTCATACAGATAAAGTTAGGTATAGAGGTAATTTCATAGCTCTTATTCATATCCATCCGATATTAGATGAATAAGTTTCAGTATAATTTTTATAAGCACATTTAGAGCAGAATTAGAACTGAAGCTCCAGTTTTGATGGAGCTGTTAAAATCAAAAAGCTAGAATTTCTACAGTATGATAAAAATCTATGTCCAAAGTTAGAGATCCTTTTCACTGTAAAATTCAGTTTTTAGTTATGGTTTAGTAATGGTACAAGCAATTTATAAAAGTGAAGGATGTTAAATTATTTTTTATGTCTTTAAACCAATAATTACCATGCTGCCTTTTTTTTTTTTTTTTTCCCTAAAATACAGAATAAAACATTTATTTAAATGTTTGAAGCCCTAAGTACAGTCTTAAAATGTCTGCAACAGCTTATGTTTCACCCTTGTTTGGCAGCCTGCATTCAGCAGTGTCTTCAGCTGAGTCTTTTCCATGGGATTGCTAGCAGGCCTGCCTCTTTCTCATATTTGAAGACCTGCTTTCCCTAAACAATGTCTGAGATATTTCAGCTTTTAAACAGCAGGAAACATGACTCAGACCTTCTTTGTTCTGGTTTATTTTTCTGGTCAGAGGAACAGAGACCTGGCCCTACAAACAGCACAAGCGTCAGGTAGACAGTCGGGTGCCTTTGATACAGTGGAAAGTGTCCAGCAAGATCTGTATGCTGTAATGGGACATAGAGGTTTGTAGTTGAGCAGTTAAAAGGACTCCAGAGGTTCAAAGGCAAGCAAGTTACTTCACCAGCCTTTTTAAAATATGTCAGAGGTAGCTCACACTCAGGTGTGGGACTGGTGAAGCATCTGGCCAACAACCTCAGGAGGAAATGCAAAGATTGCCCCAGTCTAAAGCCAGAGCAGAAATGGTGCAGTTCTCTTTATTCCTTGACTTAGGTGGTTGATACCACAGGGTGATGTGTTAGTTTTCTCCTTAATGTGAGGCTTAGTGTTTAAAGCTGAAATTGTTTCATGGCTGTACTCATAACTGCGTAACTCTGACACCCTCTCCCACACCTCCAGCAAGTGCAGCTGTTGGTAGCCAGTGTTTGCTCAGAGTATTATCCCAAGCAATCCACAGCATTATGTTTTCAAAACAGACAATAGCTTTATCTACTTTATCTATTATCTATCTATCCATTTATTTATTTCTGTAGGTGTTTTCATACATGAGATAAGCAGGTCCTTCCAAAGAATCGTCATTGCTATGTGTTTATCGGCAATATTTCCTAGATCTACACTCCTTTTTGAATAGTTTGGCCTCTTTCTGTGTCTCTTTCAGAAGTTTTGAGACCGTTGATTGACTACAACACATTTATGATAGGGAAAGCATCTCAAAGGCAATGATATTTCTAACAGTTAGATGAAAATAAATCTAAGAGAGGAAAGTACTCTAAGTGCCTCAGTGAGAAAAAATATTCCACCATGAACTAAACACCCGAGAATCCTTGCACAGGAACAATTATAATTTTGCATATAGAGGTACATAAGAGACAGGGAGCATTTAAGTAACCAGATGCAAGAACATCTTCCATCAAGAACTTGAAATGAATCAACAGATATAAAGACAACCACGTATTATTAATCCAATTGCTCACAAAATTATTTGCTTTAATTGCATAACTGTATATTTTCTTAGAGCCCAGAAAATACTGCATTTTCTATGGCCTGGAAGAAGGATTTGTCAAAGTGCCATTTGCAGTTCCATTCCTGACAGCCACATAGAAATGACAGTGGCACATTAAGAGCCTTGATGGATTACAGTGCTACAATACAGATCAAGAGCCAATCTTAGGTGTGTTCTCAGGAGGAAGAGTCATGGGCTAGCACATCAGATCATTTTATTGTAGTATAGACAGGTTGCCTGTAAATGGTCTCTCTGTTTCACTGTTTCTGTTAAGTCATAAAAAGAAACAAAACACTATCAAAACTTCCAGGTCATAAAATTAAATCTATTGTTTTTTCTCTTCCATATGAAATATTTCTGGAACTTTTGTATCTTACCTCTAGACTGTAAAGACTCACATCTTATTTTTGATTTTAAAAAGTGTTCTAACAAGAAATTATCATGTATTATTAATACATCCACCAAGTAACACAGAAATGACTTGCCAGCTTTTGTGATCAAAATACTACAGAGCATGATTCAAAAGCTGACTCTTCTTAGATGATATTAGAATACAATTAAGCATGATAATTTAGGCCGACCTAACAGCTTGCCACTTACCCAAATGGCGATGTCCTCCTTCTCCCTGCTCAGCTCTTCCCCTCTGCCTATACCTGTCTGATGCTCTCACTGCTTACTTTGCACCAGCTCTGGCACATGCCATTTCCCTTGGCAGGCTGTTTCAACTCTTCCAACTCCATAACTTGGCATAAAACTAATTCAGCAAATCAGTAGGTAGCTTAATTCTGAGTTACAGATTTTTATTGGAACCTGAAAGGAATCTTGCTAGCATTAGTAAAAAGGAGGGCTTAGGAACATGCAGATGAGCAACCTTTGCTCAAAGTGAAAGGCAAAGAAGAGAAAGGAGATTCTTCACCTCTGTTGGGGTGAGCTGACAGACCTGCACAGCTTTCTATGCCAATCCCCTCCTTGGAGCTCAGTTCTGCAGCTTTCTACAGGTATGGCCTTAGCCCTTCCTTTCCAGTAATTCACTTCTCAGCTCAGTTCAGGAGGCTGTCAGTTCCTCTTATCTATCACTAACTGAAATTTTATAGCATTGAAAATAGCTGTTTTTTAATTCAGGGGAAAATGGTAATAAACCTGAGAAAGAAGCTTTATAAAGTAGGAGATGTAGCCAGAATATATCCATGCTAATTTTGAAAACACTTGACATTGGCATGACTTTTTTCCTATTGAAGTCAACATTGACTGACATGTACTGCAATAAAGTCACAGCAACAGTCATGAATTTTGAGAACTTTAACTACGGTGCTTAATGAGTAAATTATAAAAAGGATGCTTAAGTATCCTGTTTTTCATAGCCATAATAATATGGCAGAATTAAAAAGCGATCCGTGTTCAGAGCTCGTCTTTGAAGTACCCCTTGGGCAATGATTAGTGTTATTTTCTGCTTCTGTAAACTGGGAAACTGCAAAAGAAAGATGAAATGAAAGTGAAATTATCAGCTACTTATCAGAAGCAGAGTAAAGCTAGCTCTTGATGTCACGTGTTTATTCATATTTGTGCTGGTATCACAAAACAAAGTGATGTAAATCATGGAAGTGTTGAAATAGGAAATATGAGACTGCTGCATCACCCAAAATAGAAAACTTGTCTTCTGATGGATATGTCCATACAGCACGGAAGACTGTGGCATCTGGTTGATGTTTTATTTATCTTCCATACAGCAGGAACAAGCACAGAGGATAGCAGGGCAGTCAGGGTATTGCTACAGAACACATGCATATTGTTGTACATACTTTTCTGGAAGGCTTAGTTTTGACATCCCTATTTTGGTTCCAGTTGTGCAAAGCTCTCAGGAGTGTAAAAACCATTACAATCATCTGAAGAAGATTCTAAGAGAAAATCGTAAGAAAACAATGAGAATAAAACTTCAGTAGCAAAACATTTCGCTTAGTGATTCTCTGTCGTAGTCGTAAATTATGTAGTAGGCTGTAGAGCTTTTACTTGCACTGCAAATGTAGCTTTAAGTCAGACAACATAGGTTGAAGGACAGAGATCACAGAATACTGTAAAAAAGATGCACAGGCCGTTGGTACCTTTTAACCCATGCTAATCTAAGTTGCAGCAGCTCAAGAGAACAAGGAGGCAGGAAGTGACACCAATATATTTCAGCTCTGATTTAAATATATATTCAGCAGCTAAAGTTCCTTCCCCTTGCCTGAGGTGAGTTTTGCTGGTGTTTTATTTCTTTCACTGATATCCATATATATGTTGGCAAAGTTCCTTTAAAAACAAATCATTGAAGAAGGCAGAAAACAAGTAATATGGTAACACCAAGTTGATAGAGATAACATTAAGAGATAACATTACTTCTAAATACAGTGAAAGTACTCTGTTACGTTTTTCAATAAAAAGTGAAAACAATTTCACAATTTCAGAAGTTAATACAGCCCCTTTCATTTTCTCTATCTTAGGCAATACTTGATGCTTTTTACCTATTTTATTTTATTTTATTTTATTTTATTTTATTTTATTTTATTTTATTTTATTTTATTTTATTTTATTTTATTTTATTTTAATTATTTTATTTTATTTTATTTTATTATTCTTAACAGTCATTCTAAGCAATAGATTGGACTTAGTCCATTTACACAAGAAGCCTGTTGGGGCTTGTGTGCTACTGGGTGATGGTAGTTATCATTTCATGAGAAACTTATTAGACAACTGTTACTGTTGTAACATTATAGTCCACAACCCATTCATTGGGAAGGCTCTCCATACATTTGTTTTACAGCCACATACATAAGAAACACTGATTTTATGAGATTCTGGTTATTAGAGTAGTAGTAGAGTTACAAGATTTCTACAGAGAAATTCAATGCAATCTAAATTACAAATAGGAAACAGATAAGCTATACATTCACACACAGGTATGTGAACTCTCCTTGTAGTAACAATTGGAAAAGATAATTATGGGTATTGTACAAAAAAATGTTTTAAAAATCAGCATGCCACTTGGTCAGGATAAGCTCAGAGCAGTGGATAGTATAGATATGAACAGACACAAATAGCTAAAGAGTCCATATGGTTTACCAGAGGGATAGTTCTGTCAGGTACCCAAAATTTTATATGGGTTGGGAATGCATGATCCGTCCACATCTGTCTTTGAAGGCAGAGAATAACTACCAGTTGGCAGAGGACCAATACTGCATAAAAGATTTTTGTGGACTTAAGACACTCTAGTACTGAACAAGTTAACCTGGAACAGCTTTCAAGTATTGACAAGCCCTTCCACTAAGAAAAAAAGCCATGTTGTGGTTCAGCTTTACTCAGGAGATATATCCAAAAATCACATGCTCATATAAAATGACTGGTGCTCCCTTTTTTAACTTGTCACCTTTCATGTTAGTGGTTCCATTGAGACTGAGTCATACAGTGAAACAAGATATTGTCATGGGACTTGAAGACAAAGAAAACGTAACTTATATGAGAATCAAATAATGTAAAATGTCAGTCCCTCAAAATTAACACAAGCTCTGCCTACTTTTAATCCTTCACTGCAATGTTTTTAAATGCGTCAGTTTTTGAAAACTCTTTAGCTAGACTCTAGTTTTCAAGATTTTGTGCATATTTTAGATTGTGTCAAGGGGCCACACTACTGATACAAAAGGCTAGACTGGTGTAGCTCTATTTGATTTTAGCAGCTTTACAGTGATTTACAAAACCTCAGCAATTAACTCCATACTTTCCAGACTGAAATCTGTTTTTTCCACAGCCTGGTGTGGAGAAATCAACAGGTTGCTATCTTCCCTGCAGCTGAAACCATGGAATTCACAGACACATACCTGCACGCTAATTGCAAGACTACGTTCTTTCCAACACTGGTGATTTCTGTCCAAGTGCAAAATCATCACCTTTATGACTGAATAAAATCTCACCACCACAGCTGCCAGCTTCCAGCTAGGTAGAGGAGAAAGAGAGCTCTGCATTTCACAGTAATTTTAATTGTCATGGTTTGGTGAACTGGGATACCTCACTGCAACATTGCATTTCCACCACAGTCTTCTGCAAAATAAATAGATAAATAAATAATCATGATTTACATTCCCTGGAATGGCCACCTGCAAGTACACATACGCAATTACTAGTCTGCTCTTGCAACATCCTAGCTAGCTTCCCACAATCCCCGAAGCATATCTGGCACTGTGTCCCCATCATAATTAAAAGGCCATGCCTTCTATCCTGCTTCCTCCACCCTCATTACCAGTGTGAGAAACATAGGAGAGAATCTAAGTGATGGTTCAGGAACCCTGGACCAAGCTTCTGGGAACAGTGAATAGAAAATGCTCTCCTAAAACAGTCAGCTTTGAACTTGCCACAGTAGTTTGTAGCCTTCAGTGACACATCAGCAACAAACAGGAATGTTATGGTTACCCAGCAAGTCTCTTATCTACCAAAAATTAAATATGAAGTTGAGGGTGACATCCAAGAGTAACATCTAAGTGTCTTACCATCCAATTTCTGGGGAATTCACAGGACTTCAGCTGTGTGTGCAGCAGCCCATTTGTGCTCACTGTAATGGAAACCCTTAGCACTCATCAGGCGCTACCGTGGCTGGGCACTGAAAAATGGCTTTGGAGCAAAAGAATGGACAATGGGATAAAAGAAGACAGGTAGGACTGTCCTGTAACTAAAACTACTACAGCACTTTTCACGTCTGGAGGAAATACTGCAAAACACTGGGTGAATACCACCAGATGTTCATAGTATTGGAACAGTGCAACGCTTGGTGGGGTGTCCAGCTGGAATGCAGAATATGTACTTTGAAATGCCAGTGTGCTGTGAGGTGATACAATACTAGGAACATGTAATGTAATCACCATTTAACAATGTGAGGGGTGGCCCGCTGCTTGTGCAACAACTGCCTGGGATCACTTAGCACCGACACACAGCAGTATGTTTCGAGCAGAGATACTGCCATATAAGACAAACTACAAACTACAATAGTGTCACATTTCTTTGGGAAAGATAATAAAAGAAAAACAAAATCACCATACCAGCAGACGAGACGTCACTTCCATATTTTAACAAAAAATTGTGTGAGATGAGCGTGTGCCAGAGGGACACTGCTATTTAAATAACAGCATTGGCACACACAGGCTCCTTCTGTGCCAGAGGCTTCTGGGCATGCCCTCGCAGAGCAGAGCAGAGCGGAGCAGCAGTTGCACCCGCAGAAATATGAGCTGACTATGAGCAAGTCACTGGGTCTGGGAAGCGGTGGGAGCATGCTGCCTCCTCTAGACAGTCAGCTCAGTGGCATTAGTGAGCACCTGAGCCGCATTGGAAACATGGGCTAAATTGCACAGAGGTTTCTGCAAAGGAATTCCTAAAAGCGTTCTAAAAAGGCTCACAAACTCTATTGGTTAGCTGCTTACAGATCCAAGTGAAAAAGAAAAACCTGGGAGAAAGATGAAAATTATTTAGGCACAAAGGAGCTTCTGAGCTCTCGATGTATGCTGTGATGGCTTTACAAAATGTAGGTTGGTTTGAGATTTGAGTGCACTTAACTTTATCTTTTCATCAATTGCTGTTTCCATAAGCATCATAAAATACCATCCAAAAATAATTGCCAGGCTGAATAGAAGAGCTTTCTTTCCATTCAGTCACTTACAGCAGGAAACAAACAAACAAACAAACAAACAAACAAAAAACCTCTAACAACCTTATTTATACCAGCAAGGTGAGATGCATCATAGCAGCTTTATTTTAAGTCTTTCCCTTAGAGATCTACCAGTGAGTTGTGGGGCAGAAACACAGTATCTACAGAAGAAGCTTAACCTGTCTTGTTGTGGTAATATTGAAATATTTTTACTTGCCTAACTGTCTTAGAGATCCATTCATTGTTTGGTAAATTTCACCATCTGAAGATTAATATATTTGAGTTACAGGACACGTATAAGCTTCACCTATTAGGAAATTGGAGCCACCTTGACATATGCCTTGTACATTCAAGTGTGGAAAGGCTGACAGTGATAAATAGTAAAAACTTACAGGAAAACTCATGCACTTACTAGAATTGTTTTTGAGTTTTTACAGTAAACTATACATTTCTCCAAAAAAAAAAAAATACTTCTTGTCAAAGCCTTGAGAGTAGTTTACCACCGCTAAATATATCACTCTACAGTTATTTCCTGCAAAATGATATAGGGAAAACATGGACTGTACCATGGAACAAATTAACTACAGAAATGGAGAAATACTAACTGAGCAATAACTGGCTCTTGCAAGTAGCAAACCCTCTGATTGTAAGTGAACATCAAAGAAATTGACAATGGCTAAGGGGAAGGAACAACTGTCAACAAGCAGACTTTTACTGACAGTGAGTAATACATTTTTTAATCCTGCCTACCTTGTACTGCAGGGTTATTAGGAGGTGTAATTGGCTATAAATTTTTCATCTTCGCTTAAATCTGAAGTAAAATACTGCTATATATGGTCGTATTTGTGAAACTCTGGGACCCTAAACTACTTTGGGAATGCAGCACATTGGGTACTATCAAGGTGCAGCTCCTTTTTTCTCCTTGTTAGCAGTTTTCTTTCTCCAGGGTGTATAGATGAGAACTGGCTGTAATGAATGGCTATAACTTTCTGCACTAACTACCTACCTTTACTTGCTAGTGGCAGAGCTCTTCTCCAGCAGTGACATGCAGACAGAGAACTGTAGCTGATTCTCACCTCTTTCCAGCCTATATATTGCTCAATGATAAATGAGCTAAAAGCAGATGTGCTTGCAAAACCATGTCCCTAAGCACCATGTCCAAAAAGATTTAAGCTGTTTCTATGCTGAAAGCATAAAAAAACAATATAATTAAATAAAGCATTTCAGCCAAACCATATGTGGAAGACGAGCCATATACAGCAATGTGAAAAGCATCTGGAGACAACCCTGTGGTCAAGTGACAGGCAGAGCACCTCACACCTTCCAGAGTGAGTTGTAGGTGTAGGGGCAAAAGGATCGTTCAAGTTGGGCATTCATATTGAAGCATGTAAAATCCTTAGATATGTTTCACAAACTAGCTGCAAGATCTTAGCATTTCATTGTGCGAGGCAGCTGTATACCTCAAGAGCGTTTCACAGGAATAAATCAATTTATTTCCTTTGAAAGCCTCAATATATTAATTTCTAGCAATCTTAGAAGTAAGACTCAAAGGACACTCTAATTCCTAACTAAATTGAATAGAGTATACAGGATATTTTGTTGGCTAAAAATCTTTAAAGCAACATACCAATGGAAGCCCTCTAAAATGCTGTGCTATGGGTTTTTAAATAAGTCAGTTGTCCTTCTGAGCTTTTACCAATTACTCACTGATCTGGGGGGCAAAGGAGTGGGAGGAAGCATGGTGTAATAGTGCATACTACCTCTGTCACCTATTTTGAAATTCACCTTTTTAAAATTCAAAAACAAACAGGCAAACAAAAAACCACTATGTACTTATATCTAGAGGAAAGAGTCAAATTGAGAACCTGCTGTGTAGGGAAAGAGGAAAAACAGTATGCTCTTTTTTCCCCAGTCTCTGACATTATTAGTCCAAGTGAAATTAGCAGGCTACCCCAGTGAGAAGAGTCCATTTCAGGGCATTGTGGAGAAAAAATTCAAGGGGAAGTTTAAATAGACTGTAAAGTCTGAACAGAAGGGGAAGGGAGGTTTTGGAGGTCGCAAAATGCAGAAATGATATGATCTAAATTCATATAGCAGGACAGTGGCAGGCGGTCATGTGTTTTCTGTAGAGCTGCTTCTCTTTAGCAAATCATTTCTTTATGGGAACTTTTTTTTTTTTTTTTTTTTTTTTTAATCTAGTCTCTATGTTCTTCACCCTTTCAATCTGCATCCAAAAACTTCTGCAATATCATATTCACTTCCTTCTCTGTGGTGGTTTTACCCTGATGGGCAGCTGAGCTCCACCACAAACACTCTCTCACTCCCCCTTCTGAAAGAAAGAGGGAAAGAAAATGCAATGGAAAGGGTTTAAAAGTTAAGGATGGGGAGATCACTCAACAAGGATCGTGACGGGCAAAGCAGACTCAGCATAGGGAGACAGTAAGATTTACTGCCTAGTACTAACAGGCTAGACAAGTGAGATCCAAAGGAAAGAAACCAAAAATGCCTTCCCCCCATCTGACCTCTTCTACCTCCTCCCCCCATGCAGCACAGGAGAACGGGGCAAAGGGGGCTGTGGTCAGTCTGTAGCACTTCGTCTCCACCACTCCTTCTTGGTCCCTCTCTGCCCCTGCTCCTGCGTGGGCTCCTCTCCACGGGCTGCAGCTCCGGCCCGGGGCCTGCTCCTGCGGGGGCTCTCCATGGGCCGCAGCCTCCTCCAGGCCACATCCACCTGCTCCACCGGGGGCTCCTCCACCCATGGGGGGGCTGCAGCGTGGAGATCTGCTCCATGTGGGACCCATGGGCTGCAGGGGGACAGCCTGCTCCACCAGGGGCCTCTCCCTGTACAGCCCGCAGGGGAACTGCTGCTGCCTGCCTGCAGCACCTCCTGCCCTCCTGCGGCACTCACCTGGGGGCTGCAGGGCTGGTGCTCACTCCTGTCCCACAGCTGTTGTTATGCCGCAGTATTTTTTCCCTTTTCTTAAATCTGCTCTTACAATGGCGCAAACAACATTGTTTATTGGCTTGGCTCTGGCCAGCAGCAGGGCCCTTTGGAGCCATCTGAAACTGGCCCTTATCTAATATGGGGCAGTTTCTTGATTCTTCTAACAGAGGCCACCCCTGCAGTCCCCCTGCTACCAAAACCTTGCCATATAAACTCAATACATTCTCCTACCAAAACCATAAACCAAACCAAACCAAATAAATAAAGCTACGTTGAACAATAGAGCAAAAGGAAATAGGAAAAAATACATGTATTCAATTTCCTCCAGCTACGTAGCAGACAAAGTATATCCCCAGGCAGGTAGTTACAGCATTATATTTTGACAAGACTTATGAACCAGTTCATAGCCTTTTTTTTTTTTTTTTTTTTTTTTTCCTAGCAGATCCTCCTTACAGACATACTTGACAGTTTCAAATGAGGGAGAACTTCAAACGTTTCTTTCAGATTTTTTATCTATATTTGCTGTTGACAGCTTTACTAGATTATGAACTTGTCCCAGGACTTCCTTTCTGAATGAATTCTGTATCCAAAACACCAGCACCAGCACAGAAAAGAAACAATTGCATCCTTTCTTATTTGGTTCATATCTATCAGATGTCATTCCACTCTCTTTTCAACCTTGCTTCAGTAGCCAGTTTCTGAGACTGTTCGAGGTGCTTCTGTAGCCATCTGATGCTCCTAATGATGGTATCCTACACAATCCCATTAGTTCATCTAAAAAAGGAAATGTCAATCAATACCTCATCTGGGTCAGCTTTAATCATGTACCTCTACCAGAAAAGCACTTGCTATCAAATGTAACAGACAAGGTAAAAAAATGTGTTTAAAATACATAACCATATTAGTGAGTTGTGAACCTTTCCTTATCCTGACCTCTGAAGCACTGTACATAGAAGAGGCTTGCATATTACATAAATCACCAGTGACTTATGAAAATTGACAAGATCGCAGGAGTCAAGTCAGTTTTTCTGTAAAGCAGTGCTCCAGCCAGTTATGATTACAGCTTGTGATAAGCTCAGCTCCCACCTTTATACTTTTCTTTAGGTGGTCCCTGTAACAAGGAGCACAGGAAGTTGTCCTATCATGCAATAGACCACCCACTAAATTTTGCACATGACTTTAATCATGATTGAAATAAACGTGATTTTGGCAGTTTTCCTAATAAGAAATTCACATTGATTTTAATTAGAATTTAATAGTGTAAGAACTACGTTTGGTATAAAATTCTCTGGCCCAATATATGATCTATAACAGTACCTGTTGCCAATGCTTAATGAATACGTATAAGAAACAGGAGCAACAGATACAGATAAGAAACATATGTTTTCAGCTTCCAGAAAACTTCTGTGTGACACAGTAATTATTTATCAGATGCATGTCTATGTTGTGAACTGCAAATATTTTTCAAAGCAGAGACAAAAAATAAAGACAGGAATATTAGATAGCCCACTGTATAAATAAAAAAGGGATACACATACTACTGTAAGAACCATTGCCTACAGCAGTACTCTGGAAGGATACTAGCTTATAGCATGCTGTATAGATTAGTCATGACCCAATACTGAAAGACAAAATTTTAGTGAGAGTATTTGAAATATTTTATCTTTCTGGTTGTTTGTTAGTATGTCTAGAAGCATACAAACTTTCAAGAAGTATTAATAGGAAGTCACAAACATCTTCTTACTCATACTCAGAGGAAAAGTAAGATATACCTCAAATAACACTGAGTCATCTAAAGAGAAGACAAGCACCTACAGCTTCCTTGAAGGTTAGTGGGAGAGATGAATACCACCTGTGATAATCAGACCATTTTCATGTTAATAGGATTTTAGAGACTTGACATCACTTTAGAAACCTGTAAGTATTTACATTTTTCTTTTGAAGGTTCATGGCATACTTTAGGAGCTGCAAATCACTTAAATCAGAAGAGAATACATGTCACTAAAGACAATTCACTGAACAGTTCAGGATACAGACTACTTGTTGGTACTAGTCAATTCCAGCACTTTAATCTCTCATGAGCAAAAGGAACAAAAAGTATACAGTACTACAGGGGAACATCTGTCAGGAAGTAAAAAATGTTTTCTTTCACTAAAATAAAAGTAAATATAAAATAAGCAAAATAAAAGCACTTTCCTACTCTGATCACTGTTCAGACTAGCTATAATTCAGACTACTTCAGCTGAATTTTTGGCAGTGCAAATCTTCTTCTGAAATGTTATTGTCAGTGACTTGACAAGTCAAAAAGACAATAAATTTGAATTGTTTTTACTAGCCAGAAATATACCTCAGTTGACTAATGTTTTGTTATTTGAAACAGTAGAAGCCTACCCTGGCAAGACATATATTATTCTGCAGTGAATTAAATTCAGATTTTCATTTCTGAAAAATATAATCTGCAAACTTTTTTACACGAATTGAATAAATTTTTCTTTCCTAATGATTATTAAGATTTTGGTTGGAATTCACATCACATTAAAACACTACCCCAGAGCTCCTGGAACTTAATTCTCCAAGTCATGGGTCATATGTTATGTTAGGTGTTTGTTTTTTTTTTTTTTAATCTCTTTTTAAAAAATGTCTGATCTAATGAAAGGAAGGTAATTACCTGTATAAGTATTTATAATAATCACAAATAATTAACCTTTATCTTATTTTTTGGTATGTCCTGCCAACCATGACTAATAGCAGTATTTTGCAGGCAGGCAAATACCAGCATTTTAAGTTCAGTTCAATTGTCCAAGTAATATTTTGACACATTGGGTTCCAGTCTACAGCATGAAGAAGAGCTGACAGATCATGGGTCTTGATTGTATCACCTTTCAAATCCATCTTCATTAGCCTAGAGAAATGAAATATAAGTAGTTCATTACAGCTTTTATCCAGTTTGTGATCAGCTTGTGCAGTTAAGACTGCTCATTCATAAAGATGTATTGTTAGAGTCTCTAGAACCAAACATGATGAGTCTGTCAAGTGAAGTCAAGTCTTATATAGTTATTTATTAGAATGTGTTTTAAAGGCTTTAGAATCTATTTAAAATAAAGGGACTTTTTTTTTTTTTTTTTTTTAAAGTATGCAGTTTAATTTTACTGTGTTATCTGTATTGTCTGAATCTTCCCTGTGTTACCTGAATTGTAGGTTTTAAACTGGTTTCACAGTGCCTAGAGTTTTCTTTAATGTACTGATGTAAATGTTTCTACAGTGCGGTAGTTGCCAAATCTGAAAAGACTACACAAGAAATCTTGCTTTGAAAATTGTTCTTTTAAGAACAATTTTTAAAACTGTGCAGGAAAGTAATTACATAAAGTAAAATATGCATCTACATTTTTCATGTTCTACAGAACTGCTATGGAGATCATTATGCTTTCCTGCTAAAATATCTTAGTACTATCTTTTATATATATATATAATTCAGCAAAGAAGATTCCTTCCTTTCTGAGATAGCTGATACCTGTCAAAGCATAGAGGTTTCTATTCTTTTATACACTGGAACAAGGTAAGAGGTCAGGTTCTAATTGTTTTTACGTAGACTCATAGGCTGCAGATATTTCTGCCTGATGTCAGCACAGAAGTATGATACAAATCACACCTATATCATATATGAGACATTTTCTGTTTGTGTTTATTTGTTTTATCTTCTCTTCATTTAAGGGCTACATTAAAGAACATGACAAGATCAATGCCTAACTTATATAATATTTCCTGCAATTTTGCTTGACTCATTTTAATATAGTTGACGCTTCTCTCTCATATTGACTTAGAGGTTAAACATCATAAAGCTTCATGTCTCCATTCTGAAAATATCTTGGAATTAGATACTTTCTATGAATTTGCAGTGTTTTTTGTTTGTTTGTTTGTTTGTTTTCATGAAAATGAGAATAATATGGATTTTATAAAAAGCTACAGAAACAGGGAGAATTTAAAATCTGTAATGTAAATTTTTCACCCATACCTAGCCAAATCATATTTTCACTCACTTTTAATCCTCTGAATTTACATCCAATCAAGACACAGGATGGTCCAGTTTTTGTTTTAGAAGCTAATAGGCACAGCTGAAATGATAAGCTAAGTCTATATGCATGCTGCATTTTTTCAAGGATCTGGCAATCTGCCCAGTATTTGAAAGTCAGGGAGGATTTCAATAAGTAGCACAATAAGTAACACAGCATAATAGCACCAGCTACTTATCACTCTGACTTTTGGCAATCTCTCCTTCCTGGGAAAACTAATTGATAGCCAGCTATAGCACTCACAGCTGAGCTGGGGTAGCTTGTATTAAAATTCAGGCTAAAGCTTCTTAGCACATTAGATCACAGAGGGAAGGAACAGTATTCCAGTCCATAAACAGAGTGGAGAACAGAAATAAACATCAGAGGAGCATTCATCATTCAACAAGGAACAGAACTGTTGTGCTGTGCTGTGTGTACCAACTGACAGAACCAGGGAATAGAAAAGGTCAGCGAAGGCACTGGGCTCCTTATTGCATGGCAAGTGGAAGAACTGCAAATCAGAGAGCAGTGTTACATCAAAATTGGCCTTACGTGACATTATTACAGCTGATGAACAGCAGCTGGGACAAGACTATCCCCAAGAACATGCTGACATTAAATATTAACCAAAATACCAGTTCATCATGCTCTAACCACTCCAGCAAACTTCTGTTTACCCCATAGCACACGGACAGTCCTTTCCTTGGGTAGTTGAGCCAAATTTGGAATAGCTCTCTCTTTCATTTCTTACTAGCATAGGATAGAGAGAGGCAGGAAAGTAGTTTTTTACTTGCTTTGCATTGGAAATTTCAGGATAATCTTGTCAGGCATTTATTATACCATTAGCAATGTACTCATTAGCAGAGTAATAGTAAGATTAAAATCATGTACTTTACCTTGTTTTTTAACGGGGAAAAAAAAAAAAAAAAAAAAAGGCACAAGACTACTTAGAAGGAAAAATACAAGGATGCATGACTCCTAAGGTGTATCTCCAATTTACAGATGTAGGGCTCAGATAGCAGGTCATGGTTTAGTCCCAAAGAGTCACTTGTAAATTCTCCTTATATAGTCTCTTCTGAGTTCCATTCCACAAATCATCTGGAAAATTACTCCAGCACGCTGGAAAAGCATGAGAAAAGACATTATGAACGTAAAGGAGAAAAGTGTTAAAAAGCATTTGATGATAGCAACTAATGTTTCGACCTAACTGCACTTCACACACACACACAAATCTGTTCATTTATTTCCTATTTGCACAACTTCAAGGCTTTTCTTGAGAAGTTAATCATCTAGTCAATGGGTCTTAAATGAAGGCAAGTATCTAAAAGTATCTAAGCCACATACTTTAATTTCCTACCACATCCAATCCAGTTCCTGAAAAGACTAATTTCATGCTGGACACAAGAGGGTATTGCAAGTCACAGGTGAGTACTAAGAATTCAGAAAAAAAAAAAAAAAAAAAAAAAAAAAAAAAAAAGTATTCTGCTGGAAAAAGACTTTCTCATTCCTGGTCTTCTCATTCCTGATATTTACAAAATCTTGTCTCCATTGAATGGGCAACCACATAACCTTGCCACCAGCTGCTCCAGCTGTGAGGTTATGCCAGGACTTAGCTGTTTACTCAGCTCTATCTGCAGTGTAGTGTCAGGATCCCTGGGAAGCTGCTGGGAACCACTCCCAGAACTACTTCTGCTTTTCATTCAGGAAGGTTCATGGTACTTTTCAGGGAATTCTTGGCTGCATGAAGTTTCTACAATCCAGCTCATGAGGCCAAGAAGATCAAATACCTTTGCCTGTTATATATAAATTTTTAAACCACCTCCCTAGGCAACCCGTCCCAGTGCCTGACTGCTCTTTCTGAGCAGAAATGTCTCCTCATTTCCAACCTAAACCTCCCCTAGCACAACTTGAGGCCATTCCCTCTGGTCCTATAACTGGTTACCTGTGAGAAGAGGCTGACCACCAGCTCCCCACACCTTCTTTTCAGGCAGCTGTAGAGAGCAATGAGGTCTGCCCTGAGCCTCCTCTTCTCCTGACTAAACAGCCCCAGCTCCCTCAGCCACCCCTCACAGGACTTGTGCTCCAGGCCCCTCACCAGCTCCATAGCCCTGCTCTGGACACGCTCCAGGGCCTCGATGTCCTTCTTGTAGTGAGGGGCCCAAAACTGAACACAGTACTTGAGGTGCAGCCTCACCAGAACAGAGCACAGGGGGACGATCACCTCCCCGGTCCTGCTGGCCACACTATTCCTGATACAAGCCAGGATGCTGTTGCATTTCCAGGCCTGGAATTATTGCCTGATTTTGCCAATGAAATAATATTTCTGCATTTCTTTTAAAAAATAAATAAAGGTTTTTTGTTTTTTGTTTTTTTTTTTTTTTGTAAATGAATCACATTGGGCATGTCCATCTTTTTTATTTTATACTGCAAGCAGGAAGTTCAGCACGATATTCTCTTTCTTATATTGACTTTTAGAGTTATATAAAATGAAAAAGACTTAAAATTTTCTCTGGCCTGATTTGCATCTAGCCATCTTCAGCTTCCTACCTACAAAAGGGTATGAAAAAAAATAAGAAACAAATAACCTGAGGATAAGGGACAGCACCCAAGCAAAACACTCAAAAAGCTTGCCTTATTATTATTATTACTATTATCTGTATTATCTCTATTACTATTAATAATAATCTTATTAATTTTGTGCCTAATAAGTAACAATTCAGTGAGTCCTGAGAATCAGCTCACTTGCACAATACCAATCTATACTTTCAATACTTGCTTTAGTTTTCAGTAGAGTAGTGGAGCTCTGCTACTGATCAGCAAGACAAGCTGAAAATACCTATATCCGTCAAAAATATTATTTAAAAAATGTACCTCCTGCAATGTTAAAGTTTTCCCTTCACTTCACAAGAACCAGAGGAATTCCTGTCTGGTGTTTCCATATTCGTCATCCCTTTGATCTCCACAGCTGAACTTCCAAGACCGCACTGAAAAAAATAAAAAACACAGACAAAACATAGTCTGAGACCTCACCACAACAACAACCAAAAAAAGAAAAGCTTCAGTGCTAAGATGCAGTACTGAGAGATGGAATAATTCTCTAATACCTATGTCACAGGCATATTTTGTTGAACCCTTTCAACCCTGTTCAGCCATTTGCTGAAAAAGGGCCATGACCAAAAGACACAATTTTTAAAGACAATAGATAGAGCCTTAAAGCTCAGTTTTCAGAGAGATCTGTATAGACTGTGACCAGTGTGCGCTGATACATTACCATATTTCTGTTGCCAGAAATACAACATGGCTGTTGTGGTTCTCTGAAAAGGGACTCACTTTAATGATGAGGTCAGTACGCAGTGCATGGTGGGTTTTCTTTACTCTTGAAGGTTCACTGTTTCCCTTAAATGCAGCTTGTTATTTTTCTCTCTTTGTCAAGTTAAACTTACCTCCAGTGAAACAAACAAACAAACAAACAACTGGTTCTGGTATTCCATAAATTGGAGTCCTGGTTTCAGCTGAGATAGTTTTCTCCCTAGTAGCTGGTATGGTGCTGTGTTTTGGATTTAGGATGAGAATGATGCTGATAAAACAGGGATGTTTCAGTTGCTGCAGAGCAGAGCTTGCACAGTGCCCAGGACTGTTCAGCTCCTGGTGCTGCCCTGCCAGCGAGGAGACTGGGGGTGCACGAGGAGCTGGGAGGGGACACAGCCAGGACAGCTGGCCCAGAGGGATGTCCCATGCCATGCGGTGTCATGCTCAGCAATAAAATGGGGGGTTCAGATGGGGAGGTTGCCCCTGCTCAGGGTCTGGCTGGGCATCAGTCAGCAGGTGCTGAGCAAATGCATTGTGCATCACTCACTTTATATATTCTTTTAACATTATTATTAGTATTAATTTCTCTTCTTTTTGTGTCCTATTAAGCTGTTTTTATCTCAACCCGTGAGTTTTACGTTCTTTCTGACTCTCTCCCCCATTCCATTGCAGGGCAGTGTGTGGTGGTCAGCTGGCTGGTGGGGTAAACCACAACAGTTGGGTTCAGGATGTACAACTTCTAAGCACAGAGTATCTGCATTTTCCCTGGAGCCTGCAAGCATCCACTGAAGGACAAGCCAGGCGGCTGGCAGTCTGAAAATCTGGAATACAAGATCTGCTTTCCAAGCTCAGTTCCCATAGCCAAAAGTGGAAAAACCTCTTCTATCATTATCTCCACAAGACTGTGTTTTGTCTTCTAATAGTGTAACTTACTGCACTGCTGGCAGGCCTGGAAGCTACACAGTGAACACAAGCAAATGGGAAGTCAGAGTCTATAAAATACAATGGGAAAGTGAATTCCAATATACTTGATGTAATTTCTTAAGAGATCGATTAAAAGTAGATAGAGGGATAGGCAAATCAAACCAGTTGGTATACCTGATCATGAAAAATCTGCTTACTAGGAATGAATTGACTACAGATTCTCAATAACCTTCTCTAAAACCTGTCATCTGAACATAATTATTGGATATGTTTGGATGCAGATGCACGTACCAATTAAAATACACATCTGCAGCTTAACATTTGCTGGAGACTGAAAGAGGAAAGTAACTGCATATTTATTCTGACATACTAGAAGGATACAGAAGAATCCACATTGTCAGCACTTACATAAATGGCACATCTGGTATAACTTGGACAACTGCCACTGTAACATTCCAGTGTCTCATGAGCAGATTCATGATACATCTCAGGCTAGAACTGTGAGAAGAGTTAGACTCCTAGATATAACAGTTCAGGTCATGTTGTACATCTTTTGCTTTTCATAGCAGTTAATCTGTAATCTGATTTTTGATAATATGAATGTACTCCACATAAATTTATCAATCCAAAATCACATTAGCTTAGAGTTTCAGTTTGTTCAATGGAGCAAGCTCAGCAGTAAAATAAAACAGTAAATTAAAGAAAAAACTTGAGGTGATACAGAGAAATCATGTAACAGAACAAGAATGCTTATTAACTGATAAAAGGAAATGAAAGTAAAGAGGAAACTGATTCCTGGTTTGTTTCAACAAACAAGTCTGTTTTGGCTAGGCTGTTTCAAAAGTCATCACTCTGCATTTCTGTAGTTGAACTTCCTCAGGTAGTGAAAAGTTCTGCTGTGTAATGTTTCCTACCTCCTTTCATAGGAAATTCTGGAGCATCTTCAAATTACAAGCTTCCTAAAATAGGAAAGCATGAACTAATCAAGTAAATTAATTTAAATTGCACATCAAATGTACATGTTGTTCAACTAGTCAGAATTATATCAAAAGCCTAAAGCACAAAAGCATACATGTAGAATGAAAAATAATATATATATATTAATATTTTGCAGAAGAAAAGGGTGTTTGAAGCATAATTACTCTCAATTTTGTTGGGCTTTGCAGAGCTTTTGTGGAATTTAGACCTGGTAGACTAAAGCATGGGTAACTGGCATTATTTAACTGCACAGTTAATTCTGGGAAAAAAAAAAAAAAAAAAAAAAAAAAAAAAAAAAAAAAGTTTGTAATAATTATTTCTAAATTTTATTACATTTTGCATTGCTATTACATAATGCTACATTATGTGTAGGTGTTCCAGAACTTTGCAAACAGATAGAAATTACTACTATATATTACAGTTCTATTATATAAATTTGTGTTTTACAGTACATATGAAAAACAGGTATATACAGCTCAACTTATTAAAAGCAATAATTTAGTACTATCATGCTCAATGCCTTTGTTATGAGCTGCTTGTTATTTTACCCAAAAGTACAGTCATTCATAATACAGAGCACTAAAATTACTTCTCTCATATTTCTTTGTAGTGATACTGTGATGAATGCTATACAGCTAAGACAGCACTACAGAAATAATTGACACTAAAACGTTGCCTGTGGGAAGCTTCATTTGAGAATTCAAGAATATTTTGTAACTACTAATTAATAATTTTTGTGCCAACAGCCATGCATATTGGTTATATTGTTAACATAGTTTTTAAAGAAGGTAATAAATGCAGTATTTTCTTACACAAATACACTTCAGTAATCCAGCAACATTCAGTGGTTGTCAGGTATTGATGAGAAAGAATCCAGTTGTCTTGAAAATTATGTCAGTGTTGAAAGGAAATAATGACCTCAGTTAACTACATCTCTCGTACCAGTTTAGATAAACTGAAAGAACAATTATGTAATTTTTTAATAGAAAAGGAGGTGCTTGATAACTGAAATAAAAAAATGTTAGTTACTATCAGATATCTGAAATTGATAGAAGGATCTGTTCTCACTTTTTTAACGGTTTCTGGAAGCATTCAGTTTTAATACAAAAGAACAAAAACATGTTGGTCCTTTTCCTTAGGTTTATATAAATAATATCAGTACTAATATACTAATAAGGAAAACCCTTTTCACTGTTAAGACAGTCAATTGCAGCTTGTCCAAAGGGGCTGTACTGATCAATAAACCCTTAAAATGGAAGAAGGCTCAGCAAAGATGGGCAACAGCACATTTGTATTGTGACTGAACTGTGCATAGCAATCGCTGTATTTTGCTAAGTGTACTTACATTTGTATTGTGATTTCAGTGTATTTTGTGTCACTGCTAAATTAGGAATCCCATAGAACATCAACTACCATCAAATAAATAAAATTGGTATTAAACTTTACACACTCTATGCATGAAATATGTAAAATAACTTGGTCAGAGTACAGGGCTCTGACAAATCTCCAACACTGGTGAGTTTCAAGGCCAGACTGTCTGAAGTCCTGAGCAGCCTAAGCAACAGGCTTAGGCTTATTCTGCTTTGAAAAGGGCTTCAAATAAGATTTGTGACGCCCTGTAGTCTATTCCAACCTGAATTGTTCTACATGTCCATGATTCTAATGGTTTAGTCCTAACAACATTATGGTACTTCATCCTAAAAGAAGGTACATACTACAAGAAACTCAAATTTTATTCCTCTTCTCCCCCATTTAACTTTATTCCTTGACAATCTTCACCTTCAGAGAAATCTGGTTAGCCTTCCACTCTCGGCCCTATGAATATACTGAGAAGCAGCTTTGGAAAATTTAGTGCAGAAGGTTTTTAACATGACATCTCATTTTGCATGAATTTGAGTGATTTGCTTATAAAACAGAGAATAAGCAGATTTTTCTTTTTCAGATGTTTTGAGAATTCCAAAAAAAAATGAAATGAAAATCAGGCATTATAGGAAAGGTTTCTTCTGTGGAAGAAATATAATTTGTCAGGGGTAGAAGATTTAGTTCTCATCAAGCTAGTACCATGCATCATCAGTTTTAATATTTATGATCCCATTTGCAGGCTGGCTCCATATCTGGCTTGTGCATTAAAAGGGGCCATTGGAATGAAGCACTTCATCTGACATTATTCCAAGTAAAAAACCGAATAAAGCCTGTCCCTGTTCTTAGGGGCTGCTCTATCTCTGTGTTGCCTCTTGCACTCTCTTTGAGCTTTGCTGCACAGTAAATTTTGTCTCCGCATTTGAAAAGGATGTAGGGCAAAGCTCATTCTAAGCTCTCTATTGTAATTTCAGGTCCCACGGTTATGGGAATTATGATTAAGATCAGTCCTTCATTAATTTTATTTCAGTATAATTTTTCTGCTTAAGTCAAATCTGGACTCAGTGTTTTCAATGACTGAGAAAAGGATGAAATACATAACTTTGTAAAAAGAAAAAAAACAGCTGTCAAAACTATGTTTTAGAATTAAATATATATATAATTTTACAACTTTCATTTTTACTTTAGACCTTTAAAGTCAAACAAGTGAATAATCTTCCACAGAATCCTTGACCCTTCTAGACTGTCAATGAAAGCGAAGGAAACAAGGCTTGGGAATAAAGTATAGGATTAAGGAAATAACATCAGTTAACACAAATCTAGCAAATACTTAAAAGTGTGCTTATGTGAGAACCTTAGTCTTATATTAAATAAAGTTTCTACTTTGTGCGAAAAGATGAACTTCAATGCACTCTGAAGTATGAAAGGTTCAAAGAGAGAACAATTTGTTAACATTAAAGATTTATAGTACAGATACATTAAATTAAAATTAAGAGTCTAATTCTAAGTGCTAGGGTCAGAACAAATGTGAGGAAATGAGGCATCCAATCTAACAGTTTGAATGAGGTACAGACCAAAATATTAAGAACAGTTGAAATCCTATTGTTTTCTGCAAGCTACTCAGATATTTCAGGTATAGCAGGCAGATTGATGTTGTAAGGTCAAAATGTCTTTCCTTGATATTATGGACCATGTAGTATTGGCCTTTGTTTCAAAAGTTTTTCCCCAAAGGTTTTCATGAATTTAGAACAGAATAATAATTCCCGTGGGCAGAATTCTGTGCTGCCACTTGCCAGAGGGACCAAACCTGATCATTCAGTATAGATTTCAGGTAATGCTGGAACAAAGCTGGCAAAAGCCTTAAGACACTGAAAGCATTCACTAGGCGGAAAGCAGGCAAGCCCTGCGGCAAGCATGGGAGCCTGCCAATTAGCAGCTAAACAGTGATAATGTCTATACATTTTGTCTATCAAGCTCCCACACTCCAATCAAATTTCTCATCAACTCAAACCCTTCAGGCTCCACAGTGGGCACTGAAGTACTGCTGTGGTTTCACCCTGGCAGGCAGCTGAGGCCCTGGCACACAGCTGCTCATTCACTCAGCACAGGTGGGATGGGGGAGAGAATCTGAGAGGTAAAAGTGAGAAAAGCTGTGGGCTGAGATAAGGACAGCTCACTAGGTAAGCCAAAAGCCACACACAGAAGCAAAGCAAAACAAGGAATCCATTTGCAGCTTCCCATGGGCAGGCAGGTGCCAGCCATTCCCAGCAAGGCAGGGCTCATCACATGCAGTGGTTTCTTGGGAAGACAAACACCGTCACTCCAAAAGTCCCCCCTTCTTCCTTCTTCACCCCAGCTGTTACTGCTGACCATGATACCACACGGCATGGGACATCCTTCTGGCCAGCTGTCCTAGCTGTGTCCCCTCCCAGATCCTGCTGCATCCCCAGCCTCCCCAGGGCAGTATGAGAAGCGGAACAGTCCTGGGCTCTGTGCAAGCACTGCTCTGCAACAGCTAAACCTCAGTGTGTTATCAGCACTGTTGTGGCCACAGATCCAAAGCACAGCACCATGCCAGCTACCATGAAGAAAATTAACTTTATCTCAGTCAAGACCAGGCCAAGAGAGAAAGAATATAGTGTCCAACAGCAGCACTGTCTGGCATAGCCAAACTTAACTGCATTAAAAAATAAATAAATAAATAAATGATATGAACCAGGTTCCAAATGCTTTTTTTTTTTTTTTTTTTTTTTACCAATTCTTCCCTTGTACAATGTGATACTGTTTTACAAGAAATGATGAATTTGGTATCTTAAAAAAAAAAAAAAAAGAGAGAGAGAGAGAGAGAGAAAGTTTGCACTTAATGTTGAAAATATCTATCATTAGGTCTAATTTTTTTAGATAGTTTTAGATAGATTTTTTTGAATAGTTTTCAGCTCTCTGATGAAAGATATTAAGAAATTACATTATGAAGTTACTGATTATTTATGTAGAAACTTCCAGTGCATTGAAATATCTTTTGATCAGCTTTATGTCCTCCATTTGATGACTTGATTAAAATCAGGTAGAAGCAGAGCACAGCAGTTGCTTCCAGCAGCTGACTACCCCTAGACTGCTCATATTTCCCTAGATTGCCTTTTTCCATTGGGGTGCCCACACCACTCCCCCACTGACAGTCAGTATTTGGGCTCTTAATAGAGCATCCATTAGATACAGCATCTGATCTCTTATGATAATCCCTGTGACCCATAAAGGGACAATGGTTCTCTAGGTCCTTGAGGGAATTTTTTATCCAACTATGCTTCATTTTAAAATTATCAGCCTTTTACTGTTTCAGAGGCAATCTTATGTCCCCTTTCCCCCACCTTGAAAGGGGTGGCAGTCTAAGTTGGTTTGAGGAGACTTCATGGTCTGTGTCATCTACAAACAAACAATGGTTCTTTTGACTTGTTACTTAGTTTTTCATATGTGAAGCATGGAATCAATCTACTAGCTTGCAGGAATTCTCAGAATGTGCAAATAACAGGGCATTGCATTTCTTCTTATTAGAGTAATTCACTTTGAAGATTGACTTCTGTAAGCTCATTCTTATGTGACTAGGAAAAAGAGTACAACATCACCAAAAAGGAAGGAGAGTTCAGGCCTATCAAAGTTGCCTGAAACTGTTGCAGATGGTAAAAATTTTTGGAAGGAAGCCTGCAAACAGTGAGGAGAAACTCTAAAAAATTAAATTGTGGTCTGAAGTAGAGAAGATAGACAAATCAAATGGAAAGTAAAGTAACCAACTGATAGCCTATACCAGGAAGTTCATTTCAACTTTGCCTTCTCAAAGAAATTTCCATTACAATATTTACATTTCTACTTTGCCACTTGGATAGAATTTTCATCATAACTTTCTCCTGTGACTAAAAATAGCAGTATTTATTGCAAAGAATCAGTATAGGTTGGTATACAGTATGAAGAATTTACAATATGACCGATATAATCAATTGTTTCATTGGTATCTATCTGTCACCTCTCAAGCAAAGCCAGAATGACGAGGCTCTGAAGGCAACATCAAAGTAATTGGACTTTTGTAAGCAGTGGTAATTTCACTGCTAGTTTATGATTCTTGGATCACATGCTGTCAGTCTGCCAGTTGAGACCATGTCACATCTCAAGCTTCACAAAAGCTTCACAAAAAAAAAAAAAAAAAAAAAAAAGAGAGACACAGAGACAGAGATAGGATTATTTTCCATATTTTCCAAACTTTTTATTGGCAGAACTTGGCAGAACTGACATAAGATCACAATACAATATACAGGAACATGCAAAATGAGTGTGGGGAGGATAATAGCAGCTCAGTACAACATGCAAGGAATTGTCCGGCTGGATGTGTGCTGACTAAACAGATAAGTGAAGGCATGTCTTGAATCCTAAGTGTTTTCCTTCCATATGAAGTTCCAAAAATTCCTAAGTATTTTCCTTTCATTTGAAGTTCCAGCAATGTACAGCACCAAAACACACTACAAGAAGCAGAAAAGGTTGAAACTGTCAATTCACACATGGAAACACATGTACTGGTATAAGGTATATCGGTGGTATACTGGTTTCCCACAGTCTTACACTAAAGTTATTTCCCTGTAACAGAATGATTTGCTGATGGACACATTTATCAAACTTATTCACAGCCTCCTTTTACTACCTAAACTTTCATATTATCATGCTGTAAATCTGGTAGTAAAAGTACAAGTAAATTCAAGACACTTTTTTTTTTTTTTTTTAATGAAGAATTCTCCTGAGGAAGAATGGCTGCTATTATCTTTTATAAATATTCAAGGTATCTCAATTTTTCATTTCATGCTCAGTAGTCAGACTGTACTCACACAAAAGAGCATGTCAGATAGTTCAAGAGACAAATTAAGTAATAATTCATATGGAAAATTTCCTACCTTATTAATTCAGCATCATCTTTGCTGTTTGCCAGAGCCGAGTAGGTCTTTCTCTGTTCAGCAACAGATATGGACAATTTATATGTATTCAAAAGAAAACTCCAGCCAGCAGCTGAGTACACACTTCAAGGACATCAGAGGCAATGTTACTTAGCAGAAAAGACAAAAAAATGAAATTTCATTTGGAGTTGCAATAGTGTTTTTGATTGCTGAACAGTGCAAAAATGTTAATCATAAGGAACTAAATCTTCTGCAGAGATTATGTAATTGTAATGTAGGGGAATTTTGTGCATTCTCAAATGTCATTGATGTTCTAGTTTTAAAATAGTCTTGTTATTAATATGCATGTCATGACATAAATGTACGTTAGTATTTCACAGATGAATTTATATCCTGAAATTACACAGTGAATGGCCATGATTCTGCAAAAAATCATGATTTTGCCCAACCTGACACATTTCTCAACTCAGTTATAATTCCCATTGCATGCAACACAAGTGAAAAAAGGACTAAGATACGAACAAATGTAGTAGGGACCACATGAAAAATCTGTTGATGTGTATCAACCACATTAAGTCATAGAATAATGTAAAAGATTCAGCTGGTTTTCTCTTCCCATTGATACATGAGAGAATATGGTAAGAGCAGTGATGAAAGATCAACAATCATCTGTCACATATATTCAGAAATAATGGGGGCGGGAAAAAAACAAAACTGTACAGAAACAACAAATCCTGATCTAGCGGTCCAAGTAGAACTCTTCTTCTTTGTCACTCACTTGAAATCAGCAGAACCATATGGACACAAGGGCCTGCCATCCTGGTGCAGCATTGCAATCATCCTGGGCAAGTTTTTCAGTACATAAACTGATGCCTTATCTGTGTTTGCTGAACACTTTTCACACAGTGAGTCATACCGGAATTAGAAAGGAGTTTCAAAGGTTAGGTTAAGTCTTCTTAAAGCTGAAGGAAGTAAAAATATCATCTACCATTTTAGAAGATGGCAGTTCCATTTAGTGGGAACAATTAATTATCTGTATGTAGGAAGGTAGCTATGAAAATATCATTCTATGTTATTTCTGGAATGGTGATAAAATGAAGTCTCCTGTTATATTTTTCCAATAGTAGGGGCAATAGGACTTTGTAGGTAAGCAGCATATTTCAACAAAAGGTTATTGATTTACTCAGTAAGTCTCCATCTTTCAAGAAGGACAATGCACAAGTTCAAGAACAAGACGAGCATTCACATAATGAAAAGAACGGAGTAGGAGGAATCAACTGTAACATATTTGTATGGCGCTGCTGTGGTGTAACACCTCTTTGTGTGTTGTCAGTTATTATAAAACCAAACCCAGAAATTCTAAAAATAAAGAGTTTGTCTCTGATACTGAGTTAAAAAACTACAATGTGTTACTAACATGGCACACCTCAAGTGGGCATCTCAAAATGGGAAAGAAAGCCTCAAAGTGAAGAATGGGGAACTATACTGAATAAATGTATGTGTAAATGTATACTCAAGAATACATGGCTTTCCAATACTGCTTCATTTCCAGTAGAAAAAGATTTTCCATACATCTTACAGGAAACTACTTTTCCTCCTCAGTTCTAAAAATTAAATCTCAGGGTAAAGTAAAAGAAACATAAGCAAATGTAAAAAGAAAAATAAATCATTTATTTAATCTTCACACCATCTTCCATCCACTTGCTCATTTGCCTTCTCGATACAGGGAAGATATTGAAGGTGACATGCAATCTGCAGAAGATCTGAAGGAATCATTCTTTTGGAAGTGAAGTCCTCATTATTCCAGGCCTTCTTGTCTATCACTGTTTTAAAATACTGCAGCAGGTAATGTTGTACATTCTACCTATTGTAAGCACATTTTTGGATTTATTACAGGCAACATTTTCTGAAGTGCAGAGAATTTGCAGCTACCACAAAGCATCAGCAAAAGCAAATGCAGACAACATTAATGGCTAAGTAAACAAATGAGCTAATACATGTATAAAATGTCATATGTCCAGTGCAATATAAACCTGGAGACTTGCTGCAACATCAGAAATACAACTTCACTCCACCATGGGGTAAGACACCTTCAGATTGCTCAGACCTTTCTGGCTTTACAAGTCCCCTCGATTTTCACTGGAATAGCTCTACACATGCTTGGCAGTAGTCCTTAGACAAACCTATGAGAGTACCTGTAACATGACAAAGGTGAAATACATTTACTGTAGGAAAACAGAGTCATGCTACATACAGAAGAACATGTTATTCTCCTAACTGTACACAAACTTTATGTTTAACTAAGGAGCAGCTATTAGATGAGATTCTTTTGTATGCTTTGGCTCCTTTGCAACACACTAAAGAAAGTAGAGCAGCTATAACCTACCTTAAGAGACCAAAGCAGCAAAACAAAGGAGTCAGAATGTAACAGTGAATCTATCAAAACAGCTTAAAACCTGAAAGATGCTGATGTTGCCAAAAAGGCTGGTAGCCCTACAGCCACAATTGCTATTTACCACATTGTCTTAAGGAGTAATGCCTTCAAAATAAGCTTGAACCTAATTGTCTTTCCAAACATGTTTCTGGTAAAGTTCTTATTTACAAACTTCGTAACAGTTAGAGAAGATCTGAGATCATGGTTTTCCCTACCAAACTGGAAAAAATGCACTGAATCATAGTATTATAGAATGGGCTTTATTGGAAGGGACCTTAAGGACCATCCAGTCATGGGCAGGGATAACTTTCACTTGATTAAGTTGCTCAAAGTCCCATCCAAACTGAGGCTTGAAGACTTTAGAGAATGGGGATCTACAGCTTCTCTGCACAACCTGTTCTGGTGTCTCACTATCATCAGTGTGAAAAATGTATTCCTCATCTCCAATGTAAAGTTACTCTCTTTCAGTTTAAAGCCATCAGCCATTGTTCTGTCACTACAGGCCCAACTAAAAATTGTCATCTTTCTTATAAGTTTTCTTTAAAAATACGGGAGGCCTCTGTAAGGTCTCCTGAGAGCCTTCTCTTCTTCAAGCTGAATGTCTCCAACTCTCAGCATGTCTTCATAGGAGAAGTGTTCCAGAACTCTGATCATTTCTGTGGCCCTTCTCTGGACCCACTCCAACAGGTCCATGCTTCTGTTGTACTAGGGACCTAGAACTGGACACAGTTCTCCAGGTGGGGTCTAATGAGAGCAGAATAAAGGGAAAGAACCACCTCCCTCAGTGTGCTGGCCACACTGCTTTTGATGCTGCCCAGAATACACCTGGCTCTCTGGGGTGCAAGTGCACATTGCCAGCTCATACCTAATTTTCATCCACCAGTACCCTCAAGTCCTTGTCTGTAGAGCTGCTCTCAATAAATTCATCAAATCTGTACTGATACCGGGGATTGCCTCAGTGAATGTGCAGAATCCTGCTCTTGGCCTTGTTGAACTTCATGGGCCCACTTCTGAAGCCTGTCAACGTCCATATGGATGGACATACTTTTGTCACTGGTGTATGAGCTACATCAGTCAGCTTGAAATCAGCCACAGCTTTGCTGAGGGTGCACTTAATCCCATTACCTACGTCATAGAATCTTTGAATATCCCATATACTCTCTTTGTGGACATTAGTGGCACCAAGATGCTATCTCAGAAGCTTTTCCTGTGTCTGTGACTTCTCGGTCACCTTTCTGTTAGGTGTGGAGGCAGTTAGGTAGCACTCTTACCAAGGCCCAGAGAGAAGCTATGGTACAGCATTCCCACCCTATCACACGTGGTTGCAAACCAACCTCTGTCACCTCCTCTGGCTGCATCTTGCATTGCCATGTCTTCTCTTAAAGCAGTGCTATCCCAGGAGCTGGAATAGTTGGGGAGTAAGACAAAGTTTTTCTGTGGAGAGGAGAGTCAGAGTCTTGGCCTTTGTGTCTGGGATCCGGCTGTTCAGGAGATATCTGAGCAAGACTGTGTGGCCCCCATGTGGAGGTCTTCTCCACAGCAGAGAGCTGTAGCTGGAGATCAGCAGTGGGAGAAGGAGCGAAGTGCCATGTGCTGAGTGGGGCATTGCAGGTAACCAAGATCCCAACTACCATTTGCAGTGGAGTTACTGGAACTCCTCCTCTCTTTGTGAACATTAGTGGCACTAAGAGGTGACCCCAAGACCTTTCTCCACAGCTGTCAGTGCTTGGACTGCCACAGAGCTCCTATCATCATTCACCACAGTCACCATCTGCTGCAGATTATTGCCACCTGGAAGTTTATCAGGAGGCATTACTATCTGGGGCTAAACACTGTGCAACTAGCAGAGCCCTGTCCTTCCAAAGAACACATCAGGTGGCAGCAGCCACCTTCCCATAAAAGCAAATACAGCTCCAGAACAGGGTAGACAGGCTCCAGGCACCAAAGAACTTCAGGTCTGAGTGGCAGAAAAATGATTCCCACTTCACCAAAATGAGGCAAACATACACATCACACACATCATTTTAATGAGAAAAAGGAGCCCTGGATGGCAGCAGCTAAGCTTTTCCCTCTCTGGGTGTCAATAAACACTACTGGTATATCCCCTAACACCTGTATTTCCTAGGATACGATGAAGAAGTACACTCCAACTCCAGCAAAAGCAACAAGAACCACTCTGAGCTGCACAGGAATGACAATGCCAGGGAAGACATTGCTTACTTCAGTAAAGACAAATGTTCATTGCAGAAGAGCTCATTTTGTAGCTCCTTTATGGGAATGGAGTGCTGCAGGTATTCAGAAGCAGAACTAGTACCACCCAAAGGCATTTGCAACTAGGTGAACATGAGTGGGTTAACGAGGAGCAGTCAGCCTCGTGGACCAAGTCAAACGCTTTCCTGAGAAGAGGAATTATTATGCAGGTAGGAAGGACTGGACTTTGGTCCAGTCTCCTGCTCAAAGCAAGGCCAACTAGATCAGGATGCTCAAGGCACAGCCTCTCTGGTCCTGGTCTCATCTTTGATCACTCTTAGCATTAAAATATTTTTCATAAATCAAACTTTCCTGTATCATTGTGTCTGTCTGTCATCTTTCATGCTATTACTGCCTATCTTCATGAAGGCTCTGCCTTCTCTACCTCTCTTCTGTGCCTTCACCTTGGGTAACTGCAGGCAGCAATAAGATTTCCTGTTCACCTTTCTACATCAGGATGAACAAATCCAGTTGTCTCAGTCTCACTTTGAACATCCAGTGGCCCAGCACCCTTTCCCCCTTCTTGGCCTCCATTGGATTCACTCTGTGAGTGGCCATGTCTTTCTAACCCCAAGCAGGGCACAATATTCACATATGTTCTCACAAGGGCTGAGCAGAGAAGAAGAATCACTTGATTCTGGAATTTATTCTGGAATTAATCTGCTAAGAGAGCCCGACCAGGGTGTGGTTGTCCTTCATTGATGCCAGAAGTTCATTGCTGACTTACATAAAATTGGTTGTCCCCAGGTTGCTGTTCCCTACAATGTTATTTTTTCTCTGATGTGTCTGCATGGGCGATGTGTCCCATCATCCAAGCAGTTAATAAAGGCATTAAACAGTGAATTTTGATCACCTAAATATTGATCCCTGAGGGCATACCACAGCCTTCCTGAAAATGCATGTTGTGGCATTTTTCTGAGCTCACAGAGGCTGCAGAGCTGCAGCGTGGGGCCTCCGACTGCTGCCGAGCGCGTCCTTCCTGCAGTTCCCACTCCTTCAATCACGGCCCGGCCGCCACCCAGCGGCTGCTGCAGGAGCCTGGTGCACCTGCAAACAGAAGCTTTCCCACGTTAAACACCACAGCAACCAAGCCCAGAGGAGTTATAGCAGGGACTACTGTGATTTTTATTATTGTTGTTATTTTATTTAAGCTTAATGTTAACTTAATATTACCATATTCCATTTTGTCTTCATGCTGAGTTTTCTCATTACTGAATCCTCGTAATTTGGTTATTTCAACAACAGCAACAAGGAAAATGGAAACCAGCCTGCTTGTCGTCATTCCAGATTTTGTAGTTTGTCTCTCTGGCTGCATTTCTCTTTTCCTTTCCTTATCTTAGTTTCATACTTCCCCTCCTTTTGCCACTGACTGATTTAAATTGTAATTGTTAGGAGGTAGTAGGAGAACGGGATCAATAATGGCAGAAGATAAGCAAGAATTAGGTAGGTTAGTTGAAAGGCAAATAGGTCATATTAAAGCATTGGATTGAATTAAAACATTTCATTCTGTGTGAAAGAAAAAGTTGTTGGAAGTGGTTAAACGTCTCTGACTAGAAACTCTTTAGTCTAGAAACTAGTCTCTGACTAGAAACTCTTGGGGTAGAATACTGCAAAAGCTGAAAGCAAAAGTCTGAAATGTGAGCATTTCGATGATGAAATATATTATTAAGACTGAAAGTATATGGATAAAAATAAAATAAACCTACTATTGCTGTTGTTGGTAAAGAGGAAAGATGAAATATTCCTTTTATACCATTGGGATATTTTACATATAGCAGTAAGGGATATGGTTTAGTGATGGGAGTAGGTCAGGTTTGATGGTTGGTTGGATTTGATGATCTTGATGGTTGTTCCCAACCTAAATGATTCTATGACTCTATGACTGGAAAAGATCAAACATAAACAAATCATAATTTGGTTTGCACTTTGGAAAGTGAAACAAACACATGTGTTTTAATGGGAGAATGATAATGTTGGGTTTTAAGTAATTTTGTCTTCTTGAGACCATCCTGGCACGGTCTCACCCAGCCCACCTGATGTTGGTGGGGTGAGCCTGACCATGCAGCCCCCTGAATAAGGTCCCTCCCAGCTCTCGGGAAGTTCTGGCTCAGGCTGCATGCTCTGCCTGGAAATGCTGATGCTTTCTAAGCTGGAATGAGCCAGGCTGCTGGGCTGCAAGGAGAAAGCGCTGGAGAGAATCCAGTCTTTGCCAGCCTGGAGAGGACTGGGCTCACCCAGCTTGGCCAATGGGGGACCCCTGTCTGGGGCAGAATATGAAGAAACTGCCACAGGCATCAAGCCCCTGCCCAGGCAGTCTGTCCCCCCTGACTCCCTGTTCCTGTCCTGTAACCCCATCCCTGAGTGTCCATGGGCACAACTGGGAACTGTGTAGAGACAGCCCTGGACAGGGTGTGCAGGACAGAAGGGAGATTGCCCCAGCCCCAGACCGGTATTTACACTGTCCCCAGCCCCATTCAAAGTCTCTAGGGCAGATATAATCTGGGGATCATCAGAAGCCTTTTGCCCTGGGAATACATATCCCCCATGGGACAGAGTTCAGCAAGGTTGTCTTGAGGACCTATGTCCAGCTGAGTGGATATAGATGCAAAACTACCCACACCAGGCTGGCCTGAGTGCCATTACACTTGGAAGTGGACATAACCCTCCAACAACAACAGAGGTATGACTGGGAGAAGATCCCAATCTTGTGAGAAGAGTGGATGGGGAGAAGACCTCTAGAACCTGCTGCTTTCCAGGAAACCCAGGTGTCCTGCTAAACCATCATGTCTGCTCTGCTCTAACAGCCTGGCTGTTTTCACAACACTAGAAGAACCCATGTTTTTGATTCTTCACTAGCTCCTAAGGCCCTGCTACTTCAGCAGAGAGATCTTAATTGTTCAGACTCACACCCCTACACCCTCCTTCCCACTTTGCATTGTAGAGAACCTGGGTGTCTAGGACAACCTGCTCTAAAACTTAAATTCCTTGATATTACCGGTGGAAAAGAAACCACAGTGTCCAGGAACCCCACCCTCTGTTGGATGTCCTCAATCCACATGTACTCTACTTTCCAGAGAAACCAGGTAGCCAGGATCTCCCACCCTACACTCCTACACTCTTGTTTGCACCCTGACTTTGTTACGTTCCCACTATTGCAAGGAAACCAGATGTTTCAGATCACCCCATTCTATGGAGACATCATCCCACCTGGGACATGACTTCCCTTAAACTGTCTAACGGAGAGTGCAAAGCTCTTCTTGACAAGGCCATGAAGTTGTGTGCAAGAAGAAAGTTCCTGTAGCAGAGGACAATTGTTTAGATCTCATGTATGGGGGTTAGGTGGCAAAGTTTTGGTAGCAGGGGGACTGCAGGGGTGGCTTCTGTTAGAAGTCTAGAAGCTGCCCCATGTTAGGTAAGGACCAGTTTCAGATGGCTACAAAGTCTGTTTTTTCCTGTGACATTAATTGTTGAGTGATCTCCCTGTCTTTATCTCAACCTTTGAGCCCCTTTCATTGCATTTTCTTCCCCCTTCCCTTTGAGGAGTGGGACTGAGAGAGCAGTTGTGGTAGAACTCAGCTGCCCAGCAGGGTAAAATCCCCACAATTCACTACTCCAGTCTCCTGTCTTGAATCACAGTTGTTCCATAGTACTGCCAGTTGTAAAGAGTGGCAGCCTGACTGTAATGAATAAAACAGGGGAGAACAACACAGAGTTACATCTATAATTTAGGATCTCTAGAAAGTATCTATTTGAATGCAAATAACCCTATCATTGCTTAGTTATCTTGCAAGTGTTTCTCAGTGTATTTCGAAATACCAACTGTAAGGTCCTGTTAAATACACCTGAGACTGCCTCCCACCTTCAAGATCAAATGTAGCTTAGATTTCACAGATGTAAAAATACACAGATGTTAAAGAACCTGTAAAATAAGCTGAACACATACAGAGTGTTTTTTTCCTTGACACGGTTTCTTGGTTTCCAGCAAGTAGAGGTTGTGGGTTTCTTTGGGGGTATCGAGAGTTAATTCTGTCATTTTCAGCTCGGAAAATTGATTTTCAGCCTGGAAAATTGATTGCAGGTACATATTGAATTATAATCCATTTCCTCTGCCCATACATTTTTTTTTTAAATTTTTCTAGGGTTATGATGTCTGTAATAGGTATTAGTGTATACTCCTAGAGGTAAGTAAGTAAATAAATAAATAGAGAAGCTGTCTAATAAAACTCGGGGAAGATAATGAGGACATGAATAACATAATTTTCTTTTGTCAGTATAAGAAAATGTTTGCCTTATACTGAAGTAGAAATCCAGCAATTTAATCACCATTAAAATTTACCTGTGTTAGCTCTGATGACAGTGAGGTCTAAGGTGGATTTGGTTTGTGTTGAATTTATCCAAAGTTTTTTTTGCAATTTTGAAAGTTTTTCCAAATTTTTCCTCTGCTTTTGATCCGGAACCAAAGGAGAGCATTCTTCTTTCTTTTATCTCACTGACTACACTGACTACACTTTATCTCTTTGCATTCCTCTTTCTTTTATCTCACTGACTAGACTGGAGAGTTTTTTCTAGACACTGCAGACAGTTCCAAGAAACACCAAGGCTGTAGCAGCAGACCACTTTTACGTAAGCTCGAAAGACCACGTATAACAGCGCTTTTGTGGTACTTTTTCCTATCCAGAGATAGGAAATTATTCCATGCTCGACCAGCAGGTGGAACCAAGAGATGGCATGTACTGTCTGTCTTATATTTAACTGCAGCATTAGTGAAATATAATTATCCAGGTCTGTAAAAAAGAGAGGAAATGCTCATGACACTCCTTTGTAGGGCTTTTCATTCCTTAGTTGGCTTTTGTTGCATATTTTCATTATCTAGTTTCTGTGTGAGACTATTGCTCTCTGTAGGGTCTGCTCTGCTGTCATCTTTCCTTTCCAAGCCCCCAGCTCCAAACAGCAACAAGGCTGAGCTGATTCCCAGTACAGCATTCCCATACTACACATACATATAAGGCTGGCCACCCAGAACACCACAAAGCACAGAACACACACAAACAGCATCAACACACACGCACACTCTGGAGCACACACAAAGCTCACCATCACTCCCATGGTCCTTCCAGCAAAGTAAAAGCACAGAATTACTGCATGGACTTGTAGACCTCTGTAAATTAAAAGATTATAGCAAAAGGGAAAGAAGTTTTTAGAATGGGCAACAGATATTAATTTAAAAAAAATTAAAATAAAAAAATAAAAAATAAATTAAAAGAGGAGAAATTGCCCATAGAATTAGAAGCTTTGCACTGCTGTTCAGTCAAGCTTATTTCTATCTTAGTTACTTGTATTTATATATATATACATGCATGCGTTCATATATGTTATATTAATGAGGATATCTTGATTTCTTTAATAACAATAGAGAAAAGTGCACATCAATGGTTGGACTTGATGATCTTGATATAGCTGGACTTGATCTTGAAGGTTTTTTCTAACCTAAATGATTCTATGCTTATATGAATTTATGACATTCATGGCAACATTTTTCATTCAAAATCAACAACTTACTTTTTATTTGCCTTTTCATTTATGAGTTCAGGTGAGTCATAAGCATCATCCAGAAAAAAAGCAAGACTATGTTAAGAACGTGACTTTCAAAATATCTAATTTAAAAATCTTGCTAAACTTAGTCTTGGCAGTATTTTATATAATTTATACTGTTGGAACTGTGAAATATTGTAATGTTGCTATAATAACCAACAAGATTATGGAACTCTAATATATGCTTGAATTTAGACGGCATTGATTTAAATGTTTCCATTTTATGTAAATAAAATGTAGGCAGTTATGAAAAAATATGCATGTAATTTGAACCTGAAAATAACAAAATGTATTTTTGATATTGCTTCTCCATCCTGATCCACAGATTCTCACGTTCCTTGGTCACTTCTTATTGAATATTTTTTTTTTCTAAACTGAACTAGAAGAACTTTAGGTGTGGTAGAACGACACTAGCTAGAAACTAAATGCTTTCCTAGTCATTCACACAATCCTTTTCCCCCCACTACATTAGGAGAGAGAGTCAGAAGGGCAAAAGCAAGGAAAAAAACCTCGTGGTTCAAGATAAGGACAGTGTAATGAGGGGGAGCAAGGAAGGACTGGAGGGGAGAAGGAAAAATTAATCAAGCAAATGAAACAAAAGCAATCATTTATCACCTCCCACCAGTACACTGATGCCTAGCCATGGTGTGGTGGGTTGACCTTTGCTGGTCACCAAGTGCCAAGCAATCCATTCTCTTACTCCCCCTCTTCAGCAGGAGAGAGGGGGGAAAAAAAATGGGCTGGGATGGTGAACCAGAGGTCTCTGTTGCTAGCAACTGGAGAGACCGTTGTGAGAGAAAAGAAATGCAAACCACTGGAGTAGGACCAGGGGACAGAGGACTCATGTCCATTTTGTCAACAACTGGAGGCAGTGAGGATGTGTGAGGGTGTGACTGTTAGCGAATGTCAGGTCAGTCAACCTGTTACTGGGTGAAGTGGCCTTGGAGCCAGGTGTGTGTGTGTGTGTGTGTGTGTGTGTCTTTTTTTCAGGTTTGGGCCCCTCACTACAAGAAGGATATTGATTGCTCAAGAGTGTGTAGAGAACAACAATGAAATTGGTGATGGGACTAGAAAACAAGACATATGAAGAGCAAATGAGGGAATTGGGGTTGTTTAGTCTGGAGAATCGGAGGCTGGGGTGAGACCTCATTGATCTCTACAACTGCCTGAAAGGTGGTTGCAGAGAGGAGGGCATTAGTCTCTTTTCTCAGGCATTTTGGAAGCAACAGCAAAATGCCTAGTTAAAGTTTTATCAGACAATAAAGGGCAACCCAGACCTCAAAGCCTAGCATTTACAGCACTTAAACATAGTTTCCAGTAGGATTTCAAATGTCAGGGCATGCAATTGGCAGCAGAGAAGGGTGAAATTCATAACCTAGAGAGGAAAAGAACAAGGTAGCCTGTACTTCTCTTTATCAGAGAAATACTCAGGAAAACATTGCACAATGGATAAGCATACAAAAGACCTCATCATAAGTGCATTAAAGTTGATAAAACAGTGTTTACATTAGCATAAAAATAGCAGCAAAGACCACCCTGAGTTTGGCAGTACTTCCTTTCAATATGTTCATCAATATTCTCATTTAGAAAAAGCTGGGAACTGCCAAACTTCAGAATCTCTTTCAAGATATTTAGGAACAAAAAGTGATCTCAAAGAAAAACTCAAATTTCAAAAGGCAGATAAAAACAAACAAAAAGCAACAGAAAAACACCTCTTAATCCTCATTTACAAAGCCTTCCATGAGACATCAGGCTTCAATGTAGATGATAGCTTCAGTGAAACACACTGAAGCCTAGCAAGTATAGCAATACAAGAAAGTGTCATGACAAGTTTAATCTAAACCGCCACACTCATCTATAGATAGTTCAGTGGCAGGGCCTAAGTATGGTATGAGTCATAACAAACATTATTTCCTAACTTGTAGAAAGTGTGATGAAGTTTTCTCCACTCATGGCCCAAGGTAATCTTACGGACTTAGCAACAGGCAATTTGTCAGATCACTGAAACACGTCTGGAAAAGCCCAAAAAGCCCCCACAGTTCCCATGAGGATGAGGTATTTCCAAAATCACTAAAAAAAAAAAAAAAAAAAAAGAGGAGTTTGGATGTGTAGTGGTTTTCCATGTTTCTTTCTTAAGTAGCTTGGAAATAATGGATAACATGGATTATTGTCTTTAGATAACATTTTAATATTTTGAGATTTTGTTTTAACCACATCTATCAATTTCAGCTAGGTGATGACAAGCTGAAAGCTATGTCATTTTCTAGTTTTTAATTAACAGAATCTTTCTCTACCTTTTTTCTCCAGAAAAGACTAGTTTAAAAAAAAAAAAAAAGTACTTTTTTCTCTTTGTGTTGCTCTGACTCTTGGATTACTCTTCAGGAGGAGCAGCCTGAAATTAACACAACATTTTTGAAGTCTGCTGTAGCCCATGTAATTTCCAATGGTAGGGAAATGAAATATAGTGTTAGTGTATGGTATTCCTCAGTAAACCCAGAAATGGGTGTGTGATATTTTTAGAGATACACGTGAAAGTGAAAGAATATAGATTCATATACATACATACACATAAATGCAGCAAGAGAGAGAGAAAAAAATGGAGAAGTCATTGTTTTTAATAAAAATACAGCAATGCTGTTGATAATGCCAAGCTGCAGGTAATGGACAGATTGGTAAAATATTAACTAATTAATTTTACTAAGAGAACTATACATCAGTATTTTATTTGTGTGTATGTGTGTTTAAGTAACTTACCTTGACATAGTTACCCATTGTTTCCCCCGATTGATTTTTTCTTAATAAATTAGAGAAAATGAGTGCTATATATATTTTTGGATGTTTAATATAAAGCAAGCACTTTATATGTGTTATATATGTGTTTATATGTGTTGTATGCTGGTTTATCCCATGGCAAAAATCACCTGCTCATCCTTACTGCCTACATTCTGGTTTTGCATCTCTCTTCTAAGACAGGAAGGTTTGAGGCTGTTGAACAGGGCAAACGTAATGGAGGAGACAGATACATCTCCTTTCACTGCAAGAGTATTCCAGTACTGCTGTTCATAGCATTTGAAACAAAGACTCTTTGTTTTTCTTGCTCTCCACTTCTCACCTGAAAAGATAATTGCAGGTTGTTAAATAATATTGCCTAGCCCTTGACTAGTTACAAAGGGGCAGGTTTGGGACAACACCTCAGTGTCACAATTTGCATCATTAACAGATTATTACAAATTGTGGTCAGCCAGCTCCAGACAAATTCTCAGAGGAATGAGTAGCACATACAGGCCGCCTAGAAAACACAGCAGTGACAGGCATCACTCCTTGACCACAGTTATGTGACAACTTTTCCTTGCAGAGTCCACTGCCCCACTGAAATTGCTGTAAAGGCTTCTGTTGAAACAGAAAATGTCATCTGAACCATGGTGGTGGATTGATCTACAGACATTCAGTACAAGAGTCCACGCAGTTTGACTCTTTTAATTCCAGATGGTGAAAAAAGTCTGGACAGTTGAAAGTAGCAGAAGTGTAGGATAAAGGGTTATGACTGTGGTAAGTTTGCCATGCGCAAGTGACACTGTATTTGTAGTTAAAAAGTGCTGCACTTCCCTTACATTTACTACAGAAATAGAGGTGGTAAAAATATCAGAGATAATACTGATTGCATTTTATATGCATTTATACATACGTATATATGCATATGGATGTACCTGCATACATAAATATGAGAAGTTTTACACTGAAGGTTGATTGTGACTATGGCAAAATTTTCTTTGCCTTAGGTGACTTTTAGTGCTTTCCGGCCTCTCCCCCCTGCAATTGCTTCTCATGACACCATCCCCATCACAGCAACAGTGCTCCAGGACCAGTGTAAATATGTGCCTGTGTGTATATTAATACACATATCTACATCCACACAGAGATATATATATAGCGAGAGGCATATACCTAGGTGAATATATATAACTGGAGGAGAATTTTGAGTATCCTGCAAAAACAAATCTCTTTTTATTTTTCTCTAGGAACTGTTACAGTCAACTTCAACTAGTTGATGTGATGGTAGATTCTTATTTCACATAATAATTTCAGTAAATGACAAAAGTTAATTGTATGAAAAGCTTGCACACTTTTTCTTTGTTCTTTTAAATTATTGCCTGTTGCCTGACTTGAAGTGCATGAAAGCTCATACCTCATGTACCATACAAAAAAGGAAAGGAAGAAGGGAAAATCTCTCCTCAGTTATATTGCTTTTCAGCCGATTTTTGACATTTCACTCAAAGAAATGATTGTTCTTGCCTCCAGCTTGCTCTGTCAAGTACCATGCAGGAGCACAGCTGCGGGTGGTAGAAATAGAGGTGTTTATAATGAACTTTTTCCATCCTTCATATGCATTAACAATGATGCTTCCCAGAGTCATCCTGACGCTCAGATATGTTATTTCTTATCTCAAAATGCCACCCACTCTTGTGGTTTTCTATTGGGACTATCAATCTTCTCAACCACACTTATTTTTTATGCCGTGTGTGTAAGTGATTTGTCAACAAGTTTGAGTTATTTATTATGTGTAGAGTTATGATAGGTGATGGAATTAAAAGAAGTCATGCTGTATGTTACAAAGACGAAAGCAACAGCAGTTGCATGCATGCAGTGAAGGCGTGCTGGAATGTTCCTGCTCCCCAGCAAGCTAAGCAGATAATCTGTTAAAGAGAGAATTTCCTAAGTAAATGTGTACATGCATACAATCAGCCTATCTCTCCTAGTCCTCTCAAATGTGTGGCACAATCAAAAAGCAGACTTTATTCTGAAGTTAATGTACACCTAATGCAGCATACAAGACCTATCTATTATTTGCCCTCAGCCTCCCCTTTGTCCTTACTCAGGCACTCTATGCTCATGCCCACCTTGGGGCAGCCCATTAGGCTCCAGCCCTGCGCAGAGTGGCTGGCCTGGGTGATGGGTTTTACCTCTGCATTTCTCCTGCTCCACTGTCCCTCCTGTCCTGGCATCCTTCTGGTTCCTCTACCAACTCTCCTCAGAGCACAGACATTGAATGCCAGAGACCTAATCTGAAAAGGAGTAGTTGTTTAATGGCACAGGTGTTATTCACAGACCATCTGGGTAGTCCATGTATTTGTGAGCTTAGGAAACTCATATGGAGTGGGATATGATATGTTTTCTGATGCTCAGGACAGAGAAAGGCTTCCAAGCTCAGTGCTGAGCCTCTTGGCCACACAATCAGCACCCAGACTGACATCGTAGGTTCCCATGTCTAGCGGTAAGACCTGCAGGCTGTGACAATCACTCACGGGTCTTCCCCACTCACAGCAGCGAGAGGCACAGGTGATGAATGAGTTTGCAGCAGAGCTCCTTCACGCTTTGTTTCTGACACAGTACAGCACGTGGAGGTCCCACACTATGCTCCATTCTGTCCTGAAGAACCCACATGACAGGATGTCTTCCTTCCAAAATGACCAGTCATTTTGTTCTGAAATATGGTGAAGTGCTGTAACCCAAATAACTTCTGCAAAGCACTTACTTATTGCTAGTGTTGTAGAACAGTAAGAATTTTAGCATACCTAAAATAATCCTGTGGCCATCAGCAAAACATAGGTTACAAGATTAAAAGGTGGGTAGGTCCCAGATTGTGAGCAGCTAGTCTGAGAAGCCTGGTATAACACATAGAGCTTCTCCCTGAACTCATTCCCATTTGAAACAATTTCTGAAAACAAAGCAAACAAAAACCAACAAAAAAATGTCAGGGTGAATTTTCAAATAGGAAGATGTTGACATTGTCATAGCAAGGTGCTGCAAATGGTTATGTGCTCCTACAGTTAAAATGGCTTGCCCTCAACTCCACTCAAATTTCTTCTGCCTCAGTGTTCACATGCATATCTCCTTCAGATTTAGTCTTTATGATAACAACAGAGCCCAGTTGTCTTTGTGGTAGGGAAAATGATTTTTGTCTCTCCAAAACAGGCTAATTTTTCACATTAATAAAAAATAATAAGATTAAATTGACTGTTGCTCTGTCTCATGTCTATTTTCAAGTTCTGCTCAGGTCATGCTAAGAGAAACAGTGACAAGCTCAGTCCTATAGCTGACATATAAAATACTGATTTCTTTTGCTTGTATTTAACAGATTTTCATGTGTTAAGATTAAAAACAAACAAACAAACAAACAAACAAACAAACAAAAAACAACTCCAAGACAGGTAGACAGGTTCATTTAGAAAATAAAAATAAAAAATCCTCCTATTGTTGAAATTATAATCACAGCATGGCAAAGCCTAGAATAAGTATTGCCTTACTTACTCTGTAATACTATTTTAATCAAGATGGCCTCAGTCATTAAGAAACTACTACACATTTTACTGGAACGCAATTACTATTGCTGCTGCTGTCTTTGCTTCGCTGTAATTTTTGTGTGTAATTAAGCTTCTCAAGTATCAAGATGAGATGTTTTCTGTTAGTATTCTTTCTATCTCAGTGGTTTTCTCTTTCAGTAGAAAGATTACTGGCATTCCGGAGCAGCAAATCTGCCACTGATAAAATAAATAAATAAACTGAAAGTATTCACTGGGGATACATGGCAAAGTTTTAGTATCAGGGGAGCTGCAGGGGTGGCCTCTGTGAGCAAAGCCCCATGTCAGAGTAGAGCCAGCTCCAGCTGCTCCAAAAGGGACCTGCTGCTGCAGGTGAGTGAGAGGGAAGTTGTAGTGGAGCTCAGCTGCAGCAGAGTAAAACCACTACAATGTAAAATCAAAATTTCCATCTTCAAAACTTTGTTTTCCTCAGAAAAACTGATAGGAAAGAAGAATCTAAGAAAAGCTTTGCAGAAAGGTATGTTTTCTGATAGTTCTGTATCTAGTATAATTGTTTTTTTGCTGCTTTGTACCAACCTGGGATTAGCGAAAAACCCTCACAATTTTGTTGGGCCGCTTTTTGTCAGTCATGTATCCCGTGCTGTTCATTGTCTGGATGAGATCAGCTGCCAGACTGTCCGTACTGAAATTTTCCACGGAGCCCTTTGTAACCGAGGTAAGGGGAATGTAAATTTTGGGCTTTAACGTTTGGTTGTGCCTACAAAAACAGGCTTTATGAAATACATTTCTGTCCTTGAATACTGTTGTCCTTTGGGGACAGGTCATCTGGACCACTGATAGGAATCAATATGCAAGAAACATTAATGTGAATGTGAAAAATAAATATCACTGTGAATAAATCAATGTGTGTCTCTTTGTAGCAGAGGAAAACACATTTCAAAATGTGTTTTTTACACTTCAAAAACATTAATTTATTTCTAACAATAGCTATTCAGGTTCTTTTATAATTTTGCTCTTCAACTCACTCACTCTACAAGCTTTGCTGTGCTAGAGGTATAGGAGAACAACAACAGTAAGTATTATGTTCTTCTGGTGCAATGTTTTGATTGCAATATAGCAAGTATTGAAGTCTCTCACATTCCTCCTTTACCACAAAAGCAGAAAGGAAGTGCCAGAACAAACACAAACTTTCTTTCAACATGGTGCACAGGAACAGTTGCAGTGACATTTGTTAATTCTGTCTTGCCAGTAATCATAATTACTTCCCACAAATAGTACTGTGCACTCTTTAAACATTACCGGTACACATTTTGTAATGCATTTATTTTCACTGATCCAATAAAGTAAATAAATGAAGTTCCTGAACAGTCACTGAAACATTTATGCCAGCAGCACATCTTTCTCCTAAGCATGCGCAGTTCAGGCCACTGCAGTGAGCATTTATCTTCCAGACATTATCAAATCTGTCTCTGCATCATTCTAGGTAGTGTAGACCAATAATCCTATTTTACAGAGTAGAAACAGGAGAAGAGGAGCAAAATGCTCTGAGATGGACAGGGAGCTTTTAGGCAGAGGTGGGAACAGATGGCGTATATTCCACAGGCATTGAGTCCCCCCATATTGCAATAGCTTGGGTTCCTACTCATACTTGAGACATACAGTCCTTCCCATTGTCACCAGGCTGGTTTCTGCTCTGCCTGGGACCCAGAGAATAATAAACCAACTTTCAGGAGAGGAACTGGGCTTAGACCTGAACCTGATTTTACTTTCCACTCTGTATTGCTCTGAAATTAGCTGTGACTAGATCCTAGATTGCACTTGCTCACAGCTCTGGTACCAACATTGTGCTTGGATTTTGTAACAATTAAAGCGATAACAGAAGTGATTTTGATTTTTGGAAGCTATGTTCAAGTATCTTTGCCAAAACAAATGTAAATCCACCTATGTCCCTCCAGTCATTAGTACCCGGGAGTGAGGCTTTGTGTCTTTTTCTGTGCTTTGATACAAAGAATAAACACTTCTCTGTACATGAAGGACCCATCATTTGCCTTGGTACAGCAGAAGTGAGGCCACATTTCCATCCTGAAATAACACTAGACTTTTATTTATTTATTTATTTTTGTCATTGTAAAGGCTTTTAATTCCTCAGCAAAAGTAGTTTTTCCACCAGTATATCTTGTTTCGACTCTTTCTGAACCCAGATAATTGGCTTATGTAGGCTTTTTCTGGTGATTCCAAGTTAACTTAATCAGTCAGATCCTCTCTAATAAATAAGGTTGAGTCCAGTCCCATTCAAAATTAAAATGTGCCTTTATTGTACACTCGGAGACCCTCTGTGTATATATTTAACATATGAGGCACTGGACCTTGACACATATATTTTGGCAAGAGAGTGTAGCACATCTCTGAGTTGCGTTCCCTGAGGAAGACACTAGAGAGGCTTCTCAGGCATGTTATTTATTCTCTGATAGTTGGCAGGGAAAAGATGCCTTACTTCTGTGTTGCTTCCTGTCAAGTCCAGTGCTGAAGAAGCCTGAAGGAGCTGTGCAGGTCTCAGACTAATTTTTCAGCAGAGTCGTTGATTTTAGACATGGTAATAATGAAAATGTTTGAGAAAAGGTGGCCAATCCAGAACACACTTGAAAGAAACACAATAACAAACTGTTGTGAATTACAAGAGGATTCTCTCACATTGTGCATCTCATGCACAGTTAAAACCATTTCACATCCTGAGCAGCCACTTGGCTCTGTGGTGAGTGTCTTAAGCCAGGACAAGCACTGTCTTCTCCATCTCAACCTCCTACTCTGCTCAAGCAGACTGGGAAAGTTTCAGCACTCAAAAAAAAAAAAAAAAAAAAAAAAAAAAAAAAGGAAGGACCTTGCTAATTCAGCAGTGGCTCAGTTTCTGAACTCCAGAAACTCCTGCTTCAGTCCAGCAGTAATCTTCTCACTGGCTTATGCATTTAGGAAAACTGGAACACAACATAACTCTTTGACACGACTAAGTTAAAACCAAAAATTCCTATTCCCATTGCACCGTATAACAGAATCCTGTTGGAGAAGGGAAAAAGTACTTTTTACCAATGATAGCCTTTGCTGGAAAATGTTAATCTGAGGGCAGAAGGAATTGTGGGAGAAAGGAAAGAAATTCTACTAGCTGAGGTCATCAGACAATATACTCACAAAATTCCTGATTAATTTCCAGTCCTATATAGAGAGATTGGCAATAGCAGAATATTTGCTTTCTCCATCTACCTGGATCTAGTTTAATTTACCAGCATGTTTAGTACTACATGACTCACAGGATGAACAAAGATTGAGGAATGAGAACACCCAAACCTGGCAGCTCTGCTCACCCATCCCCATGCAATCAAAAAATATTATTGCTTAATCCATGCAAAAAGATTTCCTGTGGGGGAGGAACTGTCGGCACTTTCCCATGCTTCCAGCCTTGGCGTGCAAAAGAATTATTTCAGAATTCCTACAGTCCCCAGTGAGGGTGGCAGATGGACTTCCTCCAGGACAGTAATTTCCTATTCTGCATTGATAGTACGAGTCCTTGGTGGAGCTGTTGCTAACCGATGCTCCATTGCTAACCGATGCTCCATTGCTAACCAATGCTCCAGACCCTTGCAATGCATGACAATGACAGTGAAAGCTAATGCTTAGCTCTGATGGGACAGGGAAAAAAAATAAGTTCTTAATAATGAACAATGCAGCATGCATCCAAGTTAAATGAAGGCACAAGTGCAGAGATTTGATCCATTTTCGTTTTGGCAGCAGTAGCCCAGATTTTTCTGTCAGTAAAGATAAACCTCAAATTATCTCAAAAAAAGATAAACCTGGGGAATTTCATTCCATGTCCATTTTCATCTGTTTACAGTTTTCCTAGAGATGTTTGTGTGAATGAGAGAAAGGCCAGGACCATACCTGTGGAGCTGATAAACAGCTGAGGGCATCTGAACCCCCTGTCTGAAGGGTTATCCCTGATTAGTGAAAGACAAGGCAGTTGTCTTTCTGAGGGGGAATGAATGTCTTGGATACCTTTTTGTGGATTTCTGACAATTCTCATGAAGAGAAACAACATTATCACCACAGTTCAAAATAATAAGCACCGTGATCACTTAAAGGAACCTGGTCATTGAGTTAGGTTCTCACACATTCATCTTAGGGTAATTCATTAAGATTTAAATAACTATTTTCAGTTCCCATGTAATATCTGGGATGAGATCTGAGAGATAATATGAATTCTGCTGTTTCAGTTGGGATGGTGACTTTGGTCCATGTAGAATTTGTTCCTCAGAGATGGCCAAAAGGGGCAATTTAATGCCAGGAAAGCTCTTCCTAAGGGCCTGAAACCCATCCCAAAAAATTCTGCAGCTAGTGCATGAGGAAACACATTTTAGTTTCTACTCTGTAGGATGTTTTCCTGGTTCCAGTATCAGTATACATAGGTAAATAAATAAATAAATACTAGGATTAAACAGAGTATCTAAAAGCTAATTTCAAAATAGGGAGACGTGGGAAGGACCAGCAATCAAGTGAGGAAGTGGTGAACCAGATAACCAAGCAAAGTGTGTGGAGCAATGTGAGCAGCTAGGCCCTTCTAATAAATAAAACAAGGTTTGAGAGGACACACTCCAAGTATATGTGCATAAATAAGGAAGTGGCTACAGAGCAGTACTTTGGGAAAAACTCTCATACCTTGTCTGTGAAACCAGCATCAATGTGTGCCTCTCTGAAGTTTCTGTATGAAGTTTCTGTCATCCATGCAGTATGAGAAATAAGTATTCATAAGAGTTAGAAGAAATAAACAGAGGAATGAGAAGTTTATGTGCAGTTGCAGGGTTATAATGACATTGGACTCAAAGATTCACATGGGTATCTCACGTTAATTGGAGTGGTGCAGCGAGTGGATATAGGATCTTTATATCCCTTTTTTTCTGACTATGTCATTTCTCATTTACACAGATTACACAGTTCTTTGGGTTTGGGATTGCTCATAAAATAGAAATCAGGGTCACGGCTACAGCTGCAAATGGGAAGGTGATCAACATGGAATAGTTATCTGCTGCCTGCGCAGTTCTGAACAAAAGTAATTAGTGTAGCTCTAATGAAGGTGAGACATGAAAGAGGGAAGCCACCAGCTGAGACACTCATGTCACTAGCCACAGGAAATACCTGCTCAGGAATGAATCAATGCTTTCAATCAAAACAAAACTTTGGTTTGCCATGCAGAAACTTCCCGGGATTAAGGAAAAGGAGATTCAAAAGGGCTCTGCCAGACTCTTCTGAATCCTGGGACACTCCCAAACTTTTCTGCCCAAATTACCACAGTGGATATCAAGGAAAAGAACAAAGACCGGTAAAAGATAATTGGTTGACTCCCAAGGTGACTCATGACAACAGAGATATCCAGGCACAGACATCGGGAATTCACTGTTCTACCAAGCAGTCATTGGGCCCAAAGGACCTCCAAACAAAAACAAAAAGAACTTCTGCTCTGCCTTAGTGGTACTTGGATTTTGATCATTTATGTGCTAAACTTAGACCCTAACCGAAACATTTGTAATAATAAAACAACTTGGTGATTTAAAGAGAAGGACAAATCTTGTTCACAGAATCCCTTTTCTCTATATAGCACAAAAAGCATAATTCATTTCAAATGCTATGGAACTTCTGCAAGATCCATAAATCTGTTTTCTTTATTGTTTGTAGCCAAATAGAACTGTACAATCAGAGAATGGTTTGGGTTGGAAGTGACCTTTGAAGATCAGCCCGTCCAACCCTCCTGCTGTAGGCAGGGACAACTTCCACTAGATTAAGTTGCTCAGAGTCCCTTCTCAACCGAGTCTTGAACAATTCCAGAGAAAGGGCATCCACAACTTCTCTGTACAACCTGTTCCAGTGCCTCATTATCATCAGTGGAAAAAATGTATTCCTTATCTCCAGTGTAAAGCTACCCTCTTTCAGTTTAAAGCCATCACCATTTTTCTGTCACTACAGGCCCAACTAAAAATTGTCTCTCCATCTTTCTTATAAGTTTTCTTTCAATTTTGGGAGGCCACTGTAAGGTCTCCCCTGAGCCTTCTCTTCTTCAGGCTGAACATCTCCAGCGTGATAGGAGAAGTGTTCCAAACATCTAACCATTTGAGTGGTGCTCCTCTGGACCCACTGCAAGAGGTCTCTGTCTCTCTTGTACTAGGGACCTAGAACTGGACACAGTTCTCCAGGTGGGGTCTGATGAGAACAGAATAAAGGGAGTGAGCAGTGTGCTGGCCTCACTTCTTTTGATGCAACCCAGAATATGTTTGACTTTCTGGGGTGCAAGTGCACATTGCCAGCTCATATCTAATTTTTCATTCACCAGTATCCCTAAGTCCTGCTCTGCTGAGTTGCTCTCAATAAATTCATCAAATAATCTGTACTGTTACTGGGGACTGCCCCTACCCAGGTGCAAATGCCCAGTGTGTTGCAATGCTGAGAACCCCTAGGGACCCAAATTGCAAGAAAACAAGCCACCAACCCAACAGCCTCTAACTCAATAATGGTACCTAGTGTTGAAGCACAATGCTGTCCTCCAGCAGAGGCACATTCCTGTAGAAAGTATGATTGCAGAGTTGCAGAAGTCCATGTTCTAGTAACAAGTAAGATACCACCAGTCCCTGCTTGGCTTCTCTTCTTGGTGCTGTGGTGAGTCAATTCACCCACATGGGCAAACCTGTTGGCCTCAGGACATTCAGTGAGCACAGTCTTTCATCAGGGATAATAAAGAACATTCAACATTGGTCAATATATTTAATTATATTATTATTATTATTATATTTGAAACTTATTGATCTCTAACAGCAGAGAGGATAGAGAACAAATCTACCTACATGTCATGTATTGTTTGCCTACAAGATTATTAAAACATTTTTTGAAAACCAAATGGAGGAAAGCCTTAGATAAGTGTACCTCTTCTTTCTGAATCTCTTTCACATACTCATCTGTGTACCCAAAGAGGATCTACACCTGTGGTACCTAAGTCCACGTATATGCAGTCAGCTTGCAGTTGCATACACTTGAACTTCAGCTTTGCTGACTGACAGATCAAAAGATTAAGAATAAGTTAAAAAGATTTTATTTTGGATTAGAGAGGGGGAAAATCAAGTGTGGTATTGCTCCAATACAAAGGATTAAACAGCTAATGAGAAAAGGGCTTAGAAGTGCAGAGACTTTCATTTGATGTTGTTTGCCTCTTTTAGTCTGAAAATGAAATTTCCCTGTTCATCAATAACCGTGTGCCAGGGAAAATCTCAACAGACGTGAGTCATATTCATTGCTTTCTCTGACCTTTCAATACTCTACAGAATGTTAAAGTGCTCTATTTGAACAGTATTAACTATTTTTACAGATGCTGAAGTTAGATGATTACGGCTTTTTATCCTCACTACTGTATTTTGTTCCTCTTACTCTGGTCTTTCCAGCACACAGAACCACTCTAGGACTTCATTCTTTAGCAGCTTTATAAATTTCCAGCCAGTATAACTAAAATAAATAAACAACAGAAAATAAGAAATAGATAAAAAACAACAAGCAAATATATGCTGCACTCAGATAGTAATTTAAATGCATAGGATAACCAAGATTCCGGGCCACAGGGGTCAGTTGTGACAGCCCCTGAGGGAAGACAGAAGTCATACCAGTGCATGTAAAAGGGTTCAAAAAGTGATCTCTGGACCATAGGGAGATTAAGGTGTGGCATTTGGCTTTGATGTTTACCCAACAGTAAGTGACAAAACAGTCTTCAGACACATCTCTGAGAGATGGAGTAGATCGCAAACCTATAACACCTCTGTCCTCTGTGTAGATACCTTCCAGCTAGCAAGTTCTCTGTGTAATGCTTTGACATCCGAGCTCCTGTTAAGGCTTCCCTCCCGTGCAGAAATTACAATGAAAATACTGGGTGTTAAGGCAACTTCACGTGTGCAGAACACAGAACACATTCAGTTTCCTTTGAGGAAAATGATTCATCCCTACTTTATGCATAATGACAATTATCTATAGTCAGCCTGCATATTATTACAGCTCTTACTTAAGGAAGTATGTTTTTTTCCTGATCCATCATAGCATTACCTGTATTAATCACATATCTGGGAACTCTCCACTGACCCTACTGTGATAACAGACCAGAAGGGACAGCTGTGGAAAATGAAGGCTGAGAAGTCTTTCCAGTCAAGCTGGAGAACCAGGGAGCCATGGTCCTTTTCCCACATCCTTGTGGCCAAGAATGCCAGCAGTATCTGGGCTGAATTCAGAAAAGTGTTGCCAGCAGGTCAAGGGAGGGGATCCTCTCCCTCTGCTCAGCCCTGGTGAGGCCACCCCTGGAGTATTGTGTCCAGTTCTGGGCTCCCCAGTACAAGAGAGACATGAAGCTACTGGAGCGAGTCCAGAGGAGGGCTACAAAGATACATGTAATTAGAGGCCTGGAGTACCTGTTGTACGAGGACAGGCTGAGAGAGCTGGGCCTATTTAGCCTGGACAAGAGAAGCCTGAGAGGAGACCTCATCAATGTATACAAATATCTGAGGGGAAGGTATTGGGAGTGTGGAACCGGTCTCTTTTCAGTTGTGCCTAGCTACAGGACGAGAGGCCATGGGCACAAACTGAAATACAGGAGGTTCTGGATGAATATGAGGGGGCACTTCTGTGCTGGGAGGGTGACAGAGCACTGGAGCAGGTTGCCCAGAGAGGTTGTGGAGTCTCCTTCTCTGGAGATATTCAAAACGTGCCTGGACGCCATCCCGTGCAATGTGCTCCAGGTAATTCTGCTTGGCAGGATTACTTAATGGTAATGGTACTAGAAGGTCTTAAGAGGTTTTTCAACCTTGGCCATTCTGTGATTCAGTGCTTCTGTGATCATTACAGTCACTTCAGGACTGTGTTTGGGCGGCTGTGTAACCCATGCCGTAACGCAGTACAGCAGCTCACTATCACGAAAGCTTTTCTAGAGAAGGGGCACAGACTCCATTTCCAAAATCCAGTAATCTTCAGTTCTGTGGGTATGCCTGTGAGAGATAGGAATGCAACCTGCAAGACCCTGTCTCCAGTCAGAAGTCTTGTGTCCTGCCCACTACAGATGACTTTGACTTTTCCCTGCATAGCCAAATCAAGTTCTTATCACTAAGTGTTCAGTAATTCCTGCACACTGGTGGTATCAACCAGACTGGAACTGGAGGGGAGACACAATATGATGCCACCACATAGAGCTGAGAAATTCTCATTTCAAATTCTCTTTTGCATGTAGTTTTATCCCCTACCATGTCTCCTAGCTGGGCATCACATCAGCAGTAAGCAAACTCCTTGTTCTTTTAGGTTGTTTTTATGACATAAAGAGTAGGGGAACATTAAGGGGAAACTGAATTAAAAGTCATTTGTTTATTTAACTGAATGATAGTAGGCTAAGTTTGAGACTTCTGAAAGCTCAAACCAAGCTCCAGAGTCATTTTCAAGAGTGACAATGAGCTGTCTAATTTATAAGCCCAGGTTTTGAGGTGATAAAGCTTTGTCTTCTCAGAGGCATCCAAACCTCTCCTATACTTCTTCCATGTACAAGCCTCAGCTTCGTGTTTGCTCAGCTTTGCAAGGCCCCAGAAGCCCAAGGTAACAGGTTTTGAGAGCTTTTGATTTCAAGGGAATAAAGTCAAATCTCAATCTTCCTGAAGATGCTCAAACTTCTCTTTCTATCTTTTTGCTGTGAACTCAGAACTTTTTGCTCAGTACTCCCTCACTGAGAAATAATACTCCCTTGCCTTAGCTTTGTACTCCCTGACTGAGAAAAATCAAAGACAAATTAGGAAAATAAACAAAAATTCCTCTTGTCTGGATCCTAAAAGTTATTACATTCCATGTGCCATGATTATAGCACGTGATTGGGAAAAACTGTGATCAATTTGCCCAGCAGTGGAATTGTTATATTTATCCTAAACAACTGTAATTTCCAGACATAGGAACCTTTGACATGGATAAATAAACTTAGTTTCACTATTACTTGAAAGAAAATAAATAGATACAAAGGGATTCTTGGGTTTTGTGGTACAAAGAACAAAAATAAAATCACCAGCAGAAACCTATCATAGCTAGCTTACTGGACAAAATGCAAACAATGAAGAACCACTGAAAAAGATGAAAATAAGTTAAAAAGAAAAATAAAGATCACTTTAAAACTTCACATCTAAAACTTCACATGGCACTTACATCTCCATACTAAAGCTTAGTATTTCATGTCCTTCTCATTTTAGACATGTTTTCAGGATGGATAGATGTTTTTTCCTGTAAATATACAGACATAAAAACTGTTGGGAGGGAAGAAAAAGAAAAAAAAAAAAAAAGAGGTTTCTGGGAGAACATATTTCTGGATGTGGTATTCCTCTTACACCAGATATCTTTCCCTTGGCACATTTTAACTAATGCAGAAAATTCACGCAGCCCTACAAACAGACCCAAAGTGTTGTTGTGTCTATCACCGCCAATCCACTGGGGTTGTAGAGTGGAAAAGCTTTGGTTTGAAAACTAAATTGTCAAGGATTTTTGGAGACACATCTGAAATGTCCAGCTATGTTATCTCTCCCATTAATTAAATATATAAGAAGCAACATGAATAGAAATTATGGGTTGTCACCTCAATGACATTTTAATGGGCAGATCCATGTGACTGTCTCAAACAGCACTCTCAACTCCCATACAGTCAAACCTAAAACTGGCAGATATCAGTCTTCTATAATATTGCTGGGTGTTACTGAAATGTGCTAAGACTCTCCACAGGCCCAAAAGAACATTTTCCAGAAACCATCACTGAAGTGTGTCACTCCTTGAAAACAGGAGACTGGATCTACATTAAGATGTGTCAGCAAAAACACACACTTTATCTGTGCTGGAAGGGACCTTATCAAGTTCTTGTGATGGCTAATACTGTGTTAAAGTGCAGGGACCTGTTCAGCTGGATCTGCACTTCCCAGTGCAAAGGGATCATGCCACCTTCAGACACAACGCAGGGTGTATCACCTGTCACAGCAGAGCTGAGTGATCCATAGGAACATCTTTTGATCAAACCTTGATGACAGTACAATTTACAACTCTGCAAACAGACTTTGATGACCCTACTGATATCTACAACCTCTTGATTGTTTTTAGAAATTGTAGCTTTGTTTGCCCTGGGATTTTGCATTGTGTTTTTATTATTACTGGTCATGCACCAGCCTGTCAGAATTGTTGTATGATCAGGCCTAAGGGAATGAAGAATTACAAGGGTATATGGCTCAAAGGCCATAACATACAGCCTGTTAATTTGACTGGCACTTTGTACATTAGGATGTTGTGTTTTGTTGTTTTTTTGTTTGCTTGTTTGTTTGTTTGTTTGTTTGTTTTCCTGGCATGTTAGCACATTCAGACCTCTTCTGGAATAACAGGGAAAACTTACCCAATGCAATAAAGTACAAAATGCTCTGTGAAAAATCTAGTTGTTATTTGATGAACAGGCTTCCACAAGATCTCTCAAGCATTCATCTCCTGACTAGTAGCATCAGAATTAAAAGAGATGGGTAATGTTTTGTGTAACACAATTTCAGCCTTGAATTAGTAGTAAAACAAGCATCTCAAGAAGCCCTGCAAAAGAGAATGACATTAGATTATGTGTTTTTCACTCAAGAAGGTATCCATGTATTAGTTAACACCATTTGCTGTACAAATGCTGACCAAGATCAGACAATTGAAATGGATGTATATAATATTCGAAGTAAACTTCAGACAATGTATGAAACACCTGGGGAAAAACTATTTGTCTGTTGGGGAAGGCTCCCAGACATGGAAAGATGGTTAGGAAAAACTATATAGGATAGCATTAAAGCATATTTTGTTGAGATTATTAACTTTGGTGGTCATATATTGGTTCAGTTGATCTTACATTGCAGCAGTGGTATGGAAGATTATTGAATGAGACACAGTGCAAGCAGAGACCAGAACAGTGATGCTGAATATATTAAAGGATAAGGAAGAAGAAAAGGAAGAAGTGCTTGGACTCATGACTATAAATGATTAAAAAATCCAGTGTCAAGAACAGGGGGTGGGTCAGCCAGCCCATGTGGTGTTTGATCCTGGATTTCCAGGAGTCATGAGAAGGATGTCTGTAGTCTTTCTGCCATACTCTAGATCTTTTGCAGAAAGGTGTTTTGAAACTCTACATCTTAAAAAGTCTCAGGCCTATGCAGGCTTCAACTGTTAAAAAATATTTGTAACTTGTGGTCTTGTCAATCAGCACTGTTTACTTAAAGGAGTGGTTTATTTGCAAATTTTCAACAGGGAAGTATGGATTAAGACTGTTCTTTTTCTCTCTGTTTTTCTTGCAGTGATTATTATCACTTTATTTTTTTTTTAAACTCATTTTTATGACAACATCAGGAGATGGAGTTTATTTGCTTACTTCATTTACTATTTATTTACATATGTACTGCACTGTACGTGTATTGTATTATACATGTACATATTACATATACTCGATTATCCTTGTGGGTCCCTTCCAACTCAGAGTATTCTATGATTCTACTGCAAAATAAGTGATTTACTCTACCTCCGGTATTTAGGGTATGCTTTGACTTTTCTCTGTGATTCATGCCACAATGCAATGGGGAAATTGCACTGTTTCCTTTGAAAGGAAAATGCATTTTTTTCCCTCACCGGCTCTTCTATTGCTAGAAAAACATCAATTATAGTATTCTGATTACAGGAACAGTTATGCTATTGTCATTCTGTAACTATGTAAGAATCGTTCCTCTCTTCTTGACATCATAGGACAATTTGGAAAAGCAGCAGATGAATACACAAGATTACAATGAGACAGAAATTTCTTGCATTCAATGAAAACATAAACAGGCGGGCTACATTATCATTAGCAGAAAATTAATGGCAATTAAGGACCATAATGGCTATTCCATGCTTTGTCTCTAGCAGGTTAATGGAACACAGATCCCTGTACCTCTTACACAATAACCATCTGGGCTAACAATCAGGAGTTCAAAGAATATTAAGCTCTGGCACTCCCATTAACGATCCTTTATCGAGTTAGTGTAAAAGACCAAGTGGCATTTCACAAGGAAAGGAGTTCTAAAAGGGTGATAAACAAACTGGTTACCATGTCAAAGGTCCTCCCAAGTCACTATCCTGAAAGATAGACATACTTGTATTCATTCCTGTTCATTTTGGTGGCAAGACTTGTCCTTCGCAGCAGGATTCTGTCACTGGAGGCTCACACATAATATAATGCTTTTTCTGTGTGTCATTGTGAAGAGGTCTGTGTCAGGAACCTCTGGGGGGGACCAGAATCCAGCCCCGCTTTATAATCCTCTCAAGATCTCCTCTGTTACTGACAGCAAGCAAAGTCACAAGCCCAGCCACTACTGCTGTGCTGTTAAAGCTTTTGGGCATGTAGTCAGTCAGCTTTTCGGTGGCCTTTGAGGCGAAGCCTTTTGCTGGGATGAAAAGAGGTGCAGTGTGATGCACACCATGCCAAGCGTCACCCAACCCATATGTTGGGTTAGGCATAATGCTCTAAGGATATACTGCAGATGTATTTTCTTTAAAATAAATAAATAAATAACATTGGATGGCAAACCTGTATTAAGCACTTAATTATCTGCCACTAAGAAATCTTCTGGTCAGGTATGCTGGGTTATTGAGGTTTAATGTTAAGGTATATACAAGGTAAATGACCTGCCTGCAAATTGACTGAATTGAAAACTGCCCAGGTAGCCAAAGCATAAGTTAGAGTGCTGTGAGCCAGATCATCAGCTAATGTAAATTACCATAGGCCTCTGGTCCGTTCATGTTACCTCCTTATCTGCTTCACTAGAAATAAGCCTGAGTACTTGCTCACAGTTATTTCTCAGGAACTGTCTATATAACTGATAGAAAAGGGAAAAGCTTTACTTATGTTGTAACACAAAAGCAAATTCTGCCAACCAGCAATGAAGAATGACTGACAACACAATTTGTTTTCTGGGATTTGTGCAGCATTTGGCTTCTGGAGGAGATCAGAATGGATGAGAAAGAAGCATTCCCCCTTCCCACTGTCTCAGACATAGTCTTTCTCATTGTGTCTAAGAAATCTTTAACTTCCTTCATGAACAAGAACAGGCCTTTTTTTGGACTTATTACTGATGTATGGATGTGATATTAATGCCAAGCGGATAGGTCTCAAAGCTGTTACTGATCCAAAATTGTCTGCTTTCTTCATTTTTTTAAGCTTCTGCTGTCTTCTTTGCAGTGGTGGATAATTGCCACACACACAGAAAACTAATGCCTCAATAACTGAAAACATTCTTGTCCCTAGTCAGAGCACTATATCAATCAGAATCATGTCAGGAGAGGTCAAAGTATAAAGAGAGGAGACGAGAAGAAGAATAGGCATATGCATGTGGGAGCACTTTCGCTGTGGGAGTTCCTGGGTCTTGAGCAATCTATTTTTGGAGTTCTTAAATGCACAACCTTTTTCACAGCCTCAGCCTTGGCTCTGAACATGTTACTTTCTCTCTTTCCCACTCTCCTTGGGAAACTATATCTTTGAATATCTTTGGCAACATGGTGACAAAAAAAAGGATAGAGGCTGCCTGTGCTTGGATTTCAGAAGTGCAGAATGGCATTACCATCCAGCAAGGAGTGTCAGCTGATAAAATCTATTAGCTCTACCAGTTCTGATGGGAAATGCATATACAGCTTTTCCTGCTTTAAAAATAAAGGGTCAGACAGCAGGGAGTTCAGAAGTCAGGAAGCATCTATATATTGAACATCCCCTTTTTCAGGCCCTTATGTTACACATGGAGTTGTCACATTTTCTCCCTTGGGCAACAAATGGCACATTTTGTGTGTTTGTTCATGTGGGGAACAGCAGCAAATTATATTTTCCTTTATTGCTGCTTGCCATTCTTCCAGCAAACATTTAGCAATGTGAGAATAAATGTCTGGAGTAGTGTGGAACAGAGATTATCCTCCCCAAGACTTGCAGTCTACAGAGAATGCTTCCCTTCCAGTTGACTTTGGGAACTTCTGTTCCACAGTGCTCCCCACTCTTAGAATACAAGTGGTTGATCATTGGAGAAAGCAAAGGTAGGCAAGTTATTTCCTGCTTAAAAACTACAGAGTGCATGTAGGCTCATCTCCTGCTAGTTTCTCTCCACAGAACCTTAAGTCTCATGGGTAATGACAGGTAGGAATAACCCTGCTTCTGGCAGGTCTGTGCCTTAAAAGCAAATGGCTGTTAATACCGACAGCTGGAGTTTTGCCAACACTGTGACATAATAACCAACATAATACCGATTGTCTATTGTTTCATTGCATAATCTCTTCTAAGTGATTAGGCTATTTAATGAAGTATGATCCTCCGGAAATCTTTTGCAATCACTAGTTTTGTTGCCTCAGTTAATTTCAGAAGCTGTCCTTTATGTCGAGTTGTTGAACAAGAAAGTCTGATCTGAATTCCTGCAGAGTATAATTTGCCCTTGTTAAAGGAAAAGTACACAAGTTCCTTAAAAGCCTTTTATTATTATTATTATTTTTACACAGCCACTGTTTTTCACTGTTCCCTATTAAAAGAGACCACAGACACTACCTGACATGCCTAGACATCTTCCATTTGAACTTGTAGTGAGTATTTTAAAGAGAGATACTGAGAGTCATCAACACTTTTTCTCCAAATAACTCTTTTCCCAAGATGGATGCACGTGCACATGCACTGAACACAGCAGACTGTTATGAGGTCTTCAGCAGACAATCAGTAGACACTGTTCTCTCCAAGGACAGGCCATAAATACTCTTAAAACTTTGGTGAACTCTGAGGGCTTCAAGGGTCTCTGCTAAGCCTGCAATAATAGTGTGCAAAAGGATAACCTCATTTCAGTGAGTTACAGTTTTTGGGTGAGTAACATTGTTTTAACTGAGAAGTCTACCATTTAACTGCATTTGAACAATCTGGCTGTGTTAAAGCTCTTTTTATGGTTTACAAGTATGAAAAATGCAAATCTGCGTCTGGATTAATAGTCAGGCCAATAGTCTTACATTGTATAACATGGCCAGGATTGGGCATCCATAAGCCATCAGACGCTAGATAAAAGTAAGCAGTTAACCTTGTACAGAGTCCGAAGGAATAAAACATCTGATAGGAGGGCGTTGATTCAAGGCATAGGAGTCATATTAAAGGCATACTAAAGGAAGAGAAGGCATATTAAAGGCATATTAGGAGGCATATTAAAGGAAGAGAAGTGCTTTAGTTTTCCTAGAGCATATGCCTATGTACAAGCCACCAAACCATTTTCTACTTTTCTGGAATCAGAATTTCAGGCCTCTGCAGTTGCTGTGCACATGCTTTCCTGGTAGGAGCTTGAATATTGCAAAGGACCTTGGTGCTACTTGCTTATGGATTACCCTCCTCTCATGTACAAGCTGAAGCAGAAAGGTCCTCTGCTAAATAGAACTGCAGGAAAATGTTGGTATTGAGAAGCAACACCAACGTGGTGCAAACAGGAGCCACAGAGATGTTTTCTGTTCCAGCTGGGTTTGTGGACATGACTGAAAAGCTGTGAATCAGTGAACGCACTAATGGGAGAAGGGTTTGTATGGACTTTGACATCAGCATATCTTTCTATATGTGACTAAAACCACAGGGCAATGTCCTGTCATATGTCATGCCACTGCCAGTCTGAACTTGCTCAATCCATTGAAGTCCACCAGGCCAGACAAATTAATGGCAAATGGCTTTTGCTGCTTCTTATAGCAGCACCTAATCAGGATTGGCAGGAGAAGTATTTTTCTTTCTTAGATCCACAATGCACAGGAAATGAACAGCAAAATCTGCAGGCCCATCTCCCAGCGGAGGTATAAAGGCAGATGTGTAGCCAATCTATATAATCAGCCTGGAGAAACTGTAGTCCCTCTTTCCACGACAACTGAAAATAAGGTGGCACAAGACCTCAAGAATCATTAATCCACTCTTCTACTTGAAGGAAGGCAATGTTAAAATGGGAGCAATAACAGAATATGCCATTTGTATTGTAGAATTGGGTAATGCTAGAATTAAAGTTGCATGCAGAAACTTAACATAACAACTTACTTGAAGGTGTTATAATCCAGCCTTTAATTAAAGAATTGTGCTCTGTGTTTCCATAGAACTCAGACTTTGCAATGGCTGCTAAGTGTATTTTCTGCTATTAATTCTCATTTTTCCTGAGGTACGGAGCAGTGTTTCTGACCAACACTTTCTCTAGTCTTGGTAAGGATTTTCCTGATGCTGTTAACTGTAGAATGCCTGGGCCATTGCATCCTTCCCTATGCTTTATTAAGAATTTCCCTATCTATTGGAAGAAACCTTCAATTTCTTCCACGATGACAGTACATGCAAGTTTATAAAATTAGATTAACTCTTATATAAGTCTGTCAAGAACACTGCAGAAACTTGGGCTGTGAGGAGTGTTAAATCCACAGCTTGCCGAAGAGATGCACAGTGAAGGAGAGAAGAGGAGGGTAGAATTTCATGTCCAGTGTTTTGAAACGCTCAGAAATATCAACCAAAAGCAGTGTGTACCTTCATGCAAGGTAATGTTAGCAGTTGTGACTGAACAGACCTTCTTACGATGGACTCAACAGGTCCATACTCTGTAACTCTTATATCATACCTGACAAATGAATGAGAAGAGAAATTGGGGCAACAGCTCTCCTCCTGTGTATTTTGGTGCAGTTAAAAAAAAGATCTGAAATTACCCTCCAGCTACTTGTAAGTGGTGATGCTCTGTTACCACCTGATCCTTCTGTTAGCCTAAGTTCCACATTTCAACAGCAAAGATCCTCCAGTGAAACTGCCTTAAGCCTGGCTGGAAGCAAGCAGACTTTCCCGTTTTATAACCATTCATTAGCAAAACTCGCACACCAGTGATTTGGGACAGCTAGTCTGTCTCCCTCCAAAGATAGGTGAGACATTGCTCTGTTGCCGAGGGAGTAGTTGCATCTGTGCACCTCTGCTTTCTCTGGTTGTTTCATATCCCTCCCTTGACATCTGACTAGAGTAGGTATGGCTAAGCATAGACAAAGGTCTCCAGGCTTTACTCAAGGATCTTCCTGAAGAACCAGAACTTCCTGGGAATTAATGCCAGAGTCACATTTCTTCTTGCATTCTGCAACTGGTCTTTTAAGGTAAATGTTGTGGTTAATAACTGGTTGGTGCTGTTTCAGACCACAAGAAAACCCTACTGAGTTGATTGCATCCTGAATCTGTGTTCATTAACATTGTTTTTTCCATAAGTTGAATGGTCTGACACTGGTTTACTACTCTCTTTTCTAAAACCTAAAACCTTTTACATGCCAATATCATGTGAATGATGTTCCTTGCATGCAAGATATTGGATTTCCTCCCCCTTCACAAATCCTCCTCCAGCTTAGTTCACTGTAGACTGCACATAAGCAAGCTTCTGATCTGCGTGGTCAGGCCCTGCTTCTGAATGCAGTCATTGGAAGGCCTCTGCTCTATCAGCTGGCCTGTCTGTCCTTGTACAGTGGACCTTTGTTAAAAGAACAACACTGATTAACCTGGTGAACACACTGCTGCAACATATTTTGTCCGATTTACTTGGGCTTCCTGTCATGCTTTCCCTCCTCCTATGGTGCTATTGCAGTGTGTTGACTACTTAGTAAGCTAAATTTCTATCCTCTCCTTTAATCTTAAGAGCACATTTTGATTTCTGAATTCCATCTCTCAGCCCTTTTTTTCTCCCCATGGCTTCTCATTTGTGCCATTGCACTAGAATAACATGGCTCCACTCCTCCTTTTGAATGGTGAGGGAATAGTTCCTACCCTCTGTGTTCACCTTCACCAACACTAGAGGCTAATGTCTACAATGCATTCACTAAACCACATATATGGCCAAGAAAATTAAACAATTTCATAGTATTGCACACATTTTCTGATGAAATGGAGATTTAGCTAGAATAATAATGAATACATAATGCAGAGAAACAGGATAATCTATTTTTACCAATAACATATTTCGGTGCAAACAATTCCTATGCCACTACAATGACAAACTGTATTATGGTGTTACTGCTTACTCTGCATATCTCCCTGACTGAGCAATAGTGCACTACATGAGGTATTGTTGTCAGAATTTGGTGTCCAACACATCTCTAGTGCTTAGGGGTGCAGCTGACGTCGGGGATTGTCAGTTCCAGCATTCGATCTTTGCAGCAGCCACATATATATGGATTTAAAGGGGAGAGATGTCAACAAATCTGGCTTCCTTTGCCTCCTTTTTTTTTTTTTTTCCTCTTCCCCCTCCCGCCAACAGTTGTAAGTGGGTGGGCAAAGCTTAGGGAAGAATAGCGTGGAAGAATAGAGACACATTTTTCTTGCCTTAGGCTAGACTGGTATATGTTACAAGTGGTGTGCAGTCATAGCTGTGGTAGCTGTGTTATCCTAGAACTAAAACCAGGATAAAACTGTAGCTGGAATTTTGAGATACGGTTAATTAGTTCTTGTTTCTCTGTCTGTCATTGAGGGGGCACACTCTCAGATATAGCAAAGAGTGGCCTTCACTGTCATCTCCAGTATGGTGCAAACGGTAGCTTTTTTACATGGACTGAATACTGCACAGAAAACCCAGTACTCTGCTAGGCAATACACGGTCTCATTCACATTGTAACCACAAAGGTGCTCCAGTAGAGGTGATGTGTTTTTTGGCTTTTGTAACTCACCAGGCTGCAGAGAATTCTGGTAAGTTCCTTTGAAAACTGTGTGGTCAGGAACAGCTAAGTACCTTCAAAGCCTGAAGTGCATCACTTAACACGAACACACGTGCAGAGCCCATGGATCAGTGTGAAGATAAGGTTTGGGAGGTGAAGCCATGCCTCATCACTGTTAGAATTCATTGGAAAAGATAAGGTAACTGATTAAGCACAACCTAAGGATAGGATTTAGTTAGACTTTTGAAAGGCTTCTGATGCTGTTTCCCACAGGAGCGTATAAAGGAAAAGAAGTAACAAAATAATAGTAGTTAAAGTTCTGTGAGGGATTAACCACTGGTTAAGAGGTTGGAAATGAGGAGAAGAAATAAATGGCCAATTCTCACCTCTGAAGGAGGTTAATAACAGCATGCCTGTGGAGTCTATGTTAGGACTGCTGATGCTCACTAATAATTACCTGGAAAAGAGTCTGAATACTGAGATGGCAAAATACATGGATGACTTAAATTTATGTAGGATACTCACAGCTAGTGACTAGTTTGAAGGCCTCTCAGAAGGATACAAGAAGACTAGGTAAGTGAGAAGCATGGACAAAAAAAACTACAGTCAACTGTAAGGCAGAAATAATGGGAAGACTCAATGTAGCACAACAGCTTTGAGTTCAGTAAGAATAATGACAACTCAGCAGGGCAGCCATCAGGTATATCCACCTGGAAGATCTGCCTGCTGTGCCAACAGAGGTTTCCAGGTCAGAACATGTTCTGTCTTATGCAGCAAAGGAGCACAGGAGCTGGGGAGTACATGCAAAGGAGAGGAGCTTTACGGGAGCACAGAATAATTTAGGTCAGATGGAACCTCTAGACCCTGCTGGTCCACCCTCCTGCTCAAAGCTGGGCCAGTAAAAATCTGCGTATTTAGGGTCTTCTCCAGCTGAGGTCTCAATTTTTGGCAATGGAGATCATCATGCCTCTTTGGGCCCCTGTAGCAGTGCCCAGCTTTCCTTCACTGGGCAGAGGTTCCATACCTTCCATGAAGTTGTGTGCAGCACTGGAGCTCATAGCAGAAGCCAGAAATTTTGAGATCACTGCACATTACAACATAAAGCAGGGAAATATCCTTGCATCATAGTGGCAGAGCTCCTGTTTACCCAGCCGAGTACAGTTCACACTTGAGCCATTTAACACTCAGCCTCACAGGCTGAACAAGGCCTCAGCCAAATTTTACAGCCCATGAAGAATCCTCTGCTGCTGCAGCTACATCTCTGTTAGACCTGGTTGTTTTCTGAAGGGTTGCTGGGACTGGAAGTCTCAGTTCCTCTTATTCCAGAGTGCCCATGCCCAAAGTACTTCTATGATGCAGCCCATAGTGGTCACCTGGGCCAGAGATTTTCAGAATGCTTGCAAACACACTGTATCTTAATGATAGATGGCTTTATGAGCTGCTTTTGCAAGTTCTACAGAGCATCTATAGGTGACAAAAAAAAAAAAAAAAAAGAAAAGAAAAAAAAGACTTCAAAATCTGACCTTGCCCATAAGATACAAGAAAAGTAAGGATAAATGGGTATGAACCACACTGGCTCTTGGAGGAAGAGATCATAAAAAAAAAAATAAAATACAAGAGGAATAACAACTGCCTTTCTTTTCCTGCAGCATGACAATGTGGGAAGAATTGGTTTACTTAAATAACTATAACATGATGACAGCATGAGCACTCCCACCTACTCAGGAGTAAATCAGTTTTCACAGGAGGTCTTTCTGGAAGGCAGAAATATCAGATCTTCCAAGTAATTCCACATTTAGCCATACACATACACAAAAAATAAAATGTTCAGAATTTTGATGGGATGTGGGTCCAAACTGATCCAGAATCATTACCTGAATGTGGTGCAGTATGCACAACTAGGAGAAATCCAAGTGCATTATGGATGCTACACACCCTTTCTGAAATAGCCAACATTAGTCACCAAGAAAGAAGCATATCAAGAACGAGAACATTTCTGTGTTTTGTGATGGCAGTTCTTAACATGTTGAATGCTTGTAACTCTTTGCCTAGCCCAAAGCCACAAAAGCCAGAATCATTCCTACCTTCCAACCCTCTTGTGGGTATTCCAGTGAGAAGACCCAGTCAACTTAGAAAAATAATGGACTTGCTTTCTTGTATAAAAACAGAGGAATTATGTATAGCAACACTGCTTGCATGTTTATTAATCCAGAAAGTTACTTGCTCCGCATGTCCCTTGCTCTTTTTTCCTCTTTATGTTAATTAGAAATGCAATTAAAATGTACAGCATATTTATTACACATGGAAACCAGAAGCATGTGAGGAAATAAATGTCTTGTAAATTCCCAAGAAGTTGCTCCTTAACTTCATTATTTAACTAAATTAATATAATTAGCAGTGTGCACACTTAGCACAAATGTAAAATAATATACGCTAGCATGTAGTAATATACATGAATCAAATGCCAGCTCTTCTTTTGGTCTCAGTGGCAGTAAGAATCTTGGTATTACTCATTCTCAAAGTTGGAACAAACTGCAAACCCTCTCCTGGTGTTTCTGCTTCGAGAGACGAAGAGCCAAGCAGAAGCAGAAAGTTGTCTCACTGCTAATCTTCCATTCTCATAGCTGTAAAAATGAATCATAAATAAATAAAGAAATAAATACAGAAGCTAACCAACCAGGACTCATAACCCCATTGAAAGAGCTATGAAAAGATGAAGCCTGGTTCCTCCAGAGAACCATGAGACACACAGCTGGGACCAGGAGTGCTGCAGGTGTACGTGTACACCCTGCATAAGCAGACTGGTGCTGGAAAGCACCCGGGGGGCTGTGGTCCTTGCCAGCTCAGCTTGGTTCAATCTCTGAGACTGGTATGCTCAGCAGGCAACAGAAATATTAATCTCATTTCTCTGCTATGCTTTCTGGCAGATTCTTCTGTTTTCATTCACACAAAGTGTCATCCAGGTTTGGCTTTTCCTGAGGTTGTCCAGTCTCCTTATCTTTCCTATTTGCACATGCTGATGAGATCTGATGGTAGATAGATTAAAAGAATCTCTGGAGCATTAGATAAACTGCCTGGCATTAGCAGCATTTGTCTCACTTCAAGCTGCCTGTACAGGCAGCGTAGAAAATGTAGTTCCTCATTTAGCCATAAGGGACAGCTGTGGGACTGAGTCCAGGGTACTCCTGGGGCCTTCACGTCTTTCCCATGCTTCCACTCTGGAGCCAAATTCTTGGTGGAAAGACTGGCAGAACAGGAATTAGGGAGTATTTAGAAAGCTAGGCTTCTGAGTAATGAGGTCCTTGGAGTTTTAAAGAAATTGAAACCCGTCTTGCTTCAGGACAGAAACTCACACTTGCATAAGGTCCATTCCTAGAAACAGCAACTGCTGGGAGTCTTTCAGCCCTCAGAAAGACCCTGCTAGTAGCCAGGTGAGAAACTGGGCACTTCTCAGGGTGGATCTCAGGATGAAAGGCTGCCCTGAGAAGAGCAGCAGTCAGACAAGGTGCATATGCTGACAGTGCAGAGATGGGCAAACAGCAGTAGGAATGTTAAAAGGGAAATGCTTCCAGTTGCCCAGACTAGTAAGGGAGCAAGCTATGCAGCTTTCCACACAAGCTGCAGGAAGTCCTGCCAGGAAGGAGTTATAATTGAGCCTCTGTGTTCATAATGGGGGAAGCTCTGTTCATGGGAGGACACTGTAACACACAGGCAGGCTTATCTTGAGCAAGCTGCTCAATGTGATGACCAAAAGCAAGGAATTTCTTTGCATTCCAAAGAAAATGATGCTTCCTGTCGTGTGCAAATGTTCCAAGAGCAGGGTTAAAATGGCCCACAAGACCAGGGAAAAACTTAATGTGAAAATCCAATCCATCTTTAATTAACGCGTGCAGACAATTGACTTTGTTCTGCCTTCAGAAATCATGACTGGAGGTGGGCGTGTCAGGTGTATTACAGGCATGGCTCTGATGTTGGACTTTAACAATGCAAAAATGCAAGCAGGGCACTGCACAGTCAACTTGTAATGACGTGTTGATAAGGGCTTCCTCTCCTCTCCCTCATTCAGAATATAAAATACAAGATAAGAAGGCCCAAATGATTACAAGCAATAGTGCCAAACATGACTTGCTCCTTACAACTTTGCTTCCGTCTCTGAACACTGTAAAACATTGCCTTTCCCATCTGTAAAAGAGGCATATGTTTCAACTCCAGTTTCAGGCCACCCCTCTGTGCAGAGAGCAAGTTCGGACCTCTGCCTGAGGTAAGCACTTGTCCATGGCTCCTAATCAAACTGGATGGTTTTCTGCAGAGCTTTGTCCTGTATCAAGAGAACGGAGATCTTGAGCTGCAGATCCCCAGCTTGTTCACCTCTGCATTCACAGACTTGAGAAAGCAACAGGGAGGCACTCCTTTATGTGAAAGCATGGGCCTGAAAAACCCTGTCATCATTTTGAATGGTTTGAACTGAAGGGATGAAAAGGGTGATCCCAAAGGGAGGAAAGGATTAACCAGCTTCTTAGTGCTTGTGTCGATGGGTCTCAATTCTGGCTGATGGAAGCCTCCCAGACATGTAATTGGTGAGGACTTTACTCTTTTTGAAGCTGAATCCCACTCATGCAGTGCAGACAGAACAGAAGAACAACAAGAACCTCCTGTCCCGGATTAGTACCCACAACTGAAGAACCACCAGCCAAGTTCTCACCTCGGTAGTTCTTTGGTCTGATTTATTTCTTTCTTGTTGCAGAGGCCATAGATGAGCCTAGAGTGATCAGCCTAAGCATATTCCTATCTCCATTTGCAAATCCACTCAGTGCTTCCAGCTTTCTCCAAGGACAGACCAAATCATTACAGAGATGAGTACTAAAGATGAAGGTAATAGCAACACAGCTAGGCAGAAAAAAACCTTGGGAGAAGCTCCTACAGTTTGGGCAAACGCAGCACGTTAGTAACAGCAATATTAACCGGTCAGAACCATGGTGGCCCAGAAGGTGACAAGCCCTCCTGGCAATAAACCTGCTCAGCAGGGTGATTCACACAGGTTTCATCTCCGACTTACTGTAGCCCTTATCTAGCAGCACACTTGGGAAAGGCATCTACTGACAAGACTACATCCTGTTTGCTTAGCAGCACCTGCCCTGGCCACCAGCAGGGCTTGGTGCCCCTTGCTGGGGGCGCGGCCCAGGACCCCATCCTGCTGAAGGGAAGGAGCACACCCGGGCAGTGGGACTGGAGAGGTCAGAGGTGGTGCAGAGATGACGGGAGGCCACCAGGGCCCAACGTACCCTGGGGCACATCAGGCACGGCATTGCTGGCTGGTTGAGGGGAGGGATTGTTCTGCCCTGCCCTGTGCTGGTGTGGCCTCACCACGAGTACTGTGTGTGGTTTTGGGTGCCACAGTATTAGAAGGGCGTGAAGCCGTTAGAGAGTGTCCAAAGGTGGGCTGCAAGGATGGTGAAGGGTTTAGTGGGAAGATGTATGAGGAGTGCTTGAGGTGACTGGGAGTGCTCAGCCCAGGGCAGAGCAGGCTGAGGGGAGGCCTCATGGCGGCCTGCAGCTCCCTCACGAGGGGAGCGGAGGGGCAGGCGCTGAGCTCTGCTCTCTGGGGACAGCGACAGGACCCGAGGGGACGGCATGGAGCTGGGACAGGGGAGGGTCAGGCTGGGGGTTAGGGAAAGGGTCTGCACCCAGAGGGTGCTCGGGCACTGGGACAGACTGCCCAGGGCAGTGGTCAGGGCAGTGAACTTGGGGGATCTCAAGCACCATCTGTGCAGACACGTGGGCTGATTTTGGGGTGTTTCCGTGCAGAACCACCAGCCCCACTCCACCATCCCCGCCCCCCGGGTGCCGGCGGCCCCGCGCCCCGCCCCGCCCCGCCCGGCCCCGTCCCGGTGGGCGGCCCCGCGCAGCCGCGTCCCCGCCCGGCGGCGCGCTGAGGTCAGCCCGGGCCGCGGTGCAGGCGCGGCGGCGGCGGCGCTCGCGAGAGACGGGCTGCGGCCGCGGGGAGCCGGGGGCCCGCAGCCCGTCGGGGGGGGACCCGCGTGCGCGGAGCGGAGCCGGAGCCGGAGCAGGGCGGAGCGGAGCGGAGGGCAGGGCAGGGCAGGGCAGGGCAGGGCAGGGCAGGGCAGGGGGCGGCCGGTGCCTCGGCGCCCCGCCAGCCGGCTGCTCCATGCGTGCGGCGAGCGGAGCGGTGGCGCAGGGCGGCGGGGGCGGCAGCGGCCGGCGCTGAGGGCCCTGGCGGCGCGGCGGGGACGATGGCCAAATGGCTGAACAAGTACTTCAGCCTGGGCAACAACAAGACCAAGAGCCCCCCGCAGCCCCCGCGGCCCGACTACCGGGAGAAGCGCAACGGGGCGGGCGGCGCGCCCCGCCCCGACGGGGCACCGCACCTCCACCACCACCGCCAGCACCAGCACCACCAGCACCACCACCAGCACCACCCGCAGCAGCAGCAGCAGCAGCAGCAGCACCCCCCGCACGCCTCGCCCGGCTTCCCGCAGCGCCACCTGCGCGACGACACCAGCGACCTGCTCCGCGCCTACCGCGCGCAGAAGGAGCGCGACTTCGAGGACCCCTACAGCGGGCCCGGCTCGTCCCTGCGCAAGCTGCGCGCCCTGTGCCGGCCCGAGGAGCCCGGCGAGCCGGCCCCGCGCCTCTTCTCCTCCTCCTCCTGCGGCGCCGCCAGCCCCGCCGCGCCCGGCTCCCCGCACCTCTTCCGCAGCCAGAGCGAGCGGCGGCCCGGCACGCCGCCCGACGGCAGGTACATCTCCCCCCGGCACCGCCTCATCAGGGTGGACATCGGCGAGGGAAAGAGGACGGGCCCCGAGCCCCCCGCCGGCAAGGAGAAGGTGGGTGCCGAGCGCCGGGGGATGGGGAGCGCCGCGGGCGGGTGCCCGGAGACAGCTGCACGGCCGCTGGGACCTGTGCACAGCACAACTTCACTTCATATATATATATATATATATATACACACACATATATATACTTCATTTCATATTTATATATATACACATATATATACTTCATTTCATATTTATATATATACACATATATGTACTTCATTTCACATATATATATATACACATATATACTTCATTTCATATATATATATACACATATATATACTTCATTTCATACATATATACACACACATATATACACTTCATTTCATACATATATACACACACATATATACACTTCATTTCATACATATGTATGTACACACATATACACTTCATTTCATATATAGATACACACGTATACACTTCATTTCATATATATATATGTACACATGTGTACACGTCATTTCATATATATATATGTACACATGTATACACGTCATTTCATATATATATATATCTATTCATATATATATGTAGATATATGAAATGAAATTTTATCCCCGCTGTAAACTAGCTTGTGAAACTGCAGAGTAATAACCCCCCCCATCACAGGAATCCCAAGCATGTGCTGAATGTTATCGGTTCGGGCGATCTGCGTGTACACGTTGGTTGGGAGTTCATAACTAAGGCGGCTGGGCTGAGTGGTAGCGCATCCCCATGACAACCCGATAACTCGTATCCTGCCCAGGTGGAATTCTGAGTAAATCAGCTTGTCGTGGTGATGATACGAGATTAAAACAGCTATTACGTAGCCTGTCTTTTTACACCTACCTCCTGACTGGAAGCGACTTGTTTCTGGGAAGTGAATCAGCGTTAAGGGTACGGTTTCAGTACATTCAGTCTTCTTGCAGTTACCTGTGCTTGGGCTACACATCCAGTCTGAGGCAAATACTTTCAACAACTTCATACTTCAGGGAAAATAACTGCTTGGGGCAAAATGCTTCCAAGTGCAGCTGCTGTTCTTTTTATACAAAGGTCTTTTTATGTAAAAAAAAAGGGCGGTTATTTTTATCTTTCTATTTCAGAACCTAGTGAAGCAATTTTCAAATCAGAAATGACATCCTCACCCAACGTGCTACCTTGTGTGGTTGTGAGCGTGTGCTGCTCCAAGCCTTTCTGCGTGTTCTGAAACTGGTTTTGAGCGAGCAGCCCGCACCTTTTTAAGACAAGGTGATTCCCCAAAAGATACAGAGTGCTCATGCCATAGCCACGTTCTTCCTGGCTTTGAGAGAGATGTGCAGGAGATCTTTACTCGTCTGAAAAAGGCAGGTGTGCCTGTCCCTGCCCTCTCCCCTCAAAGCCGGGTTGCGAGGAGCTGCGCACCGTGCCTCCTGTACTGTTTGTTTCCTCCCAGCAATGGAAATGAGATCGCTATCATTTCACAGCCCTGATATGCAAGGACTGACAGGTGAACCTGGAAAGCAGTGCCCTGACGGGCAGGCAGACAAATGCTTTCGTTTCGGCAAAGCGAACCCTGACAGAACAACTCTGTCACTTGCTGAGGGGAGGAAAAATGAGGAATTCAGTGAAGAGTGTGGTGCGTTCAATGGCAAATAAAGCAGGTGGAAATAGCCTTCCTACAGAAGGGGGACAGTAAAGAAGGTGACAAATGGGGGGGTGGGGGGAAGACAAAAAACATTTAGAGGTCAGACATTCAGACAACTTGATAAAAATGTTGAAAGCACTGAGAGGGAAAAAGCCCATGAGTAGCATAGCTTAAGCTGGAAAGTATATTACAAGTGAAAGAAAATATAGTTGCAGAATAGGTCTGTCATCTCAGAAAAGTGTTAATGTTTAACAATCCAGGAGTGTTTGGTAAAGTCTTGCGGTCTGTTCCAACTTCTCTGGTCTTTTTTTCTTTTTTGAACATGCAAGGATAAAGTGCTGTTTTCCTTTACAGGGAAGTATGTTTTTCAACAGATTCAGTGAGATTTTTTTTTAAGCTTTGTGCCTGGTCATTGTGTGTTAAACTTGCAAGAGGTACTGGGATGGATAGGAGACTTTTTAAGGTGCTTGTTTGGTGTGGTTACACATAAAGGACAAATGGCAAAGTATAAATAACTGCAGACCGGTTAGTCTAAATTCCCAGGGAGAATTTAGAGTGTCCCAGTGTGTCAGTAGCAGGCAGGCAGGAAACTTTAAGGCAGTTTAATTTCCAAAAGTCTGAAAGCAAGGGCTTTATGTGAGTTCTGTACTTGCATAGGAAGGAAAAACTTAGTTTCCATGGGATCTACCTCCAAAGTTTGTGGTACTGAGATCTGGATGCTAGCTAAGTGTGAGGGCTAAGGCCATTTGCCTTGGAAGCTGTCCCTCTATTATGCATGAAACAACGGCCTTTGTTGTGTTGCAGTTGGCTGTGAACATGCAGTTTGAGCCTTTCAGCTCCAGCACAAAAGTGCTTATGCTCCATAGAGCAATATTAATATCTGTATGTTATTAAAACATTTTAGTAAGCATTGAGAAGATGTTTGTCTTACTTTCTTATCAGGAAGGTCTGCATTTGATCTTGCAGGTGGGAACAAGTCACATGTATTTAGCAGAGTCTTGTAGCTGGTATTTTGGGATGCACTGAGAAACACTTGCAAGGTGTCTTAGCACTGTTAGAATTATCTATACCCAAGTGTATATTTTCTGGAGATCCTAAATTACAGATGGACATCTGTGTCATATTCCCACGTATAATCCCTTGCAGCAGGGTGTCAGGCTGCTGCTCTTTACAACAGGCTGCACTCTGAAACAATCTTTCTTTCTGCATGTGGCTCCTATTGACATATGGTTCTGTCTTTGAGCCAGAGGTCTGGAAAATAATACTGGTGGCCTCTGGCTTTGTGGTCCTGCGTGAAAGGTGTGGATATGACCATGCATAAAGGCAGCAAGCTGTGTTTTTTTTTCATGCATCTCGGACAGATAGAAATGTATTCTTCCACATACATCAGTCTGACGATCCAGGAACTATCTGTCTTAAGAAAGGTAAGGTACTCAGTTGTTACCCAAACCTGTGGAGTCCTTGGGATTTTAGGGCTGTTCCAGGTGATGTGGTGGGTTGTTTGGTTACAAGCATGCCTGGCTTCTGCAGCGTGCTGCAACAGCTGCAAACCATCTCAGCCCTGGAAACTATCCAGACTTTCAGACTTTTGGACAAAGAAAATTGGAGCAGAAAAAGGCTACCAGAAGGGATTTCGAAGCAGTTGGACACATGCAGATGGAAGGAGTGAGTGGTTGTCTTCTGAGAGAGCATGTTGTGTATACCTTTGCAGTAAATGGGTCCAGAACACGCACAGTGCCTCAGTTACTGGCTTCAAGTAAAAGCCTGGCTTGCCCCTTCTGAACGCAGATGTAGGTATTGAATCATTTACTGGGAGACTGCAGCTGAACACGTTCCACATGGCCTCGTGCTGGAAAAGGCTGTTGCTGTGGTACGAATGCCTCTAAGGGAGCTGGGCAGGAGTGTGGACCTTTGTTCAGTTTCCATCCCCTTCTCTACAACCTCTGTGTAATGTGTACAAACCATGGCCCCTCCTGACCCTCAGCAAGCAGGAATACGTGCCTGCAGCAATCTTTTATGTGTGCCCTGTCTTCCTTCCACAGGAGAACATGGAAGACTGGTATCTGTCTGTGCTGGGATGTCACCCCTCACCCAGCACATCGGCACTGCTGCTAGCGACAGAGACTCTGAGCTGTTCTATGCTCAATTTCTGTGCTCGTTGTGTGGTACAAAGTTCTCATTCACTTTGGACTGAGAGTGGGATGCAGAATATTAAGTGTGAGGTTGAAAGTTCTAGGCAAAAGCTCAGAACAGACACAGTTGTTCTCTAAAAATGCTTGTGTTTGTCTTTCCTTGCATTGTCCATCTCTAAGCTCTCTAATTACATCCCTGGTCATTGACACTTTGACCTTGATGTTGTGTCCCTGTCCTACTCCTGGACATCAGGAATTAGCATGTGTGCCCATCATCTTGGTGGCTCTTCAGTGTGCTCTCTCCAGTGTGTCCATGTCCCTCTTGGTCTGGGGAGCTGGACACAGAACTGGACACAGAGCTCCAGCTGTGGCCTCACCAGTGCTGAGTGGAGCGCAAGGACCACCTCCCTTGACCTGCTGGCAGCACTTCAACTCCTGCACCCCAGGATACCATCAGCTTTCTTTGTGGCAAGGGCACCTTGCTGGTTAGTGTTCAGCCAGCTGCTTCCCCCAGTTTTGTTCTGTCTGCAGACTTGCAGAGGGTACTCTGCCCCATCATCCACATCATTGATGAAGACATGAAACAGGACTGGACCCCGGACTGACTCCTGAGGAACTTCGCTAGTTAGTGAACTCCAACCAGCCCTTGTGCTGCTGATCACCATCCTCTGGGCCTGACATTTATCCTGTTTTCAGTCCACCTCACTGCCCACCAAGTCCATACTTCATCAGCTTCTTCTGGAGAATCTTATGGGAGACAGTGCAATATCCACTGTTCTTTCCTCACCTACCAGGCCAGTCATTTTGACTTCTTAACCACGGTTTTCAGTTCTAGCTGGAGAGAGGAGGGTAAAAGAAAGAAAAAAAACCACAAACAACAGACAAACAAAAAAACCTCACTACTCATAGCTGTTGTGGCCTGCAAGTAGTTGGGATGTTTTCCTTTGGAGGGATGGAGGTCAGCTTAAAGCGAGTAGCTTGTTAATCTTTAACTCTTTAAAAAATAGCTGTGGCCTGTTTGGCATGGATGAAAAATACCTGCAGAACTGCTTTGTTCTCTGTAGCTGAATTCTGTGCTTTGATGTCAAATGGTAATGCTTGCGTTCTCATATTTTCTCCATGTGACTTTGCAAAAATACTAGATGTCGGATTACCAGTGACTGCAATCCCCAAAGTACCAAAGTGTTTCGTAGGCTTCACATGTGGGAGTGACAGTGACCACTGATGGACTTCAGCCACCTACAGCAGTTGTTTAGGACTGCGGACCAAAGGCTGCTGAGGAACTGCAGGAGGAGCACGTGTGAAAGATCACCGCCCCCCTGGAATGCAGATCTCTGCTCTTCTGAAGCGTTTCAAGATCTATTTTAATCTTGCATGTTTTAAACAACAGCGTTGTCTAATCTTCAGAGAAGAGTCACAGCAGTGTGCCAAATGTAGTTTCAAAGATCGGCATGCACCGAGTGCGATAGGAACGGCCCGGAGCTGTGCTGCACACCGTGTGGGTAGTTCCCTATCTGAACCTTGCAGAGATAGTGAGGTTGTAGCTCAGTAACTGGGACTCGCGGGAACTTTGTCAGGGAGAGGTTGCATTGCAATGGGTTCTCTTCAGGTGGTCTGAGAGTGGTGTCTCTCTATTTTCTTTCTGAGGGATCTTTGTATGTCTGTCTTTAAATAAAGTTTTATCCTCTCAGATACAACCTTTCTTCTTTAGTTTCAACCAGTATTGTTCCAGCAAACAGATTTTTGTCCATTCTTCTGTGTAATCCCCCATATTAATTGTTCAGCATGACACCCCATGGCATGGGACATCCCTCTGGCCAGCCAGGGCCAGCTGTCCCAGCCGTGTCCCCTCCCAGCTCCTGCTGCACCTGCAGCCTCCTCCTGGCAGGGCAGCACCAGGAGCTGACAGGTCCTTGGGTTAGTGTAAGCACTGCTCTGCAACAACTAAAACATCAGCATGTCGTCAGCATTATTCTCCTCCTAAATCCCAAACGCAGCACCATACCACTTACTAGGAGGAAAGTTATCTCTATCCTAGCTGAAATGAGGACAGTGTAGAAAGGAGTAAATGCTTGATTAGTGTTAAGCTGACTGGGATGATGTCCTGCCATTCAAGGAGCAAGCGCTGCTCCAACTGGCTGTGGCCAGTGTGATCTGTGGCTAACTATTTCAGGTTAGAGAGACATTCCTCTGCCTCAGTCTCCAGAGTTCCTCTCTTGTCTCCCATCCCCTGACATGTCTGCATTAAAGGAATAAGCTGGTCAGCCACAGTGCTTGGCATGATCGCCTAGCCAGAGATCTGTAGGACATCCTGAAGATTGAAGACCCTCTGCAGCTGATATAAAGCTTGAAGTTTATTAGAGAGCTCTGACAGACGTGCATCTCTGGCAAAAGCAACGCAAGGTTACTGAGACCGCAGCAGCAGTGAAGAAGATGAGCTGAGTGATTCACTAAATCCTGGAAGAAATTTTCCTAATGGGAGGAAGAGATAAATTACTTGAAGATTACTTCAAGATGGTTGAGAATCAGAAGCTACAACATAAGAGCAACTGTGAACTGTCAAATGCTCCTAGGCTGTGGGAGAAAGGTGGAAAGTGACCCAGGGCGCTCATTGCATTTGGTGCTGGGATGAACGAGTTGTCTCCGAGGCATTAGACAAATGCTTTCCATTTTTCCCTCCCACACTCTTGTCATGAAGCGCAGACAGGGGAGGCTGGGGAGAGCTCTCTGGCTGTGTGCTGCAGCTCCCGGGTGCTGTGTGTAACACTGTGCTCTGCAGACCCGTGGGTGACTGAATTGGCCTCTTGGTCACCATGGTGCTGATGTACTGAAAGGTGGACAGATAAGTCTTATATTTTGGGTTCACTGAAGTTCAAGGGTGTAGCTGAAAGGTTTCTGGCCTTTAAGGGTGATGGAGAGTATTGGAGTGTATATGGGTGCTGTTGAGTTGGATTTGTTCTCACATTTCTGTGTCACGACATCAGGATTTCTCCTGCGCTGGGCAGCCCCTCTGGTCCAGCTCCCAAAGAGCTACAGTTAGTGGTTTCTCAACCCAAGTATTTATCACATAGTGAGGCTGTGAGACCTCTTTGCTCATGAGTAAATTCTGCCACCTAATTATTCTGACCCAGAGAACTTGCCATGTTGCCTTTTGGAGCAGGTCTTGTTTCGGGTCGATGCACCCTGTTTGAATGACACAGGGTGATCCCGTTCCATAAAGAGCATCTGGACGGCACACATTACGCTGTGAGTGGGCACAGCTGGAAACCTGTACTTACTGCTTCTGTCTGGAGTTGGGTAAGTCACTTATCCTTGCCAGGGTGGGTCAGCAGAGGGTCTCACCACATGTACCTCTGAGCATGCTTGGTGGTGTACGCAGCTGCTCAATGCTGAAGTCGTTCTGACTGCTGCTGAGGCGTGGGGAACAAGACTGTGATCTGCAGCATAGAGGAGGGAGACGTCAAATCCAGGTGGGATTTGAGTTTGAGTCCTTCAGCTGTCATGTAGGGACGCTGGCTCAGCAGGGTGTGAGGTTCGTGTTAAGGTTATTTTTCCCTGGTTTTCTGTGGACTGAGCTCTGAGGTATGTCTGCTCCATGAAACAGGCTTACAGACTGAAGAGTGATTTTCCATCCAGTGTAATGCAATTCATTGAGCCCTGAGCTGTGCAGGAGCAAGGTGATGATACAGAGTTTGCCACCATCATTGCAATGTTGGGAAAATTGTGGACAGAATGATTGTTTGCTCTTTGGCACAAAGTATGGAGAAGCTTTGTGGTAAAAGGCAGCTGCAGCTGGCTTGATGTACCCAGGCTGTGCTGATCATCTAGATGTATGATCATCTAGATGTGGAATAGCACTGTAGGGTGGCTCTTTTGCAGCTGGGAAATCGTGTTCAGGGTCTCCTGCCACTCTGAAGCTAGAGCACCTACTGTGTTGGAGGAGTCCACGTGCTCCTGATGCTGGAGGCAGGGTAGAAAGGGACAGGAGCTGTTTGTGGTGGCAGCTGGAGGCAAGGCTGGAACAGGCTGTGTTCAGAAGGGGCTAGCTGAGTGCAGACCAGCGGGCAGCAGGATGCTGGCTGTGATGCTCTTGGCAGGGTGATAGCCTGGAGCTACGCACCTGGGCTTCTGTGAGCAAGCAGGAGGGCACACCTCTTCCTCCCTGGTGCTGAAAGAGGAGCTGGATGGGGCTGCTGTGACTCAGCAGGTCGGAGCCCTGTCCCTGAGAGGTGAGGTGGGCTGCAGGGCTGTCCCTGGAAGGGTATCACCTTGCAGCAGCCTTCCAGGTCCTAGCACAGGCCTGCCCTTTAGCAGCTTGCCTCTGTGTGTTTCACAGTTGGTTTGCCTCTTACTGATTCTGTGTAAATTCACCACTTAATCTTCCTATCTGGGGATTGCTGTGAGGATGTACGCTGGAAAGCCAGCTGGGGGAGAGAGGGAAGAAACTCATTGCTTTTATATGGCTCTGCTGATGTGATGATTTTGACCTGGTTCCAGCAGCTGACAGAGCATGGGGACAGAAGGAAAAAGCTGCGTGCTGCAGATGCAGTTGGTGCTCTCCCAGTCTCTGTACGTCTTTGTGTCAGACAGGGGAGGCCCTGAAGCATTCCCTGCAAAAGTTTAGCTTGCCTCTGCGACCAAGCACTAGCTTACCGTGGGTATTGGAGGAATGGATAATATTAACAGTAGTTGTGAGGCCTGTCCCTATGGTTACACTTTTGACATTGTGTTTTTATGTCGAGCCAGCAACTCTAATTAGTCTTCAGACTGATAAAGCTAATAAATGTGGGAGACAAAGAAGAGGTATGCAGGTTAACCTCAAACGGTAGTAACACAGTCTGCATAAAGCTAAATGTAGCTATCAGATGGTGAAAGAAAAAAAAATTGCCTAAAAATAGTGCAGTATTGGAGTTTGCATGGAGAACAAAAGGCGGCAGGTGAGCAGAGTGCCAGCAGCGGGTTCATTGCCTTACAAGTTCCAGCTTCACACATAACCAAAAGATACGTGGTGGATACTACGTATTGCTTAGTGAGGCTTTCTTCTAAATTGAATGAGTGCAAAGCGGGGATTGGGGCAGATGTCCAGAGCAGTCCATCAATATAGCACTTTTATGTCTTCCGTCTTAATGGGGACTGTAATAACTGAGTGGAATCCAAATGCATGCTCAGTGACATCCTCTGGTGTACCCAGCTCCTGTCTGATCTCAGGCTGCTGCTGGAGTCTACCAATTACACTCATCTTCTTCCTTTGTTTTGCCTCAAATGTAGGTTTTCCTGCTACATATATTGAACGCAATGTTATGATATTTGCATAATATGTATGTACATAGGTGTACATAAGTATATGGTGTTTGTATTATATAGCCATAATTATTGCTTGTTGTTTTATATGCATACATATTGCTGAGAAGGAGGCTGCAGGACTTCCAGCTCTGGAGCACTTCAGAACCTGTGTGGGCAAGACCACGAATAGCGTGGTCTGGCTTTCACATGACCCCTGCTTTGAGCAGAGCAGGACAGTGAGCTTTGGCTCTGATTTTAATTGTCTTCAGAGATCTCACAGAACCTAAGCCTTTGTTTTTGTTTTAAGTCTGGTGTTCAAAAACTGCCCTGGAGCCTGAGCGCTGCCAACAGACTTTTGTAATGTTAATGCAGTGCATTCCTGTAAGGACAGCAGTGCAGGATCTAAGGTGCAGCTCTGTCAAGCTGGAGTGTCTTTCCCACTCCGCAGCTGAATCTTTGCGGTAGGTGATTGCGGAGTTAGTCTGACGTGGTCTCTGAAGTGTACAAGCATACCTTCTTCTGCAAAAGCAAGAAGGAGTGAATAGGGCTTTGTTCAGATCAAGTGCATGTGTATACAGTTGGGCATGGCTGGGTGAGTCAGTGGGAGAGAATGATATTGTGAGGACACTAAAGCAGGGTTGAACACTTGCTGATCAGCAAGAAGGAAAAAATTGTGCTTTCTTCTGTAGATTGCCCCTGAGTTTTCACGTGGGTGTGTGCAGGAGCTGAGCTGGGTAAGTCTGCCTGTTAACACCGAAGTACTGAGACAGCAGCATTGCACAACTGTTTCTACATTTGGGCCACTATAAATGCAGCTTCCTTACTGTTGTGTGACAGCACAGATATCATCTGCATTCTTTTCTTAAACTGCTCAGATAAGGAAAGAGGTCTGCATTACAGTTACTTAGGCATCTAGCTTAAGGCAGACTTGTGAGCAGTGTCAGCATTGGGACTCCTCTAATGTAATGCATATGTGGAAGGAGAAACCTATAGGCAAAATAAGGTTAGGCAATTTCTTGTGATTTAAGGGACCTTTGAATGAGAAGGCAGACACAGCAAGAACATGTGTGGGAACTTAGGTAAATGTCTTTTAGCCTGATTAATGAGAAGGAAGGTCTAGAAAGGAGAAAGGCGAATCTGTTTATTTTTAATTGTTGAGTTCTCTAGCAAACTTCTGCTTTACAAGCTGATCTTCTTGTGGTGGCCAGCTTGCTGTTGTAGAATAGGCATTTCTTCAGTGGTACAAGTAAATACGTCTTTACAAGCTCCTTTTTTCCCCATGTTCCCTGACACTGATCAGTATTAGGAGGAGAGACTTTGTGTCTCTAAACATCTTTGTACGTGCCCTTACCTAGCAATGTCTTGGTGCCTGGTTCCCAGACATTCACACAGAGCTGTGGTCAGCACTACCCCCTGACAAGGAATATGGTTTCTTTTCTTCTCTTTGCTTCCCTGTGTCACTGTGACTGTATCCCATCACTGAGCATATGCCAGTCATTGCTGTCCAAGTAGCGTAAGTAATAGGAAACCTGGCAACTGAAACAGTGTATGATGGATTTTGGTGATAGATAGCAAAGGGACTGCCATCCAGGCCTTCCTGGCTGTGTCACTGTTTCCATATTAATGGATTGCTTTACTGTGACACTTATGGAAACAGATACAAGATGTGATTTTTGGAGCAGTTGTGCATCATGCAGGAAGTGTAGAAAACTTTGGGACAAAGCTTTCTGCTAACAGCAGTGCATGAGGTAAATCCTACAATCTTTTTTTAACCTGATATTGCAGAAGGAACAATACTGATTAACTGCTGTATCTATCCATCCTTCTGTAACTTTTGGATCTGTTGGCAGGTGCTGGAAGGTACATTTTCAAATCTAAAGTAGCTGAGTGGATGGCTGAAGGAGGGACTCTTTCCCTGCTGAAGGGAAAGCAGGTATAACTCCTTTTAACCTTTCAGCAGCAGTTTTTGGGACTGTGTTGCCCTGTATGAAGTAGGGACACACAGGAACTACAGACACACATGGGATATGGGCAGCCTGGTCCAGCAGGTGGCATCTACACCCGTGGCAGAGGGGTTGGAACAAGGTGATCTCTAAGGTCCCTTCCAACCCAAGTCATTCCTTGATTCTGTGTCAGGGAACTGCGGTCACTGCCTGGACAGCCAAGGGCACACAGGGAGGGAGACAGGGAGGCAAAAAGAGCTCTCAGGTTTGTCTCAGGTTGTCAGCAGTCGGGTTCTGTCAGTGTGAGGTGTAGGTTAATGCATTTGCCTGAGCTTTGTAAACTGCAAACAGCAGTCTTTTGTGAGAACGAAGCCTTATGCATGAGTGAGTAGCCCTTGAAATGTTGTTATTAAATGCTGGTTTTTGTACTTTTTTTGTACTTTTTTTCCACCAGCAGTCCACCCTGTCTCAGAAAATTCAGAGCTACTTTTCCAAATTCGAGCTTTAGTTACGTTTTAGAGAAGAATACCTTCCCCTCTGGAAATCAAAGCTATGAATGACACCTGAGACATCTTTCCAACATGCAAGTTGAGGAGTAGAAGGGAAGGCTCTGTACACAGCACAATCTGTGGAGCAGTTCTCTAGTATCATGACCTAAATTTCTGATTCCTTAGTGAGATATGCAAAATCCTGTTTTTACTATTCCTGGTCTAATGCCACCAGGATGGTGGAGATCCCTCTGCTGGCTCTTGTGGGAATTCAGCCATGCAAAGGTCACAGACTTGGGAAACATGCACATCCATTGAACTTTATTTTGAAAGAAGGCAGTACTGAAACTACAGGGAGAATTACCTGAACATGTTTGGGAATTTGGGGTTTCGTGGAAGAAAGCAGGAGTGCAAGTTTTCATTGGTTTGGAAAACAAATCTGGATGAAACTTGGCAGTTCCTCTGTATGCAGGCTGAACTTCATCTGGGTTTCGTCATCAGAGACCTTTCTGATGTGTAGCGCCTAAGCATTACATGAAAGTACTATGTTTACAGAAATATCTGCCTTGGGCGTGTTTGTGATGTGAGAGACCTGGAGATCCCTTGGGGACAGGGAGAGAAATTTGGCTTTGTCAGAAATTTCTCAGGGTTGTAAGAAGAAACAAACAAAAAAAAAACAAAACGGCATGTAATGCAAAGTGACTGGTCTTTTGTGACCAGGTTTCCAGAGAGGATGAAGAATTTTCATTGCGCTGTGTTAAGTTGTGTTAAACCGTGGTGTTCCCTGACACAACTTCAGAGGGCTCGTCTTGAAGTGAGAGCTCCTGCCCTATCTTTGCTGGCAGCTGCACATTCTTGTCTGTGATATTGGTGGATTTAATTGCCACTCACAAAAGCTGGGAAAGGAAGGCTACGCAACCTGTCTTTTTTCTGTGGGGAGATTTACTTACAAAATAATAATGAATCTCTACCCAAAAGGGTCTTTCATAATAATTCTCCCAAAGGTTCAGCTAGCAGGAGAGGTCTTTTGTTTTCTGAGCATTGCTATTTGTCATAGTTCCTTTTGGATTTGTCCAGAATACTGTGTGCATAACTGGGATAGCCACTGTTAGTGGCAAGTCAATTAACAGACAGCTCTGTGCTGACGTTTGCCATTTCCAGGATAGCTTTTTGTATCTTCTTTCAGTTCAAAGAAGGGTTGTGCTTCAGTATGCCAAGTTCTCGTTTTTGTTGTTGTTTTTTTCTTGTTCCTTTTAGAAATGTGATTTTATTTAGATAGATACCTGTAAAATTATGCATTTGTGCTTGTTCTTTGTTTTCTTCCTGTGGCTTTATATGCAATTCATGTTTTTGCATATGCAAAAACTCCTTTGTGTGTAGCATAACAATATGCATGTATGTAGGTCTTACATGGTGTTTTTAAGACTCTAGAGGAACAAAGATAGCGATGCTTGCATCTTAGTTAATACCCTAGTAGAGGGATAAAACTGGATTTCATCTTGTATTTAACTTTTGAGTTTTTCCTCTTAAACAATTCTGTATTTGCTAATTGGCATCTTAGCTGGTGCTATTGTTACGAATTTGTCAGCTTTCCTGGTAATTGAGCCATGCTCATTTTCTTTTGCCTTTGAGTTTTACCAGAGTGCCTGTGTGGGAGAACTCCTCAGAGTGTTCCCTGTTGATGTCTCTGATCTAGGAAGGCCAAATACAAGTTTCATTTAATTTTATATCAGTGCACTTCTATTCATGTTTTAGAGTTTCTTTTGCTTGAAATTAATCATACAATAGGTATTACTAGGTCTACATGATTGAAAACATGTTTATGTTTTTCATCTCTTTCTGTTAGGCTCTGGAAGGTGATTCATATGATTGATATTTGCCTATTCAAATTTATAATTTCTTTCTAAGATGTCATTGGCTATGTTTCTGCATTTTGTCTTTAAATTGTCTGTGGTTTTCTTTCCCTATATGCCATTCTTCCAAAGGCAAGACTGATTCATTTTCCTTGGAAAGAAAGCGGAATGACATCAGATTAACTGCATGTAGATGGATTACGATGCAAGAGCGTTTTGTGGAATAGTGGACACGTAGCTTGCTCCATTTGAATGATTGAAAGCAAAACTTTTTTTTTTTTGTATGTTGTTGTTGTTTGTGTGCATATGTTTGGAAAAAGCCTGTAGGAGAGTGAAGTATGTGTCAGTTACATACCTTGCAGTCTGCCCATTGCTCAGTAACTGATAGGGTTGTGCCAAGCCAAATCCTGGTGCGGTTTCTGAAACAGCAGTCCAGGTGGCTTTAATGTTGAAGCCTGTCTTCTGCTTGGTATCTGGAACACAGGCTTCACAGACCTTGTAATGACAGGGTTCATGTGTTCATGTGACTCAGCCCAATTTTCCTCCATTGTGCTTGCAGTGTTAAGATGCGTGGTCTTTCTTTTCAGTGACAGAGGGGCCAGTCCCCAGTGTCTCTGAGTCCAAGTTGTTATGCTCCAAACAGTATTTCCATTTTAAAAGCAAAGATGGCTTTACTAGATTAAATCTGAATTTCAGCAGAGAATGTATAGTAGTAACGTGTGCCTCCTGATACAAGGAGCCGCTTCTGTCTCCAGAAAGGTGAGGACATACAAGTGCTCAGACCAAAAGTGCAGCTTTTTTGAACCAGAAAAACTCGGTTAGACTTCCCAGCCACTGAGATAGTAACTGTTCTGCTCAAATTGGTGTTTCTGGAAAATAAGCAAGTGTTGAAATAGAGGAATGCCTGCAGAATAAGTCACATGCTTCAGGATCAGTTGCTGTGAGATGTGCACAGAAATGCTGTTCTGTAGGGTGGAGGGGGTTTGTTTTTATTGAGGGTTTTAGGTTTATAAAGGTTTTTTGCTGTGTGCTCTGGTTTAAAGGTGGAGCAGAAAGTTCTTGCTCTAGCAACCCTGGCACAGGCCAGGCGGTAGCCTCTCATGCAGGGCCAGGCTGGTGATAGAAAGAGATTCCACCGTCTGCTGACCAGCAGACTCAGCGAAGGGTTGTATCAGGCCCTGGGTATGTCCAGCATGTCCAGTTGGGAAGAGCTGGAGGTAGCAGTACCTGTAACACCGCTCGGGATGAGACCGAGGCCTCAGCCTGAGCTGAAATGGAGCTGTGAGCACAGTGTGTGGATGGAGGACCCAGCTGAGGCTGGTCAGATATGGAGGGTATGGGTATGAAGGCTGGCCACCCAAACTGGTGGGCTCAAAGTCCCAACAGTTACAATTTTGCTCACCTCTCCAGTAGCACTTCATAACCCCTCTGTTTGATCATCCTGTGTCTTGTTTCCACAGCTAAAACCCTTGGGACAAATGGTGCCCCACTGAAGTAGTAGGGTCAGTGTGAGCGTGTTGCAGGGCAGAATGGTGTGGAGTAGCAAAACAGATGTGTACTGGGCCTGGCTGGGATGGAGTTAACTTACCTTGCAGAAGCCCATACAGAGCTGTGCTCTGCACCTGTAGCTAGAACAGCAGTGGTATCACTCCAGTGCTGTGTCTATTGCTGAGCAGTGCTGGCACAGCACCAGGACTCCCCCCAGCCACCCAGAGCCAACAGGCTGGGGGTGGGCAAGAAGCTGGGAGGGGACATCACCAGGGCAGCTGACCTAAACTAACCAAGGGGATATTCCATACAGTGTGGTGTCACACTCAGCAATAAGAGGTGGGGAAGAGGATGAAGAGGGGGGGCTCTCATTGTGAACATCTGTCCCCCTGAACAACCACTGATGCATATTGCTTCCTGGCACGTGTTCGAGTATCACTTGCTGATGGGGAATAGACAATAATTGTTCTTTCTCACTTTGCTTCCTCATGGCCTTGCTCATTTTTTCTTTCTTTTCCTTTAACTAAATTATCCTTATCTCAACCGATAAGCTTTTTTTTTCTTTTTTTTTTTTTTTTTTAACCCCAGCATGTTTTCTCTGCTTTCCCCCATGGCTTACTTTGAGGAGGGCATTGTGTGAGAGCAGTGTGGTGGTTTATTTGGCCATCAGTGTGAAACTACAACCACCAGACATTGCTCAGAAGAGTCTCATCATGTTCATGACCAAAACCAAGTTTTTACAACTCTGGCTTAAAGTGTCTTATCTTTACTAATGGGAAGTAGTGAGTAATGGCAGAATGGCTTGGGCACTTGAGGTGAAGTGTAACGGATGTTAGCAGCAGCGTTGTGTGGCACAGCGCAACAGGTGTGCTTTGATCTCCACAATAGATCTTATTGTGTTAGGAAACACAGACTCTGAAGAGAAGTTAGAATGACCTGACTCTTAGCTCTGTCCTAGGCTCTGTCCTTGGCTGCAGGTGGTTCTTGTACTTGCAGATCTCGCAGGTGAAGTCTGGAAAGATTACTTCTACATGTTTTTGTGATGGCCTGCTGTATGGTGGGAATGGTAATGCCACTGAATCCTCTAAAGCTATTTGTAAAAACAAAAACAAAAACAAAACAAAAAAAAAACTATTTGTAAATATGGGTAACTAATTTGCATGATATTTGCTGTATCAAAATTATTTTTAATAAAATACCATTTGACATTAAGCAGCACAGAACCACTTCTGAAAACAATTTAAACCTGTGCTTAAGGTGTTCTTTTGGTTTGGTGGGATGTTTTCTTGTTTAGTTGTGGTGGTTTGGTTGTTGTGTTTTTGTTGTTTGTTTTTTTTTGTTTGCTTGGAAATAGTATCCCATATGTCAGAAGCTACACAGGATTGAAGACTTGCTGTGTTTCAGGAAAGCTGGAAATTTGACAGTGATGTGGCCAGCTGTATATTGCCAGTAGGGTGACTCACTTTAAGCTTTTATCACCTGCTTTTCTGACAAAAAGAGGCAGATAACACAAACAACAGGAGCTGCACCTTGGCATATATTTTTTTTGTTGACTGTCATAGCATGTTTGCTTTCAGGAGGTGGAATGTCCATCTTCTTTTGCATGGTGGTAGACTAAGCTGTAATGGTGGGATTGAAGTGAACTAGATTGCTACTCAAAATAAGGAGAGCTTTTCACTTCCCAATCTTTTTCTTGCTTTTTAATTGTGTATCTAGAGCAGAACTATCAAAACTTTTTGGTAGTTTATAGTTTCACCACTGAACAGCATGCAACTTAAGTACTGGCAAATGCAGCAAATTGAGACATTTGTAATCCGAATGGCTGCCTGCAGCCATCTGGGGGTTTCCTGATAGCTGTGATTCCTTTTGGCAGCTGGGACCCATGTGAAATGTGTCTGGATTTAGCAAAGGGGAGAGCAAAGTTAACTATGTCCCAGTCAGGTCAGACGCTGTGTGTGAATGCTGTGCAGCCTGCTGCTTTCCTCAGTGTTTCCACTTAGCTGTGTCTAGGTACAGCATTAGCTCCTGAGTGTCCTGGCTCTTTGAGACTTCTGAGACATGTTATTGGTGGATAATGGATGCCTGCCATTCTCTTCCCTCTCTTGTCCTCCATTTGTCAGTCGCTAACATGAAGGACCATTCTAGAAGCCAGTCAAACAAGTTTATCCATTTGCCTTGGAAGTGTGCTTAGCTTGAGATGTGGATGTGTGCATGCAGGTCACAGGCCAGGGTCTCCTGTGCTGGCATTGGCTTCTGAACTACAGAAAACAAATGGCTGACCAGTTTGCTGGGCAGTGGAAGATGGGTTTGTATTGAGCTTAAGTGTTCTGGTGTCATGGAGCTGCAGGGGTGGCCTCTGTGAGCAGAGCCCAGCAGCTGCCCCATGTCAGAGCAGAGCCAGCTCCAGATGGCTCCAAAAGCTGAGCCAGGGAGAAACGGTGGTTGGGCTTCTGGGAGAGCAGGCTGAGGGAAGGGAAAAAAAACTGCTGTGCAACAGCAGCTGAGAGGGAGAGGATTGTGAAAGCGTGAGAGAAGCAGCCCTGCAGCCCCCAGGTGAGTGCCGCAGGAGGTGCTGCAGGCAGGCAGCAGCAGTTCCCCCGTGGGCTGTGCAGGGAGAGGCCCCTGGTGGAGCAGGCTGTCCCCCTGCAGCCCATGGGTCCCACATGGAGCAGATCTCCACGCTGCAGCCCCCCCATGGGTGGAGGAGCCCCCGGTGGAGCAGGTGGATGTGGCCTGGAGGAGGCTGCGGCCCATGGAGAGCCCCCGCAGGAGCAGGCCCCGGGCCGGAGCTGCAGCCCGTGGAGAGGAGCCCGCGTGGAGCAGGGGGTCTGGGGGGAGCTGCCCCCACCCGTGGGGGACCCGTGCTGGAGCAATACAGGGAAAGGTGGGTCTGGTTTGCTTTTAGTTTCTCACTTGTCTAATTTATTGCTTATTACTAACAGCATAATCTCCCTATGCTGAGTCTGTTTTGCCTGTGATGGTAATTGGTGAGTGATCTCCCTGTCCTAATCCCAACCCTCAAGCACTTTCCATCACATATTCTCACCTTCTTCCTTTGAGGAAGGGGAGTAAGAGAGCAACATGGTTGAGTTCAGCTGCCCAGCAGGTTGAAGCTCCTGTAAGGTTGTTGGTAGAAAAACTCCTGACACTATAATCCTTGTCTGAAATGCTAATGAACCCCGGTGAATATGGAGGCACTTTGGCATATGGAAAGGCCTACTCCTATATGTGTATGGAGGGAGAGGTGACAGACAGCATGGTGCTCTGGGATCTTCTTACGGCGTGGAGGTGATTCAGACCACAATCTGCAGAGCCCCACCGAACAGCAAGGGGTATGCTTAGTGAATATCATCTAGTGAACAGAACTTGCTTGTAAAACTGGTAAGCAGGTGCTTGATAAGATTGGCAGGAATGTTCACAAGGAGAGAGTATTTATTTATATTTACTGGTGTGAAGCAATGTCTGGTTTGCTCTGTGTACCATAGAAAACTCTTCTAGTCAGAACCTTGCCTTTCATCAAAAGATATTGTCCATTGCCTTGATAAGGATCACACGGGTTACCTGACCTCTGCTTGGACAGCTGGTCTGTGTCTCTCATAGTGAAGCGACACTTGCCTGAATATGTACTGTCTCAGTGGTCTGTGTGCAGCATAGAGGTTCTAGTTCTCTACTTGGAGAACCTAAAAGCCATCTGGATGTGGTGCTGAGCAACCTGCTCTAGGTGTCCCTGCTAGAGCAGGGGTTGGAAGAGGTGACCTCCAGAAGTCCCTTCAGATCTCAGCCACTGAGATTCACAGTCAGTGAGTTTCAGAGTGGAAGTTTTCTCTTCTGGGGCTTGTTGTCAGCCCAGCACACCAGGCTGCTGCTTAACCATGGGCTTTCACAAGCATAATGCATAGAGGCTTGGCATATGAACTTAGTAAGGTAAAAGTCATTTCTGTAGAGATGGCACAAAGACTTGCATAGTAGAGGTGATATTCCATAATGGGATTGTGGAAAGGAGTTTAGAAATTTACATGGGGTGTGTCATAATAGAACTGACAAGCATATTAATTTGAGGTTTAATGGCATTTTGAATGAAGGCTTCTTTTGGAAAGAAGTAGAGAATTGGTAGCTGTCAACGAGTATAGAAGAAATCAAATGCTCGTATTGGCCGACTGCTGTACGTAGGCTGGGAATTTATAAATTTTAGTATAAATGGAAACTGTAACAGTCACCTGAGAAGTTTTCTTACAGCTGATAGCTGTAGAGCTAATCATACTACGGACATGCATAAGGACAACTCAAGGAGAGAGAAGCAGACTGCTATTTCTGCCTGCCTTACTTCTGAAAAGTGGGTTGGGGATACATTTGTGGGTTTTGAGGGGAGTTTTTTGGGGCCGTACTGGGGAGCAGGTTTTCTCAATCTGACAAAGCTGATAGGTGACCTGATTGAAAACATAATTATGGTGGCCTGTACGCAGTTCCTTAGTGCTTCTGACACTCTTATTCCTCAGAATGAGAGGAACTTGCACTCCTGCACAAACTAGGGAGGTTTGCATACCAGGGGATATGGCAGCAGGGTTTATTTCGAGCTGCAGTCAGATCTGATACAAATCCACGGATAACTTAATATATATAATAATGAATTAATGTGGGTATATGAACCCTCTTACAAATTTTTGAATTGTTAGAAAGCGGGCTTTGTTTTGTTAAACCTCTTCTGAATACCAAGTTAGTTTCTGTAGTCTTTGTGTTCATGTTAGATATTCTGAGCTCTTGACTACGTTGCCATTATGCTTAAAGCAAATCAGTCTTGATTTTTATCTTGTTTGACAGCATTTTGTCTGTGTAATTTTCCTCCCATTAGATTTTTGGCAAACGGGGAAGAAGAAATATCAAATAGTTGTCTATGCAAGACTGTTTTTTGTTTCATGTTTTAGCATAGTTATACTAAGGACCGTCAAGAATTACATGTTGACATTTGTAATAGGAGAGCAGCAGGGAGCCCGTGCTACCATCCGTCAGCTCTTGACAGCATTGCATCAGAAGCCTAAATGGATGGGCATTTCAGCTGCAGGGCTTTTAGAGATAAACCTCTCCTTTTGACGAGGAGAAATTAGTGCTGCGTGATGCACATTGTTGTCTTTGTCTTAAGTGTGTGCAGCCGCTGACACGTCTCTGACATTGCAGTTGATTTGCTGCTTGGGCATATGTCGCCGGGGCTGGGGGAGGGGGCTTCTCTCTTTTGGGTTAGCTCTTTTTCACAACAGTGAGACAAGCATTTTGGTCCCTGTGAGAGAGAAAGAACTATTTTTTCCTCCCTCTATTATCCTTGTCAGTCTGGTGGTTTCGTCAAACGAAATTTCCAAGCGTTTTCAACTTTGAGTGGAGGAAAGCACCCTCGATTTTTAATTAAAATATCGATCCAAGACAGTTCGGTATCCCAGCTGTTAACCTGTAACTGTAGGATAGCTAAGCCTTGCTCTGATATTTATGCCTTTGTGGTCAGTGATAACGAATACGTCTTCTAAAATGTCCCTTTGGGATGTGCTTGAGAGTGGTGTTTTTTGTCTCTGTCTGGTGGGGCTATTCTGGCAGGGGGAGACAGAGCAGATGCAGCTTCAGTCTTACAGCTGGCAACGTACTCCTACTTCTTTGTTAACAAAATTGGAGCTGTTGAAATAGCAGTCTGCTGTCAGTCCCACTGGTGCTGGTCTTAAAGGCGTAAAGTGAATGATGGGACAGAAAGAGACGTGATTTAAAAATCCCTCAGAAGGAGACCTGACAATCAGGGCAGGATTCTTCAGGCTTTCCCTGTGTTGAGTGCAGGACCAGGCAGGGTCCATCCCAACAGAATTGTTTTATGGTTCTGAGGTGGTTCTGGTACTGAGGGACAGAAGCCTGCCTCTGCTCTCTTTGTTTCAGACTCCTTTGCCTGTCCTGTCTTACATCAGTGCTGTCCAGTAACTCTCACATGAGGAATCTTTTCTTTGCTAAGGCACCTTTGTTAGCTTTTAGAAACCAAGATTATCTCCTACCCATCAGTAATAGGAAGGGTTGGTTCCTATCAGCAGGTAAAATTGTTAGCAATACTTCGGGTTGTGTCTCATAAAGCTAAAAACAGGGGATGGAGTTTGTGCAAGTGAAAGTGTGCTTTTTTTTTTGCCAAGCATTAGCAAATTTCCGTGAAGAGAGTTGCACTGGATTGAATGTGCTAAGTGATGAGACCTTTCTAATTTGTCCTTCCCAATTATTCCATGTCTTCAGCTAATGGTAAAGCATTTGACATAGCGCCTGCCTTTGTGAGATCCTTGAGATGAGCAGGGTCAAGCACGTTTCTATTTCAGCACCCTATAGTCAATGAACTTTAGCAATTTTGTACTCTGAACTCAGATTGTACTTCAAAGATGACATAGGGTGCAGCTGTGTGAAATGTGTTTTAGCTGCTAGGGTATTACTGTCTTCTGGTTTAGATGTCTGACTTGAGATTCTAGTAACAGTTATTTTCCTGTCTTTCAGGTCTTGATAGCAGACGACTACTCAGATCCGTTTGATGCCAAAAGTGAGCTGAACAAAATGGTAAAAGGGGAGAATACTGGCTATATGGAACCGTATGAAGCCCAGAGAATAATGACTGGTAAGAAAATAAAATTACACATGATATTTAATTGCATTGCAGTTCACGTGGATATTAACTGCTGTGAAACAGAAATAGTACATACATTTGTGCAGATCTGTTTTGCATTTATCAGATTTCTTCAGCAGTTCCTTTTATCCTCATTATGAGGTAAAAATCGCTCTAGTGCCTTGCTGATTGTGTGCTTTCCTTTTCAGTTGGCAGCTCTGGCTTTGGGCCCTTATGAAAGATTAATCAGTAGGGAGAGACGAGGCTGTTGGATGCAAAGATCCTTTTTCCAGGAGAGAATAGTTAATGTGTGGAGGAACAATCTGTGAATGCTACTTAAATCTTGTTTGCTTACCAGCATTGGTGTTTTCATCTTAGAATTGTTTGGCTCTGAGCAATTAGTTCTCAAATGATTGTAATTTTTAAGAAATGAAAAAGCCTGGAAGTGAATGATTTTAATAAATGGTCAATCTGATGCCATGCACTCTGTGGTAGAATTTGGTTTAGTCAGGCTTGAAGTGTCTTTTACGTAGTGTCACGAAAAATACTGTCTTCCCAGATTTGCAGTTACATTGATTGGACGAAAGCAATCTTTATGTAAGGGTTTGGAAAGGCTTTTTGAGGAAAGGCTTGACTTGAGGCAAAGGCAGAAGCACGCTGAGAACGAATGCGTGTTTATAACAAGTTGTTATCTCCTGGCAGCCGTCCACATCTGCTGGCCTGGGCTGATACTTTTAAGTGTCTGTCCCCTCTATGCCAGACATTCAGAGAAAATCCCTCAGAATCCAGTTGCTGGTGTGTGGTGTGCTTAAAGTGTGGTTGCATATTTGCCATGTGCCTGTTCTGTGTGGGGATTGGATGTCCCAGTATAAATACCATGTATGAGGGAGGTCCGTGATCTAACTGTCTAACATGCTGTGTATCCTGGATGGAGTGAGATCCTGGCCTGGCTGCTACCACGCGTGTCTGAAAACAAGTACAGATAGCTGAGAAGATGCTGATTTCTAAGGATGCTGAAAAGAAGATGGAGTAGAGAGAAAGAAGTTACCTGTTAAGAAGATACTGGCATTGCCAATAATACCTGTATACCATATCCTAGCAAGAAATAGGTGAAGAAAGATTGCAGTCAAAGGAATGAAGGAAGAAACAACCCAAGATAACATCAGTGTGACTGGGGTTCCTTGTAAAGCTGCTACTCCAGGTTCTGACTTACTGGGCTAACAGCTCAAAAGGCTTTTCTCTCTGGAACAGCAGTATAAAACCTTTTTTTTCCCTTGAAATGACTGGGCTGTCTCTCCAAGTGTGTTGTATGATATTTCCATTGCTTTCCTAAGCATGCTTTCAATTCTTATTTTTCCATTAGTCTCAGTCTAGAGCCACCTTCTGCTGTGATTTTGGGACACGTCACAAGAACAGGCAAAGCGAGCTGTGTTGACATGTCAAGTGTCATTGCTTGTGTCTGGCCTGGGAGATGTTTCGTGCTTAAGAGAGTTCCCCAGAGGAGCGGTAGCTTGAGCCACTACATTCCAGAAGTGAAAGGATGAGACCCTGCCAAGCCAGGGTGGTGGTGCCCGTGACATCCAGGCTGCTCTGGATGTCATCCATTGTTCCCAGGCAGTGCTAGTGGAGGTAAAAAATAAAAATAAAAATAATAATAATAATAAAAAAAGGCCTAATCTGAGAGTGTACTCCCATCAGCCTGCGCCGGGTGTCAAATGATGCAGAAGGCTCTGTTTATTTTCTGTGGTAATCCTGTACCTGAGAGGAGGAAACGTTCCCCAAATTCATTTATATGGGTATATTGGAGAAAATCTGGGTGATTTTCTTCCCCCCATTAAAGTCCTTTAAGACTGTGTCACAGCCATGTGAGCTGGAAGGGATGGTGCCTTTCCACTGTCTCCTGACAACTGCATGTGTCAAGTCTGCTCTTCCAAGTATCTCTGCTTCTCAGAAGGAATTAATCGATGCTTCAGACCACATGCAATATTTGCAGTCAAATGCCAAATCAAGGCAACACAGAGCTCTGTGTTGGACCACAGACCTCATAAAACTTACCTTTGAAGAAGGATCCAATTTTAGATCATCACTCAGATGGAGATGTCAGCCTTTCAGGGTCTGGTAAGGAACGATAGCTACAGAGATGAGATAAGACTGCATCTGTTGCCCTTTTTAATTTGTCATTTGGCTTTGAAGGCAGCCTCTTACCTCCAACTCATGATTTTTGAGTACCAGGTGCCTGACATGGCATATGCCTTCATACAAAAATTAGCTTATTTAAATTGTGAGGTTGGTTCAAGTCTCAAACTAATTTGGAGCGACCTTACCCAAAGTGTGTGTAGATTTTATTTATTTTTCCGAGCGAAGAAGCAGCATTGTCATTGGTTTGGAAGCTGACATAAGCAGACAGTACATTGGTGCTTTGATTTCTTAGAGGCCGAGCTCATAGAAATACCTCAGCTCTGTGTCCTGCCTGGAAGTTTGAAGGTACACATTGTTTTCCTTCAGCTTTCTTAGGCATCACCTAGCACTGGGCCAGGGACCTCTGCCATTGCTTAGGGCTCTGGTCCCCATTTCATGCATCTGCTTCAGGTAGGAAGGGAGAAATCCATCCTCTTATGTCACACTGCTACAGGTTTTGGTGGGTGGCATTTCTGAAAATAGTCACCTTCCCTGAGAAGTAACATGTCGTGTGATATCCCTCATGTAGCAAGCACTGTGCTGGGAGCAGACGTCAGAAGACAGTTGTAACACTATGGATAATATACATGCTGTGCCTCTCTTCTGTTTGGGATAACTTCAGAGGCTACTTAAGGCTCTCTCAGGACAATCAGAGGCAGATGTTTGAGTCTGTGGAGGCAGGAGTGCCATTCTGTCCTTGATGCATTTCCTATGTGAAGTTAGTTGCAAGGTTGTCCTGGAACAGGGTGCGTTAGGTCTTGTAGGTGGGATGTATCAACCCTTGAGATTAGTGGAAGTATCAATGTGTGTCCCTTCGAGTCAATCCTGAATCAGCACAGCAGCATGCTGCCAATGTCCCTTGAAGACCAGAACATCTAAGTAGGTCATCTTCTAGATGTAAATGAAAAGCTGCAGTCTCCAGGATGTTGTCAAATCTGAAAGGAACGTGTCCTTCCCCATGCAAGCCTGGTGTGTGTAAAACAAATTGATCAGACCAGCTTGTGTACGTGCTCCAGGAGTGGGTGACTGCAGCAGGAGAAAGGTGTGTCCTTGATTTGAAGAGCTGAAAGAGATTTCCAGAGATGCTTTAGAGCATTTGGTTCATGGCACAGAGATTGCTGTTGTCTCGTGGTCTTTCCTGTGTTCAACATGTGCATCAGCCTAGCTGATGATATATCTTCACCATCAGCAAAGCTGTGCAGGTGAACATAAACTAAGCAAGTGCCTCCATCCAGAGGGACCTTAATAAATATGAGGCTGCACCAACAGGAGCTTTTTTTGAGGTTAAACAAGAGCAAAGGATATTGGAGAGGATTCCAAATGAAAATTTCTTGCCTCTCCTTTTTTTTTTTCTGTGTATTTATTATCCTGTCTCTGTACACATCATCCTGGCTATGCAGCAGAAGAGCAGTGAGCAAATTTAAGTGGCTGACTCCTGGAGATTTTGTGCTTTGGATGCAGAAAGGGTGCGGCCAGTGCTAGAAGCACAAATGCCTTTGTGCATGTTGCTGCTTTTTTTTTTTCTAGATACTGCAGTAAGAGTCTGTGCCTGAATTGTGGCTGAATCTCAAGCGCATGACAGGCAGCCTAGCCAGAGCAAGTGCATCTGTCTTAACTGGGAGCTCCCCATGGGCATGCTGGGAGCAGTAGGTCTGTCTTGCTGCAGGCTATCGCAGAAATGCTGGGAGTGTGAGGAAAACAGTATTCCCATGAACCTGCACCTACTTTAGAAGACCTTGGGTGTCAGTTTCCCTTGTAACTGGAGAGGCTGTTTTTTTGTACAGACATGTAACTTCATCTGAATAGTCACTATGGCACATTGGTGGTGAGTCAGTTCTTGTAAAATCATTCTTCCTTTACCAGGTTGCCTCTGGCATGTTGTTTGCTGGCGCCAAGTATACAGTTGCAAATAATGCAAAAGGAGTAATGATAATTATGTTGATAAATATTCGGCCAGATACATTAGCATGTAGAGCAATAGAAGTTCAGAACAAAAATTTCTGGCCTAATGAAGGTCACTGAGCCTAGCAAACCAGCCCGTGGTCTCTGGGCACTGTAGTGGCTCTGCAGTTTAAGATTTGCTGTCTGCTTGTACTGGAACACAAGGAACAGCTGTAGCCAGCACCTAAGAGTCATTGCGTTTGGCCACCAAGCTTGACAGTTGGCATAGTTTTGAAAAGACTTTAAGCTTGTTCCCTTGTGCTTATATTTGTGTGTGCTCCATTTATAGATTCTGTTTGAAGATCTAACATTTGGCTAGTCATGGCTAGATGTTGGCCCAAAATGAGAACTTACCCATCATCAACCCACTTCGTACGATATGTTGGATTCCTCACTAAAACTCACGTATTTATTGTCTCTTGGCAAATGGTGTGACCACATGTTGGTCGTTCTAGCACAGCAAGATTTTTCTTCACATGTGAGGTGGGAAGAAGTGTAAGGTAACTTCATTCTTGAAACTTGATGTGTGTTTTCTCTTAGTTTGCAGAGATTTGAAGAAGTTCAACAGCAGATCGAGGTGAGCTTGTGGCTAGCAACAAAATAGCTTTATTTACTTGTCAGTTCTGTAAAAGACTGCACTTGACATCTTGGAGAGCTCTTCCTCGAGCTAAGAAAGGGATATCTGACATGTCTTGAGCATACCAAGGTTTTGGAGCATGATGCTAGTGTTAGCATGTGTGTTTATAGAGCGTGGCCCTCACGTGCTGCTGGCCTGGAGGTGGTGCAGGACTCCCTGCAGCCCAGCAGCAGAAACGAGACCGTATGTTCTCAGCAGCTCTGCTCCTTCTTTAAAGCTTGCTAGAGCTAAAGTTAATGAGAAACCTCCTGGGCTCCAGAATCTATTTGAAGTTGTTTCTTGCTTTGTTGGAAATTCGGACAGAGATTTCATTCAGCAGTTACTTAGAGGAAAGCAGATGACAGGGAGGAGGCATGCCCCAAGAATCCCCCATCTATTGTGTAATGGGAAGCAATACAGAGGAGGACTTCTTCCTTTCCACTAGTTCTGATGTGCATACATTGAGGTACGACTGAAATAACGCTGGAGCTGCTTCAGCGTGAGTCCTCACCTCCTCTCAGAGCAGAGCGACAGATCTGGCATATGCTGTGAAACTGCATCACTTCAGGTTCGTTTCCAGTGGCCACTGGGGATACTTCGCACCCTGTTGGTGACTGCAGGGAGATAAGGGCGGAATGTGTGGGGTCTCATTTCTTGTGCTGGGAGGGACTGTGATGTGTTGTGGTTGCTAAAACTGGATGCATAACTGGGGGTGGAGACCAGCTGTACATAAAATGAATAGCATTTCTCTATATTTAACTCTGTCTCCCCCGCCTGAAATGATTTAAAGCATTCTTCCTAATGTTTAAAATTACGGTGCTGCTTGCTGCTCTGGTTAGTGCATACAATCTTACAAATGTATGGAGGAAAAAAAAAAAAAACAATAACAATGACAACAACAACAAAACACTAAATTTCTCTACTCTGTGCAGCTGAGTAAATGTAAATATATCCTTATCCTAAAAGAGCATCCTCTTTTGCCTCCCCATGCTTCCCTTCCAGTCTTGGTCTGGAACTGGAATTAGGAGGGGATCGAGTGTTTTGCTATTCCATGCATCAGATTTATGGGCCAGGACTCAACACTGGAGTCAGAATTGCAAAGGTACCAAGCCTGTGGTAATTTGTTGCTCCTAATTTATAGTAGGGAATGAATGTTAAGCTCTGATGCACAGGGTTTTGTTGCCTTAGTTTCAGTTCAAAAATATACTGCCCAAAATAGGTTTAAACCAAGATTGAAATAACTTTTTTTTTCTTCTGTTTTAACGCTTTAATCTTCTCCTTATGAGTAGATGCAGTCTGGAAACGGACTAATGGTAAGACGCGAATCACAAGCCTTACTTCAGAAATGTAAATTAACTTCTTTGGGGTTTCTGTCACTTCCCATTAATACACAACCATTTGCACAAAGTAAGAGGAACAAGGTATCCCGAACTTTGGAAAGGTATGTCAGCATCATTACAGACTGAGAGTACATGTGGAAGAAACTTAACTCTTGACATTTACTTGTTTAGTGTCTGATGAATCTGGCTTGTGTTCTTCTGCAGAAAGCAAAGTGAGAGAGTGAGTGCTTGGGTGGCTGGGGAAGACAAGCCATCAAGCTCAAAATGCTACTAAACCCATGCCCTCAGTTTGAAAGACTCCCTGCATCATGTTCTGTTTATACAAAGCACTAGTTTTAAGCCACTTTGATCAAAAGGGCTACTTAGACACAACCTATTTGTTTTCCTGATGTGAGCAATGGCTGTAACATACGATGGTGCTTCTTGCTTGGTACCTGTGTGACTTGAACACGGGTCTCCCCACTCCGTCTTCCCCTTCCACCTCACCTTCTGGCAAGTTGCAGATTTTCAGTCAGCTTTACTTCAGAGCGGTGATTCTTTTACATTGGATGTGAGCTGCAGGGATGCTCCTGGCAGCAGTGCGAGAAGCACTGAGGTTCCACGCAGCCCAAGAGCACTGGTCATTTTACAACTCTAGCAGCTGGTATTTGAAAAATACACAAGAGAACTGTGACCCTACAGTGAGAAGAATTGACGAGGCCTGAATTTACTGGAAATCTTGGAAATCTTCTGGCTACAAAGATGAGAGAGCTTTCATGACTGGATGGCAGGAACAGAGCCTGTGTAACCTCTCCTGGCCACATCGCTGGCCCTGCGTAGAGCAGCAGATTGAACAAGATGACTTCTTGAGGTTCTCACTTGTCCCACACCCTGCGACTGGCCTGTCAGCTATTCTGTGACACTGAGAAACAGCTTTGGGAACCAGGGTATTCCAGCTTATGGGATATACATCTTTGTTTGGATTGAGTACATATTCAGCTTTGCTACTGCACTACTGTGCTCCTAGCACTGATCTTTTTGAACGTAATCCCTGGAAAGACAAGACTGGTGTTTGCAAGGCGTAAAGAAGCAACCTGCTGAGATACAGCTTGAGGAGAGGCTGCACTGGGCCAGCACATGCATGCCTTCACAATGTTGGTGGGAACTCTGGCAGCTCTCCAGCTGGAAATATGAAGGAAATGTAGCTGACTGGTGCCATTCTGGTCGGCAGAGAAATGAAGGGAGCACTGTAAGCTCTCCCTGTAGGCTCTGGCTGGGAAGGATGTTACCCTGTACTGGCTGGAGGACATCAGTGGTATATCTTGCTGACTTCTAAGGTCAGCCCGTGATCTTCCTAGCGAGATCCTGTTGTTCTTCTGGAACAGTTCTCAAGAGAAAAACAAAGGGCTTGTTACGTGAAGGGTCAGCAGCTTGAGAGAGAAGCGAGCTGTTGTGGTTGAGCATTACAAGGATTTGATAACTGGAGCTGGAACAGTGATGCTCAAGCAAAATAGGAGACTGGCAGCACTTCTACATCTCCTTCCAACAGTCCCTTGACTCACTGAAATGATCCTTCAGTTCTTCATTGTTTAGTTTTACTATTATCTTTCTACTTGAAAAAAAAAGCTACTTGAGAAGTGGCTTTTAGCAAAAGGAAGCGTGGTTACTAGACTCGAAGCCCATGTGAAAATGTGTGAGAGCAGCATTTTCATAAGTACCTTAGTACCAGGATTACAACTCTGGTAACAGATACCTCTACTCTAGCTTTGACTTTCTTTAAAAACAAACAAAAAAAGTGGTGGACATTACCTGTGCTATGAGGTGAAAAGGAATTTGTACCTCTATCTCAGCTCGCTGTGCTGAAGACAAAGGTCTTTCTTGGGAGTAGCTTTTTTTTGAACTGTTGAAGTTTTTCTTTCTCAGAAGTATTCTCTACTATCCCTTCATATTATATTCTTTGTCATTCCAGTAACTATGTTTTTTCACTATATTGTACAGAAATGTTAAGCCAGCTTAGAGCAAAACAAGTTGGTACGCTATGTACTAGTTAAGCATGTGGTGAAGATAACATAATACTTCTTGGAAGATGATATCTCTTCAAATTGTAATATTTTGTCATTTACATGCCTAGCTTACTGGTAAATGGATAGTTGTTTCTTTTTTTTTTGCCTGCTGGCTTTTTGTCCAAACTCTCAAGTTCTGTAGTGGCAAAACAAGAATGGCATATTTAGGTAAATGGAGTCTGTTCTGACATCAGCTGTTAATTTGCATCTTTTTTGGTTTTGCAACCCAAACCAAAGGAGATTTTCTTATCCTTAAAAGTAAATGAGGGTTGAAGATTCAGACAGTTCTTCCTGCTTGCAACAGAGGCTGAACGTCTTGCTGCATCAGTGTACCAGCTTTTTAATACGGCTTCACAGTCGTGTCATAAAATGGGCTTATAACTTCAGCAGGAACTGTTCAGAAACCCAGCCTTTGTGCTCTGTGCATTTTATGTGGGCTTGCAACACAACATACAGCTTCTTGCCCTGTCTGGTTTCTGTCTATGAAGAGTTCTGCTTGACAGGGCTCTTTTGGAGGTGCTAACGTACCTATGCAGGCTCAGCTGTTCACTGACACTGTGGTTGCTAAAATGATTAGAGGCTATTCTTTGCAGGAGCAGCCTGCCCTTTCTAGCTGGGGGCAGACAACCCTCTTAGGTTTTTGGTCTGTGCTGATATGCTGCTATGTGCACTTGTTTCTGTCATCCCTTCCAAACAAAGCTCTGGTACCTGGCGGTGTGTTGTGTTACCATGACTGGATTTCTTGAGCACTATCAACCTGTGTGAAAAGAAGATGGGGATACTCGAGCTTGGTGTGAACTTGCTCTTGGTCTTGCCTTGCTCAGTGTTGTCACCTGTCGGTGGCATGGAGTGGAAGAGTTGGCATACAACTTGGCATTATGAAGCAGGATGTAGGTATGCAAAACTGGTGCCATTATAGGTCAGACTAGCAATTAAGAACAAACGAGGCAAACTCTGGGGAAATAAGTCTTGCCTCGAGAAAATCAGGACTTGTTTTCAATTCTGCATACATTTTCTGTGGAGTGGAAAAAGTGAAGGTCTGTCAAATTGTTGCATCTGTCTGGGATGGACTGCAAAGCAGTAAAATATGATGACAGACCTGAGCCCTCGTGAGCTTTTCCTAGGTGCTGGAGCAGTTGTTAAGGCCATCATGCAGCCCCAGGTGAGCAAGAAGGTGTTTGTTCTGCTGCATCAATTGAAGTAAAAAGAAGATGGAGAGAAGGGACAAAATGTCTTTCAGATCTACCATTGCTTTTGTGTGTCCTGAATAGGACTTACTGCAACCAACACAGCTTCTGCAGTGGATGAGGTTTTGTGCTTTAAGAATGCTTGCATGCACGCTCGTTACTGGTGCAGAAGCATGTACTGGAAAATAAGAGTAACTGGAAAAATTATCAGAAAGTGTTGACTCAGTCATACGCAGCAAGATCATGGCTGGAATGGATTTCTATAACATGGCACTTTCTGACCTGACCTCAGTGGAAAATACCAGATGTTACCCTTCATGATTTGTGATGCTTTTGTTACAAAGAGGGAAGAAGAGAGCTGATTAATGGTGTTTGCATGACTGTGGTTTGGTTTCCCTAAAACTGGGGTCTGTTCTTAATGATGCTCTGCTGAATGCTAGTCAGATTTATTTGCTGCTGTTAGATATCTGTGCAAGCACAAACGCTGTTGAATGATGATGTGATAGACTGTATGCTTTATAGCATTTTGTCAATAGCTGCATGCATTCAAACACCTCTTCAGGGTCTGTATTGTTGTATGAATGTATTGTGCCAAGGGGAAAAAAAAACACAGTACCACAATAGTAACAGATTTCTTTGTGACTGGTCTTTCAACTAAAAATCAGTATCTAATGAGGGGTTGTCTGAGCAGCGTGACAACTACAGATAAGTCTGCAAACAAGCACGAGGTAGTGGGTAAGAGCAGCTGGACAGCGCGGTACCGAGCTCTTGATGTTTGGAAATGCTGGGGACTGGTTTCTCTTTCCATCAGTCGCTTGCTAGGCTGATTCAATGGGTGGAGGAATCACCTGCCAAGGGGGTGAGTGGAAACATTTTCTCAGTATTTTTGGTGTCCATATCCCTGCTGCTTTCTCAGTGCTAGCAAGTTAGCTGTCTTTTACTTCATGCAAGGCCTTGGATTAGGAGAAGCAGAAATCCATGATGGGTTGTGATGACACCAGAGAAGTGTTCCTGGTCAGCTCAGCTCACGAGGAGGTAGAAGTCTAAGCAAAACCACTTCTGTCTTCACAGCTGAACAGCAAATCTAGCCCCTTCTTCATTGTGTACATTAATGACTCCTGTATGCTTGTGCAGGTCTGTGCTGGGCATGGAGCTCACTGAACATTCTAACATTTGTAGTTACATCTGAAGCCTTTTGCTTTCAGCAAGATTCATTACAAGTCCTCAGGTACTGATCAGAGCTCCTGGACTGTGCCAGTAGCTCAGTTTGGGTGACGGGGCAGAGAGGCTGCAGCTAGAACAGCACTATCCTTGGGAAAGCAAGCCAAAGTGGGCAAAACTGTAAATGATGTTTGTAGCTGATCACTATTTTTTTTTTTTTTTTAGTTTTCAAAACTGCACTTAATCACTGTGGCTGTTCTTGAAGCACATAGGAAAAAACAGACTGTTTGGTATGCAGATGCTGTGTGGCTTTTAAGTCCTGCCAAAGGAGGAAACGTGTGACGAAGTACTGATAGTGCCTGCTCTTGCTGGAATCCTGGTCAGAGGGAAAGATCTCCTGCAGTAGATATTACTTCCAAAGCTTTGGCTCCTCTTTGTTTTCAGGGTGTTTTTATGAATAATGACTAACAGGGAGAAAATAAATTCAAATGGAAGTTAGTCATCAGGGGAGCTTCAGGCTATATGTTTGAGCTCGCGTTTCTGTTGTGTTTTTTTTTTTTTGTAAATCACAGTTGACACAATCATGCACAGGCTAGATATTTCATTTGAAACAATGTGTAATGCACATTTCTGTGAATCTGACCGTGCAGCCTCTGTGTCCTTGGAAGAAATCTTCTCCAGGAGTTTTTGAGCAGCAGCCTTTCTCTCAGTGCTGCACTCCGTATGGAGAATGCTGTCAGGTGGCTAAAACAAGATGAGAGCGCATCTCATCTGGCTGAGAACACACCTTGTCTGGCTTTCGTTAAATCTGAATGGTTCTGGCTACGAGAATCTACTGCCTCTGTCTGCCACATACTTTATTTTGTTCCTGTGAGCAGCGTCGTCCCCCCTCTATCACTGGTCAGTTAGGTCTGCAGGGAGGCCTCCATCCACTTCGCGCTTTTTCCCAGGTAAAGCCAAGTTTAAAAGTTAGTGACATCTGGACAAAGGAGTTTTCTTAAACCTCCAAATATTGGGAACAATTTACATATTTTTTTCTTGATTAAAAAAAAAAAAACAGCTCACTTTTGCTCACATTTGGATATATCTATATCTATAATATATATACGTTGCAATATCTTCTTGAGCGCAGATACATATTTATGCCCACTAAAACGCTTGTTGCTCAGTGCTTGCCTTGTTCCATGCTTTTGAGTAAGCTATTTGCCTGTCCAAGTCTGCTTATTGATGAGATTCAAGACAATATCTCTTGTGTGAAGGCACTGAGCTGCAGCTGCGTTATGAATGGGTTCTCCTTCCACTCCCCGCACCTCTCAAGGTGATTCCTGTCAAGGGACAGGACGGTGTGGCTGAAGAGAGCTGGCAAGGGGCTTGTGAGCACTGGCAGCAGCCGTGAGCTGCAAGGCTGATCAAACTGCAGGAAGCAGCAGTCACGTTTGCTGCACAGCTCTCTGCCCTGACACCGGGGAGTGTTAACCTGTTTAAAATACCCACCGCGTTGGAATTAAAATGTCCTTCAATGAGAATTGATTCTGGTTGTGCTAGCCTTAGAGCATTCTGTGGGGGGGACACTGGTTTGTTTCACGGGGCAGTGATAACCACGGTGCTCACAGCTGTACATGGAAATACCAGTGCTGTGCTCTGCCTGCATGCTCTGTGCCCAAGAGGGCTTCCACCCCGAATAAAGAGAGCATCCTTTCTCCTCTTTTAGGTCTTTCTGAGAAATGTGTAGTGAGTAGCTGGCTGAGCAGCAGCAACGCACCTCTGAAATATGCAGTCTGCAGAAATTTTGAATTTTAAGATGTCAGATGTAATTTTTAACCACGGCTCATTTAACAGAAAATGGGATGTTTGGGGGGTGGGGGTAGAGTTTGTAGAATAAACTTCTGCCTTCAGGGAACTGATGAAATTTAATTTTTAATTTCATTGCATCTGCCATAAAATAATTGTGTATCCAAGGGCAGTTTTCATGTGCTTAGGTAACGATACTGCTGCTCTTCCAATCCACCAGGATTTAGGCTTTCTTCCTCTGTGCCTTGTTTTAAATCAGTGTCCCTCCACTCCCCCGGGTATCCCCCAAAGAAGAACATGTACCTCCTGTTGTCTTCAGCAGAGTATGTTTGCCTGTTTTATTTTGGAGCACAGTATCTGTGAAGGATATGGATGCTTATTGCTGCTGGTTTATTGATACTTGGGACTTCTTCCCTCTTGCCCTTGCTCTGACCCGCAGAATACTTCGTCAGGGCTGCTGGGATGTGAAGGAGCTCCACGTGCCTTTCCCTGGGGGAAGGAGTCACACCTGCAGTCCAGGAGGATTTCTGTCGTGGCGCAAGCTGTGTCAAGCCATTGCTTTTCACATCGAGGGATTACGCCAAGCTTTCAAACCACAGCAGGAGAGCAAACACCTCTTGTTCATCCCTGGAAAACAGCTCACTTCTGAGTCATTTGGCTTCTGTTTAGAAGGAAAACTGAGGGAAGATCTTTCCCTATCTAGCCTTTCCTGCAGGGTAAATGGGATTTTTAAGCACTGGGAAGCAGTTGCTTCAGTCCAAAAGCAAAACAGCCCTCACAGTTAACGGGGGGTCGTTGGTGCTCCCTGCTGCCCAGCAGCTGCAGACATCAGTCTGGACCTGGGAGCAGAGCAGAAAGCAACCTGAGTTCTGGTGGTCTGGGGTGAAATTTGAGCAGAGGTGAAACTCAGCTTCTGTTTTGAATAGACGTTGCGCTGACACGGTGGGAACTCTGCAGCCTCGGTTCTGAAGTGTTTCCAGATGATCTTACTGAGATAGGCATGAAAAGAAATGTTTATGGGGAGGCTTGGGAAAAAAGCAAGCAGTTGGCTGGCCTGTTTATGGAGGGGGAAAGGAAACAGATTCAGTGGGAGTAAATAAATGTTCTTCTGTCAAGGTGATCTTTGCATTAGCATCTGTCTGACGCCTGCGGCTAGTCACTGGCTGGTGCGTGGCCTGGTGCAAACAGCTCGCTGACCTGCTCAGAGGTTACTCGCCCCTGCAAGCTGCAAGAGCAGTGTGTGCAGAGGGCAGAGGTTCAAAAACAATTCAACAAGGCTGTTCCCTGGTGAAGAACAACATATGACAACGTATTGTCCACAAGTAGGCTTTGTTCCTGAGTTATGTTCTCAGGTACTCTTTTTTTTTTTTTATGAATTGTGGTGCTCTTCTAGTTATCCCAGGGCTGTTGATAGAAACCAGAGTGCTACAGCAAGCCCCCCAAACACCTTGCAGGCTGCCCTCTGGAGCTTTTGAGCATGAAATGTTCAGATCCACGTTTTGAAAGTTGTGCTGTGACTATCCCAGATGAATACAGGTTAGTCTGTTCCCCGGCTGCTGAGTGCTCTCACTATTTAGGTCCTTGTGTTTGTACAGCAGGAGACTGAGATGCAAACAGCGGACCAAAGCAAAGGATTGTTGTTTGCTTGCTTCTAATTAAATATTCAGACCTTTCCACTGGTAATTGTGTCATTTTTCTGTGTGCCTTGAAAACTCGATTCCAGGAAGATCTGTAATTTCCCGAAATAATTGCTTCAGTACTAATAAGACCTTTTGTAGCTGGAGTTATCCAGGAGGTTTGAGTGGTACAAATGTACCAACATCACAGTGGCATTCCTCCAGGCTGGTTTTAGTTTGTTGTGCCAGGCTGCCTTCTTGCTGTGTGTAAGCAGAAAGCTACATCCAGGTCGCTAAGACTGAAGCTGTTCAAATGCTGACTTTTGGGAGGAGGGGTGTCACCGTGTACAAGAGACCCACAGTCTGAGTCCAGAGAGAGGAGGACAGAAAGCCTTACATGTGTGTTCTGTAAACAGCTCTGTCCTGCACAGTCCTCCCCCAGCACAGTGTTCAGATGTTTCTGTGCACTAAATGAATGAACGGTCTGCTGTGTTTAATTCAGATGGCTGTGCATCTGATCAAAGTCAAGTGCGTGCGTAAAGGGCTGAAAAATCATTGCACGTTCACTCAGCTGACAGCTATTGATCGGGGCATGGAGCATTGCAGAGTGTTTTGTCTCCTGCTCTAGGACAGAGGGCGAAGCTCTATCCACCAGTATGAGCTTAAATTCTGCGGTGATCTCTGTACTGGTGACTGGATGTGAGTGTAACCCCAAGTGCTCTGCAGGGTCCCAGCAACAGCTTTCTGTCACCTGTCCTGCTCCCAGTCCTGTCAAGGACAAAGATTGTTCAGAGCCCTTGCACTTGGTTTGCAAAGTGTCAGTGCTGGCTTTTCAGAAGCTGGTATGGCATGATTGCAATACCATTTCCAGTGTGTTACATTCATAGTCTGATCTGGCTCACTAGAATAAGATTTTGGTGGTAGAGAAAACAGCTGCGGGTCTGTTAGGACAGTCTAATTACGCTATAAGTCTCTCAGTGGGGCATGAAGGCATTACTGTTTGCTGTCAGAGTGTTAAGGAAGCTCGTGTGCCTTATGTTGTCACAGATGCTGCAAAATCCTTGTGTGTAAAATGTTGAAAAGCTTTTCCTGTAGAAGAGCAGGGTTGGAAAAATCAGGGGATTCATCCGATTTCCTGCTTTGTCTCTTGCAGGCTAGAACCAGGATTAGCCAACATGAGGACTTATCCAAAGCCCAGAGTTCTGGTTGCCAGTGCTTCTTCTGTCCTCATAACATGTCTCTAAAGGGCTCTAGGGGAATTACCACATCTGCCTGAACAGGAGGCTCCCTTTTGGCATATCGGCTGCAGGCAGGCAAGATGTGTTTCTGCCGTGATGCAGGAACCTCTGGTTCTACTGCCATCACTTACAGACCTGCCCAACGGAGTCTTTAGCTCGCTGCCTCTCACCAGACAAGAAAACAACAATTTTCTCACAAGTGCTTCATGTCAATTCTTCTTACACAGCTGTTGCAGGAGACCTCCTGCGTTTTGTTTTACAGTTTCTGTAAGCAAGTAGCACTGCCTTCAGAATTTCTTTTGCTTTTCTGCATAGCTGTTTTCTTGATAACATATCCCCCAATTCTCTCCAAGCTCGCCTCAGGAATACAGTGCACCAGTGAGTAATGCTGGTGGGTTACTTAAGACTATTAAAAAGTTTACAGCTGGAAAGATTGCCGTGAGGTTATCTGTGTGTCAAGTGGTGCTCGAGGTTTCTGTACGTGCATTTTTGTCAGAATTGCTCACCATCTGGGAAGAAAAACGTGAAGTTCAGCCATCATCCATCACAGGAACTTGTCCTCCAGATGTCTCAATTTCTGGACCTTGCTGGTCAGGTTCTATGTTTTATAAAGGTGTCCAGGCTCCTGGGGCCTGATTCTGTTATATAATGCTAATCCGAGAGAATAAGAATTACTTGTGAGTGTCTTCCAGCCCGCTAGCGAAATTGGCTCTTTCAAAATTTCAGTTGCTTCTTTTTCTACAACCTAATTAACCAATGAGCATAATTCCATAAAAAGCACTCCAAATATCAGCAGTAAGAGGATAAAAAGATAGAATTAATAAATCAGGAATTCAAAGTACTAAAATGTGAACTGAGAACAGTTACATATAGCATATATAACTGAGAACTGTTATATATAACTGAGAACTGTTATATATAACAGATACAAGTCTTCCACACTGTGTTCTTCATGTACTTTTCGTTGCCATTGCTGTTTTCACAGTGGAAAAATATGCTTGACCTTTTACGTGCCCAAAGTCAGCCTTCAAATAAAGTACAAATAATACAGTTTTGGACTCCCTGGTCAGTCCAGTGACTGTTTTAGTACTCAGAGCTGTCGTTGTTAGAGGTTGCATGGAAACTTTATTCTTAAATATTCAAGTCTGCACTGAGCTATCAGTGTCTAATATTGTTTGTGGTACAGTATCAACTTTGCTGCCTGCTGTTGAAAGCAGCTGTTTTATATTTAACTTCAGAAATTTTACTGTTCTGCACGAATGTGCTTCCAATGTATTACATAAAAGATGGACTTGCAAGCAAATTTACAGGAAGCTGTAAAAAGACCATGTATGTCAGTCAGCCTGTGTATCTGTGTGTATGTATACTCTCTCTTCCACTTCTTCAATTTCCTGAAGTTATGGTCTTTTCTAGAGACAGTTTTCTTCTTTAGAATCAAACATTTGACGTTTTTTAATTGTAGTCCCTGACCACAAGGCATGAAATAGTAGGTTACAACCTTCTATTAGGAGGTCATCTTTTCTGTGCAGACTGATGTTCTACTTCTGTGGGTAAAAGAAAAATGTTGAGCATAGGCTCCTGTATTAAAATAATCTTACACACCAGAAGCCAGTGGATAAACTGTGTTTAGCACTCCAAAATCAATATAAAATCTCTGATTTGGTGGAATCATGCCTTTGTTCCTCAGTAGTGTGCTCTTCTTGGTATAAAACTGTCTGGCTTCACAGTACAGAAAGAGAGACAGGCGCAGGCCACATTTGTGGCTTAGAAGCAATGCAGTGCATATGTCCAGGAGATTTCAAGAGAGTATCAGCAGTGTGTTTTTCTTAATGTGAAAGTTTTTCTTAGTGCAGCATGATGTCATTGAGCAAAATTATCTTAGAAAAGTAGTTGAAACAAGGACTGTTTTATTTCTGGCAGGTCAAAAGCACACGTCTTTTCAAATAACTTACCCTTTAAGGTACTCTTTCCCAGGTTTTCCTTGTATTTGAAGGTGGTGATGTGGTTATCATTTGTAACTAGGAATCATCCTGACCTGCCTTCTTGTATTTAGATCATTGGCTTTAGTGTAGGTTTCATCAGATTTACTTGTAATGCATTAATTTATTTTTTTTTTCCAAGCAAGAAGGCCATTGACTTCGTGTAGATCTTTCACTGTACTTTTGAAATAGTTTGGAACAATTGCCCTGATACGCTGTTCTTGCTGATAAAGGAATTGGTGAATGACCTTTTGATTAATACACTGATGGGGATAGCTGTTCTAAGTCTTTGCATCATTTGTAGGTGTTTTGTTGTATGCTTGTTTGTTGGTTGGGGTTTTTTTTTGCTCAGGTTCTTTTTTTCTGTTCAAGCAGAGTCAGCTAGAACAGGTTGCCTGTGAATATGTCTAGTCAGGTGTCTAATATCACCATTAATGGAAACTCCACAGCCTCTCTAGGCCACCCGTTTCAGTGTTTGACTGCTATCAGAGTTTAAAGAAAAAAAAAAAAAAAAAAAAAAGGAAAGAAAAAGGTTACATTGATATGAAATTTCATGTATTTTTATTTCTGCCTGCTGCCTCTTGTCCTGTCACTGAGCACTACCAAGAAGAGTTTGGCTCCATCTTCACTCTCAGACAACAGGTATTCCTTTACACTGATAAGACCCCTTCTATGATTCCTCTTCTCCAGGCTGAACAGTCCCAACTCTCTTAGCTTTTTCTCATTGGAGAGGTGCTCCAGCTCCTTCATCATCATTGTGGCCTCACATTGGACTCTCTGTAGTGTGTCCATGTCTCTCATTCACTGGGGAGCCCAGAACTGGACACAGGTGTGGCCTCACCAGTGCTGAGTAGAGATGCACTGTATCTCTACTGTGTATGTCCAGTTTGTTTAAATCTTCCCTTAGGCCCGGATTCTGATCCTCTTCCACCAAGGCTAAGTCTCCCTTGGTCCAGACTTTCTATCTGTTCTCAGGGTCTGGGGTTCCTGGAGCTGATCTTATTACTGAAGACTGAGGAGAAGAAGCCATTGAGTATCTCTGCTGTTTCTTTATCTTGTGTCACCAGGGCAGGGACCCTGACACACTTAGCCATGGACCCATATTATTCCTAACCTTCCCTTTGCCACTGATGTAGTTTCTTCCTGACCTCACCAGACAGGAAAGCCAAAGGCCACTTGGGATCTTGTGCAATCAGATGCTGTCTCTGTATTCATCCTGGGTCATCCAACCCTGCTTCCACCTCTTATACACTTCACAAGTGTCTTGACTTGCTCGTATAAAACTCTCGATAATGGTTTAGCATAATGACACGCCTGAAGACTTCTAAGACTTTTTTTCATAGACAAAATGTGAATAAACTGGCATGTTGGAAGTAATTAAATTCGTCACTGAAGCTTACCAACCTTCTATGTTGTTTCTACACAGGGTTCACAGGTAACAGCTCGCAGAATCCCAAGGCCTTCTGGCCAAGGAGAAGGCCTTCTGGAGGTCTTCTGCTATGCCCCCAGACGTAGATGGAGTGACCATAGCTTTATCTAGTCAAGGCTTTGTAAAATCCAGGGAATAGAGAAACCAGAATGGCAATGCTCTGTTCCCTTCTGTTGAGCTTCAACCTGATTACTTTTTGACAAAGTCTGTGTTAATTTAAAGGAATATGTGTTCCTTAATACAAGGTGAGATAAGGTCCATTCAGCGCTGCTTCCATTTAGTGTTCTCACTGTTGTCCCATCTCATTTTCTGCTGGTGTTGTGCATTCTCTAGAGGTAACTCAGGTAACTTTTAATCAGCTTTTGTAATTACACTCTGAAATTAATTTTTGTTGGTATTTGAATCTGAGTTGTATTTCTGAATGATCTCTAGAAGACCTAACTGCATACACAAATTTCAGCATTCTTGGGGATTTTTGCACAGTTGACTGTAAGAGTGCTTTACAAGGCTGATAATTATTGTGTGTTTTCTCTAATCTGGCTCTTTCTTTGCCCAGGGTGTACTGATGGAGGCATGAGACTCTGCCATGGTTGTTAGCTAGAGCAAACTTCTGCTTGCAGACAGTCAACCAAATGCAGAAGTAGAATTTAGAACTCTTGTAGCAGCTTGCCAGCTGTGCAGTTACGCAGAAATTAAGTAGTGCATGGAACTTGAATGCTCTAAAATTATTAACTGTGATAAGGCATATTTGGTAGTGATACTGATGCAATTTTCTTTCTTGATAACAGAGTTTCAGAAGCAGGAAGGCACGAAGTCCCATCAGAAAAACATGCAGCTCTATGACACGCCCTATGAACCAGAAGGCAGTGGTGTGGAATCTGATTCTGAAAGTGTGGTGAGTCAACGTTTACGAGAAAGCAAATTGCCACAGGATGATGACAGGCCTGCAGATGAGTATGATCAGCCATGGGAGTGGAATAAAGTCACCATCCCAGCTCTGGCAGGTAGGAATCCTAGATTCTGACCAGAAAATTCTCTCTTTCACAGCGTATATGTCTGCCTTTCGGAGAAGTCAAGTGTTTCTGCACTTCTGAAGGGTGAGGGGTGGGGACAATGGGGGCTGGGGAGAAATCTGTCAAAAACGTTTGTGGGTAGTCTCAAGTCCTTACCTGCTGCAGAAATGTGGAACGTTGCACTTACTGATTTGCTGCTTCAGGTGAGCTGTTGTCAACCATCTCAGCGCTTGGTTCATGTTACTAAACCCCCTGTTTCTATCACCCCTTAATCTCACCCCTATTTTAATGAGTATGATGCAGATAGTGTTTATTGTTGAGTGGATCTATGATGAGAGTGATGCTTTGCAAGGTCCTTAACTTATGGGCCACTTCTTAAAGGGGCAGGATGAAAAGCAGCATGCGGTAACACGCTTCTCCTCAGTGATGTTTCTTGGTGTTTGTCACTTGTCATTTTCATTCCAATCGTGAGCATTCCTGTGGATGTGTAGAACTTGTTTTCAGATCGATACTTTTGTATGGCTGAGTTTCTCCCACATAAGAACTTGTCAGTCAGGGAGACCTCACACAAAACTACTAGCTCTCTCTGTAAATATCTGTGCTTGGTGTTGGTTATTTTCTTCTTCTTAGTCCCTGATGCTGCTTCTCAGAAATGGCTAGGGGGCTTCGTTCACTGATGAGGTGATTCTAGAGGCCAAGGGCTTCTTTTATTGGTAGAGCTTCAGTGTTTACAGCAAAGCCTGGCCAAGTCATGGTTTGACCATGTTCCAGGAAGCTCCTATGGGATGCTAGTCATACATGCCTTATGATTTCCCCCTCAATTATATGTTCCTGTTAAAAGCTGTCTAGGAGCAGGGTTGTTCCCCTGCCTTTTTAGGGGTCAGCTTGGCTTCCCAAGAAGGCTTGGGAGGAAGAGCTGTATGTGGTGAGGACTGTGGGTGTGAGAAAAGACAAGATATGTGGCTCAGGAATCATGGAAGAGTACTGAGAGCAATGTTTAGGAGCGGTCAGTGTGGATTTACCGTGGGTAAATCCTGCTTGACAAGCCTGTTTGATTTCTGTATTGAAACTACTTGATCCCTTGATGGAAGGAGAGCGGTAGGTGTCATCTGCATTGAGTTCAGCCTTCAACGTGTTGTGCTGTGGCATCCTTGTTTTGTGGTTTGAAATGCTGTAGCTTAGATGGGCGGACTGCTAGATGAGTGGAAAAAATGCCAGGATCACTGAACTCAAAGGGTAGCGCTTAGTGATTCACGCTCTTCCTGGAATCAGTTTACAGGTGTGATTCCACATGGGACCAGTTCTGGAACCCTTCCTGTTCAACATCTTTATCAGTATAATCTGGAGGAGGAGAGGGAATGCACGTCATCAGGTTTGGAACGATGTCAAGTGGAGGGGTGAAGAGCTGCCGTGCAGAGCGTATGGGACAGGCTGGAGAAAAGGGCTGGCAATGAGCTTGTGAAATCCATCCAGGACAAATTCAAAGACCTGCACCTGGAGCAGACTAACTCCTTGTGATGAGATAGACCGAGGCTGGCAGGTTACAGCTTCAGTGGAAAGGGCCTAGGAGTCCTGAGGGAAAGCGGAGTGAACGTGGCTGGCAGTGCTCCCTGGTAGTGATGAAGGACAGCAGCATCCTGGCCTTTGTAAAAAGGAGAATAGCCAGTAGGTCAAGAAAAGTTTCCCTTTACATTTTTGGGAAAAAACATGGAATGTTGTGTCCAGTGTTGTGTCCAGTATTCTGATGCCAGAAGGATGCTAATAAATGTTGATTTCAGCAGACAGGCACCAAATTGACAGGAAAATCCAGCACATGAGGAGATGCTGACAGACCTGACTGAGCTTGCTTGGCCTGCAGAAGAGAAAGCTTTGGAGGGATCTAATAGCAGCTTTTCAGCGCCTCTGAGGAGGTCTTCCAGATGATAGAGCTAGGCTTTTCACAGATGAGCTGGTGTGTGATCAGAAGGTGAGAGACAACAGGCATAAGTTGTATCAGGCCAAGTTCTGATGTGATACAGGGAAGTTTTTTTTCCCCTCTGTGAGGACAGCCAAGGGATATTTTGCAGTCTTCATCTTTTTAGATGTTTTCATCCCAAGAAAAGGGATGACTGGATACATCTCTGAGCAATCTTATCTGATCATGTAGCAGACCCTGCCTTGGCAAGGTTGGACTAGACACTTCCTAAGATCCCTTTCTGCTTGAATTATTCTGCAATTTGGCAGTTCTGCGTGCCATGATATTGCCACACAGGAAAATTGGGAGTGCGTTCTCTCCACAGTTCGACAGGGATACTGTTTTGTAAACAGTCTGTTGTGACACTGCCCTTCTTGGGTGTTCCTGGCTTGATCACCTAATAGGTAGGTGGATGTGGGTGACATGAATGTGTTTCTCTTGTAGCACAGTGTAGTACAGCAGTGTGGACTTGTTGTAAGAGAGATTTCTACCCCTCAGCTTCATTCGTTCATTTGTCTTTGTGTTGCAATTCATTTTATGTTTGCTTCCAACCTAAGCTGATGTCTGCATTATCCATCCTGAGAATGTGGCTGGGAGCAAGAGACCTGGATGAACCTGAAGCAGCTGCCTTAAAAAGAAACCTTCTGCTCAACATCCCCTGTCTTCTTTTTGGGCTCCTATAGAAGAGAACTAGGGAAATTTGGTTTCTGCTTTGTAGCAGCATGGTTTGCTTTGGCATGTTAGATGTTAATAATCTTTATAGGATTCCAGACTCAGTCAATTGCCATTAAGTATATGCTAATGGTTCTTTGGAGCCTGGATCTAAGCCACCATCCAGTTCTGTTGCACGCTGTGCAGGTATAATGTCTCTCCCCAAAGAGCACGAACTCCAGCACAAAAGCCTAACCTGTTTATGTGGCTTCCAGTAGGATATACAGCTCTGCTGCTGAGCCCTGCCACGTTGGAAGCAGGCTTCAGTTCGGGCTTGCCTGAGCTGACTCATCCCCTTTGCTGAGCCAGTTAAAATGCTGGCAAGAATTGTGCTGGGAGACTGTCTGGCTGGGAGATCCTGGCCACGGCTTGGGATATCGACTGTGTGTCAAGATAGGCTAGTCAATTGGGCCATACTCAAAGGAGGCACGTATCACTAAATGTCCAGTGCCACTATGATGCTTTTGCAGATGCTGAAAGTCAGCCTGTCGCCTGTGTTTAAAACCTTCTGCTTTGGGTTTAGGCTCTGGGACTCCTTTTCTGCTCCAGGTACCACTGTCACAGCTCAGCTGAGTCTTTTTGTGTGTCCCTGTGATGGCAGTAATGTTGTCTGTGCCTAAAGCAAATGTGCAACCTCAGTCTCACAGCTGATGAGCCTTGCTACACGGCAGCACGGTCCCTAGTAAGCCTGTTAGAGGTAGGGTGTCTGCTGCCTGGAAGGATCCACAAGCTGCCCACAGTAGGGGCTGCAGAGTGACACCAGCAGTGAGTTTGCAGTAGGTCTTCAGCTGCTCTGTGTTGTCTTCCAGTGAGTTTCTCTGTTCTCCATTCCAGAGGGTTTCTGGCCCTCTGCCATTTGCTGCCATGTTTGCACCTTGCCTTTCTTTCTTATTTTGCTTCTGGTATCATCTTTATGTGCTTTTCCTTCCTTTTCTCCCACCAATCTGCATCTATGCCTAGTCTCTCATTTGTCCTTTTCCTATCTAACACCTTGTCCTATCGTGTCACCTTCTTACATCTCCTTGGGATTTCTCAGCTCCTACCTTCAGACACCAGCTCCCTATCACCCTTTCCTAGTACCTGTGTGTACATTTCTGCCCACAGGGAAGGAAATTGCTGTGATTCATTTTCTTTATCCCCATCCTTCTTAGCCCTCTTGGCTAGTGCCATGGGGATGCCTGTAGTGACTACAGATTTCCTTGTAGAAGCTCTTTAACAGCAACAACACAGTTAATTCTGGCTGGCTGCATTACCTGAGAGCCCTCCAGATATTTTTCTCCATTCTCTTCACTGTTTGGCTGGATGCATGGTCTGCCCTTCCTGCCTGTGTTCTTGAACAATTTGGGAAGAGAGCTATTTTTGAGCAAAGAATATTTTATTTGAAGACAAGGGTAAATAAAGCTCTTGGACTGCATAAAATATTGGGAAGGAACGCATGTTTGAATGTGACCCTGAAATCTTTAAAGGAGGAATTCTTTAGGGCTATTTATTTCTCTGCATCTCCTTTCTGTGTTGTAGCCTAGCACAGAGTTTTTACCTTGTTGAGTTTTTCTTTACGTACTAGTTTTGACAATATTCCAAAGGCTAAGAATAATGTCAGAGTTGCTGTGAGCTTCCCACACAAGGATGGTAACTGTGTGCTACCCAGAGGTCATTTTTCTTTCAAAGTATGCAAAATACCTAAAACAGAAACTTCATTGTTTAGCAATGCTGAGATACAAGCTAAATATTTACAGTACAACTCTGTGGAACCAGGGCACATCTGTCTGCGGTGAGATCATACTTTGCAGATTTCTCAATTAGTAGTAATACAGCAGCCACAGAGGTGAGGTTACTGGCTTCAAAAGTTATTGTCCCAAGAGTCATGTGTGTGCATATGGAAATCTCAGATCTTACTCTTCATGCATTGTGCATATCAAATGGAAAGGCTGAGTTTAAATTAAATCCAGAGAATAAATGTATTGGTTCCTACCGCATTCCTTCTTGTGCACCACTTGGCGGTTGTGAAGTCTTTGAGTGCTCTAATCATCTTCACGCTCAACTTTTTGATCTTTAGTGGGTAAATGCTGAAATAGTCTAGAGTGTTGATTAAAAAAAATAATCTTAGCTTTGTCAATTTTTTTCTTCATCAGGTAGTCTTTAATTACGATATATTTGAGTGTAGATTAACGAGACACCATCTACCCAATATTAGATTTTATGATTGGCCTGTGTGTAAATATTCTTCTAAGGCATTACGTAGTTAACTTTTATGAAAGCACACATTGCTTTACAAAATTAACAGACTAAAAGGAAATTTAATTAAAAAGCATTATGATATGGTTGAATTCCTTATGGGCTCACATCAGCATGCAAAGTTCTGTTTTACAGTGCTGAGAGAGTAAACATTTTTAGATGAATTAGATTTCTGCGATGGGGTGTGTCATTCATTACAACTGAGTATGTCTTAGGTACCTGGTTATTTGCTACAAAGCAACGCATCAGGACTGGCTGCAAGCATAGATTCAAGCTGCTGTCTAACCGGTTCTCTCCTATACTTTTACTTGCTTGGAATTATAAATATTTAAAATAAGGGAAGAAGAGATTCAACTCCGAAGTTGGAAACAATGACATGTTTGCAGTGGAGAAGTACTGACCCTCTGCTGAGATATATGAAGTGCTTTCCTGACTTTCATGTGTACTGTGGTTCTGTAATGTAGCTAGTTAAGCTGTGTGGGTTTTGCTCGCTTCTTGAGTGAGGTGGATTTCTCTGAAGATCACAACATTGTCTAAGTGTTATTAGAAATTACAGGTTCACAACTGAAGCCACCTCCTGCTAAAACTTTCCTATTTTAGAGGTTCATCCACAGGGAACAGTATGCATCTGTGATGTGAAGTGCAGACACAATGAGCTTTATGCAGCAAACGTTTTTGATTTGTTAGGTGATAGACTTAGGAAACAAGCCAAAATGGCAAGAAACTGTAGAATTATCATGGAGTCAATACTCATGCAAGTCTTTTAAGGAAAACTTTTGTACCTCTGCCATGGTTTCAAGATTTATTGGTGAAGTATGGATAGAAGCTGTCTGTCTCCAGCCTGGAGTCCGAGATGTGCCAGACCAAAAGGGTGCACAAACTGAAGTCTGCTCGGTCTGAGGGAGAGCATGTGTTTGCTGCAGCTCCCAAGCGCTGGCTGGTTCTGGTGTCGTGCAGATGCTTGCGGAGCAGGCTATGTATAGCCTTCCTCAGGGACTTCAGCTGTTCATTGCAGTGCTGAAAGATGTGTTTCTTTGTATTGGAGTGCAGCATCTTGCCTGTCTGAAGTTTTGAGTTGTTTCACAAACAGGTTTGGCTTTGTTTCGTTGGAGGCTGTACAAAGAAGAAAGCAGGAAGGAAATAATGGCTGAAGCTGAAATGCATTTTTGAAGGTTTTTATGAGATGTGGGCAGGTCTTGCTAGACCTCCTGCTGAGCTGGGCAAACCAGTTTGCCCAGAGGAGCTGAGTTTGGCAAAATAACAGGAACAAGGTAACTTTCTGGTACATAAGTCTGTCTGGAAAAGGAGATAGCAAAAAAGAGAGTCCGTTTGGGAACTTCAAGCTGACCCTGGCTCCTGCTTGGGGTGTGAGAGAGAGCAGGCATTTCCTGGTGGGCATAGCAAACCTTTGGGTAAAGGAAATGCATGTGAAATCTGCACAACCAATTTCAGTTATCACTTAAGAAAATCAGTGCTCCTCTAGTACAAAGAGGGCCATCCGCTAGTAGCTTTTACTACTCAGTGTTGCTCACAGAGCCCTTGAGGGAGGATCTCCAGGTTCTGGACTTGGCCACCTATGCTGTGTGCAGCTGCTGATGTACAGAAGGATGGTGCCCAGGGCACTAGGGACTAGGGAAGCAGGGTCGTTCTGGCATGCCACCCCAGTGGGGAAAGCCACCAGCTACAGGGCACGAGAGGAGAACGAGGAAGAGTCAGGGATGCAGTCGGTTCCAAAACAGAAACAGCAGCATAAACAGAAATACCATGGCAATAAGAAACTTTCCACTCTCAACTACATGGAGCTGAACTTCTGAACCTTCACTGTATGTACTACATCTTTGGTCAAGAGCGGATTTATAGTACCCTAAAAATCCATCCTTATAACAGCATCACATGGGCCAGTGCCTGACTAGATAGCATACTTGCCAGTTTTGTCTGCCTGGATATCCCTTTCAGGCTGCTTCTTCCTGCCAATTTAGTTCACAAAAAAAAGAAATAGGGCAGGAGCCAAGAGACGTGTCTCAGCTTTTCAGACAAACAAAACATGCAAAAGCATTTGAAATGTAACTTTGTGCTATTTTTGTAGAACAGCTCCTATTTCCAACCCTCACCATGTCATAAAGATATCACTGTTTACTGTAAGAACTGAGTTTCACATTTGTTTTGTGAAATGTTTTTTTTTGGTGTCTGAAAGATGTTGCTCAGTCAGTAGCAGACAACATTAACTTCACAAGTATTCAGAGTTCCCAAATTACAGTATCCAGGTGTTTTTCCTACAGTTGAAACCACTATGCTGTTCATATGTGTCACTTGCAAGTACACACATGCAATGTTTCTCCTTGTTATGCTAATCAACCTCATTACTGGATAATGAAAGCTCAATATGAATTTGCATTTTAAAATGTAACCATACTTCTGCCATGTATACTTCAGAATGTGATTTAATACATTTGCCCAATTTTGGTAATAATTGCTGCCTGCCTACTTTGCCTCTGAGAAGAGGAGCAATTTGGAAGTGTTCTAAGTCATGAGGAGAGATTGTAAAAACAGCCAAAACAAAGTGCTGTAGAATATTTTCCTTGTCCGACACATCTCTATTCTGTATGCATAATCTTTTTGAAGATTACAGCTCCTTCCTGTTGTACAGTTGCTTTAAAGCAGTAAGCACTGCCAGTCACATGCCTAACTGGCTGTGTTGTTACAAGTCGAGGTTTGAATGCATGTGATCTACCTGCTTTAGTAGGGATTCCCTGTAATTGTTTTTGCAACATTTTTCTGTAATGCTGCTGTTCAAATTCATACAGGAGCTGACTGCTATGTGTGTGCACTGTGATATTTGCTTACTGAGCTTCCTGATACAGGGAGGTTTGTTCAGCCTGTTCCCCGCTAGATGACCTTAGCAGCAATAATCCATCCACAGCTGGGGGTGTTTGTTGCTCCGCGATGAAGAAGCAAACCTCAGAGGGCAGTGAGTGAATATGGAAGATGGTGTGGATAGCTCCTTTCACTGCTTCTGTCAGGATTCAATTCTTTAATTCTTTGAAGTTATAGATACGTAGAGTCTGTAAGTGTGGTTTTTATAGGAATGAGGATGCAGACCTCGTTAGTATGTGCTTTGTTAACAAGCCATATCGCTTTCCTTGGCATCACAGAGTTTGTGAGAGAAAACTTTAAAAGTGTGCTTTGCCCTTTTCATCACTTTGTACTCTAGCCTTTCAAGACAAAAGCCTTGTGGTTGCGTTATATAAGTAGAAACATTTTTAATTGATCACTGTTTGCCAGCATTTCTGATGTGGGTAGATGGGTGTTACCTGTCTGGAAGTACACTGAGATTGCTGTTCAGATGATCCATGTAAGCTGAGGCAAGCTGGGTTCGCAATGTTCTCACTTGCTTGTTGGCTTCATTGTAGAAGGTGACTGAAAGCTTGTGTTGTGGGTTTATGTGGCAAGGCTTTGGTGGCGGCAGGCTGTAGGGGTGGCCTCTGTGAGCAGAGCCCAGCAGCTGCCCCATGTCAGAGCAGAGCCAGCTCCAGATGGCTCCAAAAGGGACTTGCTGCTGGCCAGAGCTGAGCCAGGGAGAAATGGTGGTTGGGCTTCTGGGAGAGCAGACTGAGGGAAGGGAAAAGACTGCTGTGCTAGAGCAGCTGGGAGAGAGAATTGTGAAAGCGTGAGAGAAGCAGCCCTGCAGCCCCCAGGGGAGTGCCGCAGGAGGGCAGGAGGTGCTGCAGGCAGGCAGCAGCAGTTCCCCTGCGGGCTGTGCAGGGAGAGGCCCCTGGTGGAGCAGGCTGTCCCCCTGCAGCCCATGGGTCCCACATGGAGCAGATCTCCACGCTGCAGCCCCCACATGGGTGGAGGAGCCCCCGGTGGAGCAGGTGGATGTGGCCTGGAGGAGGCTGCGGCCCATGGAGAGCCCCCGCAGGAGCAGGCCCCGGGCCGGAGCTGCAGCCCGTGGAGAGGAGCCCACGTGGAGCAGGGGCAGAGAGGGACCGAGAAGGAGTGGTGGAGACGAAGTGCTACAGACTGACCACAGCCCCCATTCCCCCGTTCCCCTGCACCACTCAGAGAGAGAAGGCAGAAGAGTGTGGATGGGGGGAAGGTGTTTTAAATTTCTTTCCTTTGTTTCTCACTTCTTTAGCTTGTTAGTAAAAGGAAATAATGTTACTAATTTCCCTTCTCTGACTCTGTTTTGCTCATCACAGTAATTCTTGAGTGATTTACCTGTCATTATCTCAACCCTTGAGCTCTTTGTATCATATTTTCTCCCCCTTTTTCTTTGAGGTAGGGGAATGAAAGAGCAGTTTTGGTGGAGCTCAGCTGCCCACCTGACTAAAACCACCACAGCCTATCTTCATTACTGCAAGGGGTAGTTCAACAGCATCATCTCTTCCAGAAGAAAACACCAATTGTTAATATAAGCATGGGTTATTTTAACAGGATTTGGAAGGGTATGGATTTTGTCAATGGAAAGGCAAGAGTTTTAGGGCTGTGTTTTGCATAGTTAGAAACACTTTAGACGATGCATCTAACTTGGTAGGTAAACCACTGTATCTTAATGTTGGTGGATGCATGTTTATTCTCCCTGGGAAGTATGAAGCTTCTCTAAATGCTACAGCTATGTTGGTCCTTATTAACCTTGCCTAGAGAGGTAATTATTGTGTATCTTGCAGCCCAATTTAATGGAAGTGAGAAACGGCAAGCATCTCCTTCTCCCTCAAATGACCAGCGCAGGCATTTAAGAGCACCTGGAAGAGGCTTTAAACCCATCAGACATGGCAGCCCAGAATTTTGTGGGATCCTGGGAGAGAGAATAGATCCAACTGTTCCACTGGAAAAGCAGATGTAAGTAAGCACAGCAATTGCTTTCTAGCTCTTTGCCTCCCCACTTACAAGAGCAGCAGATGTCCTAGATCCTGCTGTCCCACTCTTCTTCCTCTGCATCCCCTGCATTACTGCACACTTAAAACTATCCTCATTAATTCTACAAACTGTAAATAACTTTTTTGGGGGACAATATAAATAGGAACCTCTCATCTCAGGAACAGTGAATTTTGTCTGCTAAATCACATGCAGTTATTTCACTTATAACCATGTTGATTACCTTGCGTTAGAGAAAGGCGGTATGTATCACATACATCCAAAATGTACTTTAAAGCTGCATGAATTCTGTGTCTTTATGGCTGCATATCATCTTTCTAGTATCTCAGACATGCCTTGTATTTCACTGTAATACTGCTCTAGTGAGAGCCTGATGAGACCAGTTACAAAACTTTACAAAAAGAGTGTTATTTCTATCCTGTGTTGTCAAAGCTGAGGATGGTATTTAGTATCAGCTTTGTCAGCTCCAAACTCGAGTTCTGGAGAAATTCTGTGGAATATTCCATATCTCTTATCCACAAGGGTGGCTTCTGTCCTGCTTCATTTTTACCCTTCTATGAGGTGTTTGGACAGACTGGCTTGTGTGGTGGAGTGACCCACTGTCCTGTATCATACTGGATGTGCAGCCTCAGAAAGGGGGCCAAAAACAAAGAAAAATCTTTGTGTGGAACAATTTACAGAGGGTACATTGATACTTGTGAGCACTGAGTCATCCAGCAGATTCACACAGTGAAGTCAGGGACTTGTCTTTAATCCTCAAGACAGTCCCACTCTAGACACTGTCATTCTAAGTTTGGTGGAGAATTTATACTCAAAGGAGAGAGAGGACGTAATTTAACATGGGTGTTAGGGTGTTCTCCGTCAGAATACTTCATCTCTGAATGGTACTGGTATTGGTAAGATCAGTGCTGAATCCTTTTGCACTTCAAATCCTTGGTCGGAGAGAATCCCCTGTCAGTTGAGTCTGAGAGAAGGTGTTTCCTGAAGTTCTTTTTCCTTTGATGTACTATTTTTACATGCAGTATTTGGAACCTTAAGCTTGAAAAAGAGATTATCTTCCACGTGGTATCATGTTACACCTACTCAACCTCAGCCTTTGAGGCACCTGCTCATTGACAAAGGGCAGACTTGTGTGCAACACAGGAAATAGTGACCAATATTGTGAAATCACTTGCTGATACTACAGATAAATAACTAAAGGCTATACACTAGACTGCAAAATTTGGCCCTCAGACTTGAATACTTCCAGACCACCATAACCCCCCAAAAATACATTTAAGCCACTATGGAAAGTTAAGCATCTGTTAATTAACTTTTGACTCATAAATGGATTGTTGTGTAGATCTGTTATAGGGTAACTGCAACTTAGAGGTGGAGACTGCAGAGTTGGTTTTGTTTCCTCTAATTATTCAAGTGGTAGTCACAATATTATTTTTAATTCTTCATTTTGTAGGATCAAAACTGAAATGAATGTCCAGTTAACAGTAACTGATCAGAAAATTAATGAGTGGATTTATTGTACCTTTGATTATTCGTAATAGTTCAAAATGCTTGATTTTTTTAATAGTATGAGATTTCTTCATGGCACCATGCCATCTTTTCTGTATAAGAATGGAATCTCTTTTTTTGTAGAGAGGATCTACATGAAAAGTAGCGTGCAAATTAACAGGTGAATTTCTAATATGTCGGAACCTTCCCAAACAGGCAGAAATTCCAATGTGTAATATGTCAAATTACTCCTAGTTGCTTGTGATTAAGGAGTCTGTAACCATAAACTGAGTAACTCATGGACACAGGGGAATTGAATGAATTTGTTCTGCTTCCTCCACGTAACAGTGAAAAAAAGGAAAGTGTGCTCTGCCGTTTTGTATGTTCTATTGAAAGTGAATCCCTCCCTGCTTTGTATGCAAGGTCTGGTGACTTCCTGTTTTGCTCTGACCAATTCAGAAATGGAGTAGTGCTGTGCATCCTGTGAGCTGTAATAACTGATCACACCTACTGCATAACTGATACAGCTGTCCTGTTTGCAGTGGAGCTATGACCCCATAGCATCTGAAATCTGATCATAAGCAAAGCAAGAGATGTCAGGAAGAACATCAGTAAAACACCATCAGGATGCTTTCAATTAGTCTTGGAAAGTGTGTGATTACGTTTCAGTTTTGCTTCTAGTTTTGTATTGTGTGCCTGTGCTTTCTGGGATATCTTAAAAGATATGTTTGTCTTCAGGCTGTCATGTCCCATGCTTTTGCACTGGTGTGTTTTACAAGTTGTTATTTCACAGTTCTGCGATCACATAATTCACATTTGAATCTTTGAACTTTCTGAACAAATACCTATATGTTGACATTTAAAAAATAGACACACCCAAGGCAAACAGCCCCGGTACAGTTGAAACTGCAAATTAGCCAGGAACTTTAAACTGATTGTAGCACCATGCTTATCTCAGTTAGCTGGAACAGGAGCAAGCCGAATGTCCCATTTACATGAGCATATGATTCACAAGCAATTACACTTCTCGATACTGCTGTTTACTCTCAGCTGTAGCCAGAACAGCTTCCAGGCATTGTTTCTGAATCAGATGTTCTCCCATCAGTTGTCTTCATACTTTGCTGTTTTTCTTCTGACTGTTTTGAAAGCTGGCTTTGTTTCCTGGAACCAACTCTGCATTCTTTTTCCATGAACCTCTCTGCCAACCGGGGATCACCAGGCCCAAAGAATGTACGAAGTACTTCTCTCTGAATATCAGACTCCATTTATCTCCCTGATTTGGGCTAGGTCATATTTTCTTTTGGTTTTACTTGGCCATTTAGGAAGAAAACAAATAAGAATGATTTATAAACAATAGGAATAGTTTTTAGCATCTCTCAAATACATATTCTGATTGACTCTTAGTATTCATATTCTTCTTCACATTCAGAAGACTGCCTAGTCCTTAACCTAGTCTTTAAATTGCTTGTCGAGAAATACTCTTCAGCAGTAAGTAACTGATGAGGTACAGAGGGAATGTTGCCTGAAAACATCTACATCTGTGCGTCAGTGTTACTTGTAATGTGATAGAGCTGTCAGGGTCTCCCTTTCAAGTCTGTCTTGAATATACAATAGTAAAACCCTCCTTGTAGCTTTCTCTAATACAGACTTCAGTTGTAGCCAGGCACAGGATGAATTTTTCTTCTGAACACCAACTTTCATTTTGCACATTCACTAGCTTTGACAGCGGAGCTGACATTGGGTCAAGATAGTCAAAAGCATGACTTCTGTCAAAAGAGCCTCTCTCTTTATTCACTTTCCTCCTAGTTGGAATGTTTCTCTTAAAGTACGTTAAGCAGATAAATGAATTTAGAACAAATGGAAGGAAACTGTTTTGCACATGGCGAGTCAGTTCCTGGTAATGACAGGCAAAGAGCATTTCTGTGGCATGCATTATCCTGCTTAGGCAGTGTCATATCGTGCTTCAAAGTGCATTTTCCAGTTGCACGAAGGGGGAGATCTCCCTCAGAGATGTGATTGACCCTGTGCAGGGCCAGGCACATTACATGGCTGGGGGAAGGGTCAAAGCATTTTGAATGCCAATACAAAAAAGCACATACTGAGAAGTTTATTTGCATTGGTCAGTTTAGTAGAGGACACATCTCTCCTTTCCCCATTCCCTTTCTTCCCTGCATACAAGGACCACATCTACTATGCAGATTCTCCAAGGATTTACTAAAAGCACTCAAAGTTGTCATAACCAAGTTTAGAACAAGTCTTTGTTAATCTTCATGTTGATTAAACAGACATTCTTATCAATTTCCTCCTTTCTCAATGTTTTTTTAAGTGATATTTTTCACTGTAAACTGTATTCTTCTGATATGGTTTTGTTTGCTTTTTTTTGTGTGTTCTTTATTCTTTTCTATGTAAATTGAAATACTGATATGTCGAAGGACTAAAATCAAGTAAATGTGTATTGTGGATCTCCTGCTTGCAAGATAAAGGTCATAACTTGCTGCTCTGGGTGCAAATTTCTTACAAAACTATGTACACCAGTTCTGTCACATGCTGTCCTAATCTGATTTTTTTCTTTCATCTGAGAGGCCAAGTGGAAATGTTAACCTCAGATAAGGCAAACAACATGCTTTTTATCTAATGCATTAGATCTTAAAGATGTCTGTGTGGTATTAACCATTATTCATACCTTAAAAACAAAGTAGTGAAAGCAGTATGAGTTGGAAAATGTGTATTAATATCTTCTTTTTTCCTAGATGGTATCATGGAGCAATCAGTCGGACAGATGCAGAAAACCTGTTACGTCTATGTAAAGAGTGTAGCTACCTTGTACGAAACAGTCAAACAAGCAAGCATGACTATTCTCTTTCACTGAAGTAAGTACTTGCCAGTATACATAATATTTGTAATTTACAAGCCATAATTTCTTTGGTGCAAAAAAGAAAAATTATTCATTCTGTTGCTGTGCTAATTCAACTCAGAAGGGCACCCAGAAGGTTTGAGACTGTCAGCCCCCGTGATGTATAGTGACAGTCACTGAATTAGGACCTTAAATTTGGGTGTGTTAAGGGACTTTTAGTCTTCCTGTGATGTCTGCTTAACTAAATAAACTTGATCTTTTTTCTGGGTCCGATTTGAAATGCTCTGCTGCTTCTGCTTCAGGCTGAATTAGCAATTGCATTGTTTAGGGATTTTATTCCTTTTATAAAAGAAGCTTCACATATGGAAGGAAGACTTTGTGTGGTAGAGCTGGATGGTATTGGTACAATTCTTGAAAGTAAAAAACCTAGAATCAATGCTGGAAGATCTGCACAACTGGGAAGTGCTCATTGTTCCGGTCTCAGTGCTGTTATTTGCCTCACCTACCTTGGCTGATCAGAATATATTACAGATACTTGCTTCAGTGTATGCTCATCTGCATTTCCAGCAGAGGAAGTTCTCAGGCTCCCAGGTTTTCAGTGCAGAACAAGAAGGCCTTTCACCATCATATTGGCTGTACAAGCGCAAAGAGGACTGTTCCCTTGCTTTCCTTCTTCCAAGATAGGGTCTGATGTGGAACCTATCTTCCAAGTAGGAAATAAACAGACCTATCACATTTTACAAGCACTGCTCCTGATAGTTTGACTTTTAAACAGTTTCTTCACAGAGCTGTTCTGGAAGCACATTTTACTGCTTGGATAAAGTAATACTTGATGGTAACGCTTTCAGAGGTGGTGCCAACCTATGTACGTTCTTAGGTTCATTAGAAATAAGGGGCCATGTCTGCCCTACCCTGTTTTATGCAGATGATCTAAACAGTAGATTTCAGATTGGTTTTATATCCCCATTTTTGTTTAAATTCTGTTTAAATATATATTTTGTAGAACTTCTTTAAATCTCAATTCCTGTGTTATGTTGTTGTGGTCTCTCTGTGCTGAAGAGTCCTGCCTTGAACTGGAACACACCTGCTTTAGAAATGTGGTTCAGCTGCAGTTGACCCCTTTGTCATTTGATCTGTGTGTTCTCTAATGTAATATTTCTCTAGTTACTTGCAAGCACTGGAGGCTTGATGGCACATGCTTCAGATATATATAGGCTTAAATTTTCCTCTTCGTATTCTGAAAGTCTTGAAATACGGCTTTTGTTCTTGAAGCATGCCACAGTATATCACTTAATTCTTGCATTAGCATGGTGACTCCCATTATGTAACCAGTGCACAGATTTAAGAGAAAAAGATGAGAGCATATTCTTTTGAATCTGCTGCAATTCTTAATTATCTTTTCTTTACATCACCTTTCTCTTTATTTTCTCTGTTTTGCTAGTTTAGACATCTGGATGCTGGCCCTTCATGTCCCTGTAGTGTGTTGTATTTCAGGATTTTCTAAACCAGATTTCCTGATGGCACTTATCTTAAATCTCCCCATAATAAGACAATAAATAATAATTTAATAATTAAATAAGACAGCTCAATAATAAGACAGCTAAATAACTTAACTCCAATCTGCATTTTCTGTAGTGTAAGGAAAGTGGTTTTGGTACTTTCCAGCTCCCCTTCCATACATTTGTCAAAACCAGTGCCTGCCCTGGCCTCCTGATGCTGTCTACTAGCTGTCTATCAGCTCCCTGTGATGTTGATCATTCTTCCATGGCTCCTCCAGAACCCGCAAAATCCTCTTAAGCCCATGGTATTGTACTTAGTGTTCATGTCTTGTCCATTAGCCATTTTTCCTTTTTTTTTTTTTAATGAGCTCTTTTGATATCCAGCAAATGCAAACAATGTTTTCTCTCAAAGTATCTAGTTAAATAAAAAATAACATAATTTAACCATATATGCCAGTTACCATGAAAACTTGCTTGCTCTGCTAGCAATGTGCGTAAGTTTTACTTGCCATCTCGCTGACCATTACCATCTGTAGACCACTCACAAAGTTCATGTTCAGTGTTGGTGTTCACTGGCACCTGATTGCTTCTCATTGCCATAAGGTTCTCTTCCCTTTCTTCCCCCATTCAGGACACTAAATGTATAATTCATTGTTCTTTTTGCATCCCCTCTCAAGGAAGATGGTTATTTAAAAAAAAAAAAAAAAAAAAAAAAAAAAAAAAAAGTAAGGCTTTAGATAGTTTTGGTAATGGAAGAATGTTCATTAAGCTCAAAAAGCTGAGTTATTAGACAGTTTTCAGGTTTCACTCACAATCCTTTTGAGGAAATGTTTCAGCCTGGTTTATCACTAGTTTTAGCTGTAGGAAACTACCCCTTCAAAGTGCCAAACATATGCTGCTATTTGGGGTTATGATTCTTTTACCCAGAGGCAACTGATCAGTCTCTGATGAGGTTATTTTGCACCCCTCTATCCTTAACTTGAGGTCATACAAATCTCTTCATTTCATTGCCATGTGATCTTACATCCTTATTAGCATTGGTCTTGCAGGACCTCTTAATCCCTACATCCTTTGTTGAAATTTGAAATGCAATGTTTACCGTTTATCGGCAAATATATCGTTTCTATAATATGCAATTTTCACCTATTTCCATTGAACTTCCTCTGAATTTGGCACTAGCTATGTTTCCTTTTTAATATCTGTTGTTCTCCCCATTGTGAGCTTTAATTTCAAACTCATTTTGTGTTCTGGTGACGTTTTTTTGTTGTTGTTTGCTGTATATTTCCCTACCCATCCCGTCTCTGGGCATTACAGCAAATAACTGTTTTTCTTGATATCCTTCCAAGTGGTAGAATTCATGAGCATGAATAGAAGTGACTGTCATGTATTGCTGATGTGCATTCTGTTACATTGGGTGTCTAGTTTAAGTCTTCCCCTCTGTAATGATGAGAGATTTCAAGCCCATGTGTTTTTTTCACAGTTCTGTTGACTCAAGTGAATGGACTAAGAAGTGTATCAGTGGGGCTGACAGTGCTCAGATGTCTTTGTGCTTGTCCCAGTGCCCCGTCTTTTAGTCAGATTTGAGACGATCTGTTTCACTTCCCATTTTCACCAGAACAAATGTGTAGCTCATAAAGTGCTCAGTACAAGGTGTTCATGGGGTAATTGGCAGAATTAACCACAGACACAATGGTAATCAGCTATCCCTTCCTCAAACTATACTGAGGAAACGTACAACCTTGTTTATGCTGCCACAAGTACAATTAACTACTTCTTGCAGAAAAGAGCCCCTGGAACATTCAAATGCAAGGTTAAGTTATTAGTGGCAGGCAGATTTCCATCATCACCAATAGAACATGAGACTGGATCTCACATCACAAAAACTAAAATTGAAGTAAAAATAAAGGAGCTGCAGGCATCGTGCTGCTGGTGTGAGCATGCCTGAGGTTGTGTGTGGATGCTTTATAGCAGTGTCCTCAGTAATGCCAAGGCTTTGTAACAATGTGCTTGTCCTTCTACTGCTATGCAGAACATGATATGTGTTGCTGTACCAATCCAGTGTACCATCCTCTTACTGCATGGGGCTGCATCAGGACTTGCAAAAGAGCATGGTAAAAACAGGCTTTGCTCACTTTTCCTTTGGCAGGCAGGTTTAGGGGTGCTTGAGGTCTTCTGGAGGTGTAAGAGACTTGTAAATATGGAGGCTTTTGGATGTTGCTGGATGTGCACAGTCAAATGAAGTTCAGAACAATTTCAACATTAAATTGCTGTTTCATTTTATTGGTATATTTATGATGAAATGGCAAGTCCTGACTGCACTGCATCTGATAGCACACTATAAAGATACATGATAGTTATCAGGTAAGCATGTTAATAAAGCAGTAGCACAAAATTAATTGTCACCAGGCATATGTAATTTTTTTGTTTGTTTGTTTTCTTGCTTTCTTGTTATCAACTTGCAACCTTGTTATTTGTTACATTTGCCTATAATAATTTTGTTGGGATAAGGTTCTTGAATCATAGCTCTGGAGATAGTGAATGTGACAGTGGAAAAAATGAGCAGTTTTCTGTAAATAATTTGTGAGCATCCATGCTTGTGAGCATCCCTCGGCTTGTGCTTAAGCTTGCCATACATACTTGCCCCAGGTCCTGCTCTGGTATGGTCTGTGCAGTGTCCCTGTTTAGCATACAGTGTAAGGCCACTTTTTCCATGGATTGACCTCCCAGGAAGCAGTCTGAGATGCTAGGGGTAGAGCACAGGCCTACGCTAATGTGGGACTACTGGCTTTGAAGGTGACTACAGTTGTTAACTATTTCTTGCCATGATTTCAGTAAATTCATTGTCAAGTAAATTGAAAATGATTATAGGAGGTTGTGTCGGGATATAGACTGTCCTCAAGACCTACAGTTCTGTGATTATGTTCATAGTCATCATGTCCCATGGGAGCAGCAGCCAGGTATTTGATGTCTGTTTCTCGGAGGCTTTTGGACCACAAGTCTACTAGCCCTGTTTCCCCAAAACTGTGCCGCTGCTTCTGGTACCATTACAGTAACTTCTGTTTGATTTATTTATTTTTTCCCATGTAAGCTGCTTGCTGGATAATGTGTTACTCTCCACACTGTGCTATTTATTCTCTCTACCTGTGAGAGCATTTTCTTTACCTTGAAAATTAAGGGGTGTCCTGATTGCCAGCCATGTGCCATGGTGGTATGTTTTGCAGGAAAGGCTGGGGCCTTTATTGCTGACCAGAGAGTAGGTGTCATTTTCCCTGACATGTGAAGAACGGAGGTTCCTTCTGCTTGCAGTGTGTTATTACCTGCACCAGAATTTACTTGAAAGTCTCATTGGAGACATGTCTCTTCCCAAACGCTTTACAAGACTTTGGGAATACTCCATAAAGTTTGACTATAGCTTGATCTTTGTTCTTTTTCTTTCAGTATTACCTTGCTCCTGTGAGGGAGAGGGAACAAAATGCAAGTTACATTCACATTTGCCCAGCCATTGCTGTTATGTAGTACAACCATGTTCTGCTAGAACAAATAGAAAATAAGAGAATAATCCGGTGGGTTAATAAATAAATGAAACATTTCTAATTTGTAGGGTCTTGTCATGGTTGCAGTGAAGCAGCACGTTAATTTATCAGTAAAGTTTCCTTTTCACATATACATCAGTGCCAGAATAGGACACTGTTAAATAAAACTATAAACAGAGTGAAGGCTCAGTATTTTATTGCTATTGCCAGCTAAACAAATCTCTAATAATTCAAATGTACATTGGATGAAGTTGCAGCTGTCCAACTAGAACCACATACCAGAGCAACACATTTTAGAAAACAAGTATTGTCTTCCTCTTTCAAAAACATCTGCAACCTTTCTTTCCTAAGAGGATTTCTGTCAATAATAAGGAGCTGCAACACAATATTGTCACAAAATGACAGTGAGGCTGGCATGGAGCATCCGTATCTTTTTCAGGCCAGCAGGGAAGGAAGAATAGCATGTTTCATACTTGAGTTATATCTAAGTTGTGAATGGCTTCATGGACGACTCTTGCAACATCTACATTTATCCGTGAGTCTCTTGCAGAATGCCTGCAGGCAGGAAAATGGATAGCAGTTGATAAAACTGATTTTATGTGGTGAGAAGGAATTTGTGTTGTGTTTTTTTTTATATATATTATTACTATTATTATTATTAACTCAGTGACAAGTAGCTAAATTACAGGTCTGGGTGAAGATATAATCTTGAGTGACAAAAAACCATGCTTAGTGGGGCAGTCTATCACTAGGCATACAGGGTAGGGGACCCAAGAACTTATTTCCATCTGTGTGTTCGTGCTTTATCCTATTATCCTTGCATATTTTATATGACTCAGACTCCCTGAGCTTGCACCTCAGAGAGGCTGGTTCTGGACTCACTCATCTCCTGTGGTACCTACCTCTTTCCCCCAGAAAGAGGGGAAAGATTTATAGGATGTCCCCATCCTATAAACAGAAGACAACCAGTTACTGGGTAGACTACAGTCAGTAACTCCAGGAGTGTCTATTTTGTCTGTCCTGGACCAAGGTTGAATCCTCTGAGGCTTGGCTAGGTCTCCAGGACTGTAAAACGGTGCTGGAAAAACAAACAAGGTATTTAAGTGTAACAAAGAAAGACTCATAAAATTATGGACGACTGTCTGAGGTATGGGAGAGAAGGGAGTACTGCCCCACGGCTGGGCACAGACCCAAGTAAAACCTGTTGGTGTGCAGTCATTGGTCTCCAGCCAAAATGAAGGGGTTTGTGTTGCAACAGGAGAACTGGGATGCATACTAGAGTTGCATCTCAGAGTCCAGCTTGATTGGGTATTTTATGTGGGGATGCTCGGGTTGCCTCTGGGTACTGCCTTAGGCCTATATCCTCAGTTCAGCCGTATTGAAATGGAAGTTCAGGTGGCAGCAGCAGAGACCTAAAGCAATGGGTATGCTGTGACTGGTGTGACTATGTGTGGAATGTGGGAAAACAGTGCTGAAGCTGAAGGCTGTGGAGGTGGGCCCTCCAGTCTTGCTCTGTCAGTGCACTGGAGTAGATTTGCAAAATCTAATTATTAAATTTGTTCTTTGTCATCTAATTGTGGTACATCTTGCTGTCACTTTCTTTCACCCTTTCCTCAATTTTATTATACTTTAATGTTCTGAAGTGTATGTGGCTGTCTGTGGTCGGTGTCCTCCCAATACTCTGAGCATCCTGGCTGTGGTTCTTCACACTTGCTAACACGGGTTTGGCTGGTACAAGTATGGTGGCAGGCCTGAGAAGCTTCTATGTTGCTTTTACTACTTTTTTTTTTTTTTCTTTTTTCCCATGTGGACTATAAGCTTTTCACAACAATTTGTGTGCAGGGGATACAGTAAACCCTCTGGTGGGACGAATCTAGTGACTGTGGGCTCCCTTTATTTTTTATTGTTGTTGTGGGGGGTGGGGGGTTTGTTCTTCCTTTACACCCCTTTCCTGGTGTGCCTGTAACTGATAAAGCACACAGTTTCTATTCCTCAGACCATTAACCATCCTAACAGGCAGGCAGGCACATCAGGAGAGCTCCAGAAGCCCCAGTATTGGACAGGTATGTTATGTGAGCTGGAGGATGAGGGCACAGAGGTGATGATCTCCCCAGGATCAAGCAGTAGATCAGCAACAGGAGCAGAAGCGACATGATGTCTTATGGACCATCCACAATCCACTGCAATATGAAGAGGTAGTCAGTCTCCAGCTGGTTCTTACAGCAGATGGGAAAGTTGACATACATCTCAGCTCGTGATAGGGAGAGCTGAGAGGCAGGCAGAAGATCTGTTGACCCACGGGAGTGACTCCATGCAATAAAGTAGTACACATTTTTGAGGGAGAGATAACATCTATAGGGAAAACACTGGGGAAAATTTGAATTTATATAAACCCACATATGTACATATGAGTAAACTCACAGTATGTCCATGTTTTGTGCAAAGCATTTAATATTCAAATTTCAACTCCTGGCAAATTCTCTGATTTGTGTTGACAGCAAGCTCTTCCATGAATGTGGCTGACTTGTAAGATTATATATATGGTGATTGACTGGAAGAAGACTGTGAATTCCAGTGTTAAGCTTCTGGAACTGTGCTACTAGTGCTCTTGCTGCAAAATGTTTTTTTGTTTTTTTTTTTTTGTTTGTTTGTTTTGTTTTTTTTTTTAAAGAAAAATGGCATATTCAGGGACAAATAATAAAATGGACCTCTTTGTGTAATAATGCATAAATCATTCACATTAGAGAATAGAAAGATGAAGATTTAATTTAGTTTAAAAAAAAAAAATAACCCCATAGAAAAAGCTTCTCAAGGGTTTACTAAACTGCTAGCTACAAATGGTTCTCAAATGGAGAACTGAAACTGACCTTTGTAAAACGCAGTTCCAAACCTATTGGTACAGGAGCCAAAGGTACTTCTTGTTTCAATATCCAGGAGCACTGCTGCTTCCATTCTGGTTCATTAAAGCAAGGGTTACAATATCAGACTGGGTTGATACTGAAATCCAGTGAGTTACTTCTGTCTTCTGTGGTTGCATTGCTTGATTGATGACCCTGTGTTTTCCTTATTGTTTAGGCAAAAATGATTCTACTTAGTCATAAAAAATAGAGAAGTAGTTAATCAGGTTAGTGGGATGTGGAATTGCTTTGTGGGATGAGATAAGCTCTAGTAACCATGTAGGTCTGTATCTTTCAGATCATTCTTGGGCAAAAGATGCAGCATCTATCCCCATTTAGCTGTTGCTCACATTCCCTAGGCATTCATATTCACTATTGTATTTTAGGTGTGGTTGTGCCCCTCAGTGACCTTCACCAGCATGTATGTGTGAGTCAGCATTTTTTCAATTCAACATTGCACATTTCTGATATGGAGCAAAAGGAAGAAAAAAAAACACTGATTTTTGTATTTAGATGGTGACAGTGATGTAGAGTCTATTGTGTAGCGTCATGTTGCCAGTTTTGAAACAGAGAGGCAGTTCTGCTCTATTTTTTTTTGTTTGTTTGTTGGTTTTTGTTTTTGTTTTTTCCTGTCTGGCAAAAACAGAATAATGGGTTTTCCAAATTACAGCAATGTCTGGCAATGGAAATCTGTACAAGTATTATCTACATCTGAAAAGTTAGAAAGTGGTAGCACTTGCTCAATTTCATTTAATGTATCCAAATACTGCACAATGGAGAAGTCTTTGAATACCGTCTCCTCCAGCATTAGGAAAGCTTCATGTTCTGTGGTCTTTGAAGAGGGCCAGACACACGAATAGCGTGTGCCTTCAGGGCAGGAGGTGTTTGGCCCACTGATACTCTCCCAATCTTTCTGTAAACCTGTTTTTAATTACATAAGTCTAGGTAAAAAAACTTGAGACCCCTACTCATGGTGGCTGTGTCACTGTTGCCATTGAAACGCCCTGTCCTTAGTATTAGGTCTATTTTTTATTAGCATGTAGGGTGGTAGAAGAGGTGGAGGTAGATATATAGAGGCAAGAGGAGAGCCATCTCACAAGTATTGCAGGTGTTCAGGCACAACTCGTAGAGATACATCATGAACTGCAGCACTGGAACATCTCCCTTTGTAAGCTGTGCTATGTTTCAGCCTTGCTCAATGAAATTCAGCCACCTGCTGGGCTCTAACAGCTAAAGCAGAAGCAGTAGATCAAAAAAGTGACTCCTTGGTGTACAGGGCACCAGCAAGGCTGTATCTGGACACCGCAGCTGGTGTAAGAACCCCACATAAAAGAGAGAAGTCAACATGGGAGCAAGTCCAGAGGCAGAGCCACAAGCACATAATGATGTCGTAGGAGTTTAAATAATAATAATAATAATAATTTGCTGGCATTTTGGCAGTATTCTGCCTTGTAATTGGAAGGTTACAAACTTGATACTCAGTTGTGCTGCCTGGCAGGGATAAAAGTTGACTGCTTTCTCTAAAAATGTAAGGGGCAAGAGCCTGTATGGGTTCATTTGGCTAGAGCTCATTTAGACTGCATGAAAACAGCTGGCGGATTTAGATGGCTAATTTCTATCCAAATACTGGTAAGTGTGTTGGAAGAGGAAATCCAGTGATTTGACAGTGAATGAAGTATGCCTGCTTGATGGGTGGTAATGGCTCCTTTTCTCTGGAATGAATGGTGGGTAATTTCAGAATTAGTAGTACTGCTGAATGTTTATTTACTGTAATAAAAGTCTCCAGCCTGGGGTCCTGAAGAGTAATACCATATGTTTTTGATCCTCCTGAAATCTGCTCCAATATTTAAATTTGTCTCAAAACCCTGAATGCAATTGCCTGTAGCCCTGTTTATTTGCTGGTTTTGAGGCTGTTCTGGCCACAGGGGATATGTGGTATTCAACCCTTTACAAAGTTTTATCAGGAACTCAAGAGGCTCTGCCACTGTTCAAGTGGTTGGCTTATGACAATTTTCTAAGGTTCCCAGTGCTGACATTTAACAGTTTCAGTAAGGATCTGCTTTTTCGAAGGCCCTTTGCAATGCTGTACACCACGCCTGCTCTCCGTTTCCTGACTTACTTTTCAGTTTGGGGAAACGTGGCTACTTTTAAATTTTAGTTTAAGACCATTTTGCGAGTCAGCTAAATGGGCAAACTGTGAGTACAAGCAAGAATGGTCTTTGTTTTCTGTTCTGTCAGATAATTTCTGCATGGTCATTACCAGTGGGGGGAGAACAGAGCTGACCTCAGAGCCTTTTGTTTCGTTTGTGGAGGGTGGTGTGTATTGAAGCACTGATCCCAGGGGCTTATAAACAGGTGCGTGGTTTTCCCTAAATGGCAGAAGAAACACAATAAAAGCTGTTGTCACCTATGAAATTTCAGGATTGATCTGTAGAAGAGATTCTGTTTTCAAAAATTGAGAACTCTGGACAGGTAATAGTCTTCAGATCAGTGCCACACTTCATACCTTTTACCTAATTTAAAACGCATAAAATATTACTAGAAAATAACTGTTGTGACATAAATAAAATCCTAGTTCTCTCCTGTCAATTTAAAAGAGTTAGGGAGATTTTAGAGATTAGAGATTTTTCATAACTCTCTAAATAAGAAATTTAATAAAAGTATTTTAATATTTATTTCTAGACTGCTGTCAGTGTAAACAACTGATAGGGAGCAGGCTGTTTGCAGGCAAGAATTTTGCCACTTCTACAGAAGTCACAGAGTCGTAGAATAAGTTGTGTAGGAAAAGACCTCTTAAGATCATCTAGTCCAACCTTTAACCTAGCACTGCCTGGCACTACTACTAGACAGTAACAGTGGTTGCCAGATGCAGAATGACAGTGTCATGTGTTCTGTGCTTGAAAAATAGAAAAAAGCCAGAAAAAAATATACCCAGGTAAGCCTCTTGGCTGTCTCCAGTAAAGGAATTTTTTTTTTTTTTGAAGTGATCACTCATGTAGAGAAACAAAAAAAAGCTGGATTTTGTATCTTAGAAATTTTAATTTATTTCTTTGTTGCTGTAGGTTTCCATGAAATGTCAGTTTTGTTCAAAGTGACAACATAGCATAAAATTTTGAAACAGAAAACTGTTTCAGGATGGAAAACCAAAACATTTCCAGCACTGCTACAATGCTTTTTCTGATGTTATTGGAATGCTGTTTTTTTCCCTGCCCAACTGACATTTATTAAAATGGATGCCTTGATGCAGAAAATCTGTTCTGACAAAACAGCACTTTCACCAGCAAAACCAATGTTTGGAAGGCTTGGCCAGTTTTCCTGATTGTGAGCATGAATAATGTTTCATAGCTATTCACATTTTTTTGAAAAAAAAAATACTAGGTTTAGTATCCAATTAATATTTCGTGAATGCTCTTTTAACACAATTCAGGCATAAGATCAAACAAAGCACAGTCTGACGAGCTGTCTGCACAATCTCTGTTCCCATCCTCACTGGGTTTTGAAAACTGAAGGAAAACATGTGGGAAAGCTCTAATTCAAAGTCGCTTGGTTTTATGGTTGTGTTACAAAACATTTTAAACAAGGTGTGACTATTAGTCATATATCAAGGATTGTGTCTGTATAAACACCTGTCCTTGAGACTTCCAAAGCAGTTTGGTGCAGGGGTCAGTGTCTAAGAGTTTTCCTGTTCTACAATTGAAACTCATGGGAATGGTGGAAATAAGGAAGGAGTGAATATGGTTGGTAGTGTTGCTGTCACGTCACTGTCGCTGTTCTGTCAGCCTCAGTTGAACAAAAACTTGGGACGGAGCCATTGCAACATTTCAGAAATCCTAGCACGATTTGGAAGCCCCAGTGTTAAATGTGTTAAATGAGTTAAGCAAGTAAGGTTCCAGCATCTTTTGTTGCAGAAGTCTTGTGCGAGATCTATTTAAGGTCCTGGCTTTCATGAATGTGTGAATTTGGGATTGTCATTTAGGTTCTGCTCATTGTGTGGCAGGCCTGGCAGGCTCTAATAGTTATTGCTTTTGAAAAAAATGAGAAATCCAGATTCCAAAACCAGAATGATTTACTATCAGGGACATATTTTGCTTGTACGTGTAAAATTTAAGTGGATTCAAACAACACTTAGAAAACTAAGCAGAAACTGATTTACAGCCAGTTAAATCATGGCTCTTTTTCCTCATCTATCTCTGCTTTGAATTTTGCTAATCTCTCTGCTTACTAAGTTCAGGGCTTGAATTCAAAGGGCTTAGAGGAGGAGATGGAGGAGTATGACTTCCAGGTTCCTTTCTGAGCAGTGTTCCTATAATCTTCATCACTGCGCTAGCAGAAATAGCGTGGTAAGACAAGTGTAGACACATTCTGCCCATGCCAGTTACTGGGCACTGATTTTCTTCAAGCCAGGGCATACCAGGAACAAATGGGGAAGGATTGGATGTACAGCACAGCAGGATCCTTACTGGAGATGTGAACAGCTTCAACTACTTTACACTTGGAAGTGCTTAATTGGAGGGCATAGTTTCAAGGTGCTAAGCTGGCTTTCGAATAGAATAGCTCATTTGGAAAGGACCTACAAATAGCCAGTCCAGCTGCCTGACCAGCTCCTGCCAACTTAATCTGTTCTTCACTCTGGAAGATGAGAAGTAGCTTGTTTTGTATGACTAGCTGCAACTAGTGATGGCTCCGTTGGCTTACTTGGAATAAGGAAAGCAGGTAACAGGTTCACAAGGTAACTTTTGGAAACTTAAAAAGAGTCAGGAAGGGAGGGAGGAAAATATTTGAAAACATAATCTCCAGCTCCTTAATGACTTTTGCTTTCATCCAGCAGTAAGCCTGGAATAATGCTCAGTTTGAAGAGTTCTGAACATGCAGGAAAGTAGTTGGGACAGAAACTAAAACTCAGCCCATCATTAACAATATGTGGATGAATGTTGGCTGCAAACCCTAGCAGTCAGCAAATCAGTCCATTGTCTGAATGCCGTCAGTCCTTTTCCTTTGTGAACACGCATGCACGACATTGCAAAGCTTTGAAGTCAATTTCAGATAGCTGCTGCTTGCCTCTTCTACTCCTCCTCAGCATCCATACAGAAAAACTCAGAAATATACTTCTGTCTGGGTTTTGCTTTGTGAAAACCTCTTCGGACTGGGTTTTACTCAGTGAAAAACATTCTGCTTTTTCAGGAGGAGAACCCAAACCCATATAAATACAAAGGTAGAAACAGACTGGGATGTGGGTCTTTTTGTGCAACTATTCCACAAAAATAAATAAAATAAAATAAATTCTACCTGTATTTCAATCCACCTACAAAACACTACCAAGGGGAAGATCTGCAAAAGGAAAATCCAGTTTCTGACGTCTTCTAACTCAAAAAGCTGAAGAAGGAGCGTATGTGCTGATGGGGGGAAGACACAAAGGAGGTGGGACATGAGATAAGCATGCAGGTGGGGAATACCAGCTTTTCAACAATGAAAGCATTAGGCTCGCTGGCCAACTATTTCCTACCCATTTTCCAACATACTGCCTTGAAGAGAAAACCAGTGCCAGATGGAGGGATGTCAGAGATCTTACCGAATAATTATAGAAGATAGTTAAAAATGAAGATAACTGAAGGTAACTGAATGGAAGTAACCTGCGCAGTTTCTCATCTTCATGTGACCAGCTGAAAGATGAATCATTTGGGAAGTTCCACAAAGATCCCCGTTAGCAGTAATTTTAACAGAGGAGCTTTGGGGAAACAAAATCCCCTGGTGCGTCAGTCTCATGGAATTCAGCTTTCAATGGCTAAATGAGCTGAATGTCAGAGAGGGCTGCGGTGATGAAGTGGTGATATAAATGATGATTCAGTGATGGCAAGAAGAGGTCATTTGGTCATCAGCTTAATCCTCTTTCCCCACAAGTCAGTTTGCTTCACTATTGATTTTAACAACTGCAAGTCTGCCTCTCAAAAATCTGTAACAGACTGCTTGAAAAGGACGGATATGGGGTGAGATACCCTTGAGATTGGGTAGAAATCTCAGAAATTAGGGATGGAGCTTTTGGTCCTGTGAATACAAGTTTCATGTGGATTACATTAAGAGGGCTATTGTTTATGTAAGAAGAGAGTGGCCCCTCTACCTCCAGTCATATCAGTTTTGTATGCAAGGGTTTTTAAGTCATTCTACCATGAAAGGAATTGATTTAGTGTAAGTGTTGCTTGTATTCTTCATGAAAAATTCATTGAGCAATTACCAGGAAAAGTAAGAGGTGTAAGAGGTACCTATTAGCTGCAGGCGATAGGCACCAGCAGCTGCAGAATTACATGATGTATTATTAAATATCTCGCTTTTTAGGAGTGGATTGGTTTTGTTACTAAGGTCAATTTCATTAGCAGTATTTCATAGCCCTTTTGATCAAAAATTGCTTTTTGTTATGATAAAGAGCGACATCCAGCAGCGGTGTGTGTTGCATTGCGTTTCCTTTTCAAGATCACAGAGGTTAACGAGATGCGTTACCTGCTGGGGAGTTCTCTGTGATTGCAGTTCGCTCCTCAAACATGTTTTACTAAAGGGAGAAAAACGGGCAAGAAGGTTCTTCTTTTGATAAGAAATGGCGCTAGTCAAGCTGCCTTGTGCAGCATCGGTGTGAACCATAAACATGCTTTGGAGGAGTAATATAATCACAGAACCATTAGTGCTTGCCATACTTCAGCTGCTTTGCAGTGAAGGGGAAAACCAGCAGCACAAACATTCCCTTGTTTGTAAGCAAATGGTCTGAAGCCCTAACCACTGAATCAGAACAGTGCTCTAAAAGGAGTGAAGCAGTAAAGAGATGCTTAGCCCAAGAGAAATAGCTCCCAACTGGCCAGGGCTTTAGTTGGATGATGGAGATGATCTCCACTGTGTCTGGCAAGACCGAAGGAAGAAGAAAACAAAAGTCTAATCCCTTTATTATTCTAAAACACAAGTTTATCAGAAGAAACTGTCTTCCCTGCTGCCAGGAGTCAGTACTGTTCTTCTGCCCAGGACAGGATAGCTTGTCTCCAGGCATTTTTGTCAGACTAGGGTGGACCTGAACACAGGGCAACAGCGTGTCTACAGCCCTGTCCTAATTAACTGCAAAATTTCTCTGCATACGGTTGCAAGGTGTTGTCATTGCTGCTTGGCAAAGATCGAGTACGAAAAGTAGGAGGTGAGCAACTTGCATACAGTCTGCATCTTGTAGTATCTGCTGTCACCCTGGTTTGACATCTCACCACCTTTGAACTTCTCAGATGTCAAAACCTGCACCCTTTCAGGTCTCTTTCATAAGTGTTTTGTGCCTTGCTTGAGACAGGGGTAGATTTTATTGTGCTTTCTTATGAAATAATTGCACAAAGCATATTTTCAGTTTCAAGAAAATTTTAGTTGAGAGTCATGAAGTTTACTTGAAGGTTACTTCTGATTCTTTCATCTTTTTGCTTTAATATCCAATACGTCTAAATGTTTCAAATAAAAATGTTGTTAAACTAGAAGCTCAGCTTAGTGATTTCTGGAAATATAAAAAATGGTAAAGATTAAACCATAGACTTCTAGAGGACTCTAGAAGGAAGTGGACATGTGGAGGTGTGTAGTCATACCCCCTAATCCTAGCAGGACTTGCCCTTCAGGTTGATGAGTGCTTTGTACAGGCAAAGGTAGAAAACCTGTAAGGATGGAAATCTGACCTCTCTGAGCCTGTTGTGGTGTCCTCACTGCAGGACCCTAAGGAGTTGCTTTCTTCCACCAGGTGGCTGCACTTTTGCCACGCAGCCCGGGTTGCAGCGGGCTGTCTTGGCTCCAGAGGCAGACTGCTGGTCCACGTTCTGTGTCTTGTCCACCATGACATGGTTCCTCTTCTGGCACATCGAGCTGCAGCCTGGGTTTATTGTGTCCAAAGGCAGAAACTTTTTATGTGTCTTGGTCGAATTCCACAGGGCTTCTTTCCATAACTACTAGGTCATGTTCTTTTCCACTCACTTTCATGAACAATGTGGGAAATGGGCAAAATGAAGTGCTCCAGGCACTGTGTTCAGGACTTCAACCAGTGTGCCAAAATACACAGTCAGCAGGTGTCTTGAAGAGGAGTGTATTTCATTAAGTGTCTGTGTACAGGTGACAGGTGCCCCAGCATCAACTCTATTTCTTCTCAGTTGTGTTTTTAGCAAAAGTAGCCCGAGAAGGTCTCTAAGAGAGAGATGTTAGAAAAGTCCTGCTGACTTGCCCAGTGCAACACAGAACCTGAAGCTTCTGCTTTCCTTTTGGTAATGAAGGGGAAAATCAAACGGTGACCACTTGGCAGTGGTACCTTGTGGCACGGAGGGCAAGAAGGGCTGGCTGCAGGATGGGCTAAAGCCGAGGGGAAGCAGGAACGCCAGGGACAGAGCAACTCCGTGCAGGGAGTGAAGTTCCCCTTGCTGATAAGACACGCTGCAGCTTTCTCCTGTAGTGATTGTGTGGTGCAGGTGCTGGAGGACACCTGTGGGGATTGGAGGTGGTGCTGGGGCACAAACCCAGCACCAGGCAAAGGCGTCCTGTGCCAACATGCCCTTCACGTGCCTCTGTGAAGAAGCCTTAGGCTTCTGATATGCCAAAACCAATGGCACCCTTTGGTCCATAACTGATGTCTGGTTGTTAGGAAAATTAAATGTTCATAGCAAAAGGGAGGGGTAACAGGATTACAGGCTGTCCTGTCGCGTGCCTCTGGGCCGGTTCCAGGGTAAGACAGCATTGTCCTCAGGTCCAGAGAGTGAAGGTGCTGAAAACAAAATACTGGATTAGGTTGCCTGAGTGTTGGACTGCCCTTGGGGTTTTGCAGGTAACAGTCACTGTCTTTTGGAGTAGTCCTGGCCTGTCACCTGGTAACTGTTTTGTTCTCCTGCATCATGAATGAGCGTGTTGTGGTGCTGCCTTACTCCCCATACACAATCATGAACTAACACTTCGCTTTTCTTGCAGGAGCAGTCAAGGTTTTATGCACATGAAACTGACGAAAACCAAAGAAAAATACATCCTGGGTCAGAACAGCCCTCCCTTCGACAGCGTTCCTGAGGTCATCCACTACTACACCACAAAAAAGCTGCCTATCAAGGGAGCAGAACACTTGTCACTGCTCTACCCGGTGGCTGTGCGGACCCTATAATACCCTAGTCTCACCCCTTCCTGTGGATGGGAGGTGAGAGGTAAGCTGGGTTGCACTAAATCCATAGCCAGAATTCAGTGCTTGAGTCTTTGATGGAGAATGGCTGCCTTTAGACTCGGGCATGTGGGCTATCTACAGAATTGTGTATGGGACTGTGTGTATGGTAACCTTATGCTGCAGCATGCCCCTAGAACTGTGCTTCTGTGTAAGAGAGAGAAACCTTACTTTGGTGCAAAGGGAACAGATAGCCTTCCCAGAGCTTCTCTGTGAATGAAAATACTTCCCAACAGAAAGTTCTTACTCTTTGTTTTAAACCGAATCAACAAGTTCTTCTCAGCTGTAAAGCACCAGCAACGTTTGTTCTCTTGCTACCCTGAGAAATTTCTCCATGTGAAAGAGTAACCTGCCCTTGAGAGGGACACTGGGGTGTTCTTGGTGGACCTGAGAAGGAGCTTAGCAGGCAAGTCCTTGCAGCTCTGTGGTCACTCAGCTTGGTGGGGTTTGTTTTTTAATGCCCAGAGTTTATGCCAACCCCAAAGTTTCATGGGGTAGTCAAATACAGAAATCCTATTAGGCACAAAATCTTAACAGTTTTGTGACAGCAAGTCATGATCAATTATTTATGAATAGGGAATATAATTAAAAAGTAGCTTATTATATATTTTTATCCTTTTTTGGTACAATAATAAATCTATAAGGGTTACTGTCTTCATTTGCAAGTTTCATTCATAGATGCAGGTGGCTAATTCTGTTTGGGGAAGTTGCACCCTGGTGTTTTAAGTAGTTGAGAATGAGTCATTTTAATATGTGGGTTAGTATTTATGCATGAGGGTGGTCAAAGGCTTTTACAAGGCTTTTGTAGGCAAAATCTTCACTTGCTTATTTCATCTGGAGCAAACAGTTGTCACACTGAGGTAGCAGACTTACAAGTGTGTGTTACACTGCCCTTCCACAAGCTGGCCTGTACAGCTGTGCCAATGAGGATGGTGGTGTTCAGCAGAGCAGAAATTTGGCTTTCTAGTGTACGAGACATTCCTAAAACAAGGTCCCTTGACACACACTTTCTGGCCAGTGTTCATTTTCCCCACAGGCAGACACCCCTCCCCCCCCCCATTGTACTTTATTCACTGCCAGCAAGAAGCGCTGCAGAAGCTGCTCTCTACCTCAGTCCTGCCAACTCGGTGCCCATCCACTTGAGAGATGTTTGGTACATGCTCTGTGTGCTCGTTGAATGCGATAAGTGAAAAACTGTAATTGTGCAAAAATTGGAACTGGGGATTCAATAGCCTGCTAGTCATCACTTTTGTGCCATCTCCCACCTATATCTAGAGTGTTGTGCATTAACCTATCGGCTGTTATAGTAGCAAACTGGTTTCATGCAGTTTAGGTATTCTACGGACTGCAAAAGGACTGTGAAATTGTGTGTTATTTAATTCAGCTTTCTTTCCTACTCTTTTCTTTTATGTATGCATAGGAGTGCAAATCTGAAAAATGTAATGGAGTAATCACTTACTGCCTGTAAAAGTAGTGCTTCACTGTATTGTCTAATCTGATAAGAACCTGAAGGATGTCACACGTAATGTCATCAGTGGTGAATGTTCTGCTGCCTGTCTTTTAAGCCTGCCTTGCTCTGTTTATGGCATCCAACACAGTTTGAACAGGAGCGGATCACACATGCATGAGGAGCCCGGTGTCACTCTGTGCCACAACGGTAGTGGGTCTTGCTGCCCCTATCTCACCCATAACTTAAAGGCAGAGGTTCTTACTGTGTTTTTTTTGAGAGAAGGGTGGTACAATGAAGTTTACAAAGAGACAACATTCCTCTCCAAGAGAAACCAAACATCCCCCCCTTTTTTTTTTTAATGTACTCACCTACATGCACTTTGTGTTTCCCTCATGTCTTCACAAGACTCTCACTCTCCCATTAACATCACCCAATTGGCAAGAGCGTACAGGCACTTTAAAGCTCATGTGTCGGAGCAGGAGTTCATGAAGGTGGCAGGGCTCACGCACGTTAGGAGTCAGATTGTATCTGCTGCAGTCTGTTCCTCTACCTGCGTGGCTCTGGCAACCCCCTCCTGCCTCCTGGGACAGAAGGATATCACTTTGCCTTTCTCACGTGTTGAAGTGCGTTTTTGAGAATCTGCCATTGTTGCTGTTCTACAGACTGGGCTTCTGTGGTGGAGGAGTAGGCATAATTGCTCTCTCTAACAGCAATTGGCAGCAGAAACCAAAATCATTGTAAACCGAGACCTTGCCCGGCTTCCTTAAGTACACTTTTTTTAGTTTGTGGAGAGGACTGTTGTACCGAATCTTTCTTGACACAGGCTGATCAAAAGTCAGTTGAAGCCAGCAGTGCCACTTTATTGCCGTCTGCAGGTTTGGGGTTGGGATCCCATACCTGACACAAATCAGGTCAATATGCATCATACAAATATGTATACAGTTTACTACGGTTTCAAGGATCAGACCATGATTCAGCAAATGGAAATCATCTCAGAAAATGTTGGTTGTCTGTGGGTAGGTTTTTTAATTATTTTTTAAAAAAACTTTTAGAAAGAAAGTACTCAGTAATTGCAGAATAAATAAAACCAGGATTTTGTTTGCACTGTAATGTTGTCTTTGTTTATTTAAGTGATTGTATGATATTTTTCCAGTGAAGGAATATTCTTCCTAGACTTTTTAATGTACATTGAAAATGCGGTGTGTTGCAGTGTGTAGTATTGCATATAGGTGGAAGATCTCGTAGTGATCATGCCTATATAGCACATTAAAAATTTATTTTAAAAAAAACATGAACATCTCCCTTTTCTTCCTCTAATTATTAATGTGTTCTCAGATTGTCTTGAACAGGGAACAGCTGAAGTGGCTTTTCAGAACAACTTATGCTTGTGTCTTAACTACGTAGTGCAAGTAGCTATTAGGCTATAGTCTGTTTTGGAGTCTGGGAAATCAGGTGGCTCAGTTCTGCCCTGAGTAATTCTCTGGATAATTGCGGCTCTGCAAGGGCTGTGCCAGAGCAGCACAGGTGCATGTATGAATGACATCGCTGTCCTGTTGCTCGAGATGCTCAGGGATGACATTACTGCTGTTTACAGCATAACGCAGCTGAATTACCTTCTGCAGATTTTAAAAGAGATGCTAATTAGGCTTCTATTTTGGTGAGTATCTTCAGCATGGTAAAAGGTCCTGAGCTGTTACAGTAGGCATGATTACACCTCACAGCTCGTTTCATAATTGGAAAAATCTTTAAAGTTTGTAGAGGTACAGCCATCACCATGGGTTCTGTACTTGCTAATAGCTTATCATCTGACTGTGAAATGAAGTCTGTGGAGCCAGGATGCACGGTGAGGGGCAGGACTGTCTGAAGTACAAAACACACACTTGTAGCTTCTCAAAGGACTTGGCCTGAGTCTGCGCTCTGAGGAAAAACATTTTTGGAATGACACATTTATGTACAGTTCCTCCCTATCCCCGTGAGGCTCAGGGTTTGCCCGTTCTCTTGCTCTCATGGCTCAGGCTGTCAACACAAATGTGTCAACACAAATGTGGTCATGCTGGTAGTGGCTGCAAAAGCCGTCTTTCCTCCAAGCTCAGATTCCATATTCACCCCTCTGCAATGCTAATCTACGCTCTGGGGTAATCAGTTGGTCCTCAGTGGCTGGGGAGACAGGGGATGGTCTGCCCTTCTCCTCCTCTGCTGCTGCTGGTAATTCGTGCTGTCCTTGGGTTGTACCTGGCTGTGGTGCTGGAGCAGAACAAGCAATGTCTTGGGGCTTGTGTAAAAACAACACAAACTAAAAACACTCAACACACCGCTGCACTAACTCCTGGAGAGGGGTTATTTCATGGCTGTGAAACAAAACAGAAATGAAGCAGACCTTTCTGCACTCCTGGTCTCAGCAAAGAGGGAAGGGAACAAACAGTAGAGAGTCTCCTGGTTTTTGTACAGTCTTTCCCTTTTAATCATCTGAACTGATCACACATAAAACACTGCAAATTGCTTCTTTTTTATTTCTTCTAGCTGGAGTCCCTTGTAAGAAGGAAATTGCAGCAGCTGAACAAAGCTGGGTGTCTGAAATGAAGCAAGTAGAAGTCCTACTGAAAAAGATGCTGGCAGGTTGCATGAAACAGCCATGTGAAATCCCATTTTCTGCAGTATGTTATTGCTGGTCTTAGGCATTGAGTTAACTCTGAGAACCATGTACCCCCAATTCAAAGTCGCTGTAATGATCTCTCAGTGCTCTGGACCTTGCGGTTAGTTCAGTGAGAGGATCAATCCAAGCACTGCCTGGGTTTTGTCACGTGTCTTTCAGAGTCCCTGGGTTTCACTTACGGATGCTGCCGGTTCCAGGATACAAACACAGTAGCTTAACTGCAGCTTTGCAGAGCTCCGTTTTCTTTCTAAGCTTAATACAGAGAATGTTATTACTGGAGGGGCACAGGTAACAGTTAGGTGCTGATACCTGCAGTAGTACAGGAAAATGAAATGTTGCATCAGTGCCATACTGTTGGTGCCTTCCTCAGCCCAGAGCAGCTCACGGTGCCTACCTATTACATGAAACTGATGTGATGTTTTTGTCAATGACTTCTATTTCAGGCGGCTGTCCAAACACAAAATACTCCCACAGCATAGATGTACAACGCTATCAAGCCTCAGAAAAATCTGAGGGCTCCTACTGCTATCCACACCACTCAGAGAAGCAAATTTGCAGGACTGATACCAGCACCTTCCCTCTCGTTGGCCAAGCAGTTTTGCCACCAGAAAGGGGCTGTTAACCTGCCAGCTAAAGGTCCAAGTGCACAGGGCCTGTATTCTTATTGAAGAATAAACCCAATGATTATCCTAGATCTGTCTCAGATATCCTGGACTGCCTCCTTCTGCCAGTCCACATGTTGGAAAGGACTGTAGCAGTTGATAAACTGAAAGGAAACCCACAGGGAGCTTGATGGGCATGAGGAACGGGCCAGCGTGAACCTCCTGGAGTTCAACAAAAGCAGTCCCACACCAGGATGCACTGACCACCAGGGTATGGCAACAAATAGCCTACCAGATCCAGGAAAGGTATGTATTCATACATTACGTGAGTGAATGCATGCCAAACAACCGAGCCACAGAAGAACACCACAACACTAAAGCCAAACAAAGTATAACCCTGGTTGCAATTATGAACCTGGACTGGCAACACAAAGAATTATCAATGGTCCAACAGGCCCATGAGATGGCAGGCCATAAAGGCCAACGTGGTATTTGGTGTTGGGCCTGGTGATTACATGGAATGAATCTGCATGAAGAGTTGCAGGATTGTGTACAGAATAAAAGATAGAGTCAGTGGGAGGTGGCAGGGGTTGGGCCTGGCTGAAATTTAGCTACAAAGGCATGGAAAAGAAAAAGGGAGTAATTTAAGAGTAAACAACATTTGAACGCTATGAAAGTTGGAAATATATCATGGGGAAGATGTGGAGGACCTTTAAAAAAGGCATACTGAATGCCAGTGAGGTAGGAGCCAAGTGTTAGATGCTGAGAGAATGTGGATGCACCAAACTGGAATCAGGCACTCTCTACACAGATCTGTAACTGGTATTGTCCAGTGTCACTCGGGAGACCTGGAAGAGACTTCCAACAGAGAGCCCAGAGAGAGAGGATTTGGGGAGAGACTAGAGCAACATCAGGAGACTCCAGGGAGACCCAAAGAGACCTCAAGAAAAACCCTGGGGAGAAAATGGGGAGATTTCAGGAATGCCTGGGGAGAAACGAAGGGGACCTCATATAGGGACCTGCACTCAGACTACCCACAGCATGGCTGGAACTGCTTTGCTGACACCTGACTTCTCTCCCATGTGGTTTTCCACACAGGGAATGAAAGTTGTCTCAGGAACTGCTACAGTGACCAACCCAACTTCTCTCCTGGATTACACAGACTTCCCTGCAGAACAGAGGAGTCACATCATTAACATCAAACATATCCATGACATGAGGGTTTTGGTGTCTGACTCCATTTAGTCTCCACACTGTCAGTTTGGTCTTAAAACTGCAACAACCAACCTTGAGTCCTCTGTTCCCTATTAATTATTGCTATTAGTTGTGGTTAAATAATTCCAGATACAAATATATGTGGTATAATTTTAATAAATGATTGCAATTGATAACCACATCATTATAATAAGGACAATTCTGAACAGTGACTTCAAATGTCCAGGATGGACTCAGCTGAAGCCCTGGAAGAAGCTATCTATTCTGCTGCCTCCATCTGTTCAATCCATATATGATCAGCTCTGTGAGATTAAAATCCATTTAAACAACATCTTTGAATTTTCTGTTCATTCATAGCCTTCTTTCAGCACAAGAGAAGTCAGCTTCCCTATGAAATCAGCTTTAATGGAAAGAATGGCCTGTAAGCTTTTACCATCTGCCTGTTACATCCACACATAGGGAATGTCCTTGTTCTGCTGCTGTTAAGGCCATTTTTCACCCTCCTAAACCAACAGCTTGGGCAGCCCCTTTTCTTACTTCATGTCCCTGGGGCAGTCATCACACCGCCTGAATTCTTCTGGGCTCAGGCCACTGTGCACAGGCTGAGTTAAAGAATTTGACTTGCCTGCAAGAGACCCTGGTGCAAAGCCCAGCGTTAGCTCTTCCGCATATGGGATCTGTTGTGAGGAAAGCTAGGAGCACCTTCCCTTCAAAACTGCTTTTAAGCTGCTGGCTCCACCTGTGCCACATTACAGCTGGGTAGCATCTACATTAATGGCTTGTCTTGTACCTCCGTCATTCTGATCCTGACCCGCTGCCTTGGCTTCCTGGCTTAACCTCAGGCCTGCTGTGTCCCCATGGACCTGCTGCTTTAGCAGTGGACTGAGACAGACCCTGCTTGCTGGCTCAGCATCCTTGCTCCTTGCAGCATGTCTTGCTGTCACTCTCAGCTCCCAGCTCACTTTCTTGTATTGCCTTCCCTTGCTGCTCCCTGACACCTGGCTCAGCTATTTGTGTGGCCAAGTCAAGGATTTCACTGAAAAGTCACCCAGGAACCACTCCCATACACAAACACACCGAGTTCCTCAGTAATCTCCATAGTTCACATAGCTGGGATACCAGAAAACTTCAGCACCAACAGAATGAAACAGCCTGCAAATTCCCCATAACATGGACTTCAGAGCCACCCACCTCCAGCAAACAATTATCCGGAGGGGCGAGAACAGTTTCCTTCCCACTCACCCATTCAGGAAAGCTGTCACCCACTCCAGCAATGCCATGCAATGTGCTGGGGAAGGGATGGGAGCTAAGAGATCCTTTACTTTTGCAAGCACCACCATGAAAGAGGAACATCCCAGGCAGCTCTTGCTTCTCTTTCTTTTCTGGTAAACTAGATCAAAATCCCGTAACTCAGCAAACAGGCTACAGCATGACTGTGGGGACGCAGGCAGCACCGATGTGAGGACATTCCTAGAAGCAGAGGCAGTCCTAGCAGGCAGAACACACACCATCACATGGGAGCTTTCCCCAGTAAATGACACCAGAGCTCTACTCCTGCCCTTCCTGGCGAGCAGCACCATGAGGCTTGTGTTGGGTCTGTCTGAGCTGGAGTCACCTTTTCCCTGCAGCAGCCCGCACAGTGCTGTACTCTGCACTCGTAGCTGGAACAGCACTGATACCACTCCAGTGTTGTGTCTATTGCTGCGTAGTGCTGGCACAGCATCAGGACTCCCTCCAAGCCCCCAAGAGCCAGCAGGCTGGGGGTGGGCAAGTGATGGGGAGGGGACATTGCTGGGGCAGCTGACCTAAACCAACCAAAGGGATATTCCATAACACCTGATGTCACACTCAGCAATAAAAGGGGGGGCTCTCATGGGGGAGGGGGCTGTTCCTCCTGAACAACCACTATGCGTTTGAGGCCCTGCTTCCCAGGACGTGGCCGAACACCGGTTGCTGATGGGAAGTAGAGAATAATTTTTTCTCTCTCTGTGCTTCCGCACGAACTGATTGTTTCTTTTGTCTCTGTTTTTCCTCCCCATTCCCTTTCCCTTTAATTAAACCTTTCTCATCTCAAACCTCTGTAAACTCACCTGAGTAAAACCTTTCTCATCTCAAACCTCTTTTTACTCACCTGAGTAAAACCACCACAAGCTTCAGCACTTCTCTCATGTCCTGCAGACAGCAGCAGGCCTAAGAGGAATTTGGCTATCACTGTCTGCCACCCAGGACGATGCTGCAGAAACCAGTCACTGGTCACACTGCCTTTCAGGCTCCTGAGAAGCTGAACTATCAGCTCAAATGCGAAGGCATAGTTTGCTTCACTGCTACGTAGCCCTGTGAATCGAGGCAGCAGAGCAGGTCTCAGCTACGTGGCCTACCTCTCTGTCTAGCATGCAGACTCCTCTGGCTGTCCATAATAGTTTCAGGGACAGCACTACAGAGCTTTGCAACACAACCAGCTCTGCAGGCAGAGAGAGGAGGCCAGAAGCCTGGCTTGACTCTGCATTCCCTCACAAACCTCCTTCCCCTCCTGGTACCCAGCTACTTGCCATTAAGCTTTTTGACAAGCTGGTTGAACAACCTGGGCTCTTCACAGTTACTCAGCTCCAGGAACAGTATGGCTGACCCACAGGATTTCATGCAGAGACCTTTCTATTTGCACCTCGCTGTGCTAGAGCCAGGCTTCCCCCCACACGTGGTCATCAAACTTCTCCCCAGATCCTGGGCCTCCTGGGACTCCAGCCAGCCCTGTTGCCCTCCCAAAAAACAGCCAGGCCCTGCCGCAGGAAGCCATTCTCATGCCCTGGGAGAGGACAACAGAGCTGCTTTCTACTAGACACTGCTGCTCACCACTGCTCTGGTGTCTTCTGTACTTCACATAAAAGGTGGCCCTAAGCATGCTTGTCACTCTGGGCACAGTGACCGCTTCATGGCTGCATTGTAAAGCATGTTTCTGGCACTACCCAGTGTGCTTGGCACCATGTCTTTGGCACCAAAAAAAAGAGAAAATAATCCCCTGAAGAGAGAGGGAAGAAGCAAAGGACTATCAGTTACCCCAGGCTAGAGCAAGGGTTCAAGAGCATGGGTTGGCCCCATCTCAGCAGCGCCTGTCTCGACACCTGCCATATCAGGGAGTAATTGGCAAAGTTACCTCTGCCCTGGGCCCTGCTGGAAGGAGTGGCATGCCCACGGGCAGACAGGACCGCTTCCTGCTGCTTCAACTTTAACTTAGCGATATGGTTTAGTGGAGGACTTGTTAGTGTTAGGTCAGAGGTTGGACTCCATGATCTTGAGGTCTCTTCCAACCTAGACAATTCTGTGATTCAACAGAAGCAGGGCACAGTCCACTTTGCCCCGCTGCTGGCAGCTGCTTGCATTGAGAAGTGGATCTGGCGCTCAGGCAGCCTGTGCCTGAGCTTGGCTGCTTCTTGGGGAAGAGCTGCACAGCCCAGAGGCACCTGCTGAAAGCCCCTGCTGTCCTGGGGTGGGGTGACAGTGTCACAGGTAAGAACTAACATGTAAGAAGCTCTGGCTTTGAGTATTCTCCATCTCATGTCCCAGGCAGAGGCTCTAGCTTTACCCCAGCAGGACATACGCTCGGGATCTTTCTTATAAAGCTGTTGGGCTTCCCTGGTACCCGTGGGCCTTCAGTGCTAGCAATAACTTGATTTCCATTTTTCACCTAGTGTTGTTTAACCTGGCAGGCAGCCAAGCACCACACAGCCATTCGCGTGCTCCCCACCCTGACCTGGGATGGGGAGAGCACTGAAAAAAAGGTAGAAGTGCAAGAACTCACAGGATGTGATAGGGGCAGTTTACTAATAAATAAATAAATAATAAAAAATAAATAAAAAGTGATGCACCATGCAATAGTTCGCCAGCAGCTGACCAATACCCATCCAGTCTCCAAGGAACAGCAGTCCACCAGCCAACTCCCTCCAGCTGGTTTGCTGACCATGACACCCCATGGCATGGGACATCCCTTTGGCCTGCCCAGGCCAGCTGTCCTGGCCATGTCCCCTCCCAGCTCCTGGTGCACCCCCAGCCGGCCCTCTGGCAGGGCAGAACCAGGAGCTGCACAGTCCTGGGCTCTGTGCGAGCACTGCTCTACAGCAACTGAAACATCCCTGTGTTATCAGCATGATTCGCATCCTAAATCCAAACCACAGCACCACATCAGCTACTGTGAAGAAAATCAACACCATCCCAACCAGTGCTCCAGGACCCTGTCCCCCATCTCAGCCTCCACTGGACTTACTCTGCAAATAGTCACGTCTTTCTTGTGGTAAGGAGCCCAAAACCCAAAACCAGTGCTCACATATGGTGTAACAATGGCCAGACACAGAGGAGGAACCACTTAATTCTGGAAATTTATTCTGGAATTAATCTGCTGGCTACAGTCGTGCCAAGAGAGATCAACAACTGCATGGTTGGCTTTCACTGATGCCCAGGGTTCATTGCTGACATGTACAATTGGTTGTCCACCAGGACTCCCAGGTTCTTTTCTGCAAAACTACTTTATCTTCATTCAGTGCCATCCCTCTACCAGTGTGTGGCCTCAATCCCTTGCATGTGCATGACTTCAAAACTGCCTTTGTCAAATTTCAAGTGGTTAATGCTTGGCCCATTCCTCCAACCTGTCTAGGTTCTGCCTGAACAGCAACCCTGCCCTCCATTTTTACTGCTCCTTACAATATTATTTTTTTCAGTGAAATGTATGCAAAGGCAATGTGTCCTACCATCCACGTAGTTAATACAGACACTAAATTGTGCTGGCCTAAATACTAATCCCTGAGGGCTTGGTCTATTCCTCGTGCCACTCATGCCCAGATACCAGTAGGACTTTGTACCACAGATTGCAGCTTTTTGCACCCAGTGGTCCAGCTAGTTTTCCATCCATCTTACAGCTTGTCAATTCCTGCATCACCAATTAGGCTATAAGGATAGGAGGGAGACAATGCCAAAGGCCTTGCTAAAGTGTACAATGACCATTCATTTCTTTCCCCCTGCCCAGTGAGCCTGAACCATCTCATCTTAGAGTGACTTCCAAGGAAGCTTTCCCCCAAAACCTTCTTGAGGAATGAGGTGAGACTGACTGGTCTGTTGGTCCCTGACCAGACTCCACGCTTTCTTGAAGATGAGTGTGAGCTTTACCTTTTTGAAGTTCCTGCAACTCTTGATACAGCTGAGGTGAAGAAATAGTCTTTGAAATTCTATGACAGGTTAAAAGTTTAGCTATCTTAATGTTATGTCTGTGAAATGCTGAAGAACAGTGTGCTAAAGGTATTCTGGAAGCTCAAACAACCTCCTTCCAGCTTCTCCTTGTTCTTCCTTCCTGTTTGCTTGATAAAACATTATAAAAATTACTGTAATTTTTCTGTTTTACTGATGGCACCAGAAACAATGTTCTTGTGTGTTCTCAGTTTGTCTAGAACAATTCTAGTAATCTGTTATCTTTTACCTGTTAGACTCCTTTTTGTACTTCCCTGACTTAGAGGAGGCAGGAAACTGAGCAGGGACAAGTTCCGCTAGAGAGTGACTATATGCAGCGTCATGTTTCCTATTATAATAATTCCTGAGTTTATTTTTATGGGATAGAGACATTAAAATTGCAGTGATGAAAGTTTTCTGTTTATTTGTTCTAGAGAGAACTTCCCTGTCCAATCATTACAATGGCTAACTATTTTGTTTACATTCAGAGCTTATCTTTACATGGAGATTGTTTCAGGTCAAGTTCCACAAGCCAAAGAAACCATTCAGTACATAAGAAGATCAGCTCAGGACTGTTGACCTTGAAATGAACTTTGGCTCGTTTTGTGTCAGTTGAGTCTCTCTCTAGTTGTGCTTGTCCTTTTTAATTTCACCGTGTTAGCTACAATTTCTCCTGTTTCAACTCTGTGTAAATGAGTGCAAACATACCTTTGGTTATTTTGAAAAGTGCCAGACTGAATTGAAATCATACAAATTGGTCAACTCCCTTTTTTTGTTTTGTTTTGTTTTATTTTTGTTTTACTTGTTTCTTCTGTATTTTTTTGTTTGTTTGTTTGTTGTTTCCAGACCTAAGTTGCACTGAATGTGTTGTCAGAGAGCAGAAACACACAGGAACAACAAGCACAGCATCAGTCACCTTCTCAGCTGCAATTCAGAGAACTTCCACACCATCAGCTGTGCTGCGAGTTGGTTCATGGCATTCCTGGACACAGCTCTTGTCACCTTCATTTCCTCAAGATTCTGCAAAGTCCAAACCCTTTCCTGAAAATGCACTTTGTGGCATTGTTCAGGGCTCACAGAAGCTGCAGAGCTGCTGTGTGGAGCTGCCCTGTGCATTCTTCCTGCACGCAGTTCGCATTCCTCAATTTACAGCTATGCAGCCACCCAGCGGCTGGTGCATGTGCAGACCGAAGCTTTCCTGCTTTTAGAGAAACACCACAGTAACCAAGCCCAGAGGAGTTATAGCAGGGACTACTGGGATTTATTATTGTTATTATTATTATTCTTTTATTTAAGCTTAATGTTAACAATATTTATCATGTTCCAGTGTGTCTTCATGCTGCGTTTTCTCATTACTGAATCCTAGCATTTTGCTTATTTCAACAACAGCAACAAAGAAAACAGAAACCTTGTTTAGCCTGCTTGTGGTCATTCCAGTTTTTGTCATTTGTTTCTTGGCTGCATTTCTCCTTTCCTTCCTTTATATTAATTTCCCATTCCTCCTCCTTTTGCCAATGACTGGAAAAGCTCAAATACAAATAACAAATCATTTGGTTTCTGCTTTGGAAAATGAAACATATACATGTTTTGATGGGAGAATGAGAATGTTGGATTTTAAGTTATTTCATCTTCTTCAGGCCATCCTGGCATGGTCTCGCCCAGCCCACCTGGTCTTGGTGGGGTGAGCCTGACCATGCATCCCCCTCAATAAGGTCCCTCCTAGCTCTCTGGAAGTTTGGGACCAGGCTGCATGCTCTGCCTGGAAATGCTGATGCTTTCTAAGCTAGGACAAGCCAGGGCACTGGGCTGCAGGAGAAAGAGCTGGAGAGAATCCAGTCTTTGCCATCCTGGTGAGGACTGAATTCTCCCAACTTGGCCCATGGTAGACCCCTGCCTGGAGCAGGGCATGAAGATACTGCTGCAGGTGTGGAGTCCCTGCCCAGGCAGTCTGCTGTCCCCTGTGACTGTAAAGGCTGTAAACCCAGCCTTGTGTCCTTCTGTTCTCTGCCCAAATGTCCACGGGCACAACTGGGAGCTGTGGAGAGATGACAGCCCTGGTCAGGGTGTGCAGGACAGAAGGGAGATTCCCCCAGCCCCAGTCTGGCCAGTGTCCCCAGCAAGTACAGGCTGCCCACGACCTAGGAGGTGAGGGAAGCAGCAAACACAGAGCAACCCCTGATGTTCTCTGTATGGCATCAGCAGCCCATGTGGTGCAGCCCCATTGCCTCTGCATGCCTTTCTGCATGGCTCATGTCCCTGGGTGTGCCTATTCCACATGGCCTATCTCTGTCAGTGTGCCTTTGTAGAGGACTCAGCTGCCTCGGTGTGCCTTTCTCACAGCCCTGCTGCCTCAACGTGACTTTCTGCACAGCCAGAGTGCCTCAGCATGCCTTTGAACTGCCCTTGTGCCCAGCACTGAAAGGTACTTGCAGGCCCCCAGGCCAAACAGAGGGCACTCAGAGGCCCCGGGTTGAACAGAAAGGAATTCAGACAGTCCTGGTTCAAACAAAATGGCTCCTGGAAGCCCCTGCCGTGTATAAAATAGCAACTGGGGCCCCTGCTGCACACAGATGGGCACTCAGAGGACCCTGTGATGCATGGAGAGGCACTTGGAGGCCCCTGGGCCACAGAGAAGGGCCTTCAGAGGACCCTGGGTCAAACCATCAATGGACAACACAGAGAGGCACTTGCAGGGCCTTAATGTTTGCACAAAGGTGCCTGTGCCACACAAGTGAAGGTAAAATGAGGCTACTGGGTCAAAGAGAAACGCAATCAAAGGTCCCTGGCCTATACAGAAAGGGACTTAGAGTACCCTGAGTCTAACCAAGAAGAAAATAGAAGCCCCTGGGCAACACAGAAAAACACTTGGAGATCCCTGCACTGAACAGAAAAGAGCCTGAAGGCACCTGTGGTCAAATAGTGGAGGCAAGTAGATGCCCTACCACCTTAGGAACCTGGAGGCACCTGAGCCACACAGAAGAGTGTTCCAAGGACTACAGGACACAGAAAGGCACTTGAAATGCCTGGGGATGCATAGAAAGGTGCTGAAAGAAATACATATTGATTAGAGATGCATTTTGAAGCCCTTGTGGCATGAAAAAAGTAACCAACAAACTAATTTTTAGGCATCTGGATTGAATAGAAAAGTTCTTGAAGGATTGGAATATGAGTAGGACGTGTAGAGACACTACTGTGTTATTCGCAGAGAAGTGAAGGCTAGTAGAGTGGATTATCAGTTTTATATAGTTTACCTGTAAGCAGTCTAGCTAAGGAAAAATAAAGCTCTTAAGATGTGATACAAAATACCAGTAGCTGTTCTATACATCTTCTCCCAATGACAAGAGCTTCACCTGCTGCTTGTTTTCACTGTCATGTCAGGTAAAATTATATCTAAGTTTTACCTTAATGATTTCCACTCATATGCAGAAATCTATACCTTAACTGAAATGGTACTTGAATAAGCAGGCCTGGTGTGAGGCTGAGAAGTAGCTTGAGAGCTTTTGATGCTTGAGCTTTTAATGCGCTCCAGATACTCACAACAACTTGGGCAGCAAGTCACACTGTTCTTTTTTCATGGTGTCACTCAGGTGCTGGACACTCTGAACCACTTGCAGGGAACAACTTGAGCATGCTGTCTCTAGGCATCACAACAGAGAGGGCTCACCAAAGGGCAAATGTGAGGTGCTCATGTTTCTATAAATCTCTGGAGAGTAGTGAGATAAATCTCTGCTGAAAACACAGAAGTATTCGGTACAGTCACAGCTAAAGCTAGCCATTGAAAGGATTTCACAGTGCTGACGGGCCAGCAGAAAACAGCAGATGAAAATCAATGGCAGAAAATGTAAGATAAAGCAAATGCATTAGTGGGAAGGCCACATACTTAATATTATGTGCAATTCTGATTATTCATTCTTGAACATTCTCAAGAAAGTTATAATGCAGACATAAGAGGTACAAAGGAGGATGACGTGGGTTATCAAAGGTATTTAATAGATTTTCTACAGCTGGAAAGCCCTCAAGGTAGTCAACTGCACCATGAAAAGCAAACACAGACTCACAGAATGGGTTGGGTTGGAAGGGGCCTTAGAGACCATCTAATTCCAACTCCCCTTAATATTTTTAATCCTTACGCCATTCCAGGGGCTCTTTAGCAACCTTGTTTACTGAAGATCTATGTAGGAGCAAAACGTTACATATAAAATTGAACGCTGGTTAAGGCCCATACTGAATCCATGCCCTTGTTTTGTCTAAGCCCTATTTATCTGTGCTTGAGTTTACAGGTACATTTGACAGTTACTGCAGAGCCTGTCTGAAGAAGGACCCTTACCACAGCCATCTGTCATTCTCTGTTAGGGCCTTTACTTTGTTACCTGTGTTCTGTATTTCTGCCTTTTATAAGGAGAGAAAATAAAAGTTAATGCTCACAAATGGTGAAGTCTCTGCATGGCTCTACTGAATCTTGTTCAGGTCATTTGATGAAAGATCTTACCTAAAATTCACCCAAAACAGAGGTGAGTAGACTAATAGGGCAGGATAGAACACTTTAGGCTACTTGATGTTGAACTTTCTTCTGAGTGTGACGAAGTAAAAATATTAATTGTCATAGGAATTGTCTAAACTTTAAATTTCCACAAGTTTCAATGTTCGGGCATAATTCACCAATTCACAGAGTTCTACATTCTTTAATTTAGCTCTTCAGTCTGCAGTGAATGAAGAGATTATAAACTTTTCCCTTCTATAATGGTTTGGTCTTTTGTGAGGTTTCAGAATCTGCTCTTCCCTTTTAAACTTTTTACGTTCAAGTAATGAAAGCACTTGCTTCTGAAAGCAAAATCTGAGGCTTAACCCTTAAGCTTAAACCTTCCTTTCACTTACTTGATATTTGTTGCCCTTGTGGGCCTAGTGTTAAATTTCTAATTTCATTGACTTAGCTTCTGGTGGAATGTTATCTAATGTACATATATAAGTGGTATAGCAATCTCACATACACAAAATACATTTTTTTTATCTTTCCACTGGGAGAAGTCTTAAAGGTAGCATATTCAATCTTAATGTTCTTCCCTCCCATTTAGACTTATCTAATCATTTCAGATGACTGGAAAAATCTGCTTTTTATTCAGAGAGGATATCAAATTCTTCTAGTAGCCTCCAAGTTTTTGCTTTTGTTGTTGTTGTTTTTAAAGTTTTGAGGAAAAAATCATTTTTGTTGTTTGTTTTTGTCATTTTATTGAGAATTCTCAGATTATAGTTGTCATATGAAACAGTTAGAAAGAGAAAAAAAAAAAAAAAGACTTTTTTTAAATCTCAGATATCCACTGAAAATATCTTTATAAGGAAAGTTTTCATGTAGCACTGAAGATCACATACTGCTATTGATTGCAGTTATCATTTAAAGAATGTCACAATATTACAATTTTCTCTTTTTAATAAAATAAACTTTTATGCTTCTCCTGTTTCTTGAATCTGATCATCCAGCTTTCTGTTTGTTTGAATTTCTATTTAAAATTGTAAAAATTTCCAAAGCTGGATGCAGTACTAAATCTACCAGTGCCTGCATAATGACTTTACTAATTCCTCATCTCTGATGGAATTACCCTACCCAAGGGATTCTAGAATCACTGTTTCATTCACAGTTTCTTTGTACTGGCAGTGGGTATCATGGGTAATAATAACAAATAATTCAACCAAACAGCTTCCACCTGGGAACAAAAATATGGGGTAGCTATATGCTTTATGATCTGAAATTTTCTTTCTCACCAGGTGAGCTGTGAAACCTATTCAGTATAATCCATAAAATATTCTATCCCATCTCCTAAGTGAAGATGTTCTCTGTCTTGATGTCTTTAGCAAAGATGATGAGAATGCATGTATCTTGTGCTGTCAGTAAAGGAAATCTTGGAAAAAGATAACCCCAAACATAATATTTGAAGAACTGCAGTGGCAATCTCCAGTTTAACAACTGTTGTGTATTCTATCACTTTTTTTTTTTTTTTTTTTTTCTGTATTCCAGGGAAGAGCTTTCATATTTTCTGTTTAGAAAATCAGCTATCAAAGCAGTTATCAAAGCAAGATTTATTTTTTTTTTTTTAGATCAGTATGATTTGCTCATATTTGCTGATACATCTTTTTGTTATTTATTACATTTTGTATTCTACATTTTTTGTTATTTTTTATTTTGGAGAAACACTTAAGTTCTGCGACAGCCTACCTAGCGAGAAAAAATGTTCTCTTTAGGGGCTCCTTTGAACTGCAGAGGTGATTTTTGACATGCATCCTCTCTGTGCTCTACTTTCCCCATTAACCATCTAAGGACCATCAGCTAGCAATGGGAAATGCTTTCTTTTTCTGCAGAGAATGTAAACTTTCTTTGCTGCCAGATTAGACTTTGTTCAATCAAAACTTGACAAAATTGCCATACTTGTTTTTTTTTTGTTTTTTTTTTTTTTTGGTGTGTTTTTTTTTTGTTGTTGTTGTTGTTGTATGAATTTAAGTCATTTCTATATAAGTACACATTCCAACAAAAATTAAATTAAAATAAAATAAAATAAAATAGCTTAAAAAAAATCTATTTTTCTGGCACGGTTTCAAACATTCTGAAGAATGATCACGTTCATATATTTAACACAGTTTTTTGGATTGGGCCTGATTTATAGTTTATGCCCCAAAGTGAACCCAGATTTTGGTTTGAAAACAACCTATAGTTCAGTAGAAAAAAAAAAAATCTGGTTAAGAACAACTGGATAAGATCTTCCCTCCACTCTGACAGTCCAAAAAGATTGCTTCCAAAATACACTTCCCAGGAATTTTCTGAATTTTCTTCTTCTTCCAGCTTATCTCTGGGAGCAGCAAGTTTGATATGCGTTTCTGCACTATGGCCACAGCATAAAGATGATGACTTTTTCAGTTGAGTCATTGTGACTAGTGTCCCCTGCTCCTGACCTCTGGTTATACGGTTGTCGTAATCAACACCATTTGAAAAGAAAGTGGCCATGATCTGTAAGCAAGCTGGTCATGTATCAACCCCTTTCCCTGCCAGCACTGTGAGGTCCCGGGCTTTGGGCCAAGCCAGCCAGGGTGCAGTGACCTGGGGCACAGGGAAGCATGACAGCACAGGGAGCCCTGCCTGTGAGACCAAGCAGCTGCAGGTCCCAGGTGGGACTTCGACTAGAACTGCTGCTGGGTGGCAAAACCTCTGATTCTTCACTGGTCTGGGACGTCTCCGCCATCACTGGCTTCCTCCAAGGGCTGAGTGAGTGACTTGTGGACTTTTAGGTAAGAGCAGCTCACCACTTGGCACTAACATCTTCAGCAATACGAAAAGTAACATAGTATTAGAAATATGTTATCACAGAATCACAGAATCATCCAGGTTGGAAGAGACCTCCAAGACCACCTAGTCCAACCTCTGACCTAACACTAACAAGTCCTCCACTAAACCATATGTCTAAGCTCTACATCTAAACATCTTTTAAAGACCTCCAGGGATGGTGACTCCACCGCTCCCCTGGGCAGCCCATTCCAGTGCCTCACAACTCTTTCGGAAAAGAAGTTCTTCCTAATATCCAACCTAAAACACCCCTGGCACAACTTTAGGCCATTCCCCCTCATCCTGTCACCAGGCATGTGGGAGAACAGGCCAACCCCCACCTCGCTACAGCCTCCTTTGAGGTACCTGTAGAGAGCAATAAGGTCACCCCTGAGCCTCCTTTTCTCCAGGCTGAACAAGCCCAGCTCCCTCAGACGCTCCTCGTAGGACTTGTTCTCCAGGCCCCTCACCAGCTTCGTTGCTCTTCTCTGTACCCGCTCAGCACCTCGATGTCCTTCTTGTAGCGAGGGGCCCAAAACTGAACACAGTACTCGAGGTGCGGCCTCACCAGAGCTGAGTACAGGAGGACAATCACTTCCCTAGCCCTGCTGGAGACACTGTTTAGGAAACAGTTTAGGAAAACGATGTTCACTCAATTAGGTGTAGTCCTTAACCATCAAAACAGATGTAGAATATTTGTGTCAGTTTTAAGGTACAGAATCAGAATCAGAAATATTACGCAGGACACAGATACCAAGTGCTTACACAAAAGATTTTGTACATTGAAAAGTACACTGCATACAGTGTTGAAAATGAAGAAAGTATTATGAAGCAATTATTTCCTCTGAGATTAAAAACAGAGACTTGGTGGTTTCACATACCTCCATACTCACGGTAGTACAGCCTTTAGTATTTTTTTGCAATGTATTTGCATGAGAAATGTAGAAAATCCTACAAACACCCTTAGTGAGGCAAGGAAAATGAGAGTTCTCAACATCACAGAGTCAACAAAACAATGTAAAATTACCAAATTATGTGAATGAGACTACTTTTCTATGTGCACTGTGTAGTTAAAATAAATGAATCACTCAAGTAAGGAAATATATCTTACCTCAAGTAGTGCTCTGGGTTTACATTGCATGGTTTTGCTAGCCCAGGGCTGCAGGGGTGGCCTCTGTGAGCAGAGCCCAGCAGCTGCCCCGTGTCAGAGCAGAGCCAGCTCCAGACGGCTCCAAAAAGGACCTGCTGCTGGCCAGAGCTGAGCCAGGGAGTGATGCTGGGTGGGCCTCTGGGGAGCAGATTTAAGGAAGGGGGGGAAATACTGCTGTGCTACAGCAACTGGGAGAGAGGATTGTGAAAGCGTGAGAGAAGCAGCCCTGCAGCCCCCAGGTGAGTGCCGCAGGAGGGCAGGAGGTGCTGCAGGCAGGCAGCAGCAGTTCCCCTGCGGGCTGTGCAGGGAGAGGCCCCTGGTGGAGCAGGCTGTCCCCCTGCAGCCCATGGGTCCCACATGGAGCAGATCTCCACGCTGCAGCCCCCCCATGGGTGGAGGAGCCTCCGGTGGAGCAGGTGGATGTGGCCTGGAGGAGGCTGCGGCCCATGGAGAGCCCCCGCAGGAGCAGGCCCCGGGCCGGAGCTGCAGCCCATGGAGAGGAGCCCACGTGGAGCAGGGGCAGAGAGGGACCGAGAAGGAGTGGTGGAGATGAAGTGCTATAGACTGACCACAACCCCCATTCCCCTGTTCCCCTGCGCTGCATGGGGGGAGGAGGTGGAAGAGGTCAGATGGGGGGAAGGCGTTTTTGGTTTCTTTCCTTTGGTTCTCACTTGTCTAGCCTGTTAGTAATAGGCAGTAAATCTTACTGTCTCCCTATGCTGAGTCTGCTTTGCCCGTCATGATCCTTGTTGAGCGATCTCCCTGTCCTTTTCTCAACCCTCGAACCCTTTGCATCGTATTTTCTCTCCCTTTCTCTTTGAGGAGGGGGAGTGAGAGAGTGGCCGTGGTGGATCTCAGCTGCCCACCCACCTAAAAGCATTGCAGCTGCAAAGTACTGGAAAATTTTTCAGAAGCAACAAGGTGTTTAACAAGGAAATATATAGTTTCCTTTTTCAGGCTTCCTGAATAATTGGGGTTATTTCTTATTCCCAACTTGGAGGAGGAGAATTGTTGATTACACCTTCTTTTTTCTTACTTGGAAATAAAAGGTGAACAGCTCTAAAAGTAAGGGGAATGTATCAGAATCAAGCTTCTTTTTGCTTTTAATCCTTTCTTAAGGAAAAGATTTATCACACACCTTCCACAGATGTAGGGTGGCAGAGAATAATTTTTGAATTTTATAGTACTAATTAAACTCAGTTTGGGGAGAGTGGTACTTCTCTGATTGTTTCTGAGACATTCACATTAGCAACAGAGAGTGTTGTGTTGCCACTGCCAGGGGCCTACGGTGATGACTTCAGAAACAGAATTGAACTATGTCACAGTGACACTTTGGTAACAGCTGCCTCTGAGCAAGTTTAGCGAGGAGGGACAGAGAAGTGTGCTGGATGTGGTGAAACCACGTGAGGATTTGTGGATCCCACATTGAGGTGCATCGAGAGGGCCCAGCCCTTCTGTAAGTGTTTTGATGCTTCATTTTAGTATTCTGCAGTTTGTGTAAAGTCCTTTCACAAGCATTAAGTTTGGTACTTTGGCTCAGTGATGTAGCTGCACAGAGTAACAGATGCAACATGTGGGTGAGGGCCTCTGCACGTTCTCTCTTTCCCACATACAATCAAGAAAGAAGGGCAGACAAATAAGAGTGTGCTGTGGTCCTGCCATAGACCTCAAGTACTACAGCATAAACAAGAGACTTAAAAGTACCCCATCACATTAAACTTCAGGACAGCAATGCACTTCATCAGCTGGGCTGGCCTGTTGAGTAGAGTGTCTCAGGATGTAGTGTATGAAGATGCACTCCATCTGCTTTCATATTAGCACTTGCAGTGAGCAAGCTGCCTGGCCTTAACATTTTCATTTCATTTTTCACCTGACTTTTGCTGGTTCTTCTCGGTCTAGAAAAAAAAAAAAAAAAAAAAAAAAGTGAACTCAGATCAAATTAGAAGGATTTCCTTTTCATTAATTCCATGTTCTTAACTTGACAGATTTGGTTATTGACGTAGAAGGGACATATCTGGCCTGACTGCAACACACATGCTCGCATTGTGGGACAGTTCTCATAAAGGTGATTCAGGGTAGTTTCTGGAAATGAAGACATCAGATGGCAAAGGTAATCTCCAAAAAAATTTTTTTTTTTTTGTGCTAATGCAGAAAAGGCAAGTAAGAGTAAAGGTAAGAGTCCAGATACCGTAAGAAGCAGCAACTGTGAAGGAAACTTCCTTCTGGCTGATGTGGCTCCATATCTAGTTGTGGAGGTCATACTGCAGGTGGAAGCATGTTCTCGTCCAAATACTTAGCTCTCTGTTTTCACAACAGGTCTAGCAGCAGAATGTCTTTGAAACAACTGTGCCTATGACCAAGTTCATGCATCCTGGTGGACAAGGTAAAAGCTCTGGACAAGCAAAGGGGAAGGATGGATGGGCATACAATATGATCACTTAAATCTTATTTCTCTAAGAAACCTTACTGAGAAAACAAAACAGAACAGAACAAAACAGAACAGAACAAAACAGAACAGAACAGAACAAATGAAACAAGCAGCTCGCTTGCTGGAGACATTGTCTGGGAGACAGTGAAAACACTTGCAGACAAAACATTTCAAAGGACTAACACTTTGAGCTTAATTCTAAACCAACATCCTAAACTCAAACTCTTGTTTATGTTCATTACAGACTGGTATAATAACATGTCACATTTGATGACTTTGCAGCATAGATGTCAGGAATGCAGCTTGGGATCACCTAGGGATGAGCAAGTAATTGTTCCTTGGCTGATGGAAATCTGTTCTAAAGTCTGTTTTCTAACACTCTTCTAGATACTTCTCTGTCCATCAGTCTGTCCTGTCAACTCTGGTGCGAGTGTGCAGTTGTGGCAAGAGGGATTTCCTAGTCCTAATTTGACCTGGTGGACACCAACTTTCCTAGTAAATTGCCAATGTTGCTGAGGAGGAAGTAGTATCAAAACCCTTGTTGATGAAGATATAACAAGTTTGGGGAGGCTTTGGCATTTCTGCACAATGCTGCTCCCTGATTGTGACCCAAGACTCAGATTCTGAACAAAGCAAAGCAAGCTAGAGAAGAACTGCATGTCCTGGTAATTTTCTTTTATTTATTTATTTTTCATTCTTCACTTATAAGAAAATCTAAATCTTTAAACCATTTGTTTGAAAACACAGTTTTATGGAAATGATTGTGGGTGCGCTCTTCAACCTTGTTTGGAACCTGTTTAACCTCGCTTCAGTTAGAGGAGACCTGTGCTCAAATTTATGCTTACCATGATAAAGCGGCATCCTTTTGGTGTTCTTTTCTTTGGCGATTGCAAGTGAGGTTGAAAAGAGTTCTCAGTACGATTCTTCTTTTCCTTTGCAGTATCCCAAACTCCATATTACAGCTGATCTTCATCTCTGATCTGAAAAGCTTCGCAGGCCAAAAGAGAATTGAGATGAGGAGTGAAATACAGAATGCTGGTGAATATTTCCAATCCCCACCCATAAGTTTTGTGCAAGAATCAGGTGCATTTCTGTAGTGGTAGGAAGTCAATAAGATGATGATCATGCCCTTGAAGGCAAGTAATGGTATAAAGATGAAGAATGCAAGGCCCTGGTTAAAGACAGTCTTTAGGCTGCTTCTAGATCAGCAGTTTGTTTGGTTCTTCCACAGCCTCATCTCCACTTGCTTAGAAGCTATGAAGATGGGAAGTACACTTGGTGTTTTTCATCCACTCTCAACCTCATCTCCACTTACTCAGAAGCTGTGAATATTGGAAGTACACTTGGTTCTTCCAATGATGTGAAGAGCCAAGTGTCTTGGGTCTTCAATCAACCCAGAGATATCAAGAGAATAAGGTATTTTCTTGATAGGACCATACTTAATTTAGGTATTTATTAAGTGAAGAAGAACACTGAAACCAGCTGAAGCTGTATCAGACATGGTAAGGCCATGCTTCTGTTCGGAAGTAATTCAGAGTGATTCCATGGTGTACTTTCGACAGATTTACTCTGCTCCTCTGGACTAAGCACCCCCAAGGGACAATTCAAAGCTCTCTGAATGATCTGTCATTATCTCTTACACTGTAGCCTCCATTAGGAAAGGATAAATATTCATTGCCCGTGTGGAAAGGAGCTCCTCATTTAGTTGTTTCTAACCAAAATCTCCTTATTGTGTTCTGTTGACAGAAACCACTTGGTGAGCCAAGCCAAATCACTGAAAATGGAAGTAGTGGAACTACTTCAAAACCGTGCTGCTGCTTCTAAGCCAAACTGCAGTGTAGGTGGGGACATAGCAAGGGGACACATCCCAGCCAGGGCAAAATTGAAAGTCACCTGTCTGAGCCACAGAAGGAAGTCAGCGCCTCCCAGTTTGAGACTGTTCCCTGGCTGGTACCACAGCAGCTGGAACGCTTCCGATTGCTGCTGATGGGTTCCCATGGATCAGCCAGTGACACAAGCTGCGAGAGCGACTGAAGCGATCTGGAGTTACGCTTCTCCCCCTTCTGCGCTCAGATCCGTGAAAGGAAGGAGAAGAGGGGAGAAGAAGAAAGGAGAAGAGGAGAAGAGAGGGGGAGGGAAGAGGACAAGAGGGGAGGGGAGGGGAGGGGAGGGGAGGGGAGGGGAGGGGAGGGGAGGGGAGGGGAGGGGAGGGGAGGGGAGGGGAGGGGAGGGGAGGGGAGGGGAGGGGAGGGGAGGGGAGGGGAGGGCAGGGGAGGGGAGGGCAGGGGAGGGCAGGGCAGGGGAGGGCAGGGGAGGGCAGGGGAGGGCAGGGGAGGGCAGGGGAGGGCAGGGGCATGTAGGGCATTGTAGGGGAGAGTAGGCTAGTGTAGGATAGTGTTGGGGAGGGGAGTGTAGGGGAGCGTAGGGGAGTGGAGTGTAGTGGAGGATAGTGTAGGGAGGGGAGTGCAGGGGAGGGGAGTGTAGGGGAGGTGAGCATAGAGGAGGGGAGTGTAGGGGAGCGTAGAGGAGGGAAGTGTAGGGAGGGGAGTGCAGGGAAGGGGAGTATAGGGGAGGTGAGCATAGAGGAGGGGAGTGTAGCGGAGGATAGTGTAGGGAGGGGAGTGTAGGGGAGGTGAGCATAGAGGAGGGGAGTGTAGGGGAGTGTAGAGGAGGGAAGTGTAGGGGAGCATAGGGGAGTGGAGTGGAGTGTAGGGGAGTTTAGGGGAGTGGAGGGAAGGGGAGTGGAGAAGAGGGAGGGGGTGGGTATTGGTGGGAAGTAAGGAATGGGCCAGGGAGGGAATGGGAGGGGAGGGGAGTGCTACCCTAAGTAAAATGGCCAAATAAATGACTTTTTGGATCTGGAGCCAGATATGTATGTTGCCATTCATTCCACAACGCGATTTATCACTGCAGTCTGCGTATTACACAGTGCCATTAAGGGTTTGGCATGCACAGAGGTGACTGAGTATTTTCAGAAATAACTTTCCTTCATAACTGACTCGAGACTTTTGCTGGTGTTATAAATGGCCCAGTCTTCAAAATAGGACTAGAATCAAAGTTTACAATGTATTAAAGGAATACATTTCCCTTCAAGCTCTCTATTGACACGAATTGCTAAAACATTCCTCACACTGGAATGCAAAACATCAGGTGATTGATTAACATAGGGTTGGCAGCTGAGCAGGGGAAACATCTTCAAAACTTCCAAATATTTCCCCTATGCAGAACTACAACTCCTTCTTCTCTGCTCTCTGGTTATGAAAGTTTCTGTCACCTGCTCAGTAAGCAGAAGCAGTAAAATGGGATTTAGAGGATCCAGCTACAGCATCAGTGCCAGTTAGAGGAAGCAGTCGATTCCCAGGTAGTCCAGGGTCTGAAGAGAGTTTAACCGGCTTTCCAAGGAACATGTATGAGTGCAAAGCAACCAATTTATCTGACTCTCCAGTGAAAGACAAGGAAGTGCAGAGCAGCAAATGCTTGAGAGAGGGAAACCTTTTTGAACCACAGCCATTTTTGGCCGAGACCTGTTAATGTGCTAGGCAGTCCCAGGAAGCGTAAAACTGTGACCCGTGCTCTCCAGCACTGGCGTACTGCAGTTTCTGGAGGTTCTTTATTCTGTAATCAGAATTCCAACAGTCTCCTCAACAGCATACAGATACAAAACCCACAGACCCAGATAAAACAGCCTCCCGTCTGGTTGCATGATTGTCAGGCATGCATTCTTTTATATTAACTGGTCTTTTCAGGTCAAACATAAATAACCTCAGATGACTCCTAAACTCTCCAGACAGCTCTGGTGTTGCTGTAGGATGGAATACGATTTTTTTCCTTACAACCCACCAGTTATTTCCATGTCTGTTCTGGACCTTGGGATCTCTTTTGGGAGCTACATTACGCAGAGAAATACAATAAGGCTGAGATCACCACTGCCTCAATGCAATGCAAAGGTGAAGGCCTTTATGACAGCCAGTTTGGAAATGAATGCAGCCCCATCTTCTCAGCATTTTAAGACGGATGACTACCCAACACTGAACTGTCTCATGTGTTCAAACTGAGACAGCTTTGTAGAAATAATAGAAAAACTTCATTGCAATTGGCCTAGCATGGAATTTGTTCTTAACAAGTTTGGTAGAATATCCTTGTAGACTTCAAAACCTGTACATCATCATTTGAACACTCCTTCATCTCCATGATATTCTCCACAAGGACCCAACTTCTCCACAAGGACCCGGTAGCTATAGCTAATCAGTCTTAATTATCTCATCAAATTAGCTGATCAGTCACTTGAGCTGCAGCCCATGGAGAGGAGCCCACGCAGGAGCAGGGGGTCTGGGGGGAGCTGCCGCCCACCCGTGGGGGACCTGTGCTGGAGCAGTTTGCTTCTGGGGGATGGATGGATGGATCCCGTGGGACAGAGCCGTGTGGGAGCAGTGCTTGAAGCTTCAGAGACAAAGTGTCAGGGACTGACTGCAGCTGCCATTCCCCGTTCCCCTGCAGAACTGCAGTAGCAGTTGGTACCAGCTATATCAAGACCAACATGTTAGCATCCTACAGGAACCTTCTTCTGGACTTAGAACTTGAAAAGCAGATGAACACTGAGAACAATGTTTATTTTCATGAACTATGTTGACCCTGGTTTTTCTTATTTCCCATAAAAAATATCAAATCCTTTCCAAAATTTTATATTTTATTGACTTGAATGATAGTGTAATCATATGTAGTAGGAAAAAAATCCTACTTTATTTGGTGGGTTTGGAATTCCTATTAATTTCATTGAAATTCAGTGCTCTAGCTTCCTTTGAAAAATCCAAGTTTTAAAAATCTCATATTGTTCTTTGAAGCATAGGAGAAGCATGTCCAGAAACCTGAGTAATGGATATACCTCAGTTAGTGACAGGTTTTTAATCTCTGAAAGGGTTATAGTGATATTTTAATTTTTGACATCTGTTGCAGGTAAAAGAGAACATATATTATTTGTCATTATCACAGAATCACAGAATTTCTAGGTTGGAAGAGACCTCAAGATCATCGAGTCCAACCTCTGACCTAACGCTAACAGTCCCCACTAAACCATATCCCTAAGCTCTACATCTAAACGTCTTTTAAAGACTTCCAAGGATGGTGACTCCACCACTTCCCTGGGCAGCCTGTTCCAATGCCTAACAACCCTTTCGGTAAACAAGTTCTTCATAAAACACTTTTCATGATATGCATTATATTTTTATATACTAATGTAATAAGATACAAGAAAATAAATGAGAGATTGTCATCACAATATTATGGACTTTTTATGCTGTTGTAAGTTGACTTGAAGAACATAGGATGAAGAAGAAAATATTCCAAATTGAAGGACTGTAATTTATCTTAGGTGATGAAACCTGCCTTTCTTTATAAATGGACAAATATGCTTAAGTAGTATCTACATTTTTATGTCTTATTTTCAAGAGAAATTGGAGGTTCTGTTCTTTATAAATGATGTACTCAAGAAGCTATCCTTCAGAAGACAGAAATTTTTGTTGTTATTCTTCCTTCCTGATAAAATGAAGATTATATGTGTTGCTCCAGATCAGTCAGTTTCAATCCAGCTTGAAGTTAGATGAAATCCAGTGTTCATGACATCACCAAGGCTTATATTAAATTATTATTTGTTGTTGTTGTTTTTGGGAAAAAATAAATCTCAAGCTTACTCTAGTTCTAATCAGTCGGTGCTACTCGTTGCCGTGATTAGAGGGAACACACGATTTTGTATTTCCAGATCTTTTGTATATACCACCAGCATAGTATCTCAACAGTCAATTTTTGAATCATTATTTTAGGGACTTCCAGTTTCTTTTTCAGGCCAGAACCCCTTTCACAACCATGATATATGTGGAGGGAAATGTGACATCATAAGTGTAAAGGTCTTCTCCTGGTATTACACAATCTGACTGTGGCAGACTTCTGATAAGGTGAAAGCTCTTAAATCCCAGAATCCATTCTTAATGGAAGTATCATCTGTTGTTCATTTTTTGTACCTTGTCTCTCTCATGTTCAGATGCACCTTAATAAAATACATAAATTTCTTCAAAAGTGACATGCCAAATAACACAAAACTGGGGGAAAAAAAATAAAAATTGTTCATATCACTATTAATATGTATGAGAGTTGTCTCTACCTTTAAGAGGTATCACTATATGTTCTAGAAGAACATTAAGCCTCTTAAAAATGTTTTCTTTGCTATTCACATGAAGTTGTTCTGGGAATTGATTGAACATTCCGATAAAAGTTAAGAATTTTTTTTTATTGATTAACATTGAAGCATGCTTGGAAAATTTGCAGTAGACAGTAAGTCAGAAATAGAAGAGTCCTTTTCATGTAATGAAAAGATGCAGCTACCTATTCATAGTGACATTTATAGCAAATATATAATAATTGGGAGTTTTAAAACTTGATTTAGCTGATTGAAATCCATATTACAGGTTACAAATCCTCCATCTACTTAGCAAGGGATAATTTCAGACTAATTATGTTACATTTTGCATTAATTAAGATTAGTCTACTTTATATGTATAAATTCAGATGGGTTGGTGTGCTGGTGTGTTATATTTATGTATCATGATGTTCTGGTGTGTTATATTTATGTGTCACGATGAACAGTTCCTTCACATTTATAACTCACTACACAATTAGGCATAAATGTTACAGGCTAATTAAAAAAAAAAAAAAAAAGTGTAGGCATTCACAGTGTAAGATCAGAAGGAGAAAAGTAGCACAAGACACAGCAGTGCTCTCCTCAGTGTTCAGTAGAAGAGGAAATGTAGTCCCAGACTTATTGCTCTCAATAAATATATACAAGTAAACTTCAACCAAGGTATAAAATTAGGGGCAATGGAAATCAACATTAGTTAAATATATATCCCCATATGTAAGACATAACACTATAATGCATTTTTCTCACTGTAAACACAAATGCAATAGCTGCAATTGTGTAAAACATTAAGGTAGAAAGCACTAGTTAAACTGGTATAAAATCTGGCTGTTGACTGAGTTGTATTATACTTTCAAGGCAGAGACCTAACGAATAGTCTAGGCATCCATACAATTAGGGATTAATTTGATTTTCATGCAAATACAGTGACCTGTCTTTACACGTATGTACATGTCTGTTTTTGCCAGATCTGTATGCTTCTATATCTGAGCCAAGTTGTTGTGTAGATCCCCTGGGCCATAACAAAACTAACCAATTTAATTAAAGAGCCTCAGTCCTATCCTCTGCAGCAATCAACTGCTGGAATCATGTAGACTTGGTTGTACCTCCATGAGCAATTCTCCATCACAAATGCCTAAAGACCAGTGCTAAAAAAATTCTACCTAGAAGTCCAATTTACTTGGAAAGGCAGCAGTTTTCAGACACATCTCTGTCATTTCAGATGGGTACAGGGTCAATTTACAAATTATTAAAAAAGGAAGTAGAAGTTATGAATGTCTTATTTAAACAAACAAGGCTACAACCCATTGCTTTTTTTTAGTTGCAGTAAAATTCATTTGTCACAGCATAGTTTAAAACTACAATATATTTTATTTCATTTTTGAAAAGCATTTTCTTTTATCCTTTTCTGCTCTTTTTCATACTGTGGAGGTAAAAGCACAGTGACATCTTTATACCTTATCATGATCAAGTGATGATTCTCCATAGCCCAGATATTAAGGAAGAGTTATCCAGGAACATTTTGTGCTTTCTTCTTGGAAGATGAATCTGATCTCAGAGAAAAAGAAGTAGTTGAACATACTTTTTCTTTAAAAAGAAAAACATCAAGAGAGAAAATTAATCAGGAAGGTCGCAGAGCAAAGGAAACTCATGCTGTATTGCCGCACCTCGAGTACTGTGTTCAGTTTTGGGCCCCTCGCTACAAGAAGGACATCGAGGTGCTTGAGCGGGTGCAGAGAAGGGCGACGAAGCTGGTGAGGGGCCTGGAGAACAAGTCCTACGAGGAGCGTCTGAGGGAGCTGGGCTTGTTCAGCCTGGAGAAGAGGAGGCTCAGGGGTGACCTTATCGCTCTTTTTAGGTACCTCAAGGGAGGCTGTAGCGAGGTGGGGGTTGGCCTGTTCTCCCACGTGCCTGGTGACAGGACGAGGGGGAATGGGTTTAAGTTGAGCCAGGGGAGTTTTAGGTTAGATGTTAGGAAGAACTTCTTCACTGAAAGGGTTGTGAGGCACTGGAACAGGCTGCCCAGGGAAGTGGTGGAGTCACCATCCCTGGAAGTCTTCAAAAGACGTTTAGATGTAGAGCTTAGGGATATGGTTTAGTGGAGGGCTGTTAGCGTTAGGTTGGAGGTTGGACTCGATGACCTTGAGGTCTCTTCCAACCTAGGAAATTCTGTGATTCTGTGATTCTGTGATTCAGGAGGCATGGGAAATTGAAATATAGAAATGTGTTATAAAATTTTATATTCAAACTTAATCTGCACTGCTATCATCTTTAAAACCTCATCAAAGATTTTACTTAACAGTAGGAACTTGAGGAATTAATGTCTACTAAAAGCACTGCAGAAGCTATCACAAGCTAAACAGAAAATCTGAACCTGAACTTCCAGTCATGGGAGAAATCAAACATAAGCTTCAGTAACATTTAACCTCTTCAACATGAAGACTAAATGTCTTAGTGATAGCCCTAACTACTACAGGTCAAAAGGTTCAAACACTTGCTACAGATGAAAGATTTACAAATTATTTGCAATCTGTCATTCCTGTATCTAAGAGTACCACTATAGTGCACTTTGACTGATATAAATACAAATGCAATAGCTACAATGGTTTAATAAGGTGCAAAGCATAACCCCCTAGCATACTTAAACTGATAGAAAATCTGTTTGTTGACTGTTTTATTATGGATTAAAAGCAAAATCCTAAATAATAATTTAGATACGCATGCAACTAAGGTTCAGTTTTATTTTCATACCAATAATGTCCAAGTGTTAGACACAGCAAAGTAGATGTGGGATAGATTTCTTCCAAATGGCTCAGCCAGTATCACTGCATATCTAGATATGTAAAAGTTTGGCTGCACCCTCCATCCTAGTACATGAGAACTGTGTTGTGTTTTTTTTATTGTTGTAGTTGTTATTGTTTTGTTTTTGTTTGTTTGCTTTCAGTGTTTTTGTTTGTTTGTTTTTTGTAAGCTATGATACAGTAATTCAGTAATTAATAAATACGTTGGACAATATTCTGGCTTTATGCTGATTCAGATCAGTAGAGAAAGATTAGGTGAAGAGACACTGTCCTCTGTACTAGGAGCTATGGAGCTGATCTCTGTATTTGTTCCAGTTTTCCTTCTGAAATTCATTATTTAATCAAATAATATATTCAAAGAATCAAAGAATGGTTTGGGTTGGAAGGGACCCTTAAAGATCTAGTTCAACTGCCCTACCTTAGGCAGCAACACCAAATATATTGAACATATTTAACATATTTCTCATATTCCAAAACAACAGCTACTGACCATTAACTTTCTATTAATTATACCTGTATGCATTCTATATGTAGTAATATATTTGATAAGCATTTGCAGAAATGGTGTTTCAGTGACATTTATACTATATCTTATAATTTATTATAACATAACTAACAGAAAAATATATAATCAGATAATTGAATATTATATATAATGCATCGTATATTATTTTATAACAGTATTATCAGTTTATATATAGATGATAGATATAGATAGATGTATGTGCTATATAGTATATAGAATATACTATATAGCACGTGTTATATGATGCATTAGTATATTGCATGACATATGGCATGTATATTATACACTATAATTATCATTCTATAATAATTACATATTTATTATAGTTATATAATAAGCATATGTATATGTAAGTACAATACAAGAGTTTTCAAAATCTTCCAGGTCAGTGTCTGCACTTGAAATGACAAACTTGCATTCACAGGTAATTAAATCTTTAAAATATTTTTTCTCATGGATAAGATCTCTATCCATAGATGAAATTGCTGACTATATTCATTTCTTGCAAGTTTTGGAATGCCATTTAGTTTGAAAAATTACTTCTTTTTCAGTAAAAAACAAACAAACAAAAAAAAAAAACTGTAATGGGACAATGGAGGAAAGATGGAGTATAATTTAGAAAATAAACTTTTCAAAGTATGTGACTATAACAAAAAAAAATATTGTGCAGGCAAAATACTACCTCTTTTTCCAAAGTGCTGTAGATAGCAGTGGTTAATGTAGGGATTATTTGTCATCATGCTGTGAAAGAAAAAGAGCAGCACACCAGTGATTTTCAATGATTTGTTCCAAGGACTGTGATTTTCTACCACAGTGCAAAGAAACCACTTATTTTAAGCCCAGTGAGTTTTGTATTTTGTTCACTTCCTCATAGGATGCGAATGGATAAAAATCCTGCATGATTTTACTCTACCAGTCCACAAGGAGAACTTGAGCCTCCCCATCTTAGCTGTAGTTTATTGCAGAAATCCCTTACTACTATGTGAAGGGTGGCAGGCCACTTCTGTTCAAGGAACATCTGCAATTGGTTGTACACCTTATGGCAGAAATCATCCATGATGCTAATATTCATGGCACATTGCTAGATTCAGCTGTGTGTCTTGGTCTTGTTAGTGGCAGTGGACCATGTGAGGAGGGAGGGTTGGTTATGTCTGCCTGTGGAGTAATACTATTAACAAATACTTATATAAATGATGCTGAGGATTGCTTCTGTAATGAATCACTGAAGAATACATAGGAACTTTTGGCAGGTAATTTTTGAAAATCAGCAAGCACATATTTAGCTACAGCTAGGTATATTCTGTTTCTCCAGCCAGTTAATGATTCTGTCATCAGGATTCAAATGTCTTGCAGGTTGGCCTTTCTTCCTCTTTAGGAAGGCTAGAGCAGGAGGGAAGGTATGAGACTGTGTGGCTGTTTACTTTGGAAATGTCATGCGTGACCTGTGTCAGAGCTCCTGTCAGTTCACTGCTCTAGTTCAGCTGTGATCTAATATGGATGCTGACACAAGTTGCAATGTGATAAAATGGCTCTTTTAGCTTGGATTAGGCATGGCTTAGGGGAAAAACTTGAAGTCATAGGGAATTTCAGCCACTCTGGGCTAAGCTGGAAGTACCATATTACTGTAATACCTCCCCGGTGATTCTATAAATTGGATAATAGTTTCCTCAGTGTGTAGTATTTCTATGTTAGACATTATTTTGACAACTATTGATGAGTAAATCCCTGATCTGTACAAGTGATTCTAACACGTTACTTTTGTTATGTACATAGAGACTGCAAACCTAATCAGTAACATATACAGCCTTGGCAAGTCAGTCTAATGATCTCATACCAAGTAAAAGAAAAACTGCTTGAAAGCAGAATTGAGGGGGGGGGGAGGGGGAGGGGAGTGAGATGTGATATTTGCATTCTTTTTAAAAAAACAAATCCTGGAAGATTCAATTAAAAAAAGGGGGGGGGGGGGGGGGGGGGGGAGGGAAGGGGGGGGGAAGAATTAATAGAAATGACTATAAATCATTTGTTTCTATGTTCAGACAACTAATAACAGATAAAAGTATTATGAAATAACATTACTATAAAGTCTAAGAAAATATAACCAGATTTGCCATAAATTTAAAAAAAAAAATAATAAAAAATATGAATTGTGAAGACTTTTTTCTAAGTAGACATATTAAAGCTATCAGGAATACATCAAGGTTAAAATGGCAGAAACTTCCCATAAAAAATTATTTTTCATGTATGGAAATTAGCTAGATGATACAGTAGTATTCTACTATGAGGACAATAAAGGAATTTCTACACCAGCTGTAAATAAGCAGTTGGAGTGCAACTCCTGAAGCTATGCATTTGTAAATTTGTGGTTATGAATAACTTGCATCCAAGTGTTTGATAGGAATTTGCTGTCTGGCATGCTGAACTGAAGCTGCCAATTCAATTTATTTTTAAAGAGTCATGAAGTACTGAAGAGGTATCCAAACACCGAGGGGAAATAAATTGAATTTATTTTAAAAAATAAATTTATAAAAGGTATTTGATTAAATAAATAAAATTGAAATAAATTCAGTTTTCTCAAAGGTAGGCAAGATAACTGACATTGTTTTCGTCTTTCAGCATAATCTTGAAGAAACTTCCAAGCTTGCCCCACCTTCATTAAGTTTATTATTAAACTTATTTGCTACCATCAACTCATAAGCACTGATGATAAACGTGTCAGTCAGACCTGTCCTCCATAGAAAAATATGTTCTTGTGAATGGCATAAATATTAATTCAGGTGAATATAAGTATCATATCTCAGAATCAGTTCCTCTTACAAAGTGTGCAACTGTGCTTTGGATAGAGAACAGAGCAATGCGCTGACACAGAGAACTAATACAATTCAAAGTGTGGACCAGGGAACTACTCATTCAAGTATTCCAGCAGCACTCTGTACCACATTAGGGAGCATATTTGGTTCTTGCATATGTACTCAAGGTATGGTGAATATTGGAAAAGTTTATGAGAACTGGAGAAATAATTTTTGTTTTGGAAATCTTCCCTGGCAGGAAGAGAGCAAAAAACAGATGCAAAACCTCTTATTTAAGAGATGGTAAGAGGTAATGACATGGTTGTGGCTTACTAAAACCATTATAGGAAGGGGTTTCAGAGATTAAATGACTCATTAATCTAGAAGATGATTACACCAAAGATGCAGACAAAATCAGGCTGGAGAAAAAATGTAAGTTTATAACAAATTACACAGTAGCTAAATAGCAGCTGATGACCTTATTAGGATATATTTGAGATTTTCTGTCATTTAAGCTTTCAGATCAGAATTGGACGTCTCATGTGAAAATATCTGTTCTGGCACAGTTAGAGTTTTGTGTTTTGCACAGGAATAACAAACCTGTACACTGCAGGTCTGACAAGGATATCACAGGTTCTCTTGTTCCAGTCTTTGCATTTTTATTGCTATTGAGACTGGTATTTTCTACCACTTTTTAGTTGCTGAATCAGATGCTGAGTACAGAGCTATGTAACTCAAGACATGCATTATAAGCATATCAGTTTCAAAACTTTTAGTCAGGTTGTTATTACATGTAATAACAATAGAAAATAGAAATAACAATAGAAAAGACATTGCAGAAAAAAAAAGGAAAAAAAAAAAAGTTCAGAAGAAGAATGCCAGGTTTCTCTGTGTAATGAAATACACAATGGCAGAATCCAATCCATTCCAGTTCAGTGTAGATAGGATTTACTTAGGACTTGGGGGAATATTGGGGGTGTGTGAATAATTCAGTGCAGGACTGAAGCGTATTGCTTATAGTCTGCTTCCAGCGCTCAGGTAGGCACTTATAACAGATGCATCTGTGTGCATGCCAGAGGAGATAACAGGTTTCATTTCTTTTCTTTAAAAACTGTTTCATTTCTCTGGCTCACAAAAACTCACTTGAGTGTGGAACACTTGAGAGGAAGCTAAAGACATTCTTCCCAAAAATGTCCCCATCAGTTAATGATATTTACATTTTTGAATCACTGTGGGTGTACCTGTTATTGATAGGTGAAAACTCTGGAAGAAAGCATATGGACATAAGGACAGTTTACTATTAAGGAATCACAATGTACAGTGCAAAATGCCTGTGCATTGTGATTCCTTCCTGTTACCAATGAAAAGATGGTGCCAACTGTTGCCAGCTCAGAACCCACATAATTCTCCTGCCATGCCCTTTAAGCATATGTTCATCTTAGAAGAGGGTAAATTCCCATCAGGGAAGGAAAATTGAAACTATCTGTGCAAATCAGAGCAGATTGAGCTTGGCAGAAAGATTACCATAGATTCCAGGCACTTTGTGTCAAGGCCATTCCTTGAGGCAAAATCTTATTGACCATGTTCAGCATTTGTGTAACTCCAAGCACTTTAGGGGGGAGTGTAAGAACAAGAAGAGGAACATTAGAATTCAAGCTTCCATTTCTTCCCCAAGGTCATCCGGAAACCCTCCTCCTAGTTAATCTTTATTATCAGCATTTAATTTTCCAGTTCTGTTCCACACAGATGAGCCCAAATTCTTATTAACACAATCACATACTCACATGCAAGACTTCTTTTTGTCAAAGGATCTGTATATTTTCCTAACTTGCTCTTATTTACTTGCAGTAGTAACTAGAAAATTCAGTAAGAGTTGGAAGTTTCTTGTATCATGTGCTGTGTATAATTCGTAGCATGACACAGTCCTTACCCTAGAAAAATGAACTTTTAGATACATACAGGAGGAGGCAGTACTGACACTTGTGTGTTATAGACAGAGCTTTGTACCATAGGAAGTCAAAGACATGGGGAACCCTTATCCAGCTTTAGGCATTCAGCAAAAGAACCTAAGGACCTTATTCTAAACTTTGTACATAGAAATCTGTCTGCATTTCTATATGGAGGACCAGGCACCATCAGGAGAATTACTTATCCTGTTAAATACTTCCCTTGACATGACTGTCTCCACTAAGTACATAGAGAAACTGCATTGTAGTTTTAAAATAGGATTTTAATTTGAGCATTTGAATTATGTATGTCAAGTTAGGTTGTGTGATTCCAGATGTAACAACATTGACCTATGATTGAACTGTTTGATTCAAAACCAAGTAAGTTCTGGGATGAAAACATGGATATTTATTTGACTAAGATACAGGCTAGTACCGAGAAATAAGATCAGATCTTTGGGTCATTAATTGCTCTTACAGTCTCATAAGTAAGTTACAGATAATAACAATAAGATTAAATGGATAAAGTCCAAACAATTTACATAAATGTGGTGTGTGGAAAATCGAAGAGGCTTGTTTTTGCATTCCAGCAACCACTGGCACCGTATGTTTCAGCAACCACAGTAAATGGAATCCAAGATAAAGAGCAAATGTCCAGTTTTCAATGGACCCCCAAATAGTGCAGGATCTTCATCAAATCAAGCAGACTAGACATTTTGGAGAACTGGTTCACAAAGTGCTCCATGTGCTTTTAAAACCTGGACTAAACAAGGGATACCATACTAATGCATGCTTCACTTGTTTTCCTTTTGTTTGGACAAATCTGCAGTTGCCGCTATTTATTAGAGGCTGAAAGTCATTAATCTTAGTCACTAGTAAGGGATTCATTAATGTTTATTTTAAAAGCATGATTCACAAAGTCCAATTCACTGGAATTTGGAAGGTTTGCTAAGAAAACTTATTCACAGGATAAGCAGCAAAACACCAGAATGAAGAGATAAGTATATATATGGTAATGATATGATTATCAGTGAACTGAGATTAAAATGCATCTTAGATACTCTTCTGGGATACTTTGTGCTGATAAACATGAAGAGAAGAAACATGAGAGGCAACAGAAAAGTTCTCCTAACAAACAAACCTCAAGAGCCTCCTCCTTTATCAGGGTTTTTCACATCAGACCAGTGTAGCTTAAAATATTTTTAGAAGCCTGTGTTTTGTAGATAATTTTCTGATGAAACAGATAGCCATAAACTGTGCGTTGTTTTCATTCTCCAAGGTTGGCTGTATGTACCTGAGACACTAGCCGACATTTCAGAGCTGTTTTGTGTTGTGTTGAATGTTGTTCGGTTCAGTGTGACTAGTGACTTAGCCCTGCTTAGAGCCTCTGTTCAACCAGTTGAATTTTTTCCTATTCTCTTGAAGGAAGCCCATCAGACAAGGATGAATTATCCTCAACATCTATGAAGATAATAGCAAAAATTTGTTTTAACTGAATTTTGATTTTAGTTTACAAACATTCATTTCCTGCAAGACAAAATTTAGCTCCTGTATAATTCACTGTCAGCCCTCTTTCTCATTTATTCCTGAACACATTCCTTCTCTCCCTGATCCTCTATACATGTGTGATCTCCAAGAAATGCTTGTCCCCAGAGGCACAGATACACTATGATGACAAATTCCATTTCAAATGATATTGCATCACAATGGGAATAAACGTACTGCTTTGAAAGAGTCTAGCTCCTGCGTTTTACCAAAACCGTGCAGGATTAAATTTTAGAAAAGCACAAGGGACACTGGTTACAGAATGGAAGAAGTTGAGTTGCATCAGCTGGGCAGCAGGAAAAAGTGAGTGCTGGGACCCAATCTTTTCCCTACTGAACAGACCCAGTCTGTTTTCACTACTGCTGTGGTATAAGGACTTGCTTTTAAACAGTGGGGATGGAGTGTGCAAACTGAGTGGAAACAAGGTCTAGTTCCAAGAAATGTTCTATTTTTTCAAATCTAAGCCAGAAGTCTTCATTATGGAAAACCTATTGGGTTAAAGAGGTGATTTTTTTATTTTATTTTTTTTCCCTAGAGAGAGAGCAAACTTTACAGCTGGCTTCTAACAGTTCAGAGAACCGGACCTTACAGAAATGAAAAAGAACATTTCTGGGATGTCTGCTTCAAGCCTGCTCCTCTAGGTTAGAGATACCTGATGGCTCTTTTGTAGCTACTTCATTAGACACACAGTCTCCCTGGCAGACTGAATTCAGCACTGGCGTCTCATGAAAGCTCTGGTGTATTCATCCTTTTAGAGGGAACATATTGCTCTTTGTTTTATCTCCAATGACTCGGTGATTTAGTGTTGTCCTCTTTACACTGGGTTTAGGAACATTCCAGTATACATCCAGTAACCTATATACATGTATGGTATTTGCCTTCTTTACCTGTATCACGTATACATAGGTATTTAGATATTTACCTACTTTATAACCTCTTTCTCTGATACCTTGTCTGAAGCAAGGATGTAACTACTAATCTTATAGGTGGTACTCTAAGTCCTATTAAAGACAGAAGCGAATGTATGGTCTATATTTCTTCCTTGTCTAACTGACTGGCAGGAAATCATTTCCTGAAAGGAAGTGGCAAGCCCAATCTCTAGAATCCTGTTCTTCTTATTATCCTATTGATCCTTGGAATCCTATGGAAATCCTTCCAAATGTGACAGAAGGCTGCAGAATGATAGATAAAGGGAGAAAAATTGGAAAACATTTGGTGAATGAAGAATTCAGTCAAATCCGTTCTGTCTCACCTTCTGTCTAGTCCAAAAGGATGACGTGCAAGCTAGTGAACAGTATATATGCCTGCTGCAGGGCTGAAGAGACCAAAACTCTCTGCAGAGGACCATGGTGTCCCTGAAAGTTACCTGATCTCTATGGCACATCCAAGAATTGTGAATTCCTTGTGAAGATAGTTGTACTTGTGTAGGAGAGCATGCTGAGGCTGGTTGTCAGTAGCAACTGTGATTTAGCAGATGGCCACCTATCTAAAATGTTCTGCTGTTCTGTCCATCCACCTATCAAACTCCTACAATTCTTCTGTCTTATTGTAATCTCAGCACTGACCACTCGATTTTCCTCCTAGCTTCCTGTATTATTTTGAAGGTTTGCATACCTTTTGAGAGAAGACACCATGCTATAGTCAAAAAAGCTGCATTTCTGTTTCTTTTTATGACCACATATTTATGGCATGTTCTGAGTAGATGTATAACAAAAATGATTGCATTCATTTTGCTCACTTCACATGGCTGAAAATTATGCAAGTAGGGACAGCTTGTTGTAACCTATTGTAGGGGGTCTGGCTGGGATGGAGTTACCTTTCCCTGCAGCAGCCCATACAGAGCTGTGCTCTGCACCTGTAGCTAGAACAGCAGTGGTATCACACCAGTGTGCTGTCTATCACTGAGCAGTGCTGGCACAGCACCAGGACTCCCTCCAACACCCCCAGAGCCAACAGGCTGGGGATGGGCAAGAGGTGGGGAGGGGACATCACCAGGGCAGCTGTCCTAAACCGACCAAAGGGATATTCCATACAGTGTGGTGTCACATTCAGCAATAAGAGGTGGGGAAGGGGAAGGAAAGGGGGGGCTCACCTTATGAAGATGTCTGTCCTCCTAAAGGCTGCAATGTGTGTATTGAGGGCCTGCTTCCCAGGATGTGGCCAAACATCACTTGCTGATGGGAAGTAGAGAGAAGTAGAGAATAATTTTTTTTTCTCTTCATGCTTCCATGCAGCCTTTGCTTGTTTTTTCTCTCTTCCTTTTCTTTTTAATTAAATTACCCTTCTCTCAACCTGTGAGCTGGTTTTGTTTTTTTTTTTTTTGTTTGTTTGTTTTGGGTTTTTTTGGTTTTTTTTTTTTTGGTTTTTCTTTCCAGCATACTTTCTTCTCCCCCTCTTGTGAGGAGGAGGGGGAGTGAGAGAGCAGTTGTACTGGAGTTCAGCTACTCACCACACCTATTTATGTGCTACAGATGCCTTGATTCCAGAAGCAAAGCTACACATTTGGTAATATATGTTTTGAAGCGGAGGTTTCACGATAGCAAAAATAGAATCCTATCTGTTCAGATGGTTAACTTTGCCCAGGACTGACTAATGACAGATCTGAGTTTAGAAGAAATATTCCCACAGATTGTTTCCCTTCTTGGGAAAAGGAAGGGTGACAACAAGGGAATGCAAAAAGATGTTTTTTTCTTCACTAGCATAAGGATGCTGCTCCCTCTTGAGAGCATATGAGTATCTGCCCAACTCCTTGCCGTGGCCAGGGCTTGAGGCATGCTGTTTCTCCATTCTGCCCATGCTTCTTACTAGATTATCATCCTACAGACCATGCTCTAGTCTAATTTGACATCACTAGCATGTCAGCGACCCTTGACAGTCTTTGATTTCTAGAGTGTTTTTCCTGTCTACGGGTCCTCTGTTAGACCGTAAAAAGACTATCAACCCAGAGCAGTTCCTTTGCTGCAAGAGGGTGGGTTTTTAGTGTGTGAATGACAGAGCCCACAAGCGTCAAGTTCAAATAACTGTATGTTCATCTTTGTCCTTGTTTTCTACATTATTTTTTTTCTGCATGGGCAAGCAGAAATGTCTGTTGACATTTGCTCATCTCTCACTGCACAGCCTGAAATCCACCTCCCAACATTGCCACCGTCAACATTTGGCCTTTTACTGCCTATGCAGCACAAATGTATTAGAGACAACATTGTCAGAGTGTCTTACCTCTCTATCTTGTCATATCTTTAATGCTGCTTACCCTTTGGTCCAAAGCACAACTCCTTGGCTTCATTCTGTGCTTATACAATGCCCAGTACCCCAGCACAGCAGCCTTCTCATCCACATCCAGTGCCTCAGCAAGACAACTGGAAGACTTCCCACATGTCACAGTACCAGAAGAATGGTAAGATACCTAATGATATTCCTCATCTCTACAGCATCTGGGTAAAAATCAGGAGGATATGAGCAACATTAATGTTCATTGAACTGGAAAAACAACAACAACAACCATGAAGCAGGAAAGGGGCAGTTAAGCAGTGTGTGAGGAGTACACAGCTGTCTCAGTTTTCTATAATGAATGACAAATTGTGGAGTATGGCAGTGCACCAAAACTGATTTCAACAGAAGAAGCATATGGCGGGTTGGAGTACAGACTCAAGCAGAGCATGACATCATTCACCAAGTGTAGGTAGTATGAGTTACTCAGAGACTCAGAGCATCTGCAATTTTTCAAGAACAGTGAGAGAAACACTTCTGAACTGATCCTCTCTTATTTACCCTTGTAACTTTGAACAAATGAGATGAGACTTCCATACAGGAGGGAGTTGATGATAAGCAAAAGAATGACTCCATGCCTCTCACGTACAACCATCTACCATTAATCTTATTTTGGTAATATTATGAGTGAAAATGACACAGCAGGCTTCAGCTATCTTATTAGATAAGCAGGATGACAGGAGCTTGTAAAGTCTGCACAGAAAGAGACAGGCTAATACACTGTAACCAGTAAGAATAAGCAGGGAGGAAACTGGAAAGCAAAGAATTAATAAAGGAGGCTGGGAGAGTTCTGAGTCTGAGATAGCAAATGTCTCCCCTGCATAGTCACCAAATGTTTTCTGAGAGAGTAGTGTGAACAAGAAGCTTCTTATGGAACAGCAAGCCATAGAAAATAAGTCATCAAAGGAGCTGTTTGAAGAGCTATGATGGAAAAACAAAGTTTTTAGTTCCAAAAATTTTGTGCTGCTACAGTTTTATCAGGTAACCCAGACTGCAGGGGAGTCAGGGACTTGAAAATTAAAAACTCCAGAATTTCTTTACAACAAAAAGCAAGCTTATCCTAATTGCAAGACAGGACTTCATAATCAACTGAGTGAGTTAAAGTGTTCACAAAAATAGAAGGCCTAAGCCGGGAATGTTATTTGAAATGGGACTAGGACATAACAGCAATGTTTTCAGCTAAAACCTGAAAAAAATGTGTTAAAATAAGTCTAAGACACTCTTTAACCACAAAAATGGGAAAAGGAATATAAAAAGAAGGGGATAGATAGCAATTTTGAGATTAGAATTTATCTATATGTAAAGGAGATAATCAGGACCTGACTCTTTGGAAATTAAAGGATTTTGGTGTCACTCATTCTTGACATGGGGTCACTCTGTCTACATCATTAGGTAGCTGAATACCTATCACCACAAGCCTCTTAAAATACTATTTCAGTGCTTGAGCCAGTTAAGTTCTGTGATACAAGTGTATTGAGCATCAAAACCTGGTGATGAAGTGGGCTGCAGTTTGCATCTGCACGTGGACATTGGGAAAGTGGACCATAAGGAAATTGCAGTGATAGGAAGTGATGCAAAGTGACTTTCTTGTTATTGATCTTTTTAACGGAGTTCCTCCTCTATGTCTCCAGTCTACACCTGTGTGATCAATGTTACAGCACTGGCCCTATAGATAAGTACAGTAGTAAGGGTAGGAGCAACAAAAATGCTGATGACTCTATTCCAGTACCCCCACATGCACTGCATTTAAAAAACAAAACAAACAAACAAACAAACAAACAAAAAACTAATAAGTGGTCTATATAATATTGATAGCAAATCCATTACATTTTTTCCTTTTCCCTTCCCCGTCCCTTTATAAATGCATGGTGCATCCCATCTTTACAAAATAAAATCTTCCCTTTACTTGCTGACTTGAATTAAAAGGAAGATTTGGGTTCAGCACAGAACATTCTCCTAACCTCATGGAACAGACTGTTCAGAACAAAATGAACGTTTGGGTGCCCTTGGTGAGGTGAAGCAATAGTAGTATGTCAGCACATCTCAGCAGCAGCTCATTTTCATGAGGAGTCTGTAGAGGTCTCCACTTCCTATCAAATAATATCTACCAGTAAGTGTAACACATTCAGAATTAATAGGCTTTCTGAAATAAATGTTTTCTCATGTGTTTCTTTTAACACAGACGTCCGGATGCTCTTTTCCTCTTTCAACACTATTTAAACTGCTCTCACAAGAAACTCTTCATATTACCCCATTTAGGCACTATTCACCTCTTCTCCTTGTCCTTAACCAATTCTTCTCTCCCCTTCTCCCAGGCAATGCACCTCTGTCACATCTTTCCTGCCTGAGGATGCAGGGAGAATTGTCTCTTACAAAGGTGAGGGCTGGCCTGATCACGTTTACATGAAGTGCACTGGACACCCCAAGGGTACTGTGTAGTTTTCCTCCAGAAGAGAGAAACTGCCCATTACAAACCTCACATGAACAGTGCAGTCTGTGGGAGAGGAGGCCAGCAGCAGTTGTAGCATTTATACACCCTATTTATGCTCTGGTGCAAAAAGTCACCCTCTACTAAGGACAAAAAGCAATCTCCCTGTTAAATTCCCACAGCACTCTAATGCACATTCTTTTTTATTTTCCCTGTAGTTATTCAATACTGGTTCTTTTAAGCAGTTTATCCACAAGAACCCAATTTACCTACTCATTGGTGAGCCCAGTTTCTCACTGCCTCCCAGCTGGGGAGCCATTTGCTTGCCAGGGGTTGAACACCACCACCTCTAACTGGCTGTGCTTCCACACCCTCTCTGCAAAAGTGTGAGTGATTGCACAAGGCAAGAAACCTGACACAGGATCTGGAAAGCATTTTTTGTCTGCAGCTTGCAGCTTGTGCGCAGTTATGTTGGCATGACATGAAAGTTTGCAACTGAAGTTTCTTCTTATGTTTGGGAACACTTTATATCAAAATGCATCCTGTCAGCCTCCACATACCGAAAACAAACCAAAACCAAAACCATGATATTTCCCATAGATACTGGGAAACGAGCTAGCCATATATGTCAATGCTCTGTCAGGGACAGAATTTTGGTGAGCAACACCACTGTAACACTTTTCTATAAACCACCGTATTTACTGGTATCTCTACCTAATTTACTGGCAGCAACCAGCTGCTAGGGAATGTTGCAGCAAGACTGGGACAGAAAGATTGAAAGGACATTGCACTAGGAATACTGTCATAAAGAAGAAACAGAGACTGGTTTATCAGTCTCTGATAGTCAGTCTTCTGGAGAAATTTCTGGAGATTTTCTGGAGAAATCTAATGGCATCTTGGTGAGCATTGCTGATATTTCAAGGAAATGTTTCTCAAAATTTTGCTGACATCTCCCCAGGGATTTCAGTAAACAACTAATACAGAAATTGAATCCATCTCCCTCTTACCTTCTGATGCCACTAAGATACTCAACCAAAGCAGAAGAATTACAGTTGCACAAGTTCTCTTGTCACTTCTGTTCTGCACTATGACCTGAATAATAAGCGTGAGGTCAAGCTCACAAATTTAGTGTACCATGTACTTCAAAGGATCAGTTGTGTCTTCATGTGTGGCCTCACAAAATCGTTTTCAGCAGGGACCGTGTCACTGCTAGAACAGCAAAAGGCTTGCCCTCACAGAGTTCATTGCCAGAATTATTTGTCCAGTCACCTATCACCTGCACTTCTGTGACCTGTCTGTGAGGGAAAATAGCCATGGACATGAATCAGCATATTCTGAGACAGATGTAAAAGGCAGTCAATTGGATTGCACTGCAGAGATGAATGTTTCTCCCTGGGGCATAATGAGACCTTAAAGGAACTACCTTTTGAGTCAACATCTACTCTATATAAGAATTGGGTGCAATCAGAGAAGTGTCTTCCCTACCCTCTGTCATGGAGGAATAGGCTGTGAGGAGCCATCAATCCCACTTGGTCCCAGAGGAGGCTGCAAGGAATTACAATAACTCAGCCAGCCTGGGCAACAAGATGCCAAAGGCAGCTAAATGTTGTCAATGAAAAAGTAATATGACCTGGGAGGAAAAGCTGAATAGAGAAAAGGTTGTGGGCGTTACGGCAGGCAGACAAGCAGACAGAGCTTCTCACACGGCAGACGCTGTTAAGGGAGCAAATATGAGATTAGGAGCAAGAATACACTCACTCAGATAAAGCTTTACCTATCATCTTCCATTTTAGTCACTCCAGTTCAATAAATTCTGCAGAATGGGAACAAATCAGGGGAATAGAGGTGAAAGTGACCTAGAATCTAGGAAAATATTTCTTTAGGAGAGATCAAAAAAGCACAAGAATGTTTAATCCAGAGGAACAGTGTACGAGATGTATCACAAAAACCCATAAAATGATGAAGAGTATAGAACGTTATGCCCCTTGCTGCAACTCACAGAGACAGGCAAATAAACAGTGAACTGAAGAAAAATGACTGCCCCTTCTCAGGTGAACTTTCAAGAGGAAAATATATAAATAAATAGGAAAAAATAAAACTAATTTTAAAAATTTAACCTCATTAGTTGAAAAATATTCAATTAATGCAGGACAAGGATTTCAGTCCTAGAATTACTTTCCCACTAAAAAAAAAAAAAAAAAAAAAAAAAAGCAAATGATCATTAGTTTGTTTACTTATTAAGAATTATGGGCTCCTTCATTTAAAAAAAATGCAGAGAAATAACTTTTCTTAAGTCTTTTGGTCACCATTTTGGTGATGTTCAGCATAAATGATGAAATTGAAAGAAATACAATAAACGGATAAAAATAAATGCTTCCATCAATTATGTCTAATTACTGTGGGGAGAGTATTACTGCAAAAGTCATTGAGATGATGAGCTGAAGAATTTTTGAAGATGTTTATAAGAAAAATATCATTGTTAGTTAGCACAGTTAAAGTTTAAATAAATGAATAAATAAATGACATCCTCTACTGCAAAATGTAAAACAATGTAAGAAAGGTGGGAACATCATCATCATAACAAGACATCATAGCACATTGCTAATACTGGGATAATATGGTAGGTTATTTGAATATGGTCTGAGCAACACACAGAAATCCCAGTATTTGTGCATCATCCAGACTGTGCAGAACAGTCAGTTGACAAATTACAATGGTGATTTAGGTTACTTCATCAGAAATAAGTAAAATAAAGAAAATAAAGAAAATAAAGTAAAATAAAAAATAAAGGTGCAGAAGCAAGAAATGTTTCCATGAATTAATTCTTAAATCCTTAATTCTGACAGAGTAATCTCCAGATTTTTCATCCAAACATTCTCTAAATACTGAAAAGATGGTATTTAAATGACTTAAAAGAAACTTCAGTTTAAAAATGACTCTGTATAACACTGATTTTCCTTTTTTCTTTTTCTTTTTCTTTTTCTTTTTCTTTTTCTTTTTCTTTTTCTTTTTCTTTTTCTTTTTCTTTTTCTTTTATTTTTTTCTTTTTCTTTTTCTCTTACTTTTTTCTCTTTCTCTTTCTCTTTCTCTTTCTCTTTCTCTTTCTCTTTCTCTTTCTCTTTCTCTTTCTCTTTCTTTTTCTTTTTCTTTTTTAATTCCCTAATCTTTCTCCTGATGTGAACTTAAATGGTACCTTAGTAAAGAAAGTAAAGCAGGATTAGAAAATATTAAAGAATGTGAATCTCTTTTGTTTTGTTTTCTTAGGTAAGTATTTCTGGCATCCCTCATTAATGAGGATTAATTCCACTGATCTCGCCACCTATTCAAAATACTTTTCTGTTTCCCTCTTACTGGTATATAACTTTTCCACATCCATCAACAGAAAAAACAATTAAAATTAGGAAAATACATTTGTGAGAAACCTGACACCAGTCAAAAGCATGTGTAACTACCACAAGCACTTAAAAACAGCTGTTTGATTGCATCTCAAGGTGATGTGTCCTCAAGTACCATTGTGAATGGTAGTTTAGCAACTATAAATATAAAAGAAGCTAAACAAAAATGCCTTAATTCATATTCTATTATGAAAACATGTTAAAAAAATAGGTAGAGGAAGTGAATATGCAAATGACAATGAAATGTTCACAGATAGCAGTCATGGTGGAAGGAAGCAACACATTGGATGTGTCATGAACTGGCAGTTCCAGTGAAATGGCTGTTTTCAATTTTATTTGCCTCTCATTTATTAGCAAGGAAGGAATATTTCAACATCACAGACAAACCTTCTTCAGCGTCCTGGTTCTGCTTGCCCAGATGCAGTCACCGTATTTTTACAGAATTTTCTGCAAGGCAGAAAATGTTATGTTGGGAAGTGAGTCTTCAGTTTACATCTTAATTCTGCATGTTCAAAGATAATTGCTTCTACATTCACTGTAGATGAATGTGACAGTGCTGGTTATTGGATTTATCCAATTAAATATATATATGTATATATATTAGATTTATCCAATAAATAAAAACTTGGATTTATCCAAGTTTTCATAGTGGAACTTAATCCAGTATCTTTCATTTTCATTGTTCTGCCCCTCACCTCCTCATCTGAGTGAGCAGAACTTGAATGTGAACTTGTAAATACAAAGAGAATTTGTTGGGGTGCAGTTTCATGCACAGTTTGCTTAGAATAAAAGAACAAAAATGTAGTGTAATTGTGTAGTGTAAAAAATGTAGTGTAGAGAAAAGGTGTGAATGACAGTTAAAGGTTTAGAGATGACTCAGCTAAGCTACATAATTTTTAAACTCACTGTAAATGTATATATACACTGCCTTAAAACAAAACATAAAAAGACCTTTATGTGGTGCTTGCAAATAAAGCCAAATAACGACAAATATGTTGAAAGCTTGTCCACTTTCCTAAGCTGAATCTAGTTTCCTACTCAAGTGAAAGGTTTCTGTATTTTGAGTAGGTGATGCTGAAGACAAGGAGCGCGTCCTGGTGGGTCTCTCTGCCTAAAGTCCTACACACTTACTGTGTAATAAGGAACAAAACATTTATAAACATAAAAATCTGTGCAAATGTGCACAAACTCAGTAGCTTCAGTGGAGCTTCTTTGGCTATTAGCAGCTGAGGATATGACCTTTTATTCCTTACAGCATCAGTGGGAGCATCTGTAAGCATGCCTGAAACAATCTCCTTGCTACAAGCACCTCCCCAACATGAGTTTCTGTCTAGTAACAGCAGCTCTGCAGTTCAGAGGGAGCCAAGTATTACTACTGGGTTGTAGCATTACAAGAACAGCTGGCATGTCTTTAAATAACTTCCTAAGCCTTCAGAGGCCCTCATTATGCTCTTTGTTTTAGAAACAGCTTGAGACACAGCAGAACAACTGAGTGCATATGCAACTCACTTTCCCTCTCTGCATGCACCTGGCAAACACCTGTATCTCATTTTGCTAGCTGTGAGAGACTGGTTATGGGCTTGAGCTCTCCTCTGTTGGTGGCTAGGTTGCAGCAGCTCCTTCTCTTGTGAGACTTTGTCAACATAAACTTGAGTGTAGACCTGGAGATGCATGGGGCTCTGCTCCTGCAGGGACACAACATAATCCCTTTGCAGCTTGGGACTGTTGTTACTGCCCCTGACAGCAGCACAATATTTGGACCTCATTGTTGGAGAACAGGGTGAGTCCAGTTGTCACAGACCTGGTGCTACCTGATTTATTGACTGTCAGAAGGGCAGGGAAGTACATTGTATTCAAGACTTCAAAACTAGGATTAGAATTTGCAGTTTTCTGAATTGTTTTTGTATGTCTCTACCATCTTTAAACTTAGGTAGACTAATGGCAGGGGTTTTTGTTTTTTATTATTATTATTATTGTTGACATCAGAGCAGCCCAAAGGGCTACTTCATAGGCTTTGGCTTTCAGAGCTCTTGAGTGTTGCTAATTCTATGGAGGAAGCAGGGAAAGATGTAGAGGTTGCTATGCAAATTCTTTTTTTTTTTTTTTTTTTCCTTGAAGGTGCTCAGTTGCACAATACCCTGTGCTTGAGGCATGGTATAGCAGGAGAACTGATCTGCCTTTCTAAGTGGCCCCCTGTCAGCTTGGTATTTCAAATGGTGGTTGTGCACAATTACTGTCAATAACAAATTCCTGCCTAAAATGAAAATATGCAAACATGGTGAAATATTTTCCTTACAACAAAACAAAAGAAAGGAAGAAACATGGGACAAGAAAAAGATGTCTGTGTCTCCAAAGCCAACAAGAGTTTTGAGTTTGTATGGAAAAGACAGAATAGCAAACCACTGGTTACTTTCCCTTTTAAAATGGAAAAGTAAAAATGAAAAATCCATTCTGATCAGAAAGTGGCAGTCACCTTTTGATTTGCAATGCAAGCTGCCAAATTTTCATTAGCCAAGATGGTTTTCTTCATAATCAGCTATGATTCTTTTCTCTTTAAATGATTTACATATCTACACATTCAAGTTATTTAGACTTTTTACTGGTTGCAACATGTGAATCACTGCTTTTCTATGCCCTGTGATTAGTCCTCTACCCACCTCTCATCTTCTGTCTGCCCTATTGCTCACTTGTGAAGAGGCAATTAAGGCATCTGTTTGGAAAACGGGTATGTCAAAAGCAAGGGGAGGCCTTCCCAATCCCTGGGAAGTGGTCACTCTGAATCATTTAGAAGGCAAGATCCTTGAAGAAATGGGGATGAGAATATCAAGTGCGTCCACCAGCAGTGTATCAGTAGTTCAGAACTCATGGTGCTGCAGCTCTGACATTGACTGTTTGCAGGGTGCTGGTGCATTGTGCAAGCACTGTTCAAAGTGTGGCAAACCAAAACAGTGCTGGCTTTCATGGACAAGCATTTACTAATCTCTCTGGAAGAAATAAAAAAACATCAACCGGAAGAGGTGTTTTCTGGTTCCCTTATATTTGGCACTTAATGCTTGGACCAGTTGAGATTTTCTGCTTTCTCTCAACAAGATAATCACAGAAGTATCAGTGCCCCATTCTAACTAGAGAAATGCTTTGTATATGCTCTTGCAATGGTGGAAGACGAGGCAGAAGGGAAGGGAGAAATAAGAAGTAATCATGTTTCCCAGAGCAGCTGCAGATAACAGACAAGCTTACATTTGGCAAACTGAATGATTTCTTTTATCAATGGCAGGAAATGTCATCTATTCGACTATGGGCTGTAGTGAAACATAGCATTAATTTACACCAACACCATAGATGTCATCTGAAAATCTAAACTGGGTAATTGCAGGGAGTGTATATAAAACATGAGTTATTTTCTTAAATGATCCATACTTGCCAGAACCATTCCTCTTAAAACTGATGTTGGTAAATGCAGGTATGCAGATTCATATCATTTTTGCCCATGTACTGCCTATGCAAGCCAATGTTTGTGGGTAACTAAAAATGTGTGTGCTCTCTCCTGGCTGCACTTGACTCAGTCATCATCAATATTGGTTTTCTTTATATAACTATCTACATATAATATTTAATTTTGAAATATAGTTGACCATATGAAAACAGGAAGAATCATTTTTAGGCAGTACATTTTACTTAAATGGATTTTTTTTTTTTATTAGCCAGAGGCTTTTATCTTGCATAATGCATGCCTCCTCTTTTCCCTGCTTCTATAATTTTTAATAAACATCTTTGTTTCCCACTAATTTATGGATTCAGGTATTCCCTATCATTTTTTGAACAAGTACAAGTATCTGCTTCTTTGAAAAGTACCTTTTGGAAAGCCAGTGTTTTAAAAAAAAAAAAAAAAAAAAAAAAAAAAAAAAGAGTGTATTAATTATGTGGAGTGTATTAATTATGTGTATATATATAGCGATAGCAATTCATAAAAAGCAGAGAAATTTCAGTGGGCCTTCAAACCCAGTCTTAGTGAGCATTCAAACACAAGTTCCAGGCAGGAAAATAAAAGGGACATTTAGGCTAGTGAAGAGAGTTTGCTAGCAAATGTCAGGAAATTTTTAGAATCGTAGTATCAGTATATGCCATTTTGTTCTGGAAAATTTACAGAGATGTCCTTGCAAAATTCCTGCCCTGGTCCAACATATGCTTAAGTCAAAAACTGCTAAGTGGTTTCAGCATAGGGATAATGAGGTGAAAACTAAGTCCTATTATAAAGGTGGTCATATTAGAGGAAATTAATGTTACTTCTGAGCTGAATCCATGAATCCTGAAATTTCTCTGGATACTAAAGTGTTTAACACTATAAAACAAGTTCAGTAGGATTAGTTTATTATAGTGCTGTGAACATTGTGCATTTCTTCACAACCACAGTATGCATATGTTATTAAACAATGAAAGTCCTAATTGCATTCAACAGTTGAAATGATGATTTGTAAAATGATGACTGTTTTAAAAATTGTTTGGACACTGAAAAATAGTATTTACTGCTCTTTAAACAAGTTCTCTTCTACTAACACTGCTATAAATAAGAGAAGCATTCAGTAGGCAATTTGAGTGGTAAGAAAAGGTTTTCACACACTGTGATTCCAGGTAGTGTTTGTGCTGGCAGAAGGTTAAATAAATCAGTCCTGTTTACCTCAGTCTTCTACTCTTTATCAACTGTGGGATTAGCTGCAGCAAACCCTGACTGAGTGTTCCAAAAAGGGTGAGTAATTTAAACAAACAAACAACAGCAATAACAAAACACGAGAAATTCCTACAAATGTATCAGAAAGAAGAAAGAAAAATAAATTGCATGGGGCACTGAAATGGCTTCACCATCATACTTCATTAGGAATTTCTTTAAAGAGAGGGCCAAGTTCCCAGTAGATGTAAATCAACACTGTTGGTTGGAAGTTGCCAGTTTCATTCTTTCATGTGGCATTAAGGGTCTGCCAACAGTTCACTTAATATTTGGTTTAAGCATGGTTAGAAAATACAAAAGAATAGCAGAAGGGGAATTTTTAAAAAGACCCCAGAAAAAAATGTTGTGCTGTTTACCGCCCCCTCCCCCCCCTGCCCACTGAGGAGGCAGGGGAAAAGAGAAATGAAAGTCTAACATTGATAACTTACATCTATGCCACTGGAAAAACAGGAAGTGATTTTCAAATGTTTACAGGAAATTAAAAAATAAATAAAAATAAATAAAATTTGAATCTGATCAATATGGTCTGAAACATATTCTGGAATAATCCAGAGACCTCCAATAATGGGTACTTTCATAAATTGATGTAGCAGAATAGACCCTCAGGTTCTTCAGAGGGCTTTCTATGACATATTTATCATATATCATGAATTAGGAAGAACATAGTTTAAAAGTAGTAAAAACTCACTCTGAGTTTGTAAGTGACCTAATATTAGGAGAAATTTGGAAAGCTATTCAAAGAAACGTAAACTTGGATGGAAATTTCCTCACGATTCTTATTGATGACATCATTAAAATAAAATGTTCAGCAAGATTTTGTCAGTTGTATTAAAAGTTTCGACAAGAAATTACTGACACTTTTATGCAAGACCAAATTATCTAGTTGATTTTTTTTCCATTTCCATGATATAACAGATTGAAAGATAAAGTCAAATTATGTGTAGTGACCTAACTAAAATAAAATAATCTAAAATGATTCTTAGGATGATAAACCCTGAGGTTATTTTTTTGTTGTTGTTTAAAAAGGGGAGGGGGGGGGGGGGGGGGGGAAGGAGGAGGATGGAATTGAGAATTTGGCTTTTGGTGTCATTTTAGGATGAGAGGACAAAATGTCTACCTTTCCTGAGAAGTAGAAGCTCCAATTTTCTCAGCACTAAACGGAAATTTTACTATTCATAACAAAGTTGACCTTCTTGAATCAATCTCAGCCCAAGCAGCAGCTTTTTGTTCTGTAGATTGTTAGATATGTATGAAGATAGAGCAGTGGCACCCACAAATAGACTGATCCCTGTACCTTTTTTGTCTGAAATAGAGTAAAAATATATGTTCTATGGGGATAATGTAGTCTAAATTGCATTTATGGATCTCTTAGCTGGAAACTGAATATAGATTTAGTTCCTACAAGGAAAGCAATCTGCTTGTCAAATGTAAAAGATAAAAGACCCACAAGATCAAGAGAGAAGATCTATTAAGGTATCACTTTACAAATTAAAAATGTCTTTATGCATAACTGGTTTGAAAGCAGTAATCAGAGGAGTTGTAGTCTTCAAAGTCATGCATTTGACTAGAGAGATCATGACATTTTTTTCCTCTTAACATAATATCATTTTTGTGTTTTTGTTTGTTTGTTTTTTTACTGTCTCTGTCTCTTATCATCTCAGACATGCATTCTACTTGCAATCAGTGCTTTTGCCGCACCTCACAAAATGGGATCCCACATTCTTCCTGGGGCACTAGGAGTAATGGGCGTTTAACAGCAAGGGTTTTGAGTGGCTTAAAGATGAAGCATGGACAGTGGACTTTACTGTATATATTCTGTATCCCAACCTCCTGGCTTTAGACATATCCCTGTATTGAGTTTACTTGGAAAGGGCAAGTAGCATAGGGCTGTAGGGGTGGCCTGGTATGAGGGACACCACGTAGAGCAGGGGCAGAGATTGTCCTTGAGGAGCAGTGGAGACAAAGCGTCAGGAACTGACCTCAGCCCACATTCCCCTGTACTGCTTTGGGGGAAGAGGTGGAGGAGGATGGATGGGGGGGGAAGGTGTTTATAGTTTGCTTTTAGTTTCTCACTGTTCTTCTAGTTTCTTCTAGTGAGAGGTAATAAATATTTATTATTATTATTGTTGTTGTTATTATTATTATCATTTATTTATTATTAATTAAATGGCATTATTAATAATAATAATAATAATAATAATAATAATAATAATAATAATAATAATAATAATAATAATAATAATCTCTCTACCCTGACTTTGTTTTGCTCATGGTAGTAACTGGTGAGTGATCTCCAGCCTTGAACCCTTTTAATCAAATTTTCTCCTCCTTTTCTTTTGAGGATGGGGAGTGAGGGAGTGGTTGTGGTGCAGTTCAGCTACCCAGCTTGGGTAAAACCACCACAATCCCATCACATCAGTTTCTCTTTGTTTACTTCCCTCCTGTATGTGTTGTAAAATAGATATACCCTTTGTAAACCTCATGACATCCACACTGGTTTCATGAGTGGGGAAGAAAGTAATTTATGGTCCATGTGTGTTTTAAATTGGCCTTCACAAAGATGTTATGCAACTTTACCAGAAGCAATTCATTATATGAAAATCATGATCTGTGAATAGTTTCCACAAACCTTTCCTTCAGCTTGATTAAGTACATGACCTACTCTGTTTCTTCACAACACTGATGACCATGCAAATCACATATCTCTTGACCAATAGATGTGTTTCTATATGAAAACCTCTGTGAGGATTGTGCTGCCAGCATGCTTTATCTTTCAGGGATTGCCTTCGTAGAGCTGATTAACTTCCACTGCTACCTGCTTTCTTTGGGGGAACACTACTTCTTGAGGTTTGGACAGAACAAAAACCTATCTCCATCTGGACAAGATAAGGAGATCATGTTGAATACTGATCTGCTCATCTCTGCACTCTTTAATCAGTAGAAGAGATTCAGGCTCTGATTGGAAATTATGTGTTAAACTCCATGTTAAAAAAAAAAAAAAACAAAAACCAACAACAACAAAACACATGGTCAATCCTTCATGAGGCCAATGAACCTACATGAAGAGATACTGTAGAATCTGTCTGATGCATGCACTTGGACAGCACAGACAGCAGGTCGCACTCATGATTTAAAATGAACCCTGGTTCTCCTACTGCCCACATTCTCCTGCCCCCACCCAGTTCTGCAAACGTTTCTCTGTCAAAGCATTTCTTTTTTACGGGAGCAATACCACTGTAGTCACAATGTGCTAAGGGTCAGCGTGTTACCTGCCTTCTATGTTGATATCTAACCTAATGTAGCTAGATGGCAAGACATGCTAGTCACAGTGCTCTCAGGCTCAGTACAAGATGTTCTCAAAAAAAGAGTACTTCCAGGTGCAATCCAGCTGTAGTTTCTGCAGAGGAATGTAGGATTACAGTCTTCAAGCTTTCTAAAATGACTGCTCATTGCTCCTTTGAGTTGGGGGATAGGGATTTTTTATGCTGCTAAGACTTCTCAAAACTCTCAGAGAGCTCAGCTGGTCTCTCAGAGGAGCTTTGCAGTACCCCTGGGATGGGAGCATAGTGCCTTCAAAGAAGCTTCCCTCATCTCATCATTCATTCATCACAGAAGTTGAAGAAGAGTTACAAATACCTGGAATATTATTCAAATCCCAACTTCACTTGATTGTATTATTCCTAGTTCATGCACTCTGCCTCTCCAATCATAGCAATTTTGTCCAGATAAGGCTTGATTTTTAATCTAGAAAACACATAGAAATTAATGTTATTGCAATAAAAGTCATGTTTAATATATTCTTGTGAAAACAGAGAAGCAACATAAATCTCTTTCATTTTCCTTCTTTCTCCACCCTCAGGGCACTGTCATCTACTCTGTGGCTCAGCCCAGTAAACAACGAGACGATGAATGAAAGAATAGTATTTTATACTCCATGATTCCTGGGACTAAAGCCTGGTTTCCTTAAGACTTGTAATGGCAAGTAATTAAGAAAAGAAGACTTTCAAAAGAATGAAAAATTCATGTGAACTATATGAATGAATCCTCTCATATTAGAAAATTGTTATTTTCATAGCAACAATATTTTTTCCAAAAGACATGCTATGTTACATCCCTCTTGATGAGAATGCATCTGCATTTCATTTATTACTTCTATTAAAAAAAAGTAAAAAATAAAATTAAAATTAAAAAAAAAGGGTCTTTTCTCCAGTTGTCCTGAACAACTGACTTGGAGCCCTGAGCCAACTGTAAACTGTAAATGAATGCTGCGCCTGTTTTGTTAAGGTGTCCAAAATGACTGCAAATGATAATAGTCCTTTTCCTCTTAAGGACCACTGCAATACAGCAATGATACCTCTCATTTGCTGTACCTTTTTTTCAACCTCAAACCATGAAAATGTTTACAGTTAGCAGAAGATTCCATTGAAAATAAATGGGCTCGCCACAGAGCCACCTGCCACCTATCCCTGGTTTGAGGCATTTCTGCTCTCCCCCTTGTCTCCTAAATGGTACACCACGTAGCCCTTCAACCCATCAGATCCTGGGGAGCACCATGGCTCTCTCACTCACTCCTCACTCCCATGTTACCTTGGGTTTCTGTGCCCAGTGTTACACTGCACTCTCCCCAGAAGGATTTCCCTTACTAGTCTGCACTCTTCAGGCAAGTGACAGGGCTGTCCCCAGTCACCCTGCTTCTATTAAGTGGTATTTCATGTTCAGGGAGGAATAAAAAAGAAAACAGTTGTAACTGTTTTAAAGACATGCCTTAAAATAATTGTTTTATTGTTCTGTACTGCTTCATTGTTTTTATGTTAGGTTTTGCTTTGTTTCCAGCAACTTCAGCATGTTTGCAGGTGACAAGCTGGGACAGAATGAAACTTAGAAGTCCTCTAATTGTTTCATTCTTTCTTGGTCATCTTTCCCACTTAGCGCAATGCTATCAACAAGAGTGACTATTACATTGATAGCACTACCACTATGGTGCAGTGCCCAGAGTCCTCTGTATGCCCTGTGATCCCTTGGCAGCAGTACACGTACATTGTTTCAGACTGCTAGGAGAAGAGGCATTATTCATGAAGGGGTGATGTGGCTGAGTCATAATGGAATTACTTCTTCATATGCTGTAGTGTCCCATCTACAGGGGGAGACGATTCCCAGCTGTCCATACTCTCAGGTACCTTGGCACCTCTGATAGTCAAAGTCGGCTTTATTTTTCCCTTTGTTCTTCTACTTTTCTTTCCCTTCTGCAGTATCAGGGAAGTTCCTTCTATTTCTTCAGACTGCCCCTGAAGAGGGAGAAGAAGTTGAGGTGCATAAACGTAGGCATCTAATTACTTTTTGTTCACCTTTGGATATTTCAGCCGCTGCTATGAAATGGTGAAGAACACTTATGGCTCCTGGTCTTGCCTGCCAGTTCTTCCAGTTCTTTGTATATGTCTCAGATTCCCTAAATCATCTGAAAATGACACCACACAGATTTAAAAATAAAAATTAAAAAAATCATTTATGCTGTGCAGACACTCCAGTGCCTTTCTTATGATTTATTTTCCCTTTCCTTTACAACCCTTACCTCCTTTCCACCTGCTCAAAGGTGGGTTTTGCAGCACTGACAGATTAGCAGTATTTCCCAACAAGGTACAACCTAGACTCTGACAGCATGTCTGCATCCCTTCCTCACCAGCCTTCCCCTTACTGCTTCCTGCCTAATGATATAGTGAGGAAAAAGTCCATTTCTAGCAAATATAAGTAAAACCCCAACCAACTTTACAGTTCAAATTCAGTCCATTCAATATGGCCTAAAGAAAACCAGGTAAATTTGATAACAACTTGTACTTTACACTCACATCAGGATACCTTCTTCCCAAGGATACTCCACAACACTGAGAATGAATTTCAGTTTTCAGTGCATCTAGCTCAGATTCATTGACTAAAGGACACTTTGGATCAAGCTTTGAGTAACTACTATTGGCAGCATTTCTTTCTGTTAATACTACACAGAAAAGAGTGGATGCTGTGGTGTTTTTTGCTTAACTCAATCATAACAGTCCACCAAATTGAGTATGGTGCCAGAAATATTTTTGTCTGTTTTGTAGGAGTTGAACAATTTGCAATGTCCCTTGGTTTCAAATAGTACATATAACCATAGAGGTGTTATTTAATTGAACTGCAAGTACCATATACAATAATTGCTTGTCTCTGCAAATTTTACAAATCAACTCTACAGTTATAATTGATGTTACCATGAAAATCAAAGATTGTTTACTGTGAATCTTGTGTTTGTCAAATCACATAATGCTCTACTTCAGAAGAAAGTAATAATCGTATAACAACCTCTGCTTTGAATGCAAAGTGATTACTGTGTACTTCCATGCTTACTAGCAAACAATATATTTCCAAAGGTCTCTATCTATCAGCTCTCTGGAAAGCAAGCTCTTAGCCAAGGTAAGTATTTAACATAAAAGTTTAAAGGGCATGCATCAAATCTCATTGATGTCAATGATTCTCAGACTTCTAATCTATGAAACCAGCAGCATCCTGTGCCTGACTCAAATACAATAATTGTTCAGCATCTCTTTACTGGAATATTTATTCTCTAGACTTCTTAATGTGTCTAATAACTTTATTACCTGAATTGCTATGATACACATGCACACACAAATGCATTTCTCATTCTAATATCTCCTAATACCAATGCTGTCTATTCAGTAGAATGTATCTGGGCTTACATTTTTAGATTTTGCAAGGAAAGTTATGGAAATAAAAATATCCTTGTTTACTTACATATGTACCTGAATCTCTGTCTATGAAATATGCTTAACATATTTCACTCTTTTTTCTTTTCTTTTTTTTTAATACAGAGGTTTTAGAAATACATAAATTTATCCTGGGGAAAACATTTCTGACCTTTGGTAAGTCTCTGACATTGCAACACTAATATGAACTTACAGCTTAATCGGCTTGCACTAGTCGTAAGGTATATGTTTTTTTAAATACTACTTGTTTCACTAAGTTCACTGGAAAGAGATTAAGTTCTCTGTTCAGAGATATTTGTGTCTTGTAATTCAGATTTACAATGAAAAAAAAATTAAAATGCCACATAGAAAAGCTTTCAAATCACCACATTATTATTTTTTTCTTCATAAAGTACGTACATCTTTCTCCTCTCAATTGTTGAAAGTTTGAGAATCTTTCACAATTTTTGACTGTTTTGTCAAATCAGAAAGGAAATATGACCTCGATTTCAAAATGTTTCTTGAGGTAGGAAAGCCATTACCTACAAATCCTTCCAAACAGTGAAGAAACCTTATTCTGTATGAGAAGGAACATCTGTAAAATGTTTCTTCATAACAGTCCTTTCAGTGGAAGATCAGGAGCAGTCTACCAAGACTGGGTATCACTGGGATGGAGGGATGACAGCAAACCTAAAGGCAAGGGCTTACTTACAGTGGGCACAAGGGTACACAGAATAATTATCTCAGAAATCTATTTGGTTTCAAACAAAAAGAAGAAGAAGAAGAAAAAAAGCTCACTGTATAAGTTTGTATTAAATCTGTTTTGTGAGAATGTGAGGGTATTACTTTCAGGGAAAATGCAGGTAGGCCTGTTTCAGAGGGCTGTTTAACTCCAGAACCTGCCTTAAGACAGGTGAGAGGAGTTACTGTAACTGTGTCCTTTGGCTTCAGTCCCCAAAACTAGGGCAGTTTGTCACAGCTGCCACATGGATCACCTTGTGCAAGGTCCCTGGATGTTGGGAGATGGGCATTGGGTTGTCATGCCCTGGAGGTTACCTGCCTGGCATGGGTGTCTTTGTTTCTGTGCAGATGCAGAGATAATGCAAGAGCAACCAGCAGCTACACAGTGAGGATGCAGCGCTCTCTAAATTCCTATTTAATGAATGAAGGGAAAAAATTATATGAAATAATGTACAAGCCTCAGTCTGCAGCCCAATTCTAAACAGACTTCCAGATACACAGCTGAGGAGATGATATTTAGTACAGCTCTGCTTTCCCACACTGTCTGTCTTTGCCTGAGTCCAGTCTCCATCCCATCTCTTGGTTTATTGTCTTCACAAAGAAGAGATGAAGTAGTGCTGCTTTAATGCGTGTCAGTGTTTAACTGAGCTGAGCAGTCTTGTTCAGACCAGTTGGCACTCTTGTAATGTAAAGCAGCCTCCAGTCTGATGAGTTGTTTTTTCTCTCCAGCTATGCTTTTTCTTTAGCTTATTAATGACTTCTTGGTAGCCAGGAGGCCTTCTCTGGGGTTAAAAGTCCATTTTATCAGCAGGTCACGACAAGAAAACCATCTGTATTACCAATGCGTCAGTACAGGGAGCAATGGTTTTAAACTAAAAGAGGATCAGTTTAGATTAGATGTGAGAAAGAAATTCTTCACTTAGAGGGTGGTGAGGCAACAGGCTGCCCAGAGAAACTGTGGATGCCCCATCCCTGGAGGTGTTCAAGGCCAGGCTGGACGGGGCTTTGGGCAACCTGGTCTGGTGGGAGGTGTCCCTGCCCATGGCAGGGGGTGGGAACTAGATGGTCTTTAAGGTCCCTCCCAACCCAAACCATTCTGTGATTCTATGACCTGGTGCTGATGTTTGCAACAAGTGCTTATTTATCATACAGCTGAAACATCTTCCATCTACCCAAGGAGTAGCAATGAGACAAATTATTTAGGAACGCTCAAAAAAATCTGGCACCCTGCTCACCTGCCACTAAATCCGTAGAAAATTCTTTGCCATGGAAACATTTTTCAGTTCCTGACTTTCAGTGGAAGTAGCTGAACGTTCTTTGTTGACCGTGGTCATGCATCTTATTAATCCTTTAGAGCACAAGGCTCACTTCAGAAATACAGAGAGCAGAATCCAAACCAGAGCCGTAACAGCAGCAGAAGAATTTGCTGGACATTGCACATACCCAGCCAAGGCAGCCAGAGAAAATGGAGTGCTCCAGGCACCATGTTTGGGGCTTTACCCAGTGTGCCAAAATACACAATAAACAGGTGTCCTGAAAAAGAGTTTATTTCATTAAGTGACTCTGTAGATGTGAGAGATACCCTTTTTAGCAAAAGTAGCCCAAGAAAGTCTCTCTCTTAGACATCTTAGAAAACTCCTGTTGACTTGCCCAGTGCATCACAGAACCTGAAGCTTCTGCTTTCCTTTTGGTAACAAAGGAGAAATTCAAATGGTGACCACTTGGCAGTGGTACCTTGTGACCAGGGGAGGCTCTGGCACGGAGGGCAAGAAGGGCTGGCTGTAGGATGGGCTAAGCCGAGGGGAAGCAGGAACATCGGGGACAGAGCGACTCTGTGCAGGGAGTGAAGTTCCCCTTGCTGATGAGATAAGACGTGGCAGCTTTCTCCTGTAGTGGTCGTGTGGTGCAGGTGCTGGAGGACACCTGTGGGGAGTGGAGGTGGTGCTGGGGCACAAACCCAGCACCAGGCAAAGGTGTCCTGTGCCAACAATCGTGACTGATGCTGGGGCAAGTGTATGTAGGGAACTGGCTCACGACAAATCTTTGCAGGCTCCTTGTAGAGCTGCTTACAGTAGCAGGGCTTTTTCCAATGCATTGTTTATTTAATTTTCTTTCCTAATTAAACACAAATACACGTTTACTTTGCCTTGTGGTGTATTATAAAAATTACTGGAGGCATACTGTACATAAAAATTTGGGTTTCAAAATTAACCTTCCCAAGGCGGTGACTTTCAATATACACAGCTCCCTGGGGACCCAGAGAACCAAGTATCTTGGTCTCTGAGAGCTTGAATTTAAAAGTCAACATCATTCACAAATAAATAAATAAATAAATAAATAAATAAGTGAAACAGAACTCCATCGAAATGAAAAAAATCTGAAAAACTTGCTCAGATGGAAGAAAAAACAGTAAATCTTTGGGTTTCTTCTAATTACAAAATAAAGGCTTTCAACCACTGGAACCATCATTGTAGAGGTGAGAGTTGGTGGGTTATGAAACCGGCACCAAGATACATTGAATAGCTTCAATAGGAGGCTATGCAAGGATTCAGTTAATTTAAAAGGGGCTCACTGGGAAACGTGACAGGATTCCAGCTTTGCATTGCCCAAATGCTAACTTAAAAGGAGGAATTTATTTCACATGTAGTGAAAGAATTCAAGTGAGAACACATCTACCAGATGCTAATGGCAAATGTCTCAGTAATGTTTCAGTGCTCCTCATGAAGTAGGACCCTGAAAAATTACAGCTGTCTTCTGGCATCCCAGTCTGAACAGCAATCCCAAAAGAGCACTTTCAGGATTATGAGCAGAGAGTGAGGTGTTTCCCCAGCAGCAACCAAAAGAAGAAACAATTGGGAAACTCACATTCCTTTTGGACCATTCTCTGACTAATTGGTTTCTCCTCTTGTTATATGCTAGCTTTCCCCTCCACCAGTGCACAGAGCAAGCCACCCTCTGCTGAGCAGCTGATGGCTGGATGTTACAGGATAGGGGTGTTGGTATATCCATCTGCTGTCATCTATCTCTAACATTTTCTCTGTGCTGGGCACTGTGGGAGATGTGGCTTCAACTCTCTTCCTGCCTGATCAAGAGTCTATGCCTGCAAGAAAAGCTTGGCTGAAGTAGGGACAGAAAGAAGAACACACTGAAGACAAAGATAAGAGTACCAGAGTCGTTGAAGTGGGACTTTCCTCAGCTTGCTCTTTTCTGATCTGGGCAGCATGCAGAGCCACTGCCTCTAGCACATCTTGCAGTCATGCCTCACATGGGCTTTTGGGCAGGAGTCACGCTAACACTTTTGACAACTTGGACACCTATGTGCACACTTCATTTAAGGTAATTCAAAGTGAGAGACTATATCGGACTGCACAGTCCTCTGGGTGAAAATGTCCCCAGAGCCCGTCCACATCTTGCACTCTATGATGTGGAAGGTGACAAATGCAAGGCTGACATCCACTATTACAAACACATGTGATGAAGGAGGAGGACCATGGAAGAGCCCTGATGTTGATAAGGGCAGAGATCTGCACTTGACAATGTACCAGGTTCAGGGATCTGGGCAAGATGTTCTGTTTGGCCTTTACAAATTTTTACTGGCACAGCCTTCATCTGGAACAGAGCTGGGCTGCAAAGTGAACTGCAGAGCACCAGAAGCCTGATCAAGCTGATGCTAAAGAATACCCCAAATCTGCCTTAGTTCAGCACTCAGCCCTTAATTTATTCAAGGGATTTCTTGAGTCCACTCTCACCTGAACTGCAGCATAGAGTCCCACAAGGCTTCATTGAAACACTCACATGAATGGGCCTGTGAAATTGATGGGAAGCGACACCAAGAGCCTTGGTGAAATTCTAGAAACAAAGAAAGGGGTAGAGAGAAACAGGCAGAGATAATTGCTCCCTGACAAGAAGAAAGTAAACATTTCCTGTGGCTGTGTTTTGGACTGAGGTGAAAGAGTTAATAGCAAACATATGCAAATGTCATTTGCCTGCAGAGACAAGCAATTAAAGCCAGTAAGGAACAGGTTATGTAGATAATAGAGAGTCCTTTAAGTATTTACAATACTCCTTCATAACAACCTAAGGACTCAAATAAACACCTATGAAAAGGAGGTATGTTTCTTAGGGCAGTGCAGATTTGTTAACAAAATAAATAAATAAATAAATAAAATTAATTTTTAAAAAATGTATTTCTATAGCACAAAGTAAAAAGCCAGACTTACACTATCTTGCAGATAACTTTATTGATCTTTAGTACCCAAGGCATTGGCCTTTTGAAAAGACAAGCCATTGTGCAATACAAAATTTACTTAAATTTCAGGCCAGTAAAATATTGAAAGCCAGTTTAAAAGCAACCCTATTCTATTAGGCCTTGCTGATCTCAGTTTAATTATTCAACCTTTATCAGATGCTATAAAAACTTTTGTTTGAATGGTGAATATTCTTCTTGCAGTTAAGTATATATGTACCACAAAGTGATTTAAACCACAAAAAAAATCAATTACTCTTACAGTTATGTAGGAGAGGCAGCACAGAAATTAGTTCCGTTTTATTGTACCACCATAAATTTGTGTTTTCCTTTCATATGTAGAGATTTCCCATGAAGAAATGACCTAGACATAGACAGAATCACAGCTAAGAACACAAAGTGCATTTTGAATAAGTTAAAGAAAATCATTTGAAAATTACACGGCCAATTCAAATCACCCACACTGTGTGTACAGCAAGATGAACTGCATTATACTAATTAATGAATGAGTTTCTGTATGCATTGTAAGAAGGTGAGAATTTAAGTCTGGAGTTAAGAGTCCTACTATCTAACAAGGAATGCAAAGTGTAAAAGTGTTTTTAATAAGATAAACGCAGATGTTCATGGACAGACAGTTTTGCAAAGTCTTGCAATTTTTTTTGACCCATGCTTACAGCTTTTCTCAAAAACAGACTGTTCTTGGAGGCTTGAGGTGAAGACGCTTAAATCATCAGCTATTTTAGAGTAACTTTCAAACTGTTGTTATATGATTGACAGCAACAGCTTTAACACCAAGCTATCTGACCTGCAAATAACTCCACATGCTGTAGTTTTTATTATTATTATTGTTATTGCACCTTATGAATTTAAAGCCTTTCTCACCATTTGTAGTAGTACAAGATACGTTGCTTCCTATAACCTTGGGTTTGCCAATATGGCAAAATATGTTTTTGCATTAGTCTTCTAACACTAATCTGAAGTTTGTACAGTTGCTTTTGGACACCGTACCTAAAAATCTTGTATGATCAGGTGTTACCAGAAAACATGCAGAACTTCCAATATTCAGCATGTCTGAAATTCTACAAACAAATACTCTTAGCTTTTGTCTTCCATATTCTTTGAGAGAAAGAGGTGCATTATATTGTTTAAAGATGGAAAATATCCTTTAAGCCTCTGATTATTCCCTATTCCATCAAAGAGCTGTTCCTTCTTGTTCATATTCTCCTAGAATATTTATACCACTTAAATGTGTTGTAATTAGCATTGGGAGAAAAAAAAAAAAAAAAAAAAAAAAAAAAAAAAAAAAAAAGATGGAAAGCTTTTTGCAGTTCACAGAAAAGTATTCAGCTCAGAGTTTTCTCTCTTTTGAGATGAGCCAAGTTGTACCCAACACTAATAATTAGTTTTTAAAATTGGGAAGGTACTATGAATAGAAAATATTTGAAAGTGCTAAGTAGGAGGAAAAAGAGGAGCGGCTTATGGAAGGGTTGTTAAAAATTCTCCCAATTTGGCAGAGATCTTTGTAAACTTAAAAAGGATCCAGAATAATATTAGTTTAAAAACAAAACAAAACAAAACAAAACAAACTCTAGAACATACCTGAAACCTACGGTACAATTAGTGTCAGAAAACCATTAAAGCTGCAAACAGGGAAAATGTGTAAAGACAGGATTTAATAAAGAATAAGCCATGTGTCTTCCTCAAAAGAGACAGTGTAATGATGCGATACAGAGATTCTGTACAAATAATGAAGCTCTTAGGTTTTGTGAATGCTTCTCAAGATTAGGCGCTTGGAGGGAAATGTCAGATTTGGAATGCTACAGGACAAGGTTCAAAAACGTTTGAAACTGACAGTAAAATTAACATTAAAGGGGAAGACATGCAGCATAGCCAGAGGTAATGTTGTGCTGAGTTTTCCCTCATGGCAGCATGACCAGTACTCTACTTTGGAGGGAGTCCCAACCAACCAGTTGCATCTTGAGAAAGGCACTGCCAAGGAACTTTTGGTGGCAGCTTCCTTGTGAGTACGTGCATTCAAACATGAAAGAAACTCTGAAACTCTCTCATGAAAGAGAACCAAGAGATGTAAAATAATGATCCAGTGACAAAAGGTGAAGAGATACATCTAATGAAAGCACTGCTATGTTTTGGGCAAAGACAATTTCACCTGTCATACTGTTAAAAATAAAGCAAGAAAAGGGGATGACAGGTTAAATATCTTGGAGCATGAATGTGGTATGAATCAGAGCAGTGGAGGTATTGCAGCAGTCTATAGAATTGTAAATACTTTCTCCTGGGAGCTCAGTTCTGCCCATTTTCATGGGTGTACAAGTCAGAAGATTTCATAAAATCTGCTGCTTCCCACACATGGGCATAACTTGTTTAATTTACTCAGCATAGTTTCATCAAGTCTCACTACACAGATAGGCAGATGCTGGCAGACCAGCTGAAGAAACCAAAAAAAGTCCTCTAGCTGTTGACTTCAGCTATCCTTGCAGGCCCTTATGTGAGGAAGAAAGGATAAATGGATCTGCCTACTTACTCGGCATGCTTTGGCAGGGGAAGCCCACTTCATCTGGGCTTTTCTGGAAGTGCCATGAATATTACCTAGCTGTTTTTGCCAGAAATCAGCTTCCCACACATAATTATCTTTTCAGAAATGAAGCACTTTCTCAATGTAGGGAACACTGCATAGTTTTTGATTATTTCTGTAATAAAAACTACCGCTGATAGGAAAGTGCACTCTTGCCACCGTCAGCCGGGAGTAGCATTTCCTAAGTGCATCCATGTCCACAGCACAGTGCTATGTCTACATTCCTGGGGGCATTTTCATGTCAATAAATTCTTGTTATGTAAGCTTCTTGTATGTTTGTTAAACTGTGGATTTTATCCAAGCTGTGCAGGACAGACACCATCTTCTGGACTGAACCAGACCAGCTGAAGGCATTCTTGCTATAACTGACTCATTAGAAAAGATTTCACAAGAGCTCACTAATCATCTATGTGTTAAGCCAACCATTGAGCTCAAACCACCCAGAAGAAGTGTCCTGCAGGGTGCAGAGAGCAGGGGACACACCAGTGCAACCACAGGCATTTTTCTGGGAGAGCTATGGGAGAGAGGACAGTCTTCAAGAGAGCAGGGACAGTGCAACCAGACTGGGGACAAAATCATGATCAGCTGATATTTCTGGGTGAACATCTGACCACAGCCTCATTCCTGTTTTCCTTCCAATCAAAACAAATGAGTAAGAACAGTTTCAGCACTGTTCCCACATCTGTGCAAGGGACAGATGGTCTCTGATGGGCTCATCCACATATCTCCTGCTTGCCCACAGAAATGGCCAGTGTCCATGGCACAGGTCACATGCAAAATCCATGACAGAGCCAAAAAATAAAACTGAGCCTTCTGCTTGCTGGGATACCCTCTGCTTCACCTAAAATGAAGGAGTAACAACAACGATGGACCAAGCCTCTGCCTGGCTGGAAGCAATTGCCATGGAAACATTGAGAACCCTTAGGAATATGAACCAGAAAAATTCATTTCCATTAGAGAATGAAGGGAGAAAAAAAGCAGTTGGATGTGAAGCCCCAGACACAGCTTGCCATGTGAACAATAGACCCAGTTCAGAAGCTGCAGCAGGAGTGGGGAGGAGGACAGGTCCTGCCCCACATATCAGAGCAGACATCCCAGGGGGCGGTGCTGCAGTCCTTGGCCATTGGGGAACCCATTCCCAGTCTAGGAGTATGGCCCAGGTAAGCTGCCTGGGGAGTGTCATGGTGGTGGCATTGGGATAGAGGTACCTAAATGATGTGGTTTGTAGGCAGAGCTGCTTCAATCACACATAAACCACTACACCAATATCCCTAGGAACTAGATCCCATATAGAATTTATCATAAGTTTTGTTTTTCTGCAGTCAGATTAAGCATATCCCAATTTGGTATAAATTTTCTTGCATCTGATGGTCTCAAAGGAGTTTTTCAGATTACCCCAGCAGCTCTAGGCCAGCAGTGAAAAGTGGGTCTGTTGTTAGGCCAGATATCAACTTTACTTATTCAAGATTCTTTTCCTTCAATTGCACACAATACTCCTCCCCTTTATTTGTGGCTGGAATGCTGACTTTTTCTTTCTCCAACATGAGTTTCAGATTTCAGTGAGAATACAGCTGCAAGGGGCATAAAAGAAAACCCTCACCCAAGAACTTCAGAAATACATTAAAATATTTAATTAGAATATTGCCTTCAGCTGCCTGTGTACTAGACCTTAAAGTTTTACAAGAATCTGTGTCCTGGAGGTATTAGTGCAAGGTAAGATTCATCTCCAAAAGGCCCAGAGGTCAGCTCCAGCTCATTAGTCTGTGGGTTCACTGACATTGCCTCTGAAACCACATTCTCAGTAAGAGTGGGTCAGAAAAGGATCATGCAATTTTTAATGAATACAACAGGAGAAACCCTCTCAACAATTTCATCAGGAATTTGTGCCTCTTCTATTATTTGTTTTCCTTTTAACTTTGCAATAGCAAAATAGAGAGAACAAGGAATAATGTATCATCAGAAAACAATGAACCTCTGAGTAACTACTACTACAAAAGTAACACAAGATATGCAGCTTGTCCTCACTGCTCTGCAAAGGATGATAAAACTCAATAACCTTATCTAGCATTCAGACGTCCCCACAAATAGAAACATATTCAGCCATGTGAGAAAGCACCTGGATGTAGATATCATCCAGTACTTTGCTACATCCACAACTGTGTTTAGTCACATAGTGGATTCCAATTCACTGCTTACCTTCTCCCAAGGCACTGTGCTATTGCTAGAAACATTTTTCAATGAGTCATCACTAGTTGTCTCAACTGGGAATAGGGCATGCAGTAGTCATTTAGACTTGCATTAATAATGGATTGACAGCTATACTTTTTTATTTTTTATTTGTTTTTAATTACATAAAATTACAATGAGATAAAGCCATGGGTGGATAGGGCAGGGAAAGTGTGCAGGCACTTTCCATTTCAGGACCATAGCTGAATCGGGCCTACTATGTCTTTCCAGTAAAAGTAAGTGAGGTTCATGCTGAGTTTCAACATGTTTCAGATGATCTCATTTTCACTTGCTTTCTTATGTCATAATTACGCAGCCAGTCTAAGTGGCTGTAAAACAGGCCAGTGTAGGCACAAATGCATGCATGCACAGCGTACCTTTACTAAGGAAAGAAAAGAAATGATATGTCTTCATCTGGAAAAGATTCAGAACAATATTATGACATTGATAATAAAATGTTCCCAAACCAACTGGAGATGAAATGTTAATGTTCTATAAAATGTAAGAAAGCTAAGAAAGAAATGAACTTCCAGGTAAAATTAGATATATTATATATAGTTGACTCAATACTTCTGTCAAGTCTCTTCATTTACATGTTCCTCTGCTCCCAGGGAGGCCAGCTATGAGAAAAGGTAGTTTCAAAAAGTACAAGGTTGATTATTTGAATTAACAACATTCTCTCAAGTCTTCTAGCAATAGCAAGTGAATGCCTTGGCCATTTTTTTTTTTTTTTTCCAAAACATCAATCCTCTAAGCTTCACAGGCCATGAACCACTTAACAGCATTGTTAAGGCCATAACAAAGGTGGTCAGAACAAAGGGTGAAAATAGGTACACCACCACTGACTCAGCAGCTACTTCCACCCAGAACAGCTTCAGCATAGCTTTTGATCTGTGTCTCCCAGCATGGTTCTTGTATGGATAGAAGCTGACTTAGTGTGTGGGCTTTGGGTTTGAACAATGATTATGCCATCTGCAGAACAGGGACAGGAATATGATGTCTGCAGAGAGTCATTTATTTGACTCATTGCTTTATTTTGTGTGTTATTGTTGAAAAAATGTTGAGAAATTCCATATAACTGCTCACATCAGGCTCACCATCAACCAGACAGAATAGATGAGAATTCAGCTGTTGACTGAAAGGGACCTATATGAACTTCAAAGTCCGCTGGACAGATTTGATTGGTCATTTTAAATTATATGTCATATTTCTAAACTAGGAATGCATGTTTTTAATCCAGGAATGACTCAGTGGATGCATTTATGTGTTGTTTTCTGAGTTTCCTGTAGAAATTGTTACATTCCTGGTTTATTTGCTTTCTTCAGATATTCATATTTCCTGTTTATTTCAAAGTACTTTTCCAAGTTGGATTGCTCACTGGATTAGTTTTTTCAAAAGTTAATTCAGGGGGGCTCAGTATGCAGTTAAGTTATTTCAGCATATCTTGAATATTTCAGAAACTACTGTTTCTCAAATATATATCTAGCTCTACAGAAAATGTTCATAGGATTTCCCCTCCAGCCTGGCCCTATGACATCTTGTCTTGCATCCCAGTAACAGCCAAGCGAACTTCATTTCCTGCATGTTTCTGGCTCAGTTTGCCTAATGAGGTTCACTGATTGACCAAGACTGCATCTGCAGCATGTACGTGACCTTTCTGTGGTGAAAAAATTTCAGTGAGCCAGATTCAGGACTAGTGTAAAACACGCATGTTGCTTTGCTCTTTAGAGGGAAAGACCCATTGTTATAGCAAGGATGTTATTGTAAGCTAGTTAAAGACACATCTTTCATTGCAAGACCACTTTTTTTACTCTGATGAATGAACCCGGGAGTACATGCAGCTGCCCTGTTTTGCGATATATTAAATCAGAAATAATTTTTTCTGAGGTAATAAAAATCCATTCCCTTTCATCCAAATGCAATGTGTTCTTTGCTGAAGACATCTCCAGATCTTTTTCTTTAAATCCTTTTTTTTTTTTAATATATACATTTTTGTTTATTTATGGGAAATTCCTTGAATATCTGCATGTTAATCTGCACAGCAGCGTGCAAATTCTATTACAGGTAGGTATTAGAGAATCAGTTGCTGCTGTCACTCAGGAAAGTACTGCTTCATCTTGGCATAAAATACTCTCCTCAGTACTGTAGCTCCTCATAGAGCTTCTGCTGCAATAACCAGGACATTGGTATGCTTGAAGAACATTGCATTTCAGCCATTAGAGAGCTTGTCTAAAAATCAAGGAGACATTTTGTACCTTCTTTTTCCCCTCTTGATAAAGAAAATAACAATGTCACACCACTTGAAGACTAATAGTGAGCCTTGGTACCTAGGACCATAATAAACTCCCCAGTTTGCTGTACCTCACTTCAGTGAAGAAATTCTAGCACAGCATAGGAAAGTGGTATGCTCTCTAAGCCGTATGAGGCATGCATTGTGTTATACATCAGCTGCCACTGTGTTTTCACAGAGCGTATTACAAGGTCTTGTGCATTTATTTTTAACAAAAGCTTTGTTCTCACACATACAAAGAAGCTGCCATTAGGGCTGTCTGAAGCTAATTACTTTTTATGTCAAGACAAACAGAACACCTTCCAACAAAGACCTAAGCCCTAGAGCTTGCCCTCCACTATGAAACTTTTCAAGATGTGAAGGCCAAATTTGGGAAAAGATCAGGTCTTCAGTGAGCTTTGAATTAAAAGTCAAAATATCCCTTCTGTTTACTCTCAGTTTGTTTTCCCTGGATCACAGGATGCTGCTGGTCTTTCAGCTTGAAGGCCAGGTGAAGGACATTATTCGAGAGGACTGTCTGATCTAAAAGAAAGCCTCAGATGTTCTGAGCAAAATGAAGGCATGGGAGTACTCATGGAGTTATTCACACTTAAATGACAGATGTCAGTCTTTATGGTGTAACTAACTAAACCAACACAGACCTTTGCTACCTGTGTATCTGCGTTCTTTCCTCTCTACAACTATAAATGTTATTTGCTGTGTTTACTTCTAAAATCTATTCGTGCAAATAGGAATCTAGAGACTGTCAATTCACTTGTGTGTCTGTGTTGGTTTCACCCAGAAGAGTGTAACGTGAAGCCCCATCACAAGTAAGAAACATGTCCAACTGGCAAAGTGACATATAATGAGTGCATTTACCCCATGATCTCTGCAATGAACACATTTGGGCAAGCCAAGACCCTTATCTTCCAGGGAAATGTGTGTATGATCCGTGGCCAAACTGCTCAACAGAAAATTAAAAGAGAAAGCTTGACTCCTGGGCCAAGATGTTTGTAAAATACAATTTCCTTGAACATCTTTTCTATTATCCAAACAAGAAGGCACAAAAACTGGTCACCTGTGATGGATGTTATCCCAAGCAAATTTTTCTCTAAGTGGTGTTTCCCCTACAGCTCGTCATCACTGAGGCAGATGACATGGTCATTTTAAGAAATATGCTGTAGTGATCCTGGAGATCCACAACAGGGTTAGCCTGACTGTGCCCAGGCCTGGCCTGTGCTGTGCTGCACAGACCTCTTGGCCTGGTGTGAGTCTCAGGTCCCTCCTTGTAGTGGAGGAGCCTGCAGGCAGCCCACAGCTGGTATTGGTAATTACACCACCTGTGTGGGATTGTCTTCAACTAACCATGAAATATGAAGTTCTCAAGAGAATGTTGTTTCTGTTTTGACTGTAAAAATGATACAACTGTTTCCTTCTAAGAACATCCTATAAGAGTTGAATGACCAAACGGAGAATCTCTACTATGGACCTGTCTGCATGGTGTGTGTGGGTCAGATGTTGCATCCTGTTCAATGCAACACTATGCAGGATTCCTAGTATCTGAAAGGATACAAGGGATATATGCTATTCTCTTCTTACACAGTTAGCTCTAGTAAACAACAGTTTAAATGAATAGTTACAGAGTCTGAGTGCTTTTCTTGTAGGGGTCATAATGAACCAGCACCTACCAGTGCAGAGCATATGCCTAGCCCTGCTTGTAATCAGGGTGTGTTACAGAGTACGAACATATTTTAATTCCAAACAGCTTCCCATTACACAAATGAAGCAAGAAAATTTCCAAACATGATCAGTGTACTGAAAAAGTCTCCCACCAATGCCACAGCTGTGGATTAGAAGGAACAATGGCCTAGAAGTCTCAAAAGTTGTACTGGACTCTCCAGTGGTACTGGAGATGGTCATCACATGCTCTAGTTACTAGTCTCCAGTTTCATCAGGACTCAGTGATCATCCCATACATACAGCCATAATTTAAGACCACCCAGTCATAAGAGCAGACAATTTGCAAACTGAACAGTCACTAAACTGAAAATTTTAAACTAAATCTATACTGCTAAACTATGTGACCAATGGTAAGGAATAATTATTAAGCTACTTGAAAATCAGAAGAATTTATGTTTTATTGGAACAAAGATATGCATGAGTTTCGGAGCACATTGAAGACTATTTTCATTTTCATGTATACAATTTGTTTTCACATCCACTTAGAAACTAGATGTTTTTCTCGTAGGCTTTTTCTCGGCATAAGATGATCTAAGCATTTAATGATTGAAACATCAAGAGCACAAGAAGCTTCACTGGCCTCCTTGGCCAGCCAAGAAATGTCATGACCAGCATGGAACATGAACTGTTCCAGAGAGGAAAGGAAAAGCAGTGAAAACTGGATTTTCTACACACAGGCAATCAGACACAATTGAGCTCTTAAATTATTCTGTGCTTATGATTGGAGTCATGTTTTCAATAGACCACATCCTCTGTTTTCTGTACCTTAATGAAAAGAAGAGGAGAGGAGAGGAGAGGAGAGGAGAGGAGAGGGGAGGGGAGGAGAGGAGAGGAGAGGAGAGGAGAGGAGAGGAGAGGAGAGGAGAGGAGAGGAGAGGAGAGGAGAGGAGAGGAGAGGAGAGGAGAGGAGAGGAGAGGAGAGGAGAGGAGAGGAGAGGAGAGGAGAGGAGAGGAGAGGAGAGGAGAGGAGAGGAGAGGAGAGGAGAGGAGAGGAGAGGAGAGGAGAGGAGAGGAGAGGAGAGGAGAGGAGAGGAGAGGAGAGGAGAGGAGAGGAGAGGAGAGGAGAGGAGAGGAGAGGAGAGGAGAGGAGAGGAGAGGAGAGGAGAGGAGAGGAGAGGAGAGGAGAGGAGAGGAAAGGAAAGGAAAGGAAAGGAAAGGAAAGGAAAGGAAAGGAAAGGAAAGGAAAGGAAAGGAAAGGAAAGGAAAGGAAAGGAAAGGAAAGGAAAGGAAAGGAAAGGAAAGGAAAGGAAAGGAAAGGAAAGGAAAGGAAAGGAAAGGAAAGGAAAGAAAAGAAAAGAAAAGAAAAGAAAAGAAAAGAAAAGAAAAGAAAAGAAAAGAAAAGAAAAGAAAAGAAAAGAAAAGAAAAGAAAAGAAAAGAAAAGAAAAGAAAAGAAAAGAAAAGAAAAAAGAAAAAACTGATTCTGAAAAAGTCCTTAGCACTTGGTTTGCTGTAGACCTGGCCTCTCTCATAATTCTGGGGAAGAAAACAACAAGATAGAGAGCTAGTCTACAGTGATTAACACAAGGCAAAGTTCTGGTGGATTTTTATCCAAGTTAGCAAGAGAACTTTGTGAGATGGGCTCTATCTTCACTTCATTCAGCTAAGATCAGTGAAGAAATGGATGCAGAGGCCTGGGATAATAAGACAAATTGCTTCAGGGAAACCTTGAATAACGAAACCATAACTAAGAACAACCTGATCTTTTCCATTTGTTTACATGTCCTAAAAGCAAATTGTGATGTTTTAATATTTCAGGCAAATTAGTTGCTTAGGGAAGGTCAACAGCCCACTGATGTTTTCCTGGGGTCCTGGTGGATGACAGCTTGACCATGAGCCAGCAGTGTGCCCTCGTGGCCAAGAGGGCTAATAGGATCCTGGAGTGCATTAAAAAGAGCATAGCCAACAGGTCAAGAGAGGTGACCCTCCCCCTCTACTCTGCCCTGGTCAGGCCTCACCTGGAGTACTGTGTCCGGTTCTGGGCTCCCTGTTACAAAGAAAGACAGGGATCTCCTGGAAAAAGTCCAGTGGAGGGCAATAAGGATGATATGGGGCCTGGAGCATCTTCCTTATGAGGGAAGGCTGAGAGACTTGGGTCTGTTCAGCCTGGAGAAAAGAAGACTGAGAGGGGATTTCATCAATGTGTATAAATACCTGAGGTGTGGGAGACAGAGAGATTTGGCCAACCTCTTTTCAGTGGTTTGTGGGGACAGGACAAAGAGCAATAGCCACAAGATGGAGCACAGGAAGTTCCACACCAACATGCAAAAGAAATTCTTCACAGTGAGGGTGACGGAGCACTGGTACAGGCTGCCCAGGGGGGTTGTGGAGTCTCCTTCTCTGGAGATATTCAAAGCCCGTCTGGCTGTCTACCTGGGCAGCCTGCTCTAAGCAATCTGCTTTGGCAGGGGGTGTGGACCCGATGATCTTTTGAGGTCCCTTCCAACCCCTACAATTCTGTGATTCTGTGATGTTTAGACTATAGACATACTAGGGAGAAAATACGTTTAAGAGGCTCTGGTCATGAAAAAGGTTCATTGAGAAGCTGAATGAAGAAGGTGCTTAAACTGTCCCAGAGTGATTCCTTAACACCTCCACAGTCCTCTCATTGCTGGTGGCTGAGTTTGATTTCCAATACGGCCAGTTTCGATCCTTTCTACTTGTATTAATAATGTTAATATACCGATTATAGAGTAGAGAACACAGTGAATACACTCCCGCCCCCCCGCCCCCCCCCCCGCCCCCCTTTTTTTTTCTGAAAGGGAGAATAGCTGATCACTTGTGGATTCTCTGGAAAATTAGGACCATACAATCCAGGGTGGGAATGGAGTTTTCCTGTGTCTCTCTGTGCAAGTGTGCAAGAAGAGAGAGAAAAATCCCTGTGCTGACTTACCCAACTTTCACCACTATGCAGCAAGAGTGACCTTCATGCCTCCTTTCTCCTAAGAAGCTGCCTAAGGCCCCTGACATCATGAAAACAGCAGCTGGCAATGTGCACACAAAGCAAGTGGTTATGGGACAGAGACATCTGAGGTATTCGATTTTGAACGCATAAAGACAGCATATAATTGAAATCACGGCTTATTTTGTCTTGTTTTGCCATTGTCACAAATTTAAACACAGTGCCCTTGTAACATTTTTGTAAAATACCTTCCAGGGATAAAAGTGACAAAAAATCACTTGCAGATTGTATTTAAGAGTAGGTCACATTTTTTCTGTGCTGTTTGTGGTTTTCTGATGTATGAGAAAAACAAGACACCACTGCTTAAACTTTCCAAGTCAGATGATGTACTTGAAGATACCAATCTAAGGAAACAAGTGGGGAAGAAAGAATAAAGCAAGTGTTTTCTGTCACCTTGGCAAAATAATACAGCATTTAAATAACAAGAAAGAAGCAATGTTTTTCAGATGTTCTGAGGAAGAGATCTCTGAACATGAGCCTCTCCTGGGATTTCTCATGCTGTAACAACTGAAAAATTTAGTTATTTATGTACTGGTGTTCTGTCTTAAAGGTTCTGATTTAATCAGTTCTGAACAGAGCATAAACTCAACAAGTTGAGAGAGCACAGTTTTGAGAACAAACCTCTGCTATTACATTGGCCACATCAGTCCCTCCTGGCTTACTCATACCTTCGTGTTCTGTGCACAGATTTGATAATAGACTTCTCTTGACACTTTGCCAAAATTCTGACACCTTTCAAAATACGTACATATCCACATCCATCTGTTAATTGCATTTGGAGTAGTTCTGCAAAGGGGAACACAGAGTAACTCAAGAAAAAGGCCAAATTACCAAAGTGTTCAACACTTGATTCTAATTTTCCATTAACCTCATGTAAAAGTAGGATGGTCTTAATGGTATCCTGGCAATTGTCTGTCTGGTTTAAATCTGATAAATATGCACAGATATATATATATATGAATATATGTATATATATATGTGTGTATATATATATATATATATACAGATATTGCAAATATGCTGCACTGAATGGAGTGGCAGTAGATTTCTGATAACCAAATTTTGATGTATTTTTTTTAGCATTGACCATTAAAAATAATAACACTTTCTGTTTAAGATGATGTTTAAAAGTCTCATCTCGTGTCTTCCTTGATCTTGGTGAGAATGAAACCAGAATCAGATCTCTTTAACTATGTGTTTTGATGTTACTCCAAAAACTGTAGGAAATTGATCTCACTTAAGAATCTCAATCAGAAACCATTATTCAGGGTTATGTCTAGAGGCCTGGCAAAGAACAAAGTCAGAGCATTGGCATTATACAGAGAATTGTCTCTGGAAAAAAATCTATAAAAACAATGATTTGCCATCTCTTAAAGTACTTTTATCTAAATAGCTATTATTTAAAATAAACATGTGAACAGTGAAAAACAAAACCATTTTACAGTATGTTTTGTTTTCTGCAGAAGAGATGCTCTCTTTTCTGTTATTTACCTTTGACTTTCTCTGATTTTGTTTGTTTGTTTGTTTGTGCATATAGCCACTGGAAAATGTAAGGGTAAAAGGAGGGAAAGAACAGGAGAGAGAAAAAGAAGAGAGAGAAAAGGAAGGAAAATTTCAGTGATTGTGAAGTTTCATATAAAAAACATTTGACAAAATATCTTGAAAGAAGGCACGAAGAGCACACATCTTGGATGTTCCCACTGCATGTCCTGGCTGTGCCTCAGCAAGCAAGGGCCATGTGCACACTCTGCCTCTACCCAAGCCAGACAAAGACAAGCTTTGAAACTGATCTGGGTTCTGGACCTGATGTCAGGTTCTGGAGCAACTTATCACTCACAATGGCTAAAGCCACTAGATGTCATCCTTCTGGGTTTGGGGAGCTCGGCCTTTAGAGAGACCATTGCACCACCAATAAAAAGTTGCTGTGGAATGGAACAAGGCAAGGCCATAGATTCAAGAGGTTAAACAGGACCCAGGGGGCACAAACTGACCAGAGGGAAAACAAAGCTTGCAATGGAATACCCACTGGCCAAAAGAGAGATAAGGAAAACTTAGGGAAGCAATAAATATAAATTACTGATTCTGTATATATTTAAATAGTAAGTGCTAGGTTTTCACTCCTTTTCTTACTGATACTTGTTGTAATATTCTCTCTCCTATTATTTCATGTTTTCATAATAGAACTTTTAGGTTGCCACTAACAAAAAATGCTGCAAAATTAAAATATGTCTGAAAAGATGTCATCACAGTGCAAGAACATATCTACCTGTGTAACCGACCTAGCCTATTTGGATTAGACTACATCCTTATAAGATTATTTTATTTCATTCAATTTATTTTTTTTAGACTTGAATCTATGTTATTTTTCAAGTGCAAAGTTTGTATCCACATACAGCTTTTATTTCTAGTTGTAGGCTACAGAATGGATTAGTGTTTAATTACTGTCAAAGGTAAACTAGGCAATGTCCTTTATTTTTAAACTTCAGGGATGAATTTTAAAGTGCATTTCTCCCACTGTCTGTACATATGTATACCAGAATAGTCATTCAGATACAGGAGACTGGAAAACATCCTGGAGTTTATATACAAGTTTATATGGAGAATGTATGCTCCACAGCTCACTCAGTGACTCTCAGAAGCTCTTATTAAAGTTATTTTTTTTCTGATCTGCCAAGTGGATATGACATTTTCTCATTAGCTAAAGCAAAATTGTTCTCACATATACAACATCCAGAAGAACTTTGTGCTCCAGATTCTGCTCTCTTTTGTGATCCAGAGTAACTATGATATTAGGTGCTAGCAATGTGCATTGCTTTGTTTTTGTTTTGTTTTGTTTGTTGCTCTGGCAATCTCCAGCCTTTCATCCCATATTTATAAGTCTGGGCTGTTCCATCTAGAGAGATTTAAGATGGGATCCCAAGAGTATGAGCCAGGTAAGGCAGGTGATACTCTTCTGAGTTTTCTGGAAAGGGGCTGTTCTCACTCAACACCAAAGTCTCTCTGCTCAGATCTGGCAGGGCTGAAGAGGAGTAAACAGTTGTTTTTGGAAGGAGAACACTCCTTGATCAGACACTTTCAGTGACTCAGATATCTTCTGTCTGTAGGCGCTTGTACTTGACAGGATGAGGGAAATCATTGTGCCTTAAGGTAAGTGTGCCTAACTAGTGAGGCCATCTGTTGACTGGGAAGCTGGCTTGGTGGAGATGCTTACCCCTTGCAGAACTTAAAGCTGAGTGACAGTAACGCCGTTCTCAGTGCTTGTGCAGTCTGCACAGGGGGGAACATGACCAATACCCCAAACTTACAAGAACAAATGGGTACTGTCAGGATCTCAATGTCAATGTCATTTATTGAAAGGATGCTGTCATATTATCCTGGAGTGCTCATCTGTTGATTTATATTCTCAGTACTGAAAAACTTGTTAACATTGGTTCATTGCCAGCATTCTGCCTGGCACAACTTTGACTGACATTGATTGCTGCACTGTTGGCAGTGCCTTCATAATCACAGATCCACTGTATCCTTCATAGTGTAGGTGCAAATGAATATGTCAGACCATTACATCCCAGGCAAATGAATGCTAGGGAAGAAGATACATGAAGAGGCAGAGGGAGCAGATTCCCTTGAGAAACCAAATGCTGATTACTTGTGCCTTTTGGCCTTCTTCTCTCCTCTGTCCCCGTGTTTTTTCTTTCTTTCTCCTTTTATTTTAAGCTATGAAAAAGTGAACTATGCTAGCAAAAATTCAAAGTAGAGAAATGTCCTGATACAGGACAAGCAGACTCTTCAAGCAGAAAGATAGGTTGAACTGAAACTTCTTAATGGCCTAGGCCAATGTCTAATACTGTACACAGGAACCCTTCCCACCCTCACAGAGAGGGTCTACACTGCAGGGATGCCCTGCAGGACCCTCTCTTGGAAAGATCCCCACTGTCAAGTACCCACAGTTTCTCTTTCAGGTCTCACTAAACATCCCTTCTTCCCTATCCATCTGTACATTTTTTTCTGTGCAGATTCAGTCACAGGATACAACACTTTCACTCCTCAGGTTGCATGCCAGTTATTTTACATGGTAGTCGATTATTTTTTTCCTATTTTTTGAGCTTTGTGGGGTTTTGTTTGTTTGTTTTTGGTGTGTGTGTGTATGTGTGTGAAATGTTGTAAATAACAGATGGGTCTGAGCTGTGCAGTCTCTGTGTGGGAATCAGGGGGCTACTGTGAGTCCATGGTCAAAATCAGTGTTTGAAACATTTCATGCTTCTGTGTCTTCTGCTGTCCAAAAAGACAGCAAACAATTTCAGCTGGCATAAGCAAGTCTACTCCCACTGAAGTTATCCAATATGTATGGGCTAAGGTTTTATCTCCAAACTGTGGCCGGCAAGGTCTTCCTCAGAGAGGCCTTCTGTATCTTATGGTCTTCATTTCATGTTTTGCTGCCGTCTGTTTTCCTGTTTTTATCTGTTTTTCTCTGGCATAAGAACAATGCTTCTTGGGGAAAAAAAAATAAAAATAAAAAAAAATAAAAATGGAAATAAAAGAAAACCAGGGAAGGAAAAAAAAAAAAAAAAAAAAAAAAAAAAAAAGAGGAAATTATACCAAGAGTCATCACATGAAAAGTGGAGCAGGTCAATCTAAACTTATTTTCCAGGACAACACCAGAAGAGCTTGTGGTTTTTACTTTTTATTTTATTATTTTGTTTTTGTTGTTTTTAATCTGAAAGCCAAATGTTTAATGTTAACCTCTGCAAATCTTCAAGCCATAGGAAAGGGGAGGAAGACATGGGTATATGGCACCACTTCCAAATTTAACATTGTAATGCTAGGCACTCTACTGAAGAAGATATTTACAAGTTTACTTAAGGAAAAACAGTTTTTAAGAAAAGTGGATTGCATTCTCTTTCCTGGAAAAACAAAAAAAAAACCACCCTGTCATAGACACAGACTGACATACTGCTACAATAAACTTGTCTCACATTGAACAAGGTTGGAGAAAATTGTCTCCAACACAAAGATTTCAGCGTACAATCTCTATATGTAAGTCATATTGGCTCATATTGGCTTCTAATGTAAAGTCCCTGAGAGTTGTAGAAGAAATGTAATAGATAAGTCATTTGCTATCTTCTGTTCTCATTTCCTAAACTTGTAGGACAAAACCCATTGACACCTGAAATTGCAGGGGACAGAATGTCCACCACATTACTGACTAAATTGTGCACGTTTTGTCCACATTTAGGGATGTGTACCTTACACCTTCTCTGAACTAGTTATGCCATAACATCTCCACAAGCTCGTGTATGGTCAATTCAAATGAGCAGCAATAAAATTTCCTAAGGCACTTCGAAAATATTGAACTAAAGGCTTAAACCACTTTACGTGGCAGCCCTTATGCCTTTTAAGGCTAAAGGAAATGCTTTCAATTGTGTCACTTTACAGAGGTGACAAATGGGCACTGGAGATGTCTAGGAGGTAACACATAAGATGTCCTGGTGGAATGACAATTCAGTTGGAAAACCCAACCTTCCATAGAATCACCTCTGCAAGAGTCCAAATGGTTTTTAAGACCCTTTTAAATGACATATCAGATCAAAGGGAATTTTTGCACTGAATTGCAGGTCTTCCAATTCCACACTCAAGAATTATGTTACTAGCAACAGTGTCACTAATTAAAATACTTGGCACAGAATGAAAAAAATGATTGTTGTCTAACAATTTTAGAAAAATGTAGTTTTTAAGCAGCTTGTATTGAAAGCCTATAAAGATGTCTTTGAAAATCAGTATGATTAGCAATGTATGAGTTAAATCTGATTTACTGTTAGTAGGATCACCCTTGAAAGGTAAGATGTCAATCCAATTAAAAGGGAAGTGTCTAGATAATCCATTTAGATATTCCATCTCCTAACCTGTGCAGCATGTTTCTCTGAAGTTAAACAAGCCTCCTGGAGAAGAGCCATATGCTCTTAAATCAGGGATGTATTATGTATAAATGGCATTAAGATTAACTCCAGCAATAACACAGAACAGAAAACCAAGGACGAAAACCTGTCATATTTGATATGATGTATTCTGCCATTGGCACTAGTTGCAAGTTCAGCACTTCTAGCTATTCTGTGGAATGTTTCACTGGTGTCTTTAATAGCATTCTTAAAATATAGAGCAGTAGGGAAAACAGGATTCACAAAATGTCAGGTTTTTTTTGTTGTTGTTTGTTTGTTTACTCAGAAATATCCTCTGAGAGAGTACTGTGTCCTTTTTCTTCTGATCCTGTGATCTGGCATGAAACTTCTTTTCTGCAGAGGGCAGTTAATACTGATCTTGCTTTCAAACATACCTGCTTGTATTATATGCTAGTCTACGTACCTTGGCCGTGGATGTGTGTGTTTGTGAACGTAGGTGTACACATACATATATAAATTAAAAAAAAAAAAAAAAAAAAGAAAGAAAGCACAGTTAAAGACATGGGAAGATGTTACAATAGGTGGGATGGTGAGAAGTCTCCAGTGAAATGTAAAGACACAGTTGATCTAAAAGACTACATCTTTAAGAAAAAGTTAAGTATCTGGAAAAATCACATTTCATGGTCGAGGAAGCATCTCTCAAACATATGACCAGTCTCTCAGTTTTAGCAACCTTTCTGTCTCTCTTTATACATTTTAGCCCTACTTCTCTCCATTGTTTGATTCTTCACCTGTCAAAGAGTTTTAGGCTAGGTATTGCTGGTTTATACACATCACAGAACTTTCCAAGCTTTTGAGCATGGTCATGAAGAAATACAAAAATCTGTTCATTTTCCATGGAGAGGTGTGTGTTAGTAAAGTACAAAGATACTTTTACAGGACTAATGTGATGGCTGCTATTGTAGAAAGGCATTATACTGCAATAAGGTCGTCTAAATGTGTGTACAGCTTCTGTGTTTACCTTTTCAGCTCTGTAAACCATACTGTGCAGGAACAAGTGGAGTTTTTTGTACTAAGCTACTCTACATATGTAATTTCAATAGCATACTGGAAACAGATTGTTTCTTTTGGGAACAGGGCTTTTTAATCCCTTAATAATATGTTGTTTTACATTTAGCAATTTTTGGATCAAGGCTTTGTTTAACAGAAGCCCTGCAAGAAGTTTCTCAAATTCCTCACAGAAATTAATTGCTTTCTGGCTGTGAAATTAAATACCAATAGTCAATAAAATAGAAGGCCAGATTCATCATCTACTGATGTGAGTGGAAATGTTCTCTGTTAATTCAGTGGCCTGTGGATTGGCACACAGGTCAACAAAGTGACTTAACCTTAATAAGCTAATTGGACTAATTAAGATAAATCCTGTTTCTATTCACTCTTTTAAAGGTGTGAACACTCACCTGCAAATAATGGATATGACTAATTTGGTACAGGAAAGTCAAGCTAGTTCTCATAAAGAATTACAAAAGAATCAAATCTTCACTACCATTTTAAGAAAGTGCATTAGACTCTAAAAGATCTTACAACTGTGGAGGTCCACAGAAATTACCCTACAATCTGTCAGAACATATGTAGTTGCAATTGATTTTATTCATCCTCCAGTATCTAAATTAAAATTTTGTGTATGTACTATAGAATTCATTTTCTTCTAATAAGAACTATGAGCATTCTGTATTCTGTACTCTTTCCTATGAAATTTTGCGGGAGTTTTCTGTGTGAGCAAAGCCGGAAACAGTGGAATTAGAAAATTGTATTCTTAAGAAAGTCTACACACCAAATTCTCTTTGTGGATTTTAACTTTAACTCCCTTTGATTTGGATGGCCGCCATACACAGTCATGCAAGGACAAACTTTGGTCTATTATAACATCAGAACAAATTTAACTTGCCCAGACACATTTAAGATAGGATAAGAAAACATAAATCCCACAAAATAAACTGATTATGTAAGTTAGCAATAACTGACTATTTTGTGTACTCCCTGTGTGGAAGCCAATGGACTGTACTGTAGAAATATATTGCTCCATATCTATCATCTTTGGTAAGCAGGTTGTGACTTCCTTCTCCTTTTCTTATGTTTTGGAGAGGCTTGCAAATAAATTCAGAAATGTGTGATGGCTTTGTGATTCACACTTGCTTCCAGTAACAGACCCTGTAAGGATAGACTTAGAACTGCTGGAAAAAAAAATAATAATAAAAGAAAAAAAAAAAAAAAAGATTTATAAAGAACATATGTCTACACACTTTACAGATTGTTAGAATGGCTTAGTTTGGGAAGGAACTCTGGAGGTCACCTGGTCCAAACACCTGCCCAGGCAAGTCCATCTACAGCAGGTTGCCCAGGACCATGTCCAGATGGCTTTTGAAAATCTCCAAGGACAGAAAAAACAGAACTTCTTTGGGCAAACCTAGGCAACCCTGGCTCCATCTTTTTTGCACCTCCCATCACATATTTGTACACATTGGTGAGATTACCCTTGATCCTCCTCTTCTGCAGGCTGAGCAGTCCCAGCTCTCTTAGTCTTTCTTCACAGGACTGGTTCTCCAGTCCCTTCACTTTATTTTTGACTTTTCATGAGGCTCTGACCACTATCTCTCTCTCTCTTGTACAGCCCAGCACTGTGCACAGTGCTCCAGGTGTGGCCTCCCCAAGGATCATCTCCCCTCACCTGCTGGCAACACTCACCCTGATGCAGCCCAGGGTCCCGTCTGCTGCCTTTATGACAAGGGCACAATGTGGGCTCAGCTTAGTGTCCACCAATCCATTTTTGCAGAGCTGCTTTCCTGCAGGACAGCATTCAGTTTTGCTGGTGCATGTGGCTGTTTCTTGTGCCAGTGCATGAAGCTGCACTTCTCCTTGTTGAATGGCATGGGGTTCCTGTCAGCCCATTCCTTCACTCTGTCCAAGTCTTCCTCAATAGCAGCACAGCCCACTGACATACCAGTCACTCTTCCCACTTTTGTGTCATCTGCAGCCTAGTTGAGGATACACTCTGTCCTGTCATTCATATCATTAATAAAGTTGTTGGACAGGACTGGGTCCAGTATTGACCCTTGGGGTACAGCACCAGTGATTGTCCTCCTAGTGGACTTGGTGCCACTGATCACCATCCTCTGCTCTGCCTGTTCAGCCAGTTTTCCATCCACCCCACTGTCTGCTCATCCAGCCTGTTCTCCATCAGTTTCTCCACAAGGATATTAAGGGAGATGGTGTCCAACCAGTCATTTAATTACAGAAGCTTATCAGGATGGTCAAGCATGACTTCCTTTTGGTGAATCCATGCTGGTAACTCCTGGTGTCTTTCTTTTGCTTCCTGTGCCTGGAAATGGTTTTTGGTTTCTACTTGCTCTGCCACCTTCCAAAAGATGAAGGTGAGGCTGATTGGCCTGTGGTTCCCTGTGTCCTCCCATCTTGCCCTAAAGGAAGACAAGAGTGATATTTACCTTCCTCCAGTCTTCAAGCACTTCCCCCAACCACCATAATAAAAAAAAAAAAAAAAAAAAAAAAGATTAAAAGTGGCCTCTCAATGACATTTGCCAGCTTTCATCTGCCTTGGTACTCGTAGGTGCATCTCATGAGTGTCCATTGACTTATGCATGTCCAATTTGCTTAAGTATTTCCTTATCACATTCCTCCAAGGGTACATCTTGCTTCAGCCTTTCACATTGGTCCCTGGGATTCCTGAGATTCCTGAAGGCCAGTCTTGCTAGTAAAGCCTGAGATGAAGAATGCATTCAATACCTCAGTCTTTTCCATGTTCTGTGTCACCAGGTCCCCTACCCTGTTCAGCAGCAGCCTGAAAATGAACTGGCCTTTTACCCAGTCTTCCTTTTGTCACCAATGAACTAATGGATGCCCTTGTTTATGCCTTTGAAATACCTTCCTGGATTCGATGTGGGTGGTCTTTGGTTTTCTTAGAATCATAGAATGGTTTGGATGGAAAAGGATACAATTATAACCCAATTACAAACCCCTGCCATGGGCAGGAACACCTCCCACCAGACCAGGTTGCTCAAAGCCCCATCCAACCTGGCCTTCAACACTTGCAGGGATGGAACATCCACAGCTTCTCTGGGCAACCTCGTCCAGAGCCTCACCACCCTCACAGTAAGGAATTTCTTCTTATTACCTAATCTAGATCTTTCCTTTTTTAGTTTAAAGCCATTACTCCTTTTCCTGTTGCTTCACCCCCCGACAAAGAGTCCCTCCCCAGCTTTTCCGTAGGCCCCCTTTAGGTACTGGAAGGCCGCTGTAAGGTCTCTCCAGAGCCTTTTCTTCTCCAGGCTGAACAACCCCAACTTTCTCACCCTGTCTTCATAGGAGACTGCCCACTCATTCGTATGGTTCACATTGGGATTGAGCTTGGAGGAGGTGATTCTTGAATATTAACTAGCTTTCCTTGGTTCTCTTCCCTACAGTGCTTTAACCAATAGTATATCAGAAGAAATACTGGTATTTGTGTGAACCCACCTCTAAATTAACACCAATCATTCATATTTGACCACAGGTCCTTACCACATTTATATTTTGTAGCAGGAGATGCTGGTTCATGATAACCAAAATAAGAAAGGCACTCAGAACATGTAAAGTGTCATTTATAATGTTACTTTTTAGAGCCAATTTTAAAAGAATGAGAGTATAAATACTCTACCATCCCTTCAGAGGCTGGGAACACTGAATTGTGCAGCATCAATGGGTCTTCAACCAGCATGTAACAAACCATGCTGATCCTGTCCATAGAAGGGTTATCCTGTTTTTAATCAATTGAGTTTCTTATAGTATTTTCTCAAAAGAAAACAGCTTCCACATCCTTTCTACTGCCAGTCAAGATGATGTTTACATAAGAACTTCTAGCTGACATTTAGATAAAGATAAAAGTCTGCAGTTGGTGTAATTGCTGTTATCAAGTGGAAGCAGGTTACAGGTTTCTCTGCTGTAATTAATCAGATAAGTTTATCCTGCATGCAAGGAATATGTACAGAAGACAGGCCTGAAGGTCAAGCCATACACTCTGCATACTATGGCATGGCACAGCACAAGCTAGGGCCTACCTGGGACAGCTGTTTTGTGGGTCATTAACTCCTCAGTGTACAATGATATTCTGCTCAGGGTCACTACAGTGGTCTGTGTCCTAACACTAAAATTTCCTTGAATGTGTATAAGCACATTGTTGTAGAAAAGAATCTATGTGATCAGGAATGTGAATATAACAAATGAGACAAAAACAATGTTATCAAAGGCAGATATTTGAAATAAGAAGATTTTCCACTTTTTTTTTTTTTTTTAACAAAATTTTTACCTGTTGATATCATTGCCAGGTCAGACTACAGGATGGTGTGGTACTTCATAAAAGCCATACAGTTTTAAATCTTTAGTGTAATTTGGCAGGTTTTTAAATCTTTGTATTATTAAATAATAGTCTGATAGTCTACATGTGGATAACAGAATGGGAAACCTATCTATTGAAGAAGAAAATATGGAAGGTGAAAGGTGGTATAGCAACAAAACTTTGTGAATATTTGACAGAAAGCCAAAGTAGCTACTGGTCTTCCTGAAACAATATCAAAACAGGAAACAAGTCATATTATTTGACTCAATTTTGTTGTATTTCAAGTGTTTACTCTTTATTTGCTGTATTATTCCCAAAGCTGTACCGTACTCTACTCCAACAATAAATTGAAGTATCTGATCTGCACCCACACAGAAAGGAGAGTGAGAGGAGAGTGAGTTTCCCTGACAACAAAAACCATGGGAAAATTCTGAGTTCGGCTCCTGCATTCCTACTCTCAAGTTTCCATTCATTTCAGGTTTTTTTGTGTGTGTGCTGGCTTGCCTGGGAAAGACAGAAACCTGCCACAGAGTTATCAGAAGCACTGGAGACTGTTAGCAGTAGTGTGAGCCCCTTAGTGTCTGTGTGCCATGGAGAAGCGTGAGAGCCAACGGGGCAGCCTGTGGTAGTGCTGGTCACATTCCCCTGGTGTTGACTATTGCTTTTCTTGCAGACATGAATTTTACTTTACATATGACAATCAGAAGCTTGAATAGGAGCTGTTACAGAAAAGCACAAATGGAAGTCCACTCCAAGACAGTATCAAAAGAGCACTTTTCTTCCCCAGGATTATTTTTCTGTAGAGAAGTTTTTCTTATCACTGCTTGTTTCCTTAGTATGGGCATGTATGTCCTCCCCTTCCTTCATATGTGTGCCCAGCTGTTTGTTTTGACACGCGAGGAAATGAATTTAGGAACTTTTGTAGCTCAATGAAAGAAACAGTGTGTAAGAACAGACTTTTTAAAATACCAAATTGGTCCAATGGGGCAAAGATAAAACTAGTTGTACCAGGGCAGCCTAGGAGCACAGAGATCCCTGTGTGGCACAGGGGTAGGAGCTGGCAGCCAGAAAGGGAATGACAGTACCTCCATCCTGTATTCTCTGCCCAGCCTCAGTTTGCATAAGGAACCTGGGCTTTTTAACCCTTCTCAAGTTAAGGTGTTGTAGCTTGCACAGTTACTCACTAGAGATCATTCCTGCTTTGCTCAAGCATTTCCAAAGAGGTGAGAAAGGCCTTAGCTGTTACAGCTCCAGAGCATGTCATCACACAGAGGTGATTAAGTCTGGGTGCTGAGAGATATGGGCAAGCCAGCAGTCATTACAGAAGAAAGGCTGTCTGTGGCAGCTCTCCTGTTTTGCAAGGGAGAGGCTTTCTGTAAGAAATGCAGTATGAGATGGAAAGAATCAGGGCAGACAAACCCCTGCAGGAAGGGCATCAAGAGAGACAGTGAGTGGCCTAGCTCAGCTCCAGGCAATGGCCTGCACACTGGCAAATGCATTGATTTAGGTTTAACAAGGGAAAATGTGTTTTCTTTCTTTCCTTCTGCCTGCCTTAATATGGTAAATGAACTCTTTTATCTGTACTTTACCTTTAGAAGGCTAAGTGAGTAGTGATTTGCAGGTAACAGGAAAACCCCTATTTTTTTATATTTTTATTTTTCAGAACAGGGTGTGGTGAATCTAAATACCAAGATACTTTGACACATTCACCTGCACCTAGCCTCCCAAGGCTTTAGAGCCAGTGTGTAGGAGTACACAGACCAGGCTGGTTTTACTGTGGGAACAGGAGAAAAGTGTCTTCTATGGGTCAGATATAGGGAGGAACATTCTGGTTTGTAACGATGTAGCAGAAACACAACAGAGCACCAAGGTCCTGAAAAAGACTGTGACACCCCACAAAACCACAACCAGCCCTGCCAATAGCACTAATGTGGCTGCAAAATTACCTAACATGGAAGCTGGCCTTGGCATTTTTTTCTCCTGCTCTCCAACCTGTGTCACCATTAATAGGTAACCTGGGGAAAAAGGGGAAATGGCAGGGACAGGGTAATACCCGGCTGTACCTGGGACAGTTGTCCCAGGGTAGGGACAACAGGAAAGCAGGATATTTGTATTTACTCTCTCAGAAAGAAAAAAAAAAAAAAATATATATATATATATATAATATGTATAATATATACATATATATATACACACTTCCATATATATATATGTGCAGAGAGATTTTCTTATAAAGCCCCAAAAGCAGGACCCAAATAACAAATCTCTGGCGGGAGAGCTGTGCAACACTTGGTGCTATGGACCCAGACAAGGCAGAGACTCAATTCCTGCTCTGATAGCAAGCCACTCCAGCTATTCTGCAAAGGAAGCAAGCAACATGGCAATACCAACAAAAACGGGGACAGGTAATCAGAGTGAAATTAAAGACAGGAAAACAGCAGCTACTTCAGTGAAAGAAAACATGACAAAGGAGAAAGAACTGAAAGAAAACATGGAGTGAGGGAAAGAAAGAATCTAAATACAAAAAAAAAAAAAAAAAAAAAAAAAAAAAGTTGTGTAACTATAAATGGAGCTGCTTGCAATTAGTAAAATATCAGTGGAAGTGGACAGGTTATGTGAAAAGGAAAAAGTAAAATGTCACCCAGGGAGGATATGTTTGTGGGCATAATGGCACAGCTTGATCAGGTCTTGTGAGTGAGAGTGAGAGATGGGAGAGGTGGGCAGGTTTCTCTGGGGTGCCCTGCATTGCACCGGGCTGCTCACAGGTTCTCACTGGAACCTTAGGCGCAGCAGTGTGACTCCTGGGGAGTGGTACCACAAAGGCAGCTTACTTGGATATGAGAACTGTTCTTTCCACTGTGTGACAGCAGTGTATTGCACTTAAAAAGGATGTCTCTGTAAAGGCACTATCTTAAATAACCTAACCTGTCCTTGGACATGCCCTCTTGATGACTTTGAGGTTGTTCTTCACTTGACAGCAGAAATAACATTAATTGTTTTATGTCTTTATGTAACATCCAGACTGTGCTGTGAAATTTTGACTGTATTCTTGCCTACAGACTAGGCCCACATGTATGTCCATATGCCATTCCCTATCCCATGGAGGGTAGCTTGTTTGTAGAGAGGGATCCAGTGTGTTCGTTGGCACCTGAGATCTTTTTAGGAAGTGATGAGTCTCAGTCCAGTAGAATCAGCCAAAAATAATCCTGTAAAATCAGGAAGTCCATGAAGAGGCACAAGAGAGTAGGGACAACAAATGTTTGCAGAAAGTCAGAAAGTACAGGTCTGAAAAGCAGTGGGGAAATTCAGCTGTCCTCCATGTGTTTCTGGTTGCTTGGGTTTGTTTTATATGCTGAAAAAGTGATTTACTCTTTTTTCCATTGTACATGAAGAAAAAAAAATATGAATCATTCCAAATTAAAGTTTATTTTGAGCTCCAGAATAGTTTTCAAATATGTTGGATTTGTTTGTTTTGTTTTTTGTTTTGTTTTGTTTTATTTTCTCCTCTTCCTCCCCCTTTCCTACTCACTATTACACAGGGAAAGGAGTTGGAAAGAAGAGGTAAGCAGAGATTAGGCATTCTGAGCAAACAGTTCAAATATGCCAAGGTTCTGATGGGATATAAGGAAACACTTTTTCCCTGTGAAAGCAATTAAGCACTGAAGCATGTTGCCCAGAGGGGCTGTGCAGTCCTTATTCCTGCAGACTATGAAGATGAATCTGGATAAAGCCCTGAGCAACCTGATGTGGCTTCAGAGCTGTGTGACCGACCCTGCAGAGGCTCAGAGGAGGTGGGACAGGCAGATGTGCCCTTGAAGCTCAGGGAATGTTGCCGTGGGAGACTGTTGCAAAGAAAGATGACTTTATCTAAGCACCAGGGGGACCCTAGGGTGGTCTTCTGCTGGGTCCGTGGTTATGTCAGTTAGGTGGGTCAACATGTGAGGTAAATGTTTCTTCCTGAACTCCTTAAAAGATTGTCTCCCTGAGTTAGCCCTACCAGCCTGGGGGAGTGAATACATAGCTCAGCCCAGCATAGAGTATAAAAACTAAACAATTATCAAAAGCATTTCAAAGAGAAATGTTAGGCTGGCTTCAACACACGTATTCCTTCCTGGCAATTGGGAACAACTAGTGTAATGATGGTGAGCATATTATAGAGACGAGGAATGGGAATAGTATTGTTATTGTGATTGAACTTTGTATTGCAGTTGGTATCTTTTCTTAAGTATAACTTACAATTGTACTGTTTTCACTATGTTTTGTATCACTCTGCTAGATCAGAAATCTGGTGTATCAACTATTTTCAAATAAATAAATTTAATATTAACCCCCTGTCCTTGTTTCAGTTAGGACATGACATCATGCTAAACACCTCCCCCCTCCCTCTCTGGGGTAGGGGAGAGAAGATGAAGCCTGTGAGTTGAGAAAAAGACAACTTATTAAGACAGAAAAAATATAATAACAGTAATAATTATAACAATAATGATGATAATAGTACCAAGAATAATAATGTGTATGAAACAAGTGATGCACAATGCAATTGCTCACCACCCGCTGACCAATGCCCAGCCTATCCCTGAGCAACCCAGCCCCCCCACCCTGGCTAGCCACCCCTGTCTGTTGCTCAGCATGACCCCATACAGTACAGAATACCCCTTTGGCCAGTTGGGGTCAGCTGTCCTGGGTCTGTCCCCTCCCAGCTCCTGCTGCACCCCCAGCCTGCCCGCTGGCAGGACAGAGTGAGAAGCTGAAACGTTCTTGGCTTGGTGTAAGCGCTGCTCTGCAACAATTAAAACATCAGCATGTTATCAGCACTCTTTTCATCCTAATCCAAAACATAGCACCCTACCAGATACTGGGAGGAAAATTAACTCTGTCCTAACTGAAACCAGGACACCCCCCCACATGGAATATCTAAAAGAACTTAATGAGACACTTTGTACAACACTCTGTACAACAGAAAGGTAAAAGACACAGTGGGAGAGAAACATTTTGAGATAAGACACAATGTTGGCATAAGAACAAATGAGTAGTATTGCCACGAATAAGCTGGAAATTAGGGGAAGAGATCTGACCATTGGAGCAAAGTTCTAACAGAGCCTGCCCACAAGAGACACAGCGGCAGGGTGCTGGCCTGGCTTGGCATGGAGCATAGCTGGATTTTGCAGAGGGGAGTCTGATAGCACAGAAGCACAAGGAATGAGGACTCCTAAACACAAAGCTCCTGCCAGGCTTGGGATCCTTACTTCAAAGCTTATAATCAGTCATCGCTTGTTTCAGAAATACTTGCCTGCCTGTTCAATATATGGTAATTATAGAGTCCTGTATTCAGAACACTTTAGTGGTGGTGGAGGGGAGGCACAATTTTCTTACTATGGTTTGAACCCTTGGAATAACATGTTCCCTTTCCAGAAGCTACTAACTGGAAATGATACATAAAAGAGATTTTCACTGTTTGTCCCAGGTCAAGTTGTTGATAGCAGCCTGAAATACAAACCTTGGGCCTCTTGTATTGCCAGATTCCAGCAGTCTGTCCAATCACTGTGGTCAGTCAAGAGGCAATGCTGGCAGCTGCCACCTCCAGATCTTAAGCAATGAATGTGTTTTCTGCCACAGATTTTGTGAATCTCCTGTCACAGAAACTATGGAGTTCACACTACCAAGTTGTAAAGCACAGCAAAGGGAAGAAAAGTGACAGCGTTGCTCTGTCTGATATGAGTCTCTGCAAGCCACGTCACTTGCAACTCCAATGCTTAATATAACTACGTTTCTTTCAGTATTGTGTTATAATGTTTGTAATGCCCATAAGTCATAGATAGATTTTACAGTATTAAAAAGAGAATGTGGTGTTTACCTTTTGCATGGTACATAACCTACCTCTCTTCTTTGTGGTAACATGGGTCCAACAGTGTGTAGCTCATCTCATACCTCTTTAAAGATGAAAAAAAATCTGATCAGGAGCTAAATGAAATTTTCCACTTAATCTTTGCCTTTAAAATCTTTTCTGCATAGTTTCTTTTTCCTCATGTTTCCTTTTTTTCCAGTCACCGGGGACTTCACCTTCCTAACAGGACTTTCCAAATATGATGGAGAGAGGCTTGGCACTTCCATCAGGCAGTTCCCTCAGGCCTCTGGGGTGCATAGCATCAGGCCCCACAGACCTGTAGCTGTCCATTTCCATCAGGGGGTCTACAACCTGCTCTTCGCTTACAGCAGGAGGGACTTTGCTCTCCCAGCCCTTGCCTAGAGGGTCAGTGGCTGGAGAGACATGGGAACTGACTGGCAGTGAAGGCTGAGGCAGAGAAGCTGCTGAGTACCTCAGCCTTCTCCATGTCTGTCATTACCAGTTCTCCCTCCTCATCCATCACATGGGACACACTCTCCTTGGCCTTTCCTTTCTGGCCAATGTACCTGTAGAATCCCTCCTTGTTACTCTTTGCATCCCTTGCCAGGCTCAGCTCCCATCTGTGCCTTGGCTTTCCTGATCCCACCCTGGCACATCCGAACAGCATCCCTGTCCTCTTCCCAGGCCACGTGTCCCTGCTGCCACTGCCTTTGCATTTCCTTCTTGCACCTCAGTCTGACCAGCTCACCTTGCTCAGCCATCCTGGTTTCCTGCCCTCCCTGATTGCTTTCTTACACAGGGAGAATGAAGAGCTCTTGTGCTCTTCTTTTTAAGCATCCTTAAAGAGTTGGCAGCTCTGTTTAACTCCTTTCTTCCTAAGGACAGTGTTCCAAGGGATCTCATCCACTAGGTCTTTAAACAGCTGGGGTGGGGGGGGTGGGAAGGGGAATACAAAAGCACTGGCTTTTTCATTCAGAAGATAAGTACAGAAACTCTGGCTTCTTGTTGTTCCATGTTGTCTATAAAAGTGGTATTTGATTGATCTAAAAGGTTTTTTACAAAAGTAATGGTAAATAATGTACTGTAATGATAAAGAAAAAAAATAGCTGAACTGGACTGTATATTAGATTTTATAGTCACTGCACAAGAAAGAGAAATAAAGAAGATTTGATTCGATTTTTTGAAGAGAATCTTCTTTCTGTTTTTCCAGAAGGAATGTGTTAAAAGACAGTATGTAAAGTGGCAGTCATTTGAGGAAAGCTGGAATATAGTTGTGTGATCCAGAGTGTTGTCACTACTGGATGTCAAAACATAGATGTTTTACACTTTGCATGGTTGTGTCAAAACACGGCAATGTTGCAAAATTGGCTTATTCTTTTCAGTGCTAAAATAGGAGCTGCACTGCATGTTTTGCGCCAGAGTAGTGGTGTCTTAAACAGTATGACTAGTGAGGGATCATAAATATGTCTCATTCCTAAGTCATTCATAGTATTTCCTGTTTGCTGTGAAAGACTGTACTGCTTGTAGGTCTGTCCTCAGTAACAATATGAACTATCATATTGTGGATATTGTGCCACATCCTATCCAGCTTTTTTCTTGTAACAAGAGAGGAACTCTAAATATTTTTTTGATGTAGGAACAGGAACATCTGAGTACAAGAGGAAATCTGTTACCAGAATCAGGCAAACAACGACCAAAGCTCATTCATATTTTACATCCATTCTTTACTTCCTCTTCTGTCCATGTTCATTGCCAGAAGATGGTGTATGTATGCAAACAGATTTTTCTAATCAGATTCACTCAGTCTGGTTTACCACCTGCAATCTAGAGTCTGTAACATCACGCTCATTTCTATTCAAGTGTAACTAGCAAAATAAAGATAAAGTCTTCCTGTCCTTGGCCCAGCAACAAGTAGTTAGTGCCATCAGCTGAGACATGCTGGATCACGAGCCCAGGCTGCCAGTCCCAAAGCTGCACAACCTGGTGTTCGAGCTTCCTCCAAGGGAGGCCTCCCTCCACTGCCTTGCCCTAACAGAAAGGCTTGGCAATTATACAAAATTTCTAGTGTGATCATCACAGTGAGCTAGCTGTGCTACAGAATGGAGAGTTTCTCTACCATGGACAGGAGGTGTTCCTCTGTCCACCATCAGTTGTGAAACAGCTACCTGAAGATGCAGCAAATCCCAGCACATGTTCAGTGTCATGTGTTTTTCTGATTATTCTTCATGGTCCTTTTCCAGCAGAACAACTACACATCAATCCAAATGTCTGGGAGAGAGACATCTTGTAAGACATATGGTAGGAAGAACTTCCTCTTGACTTAAAGAGGTTAAAATTAAAACCATGACTAATATTTTTAATTTTGGTTTTGGTTTGGGCTGCTTGGTTTTGTGGTTGTGTTGTTTTTTTGTTTGTTTGTTTGTTTTGTTTTGTTTTGTTTTTGTTTTGTTTGTTTTTGTTTGTTTGTTTGTTTTTGTGTTTTTTTGGTTGTTGTTTTGTTTTTTGTTTTTTTTGTATGTTTTGTTTGGTGTTTTTTTTTTTTCCTCTTTATTTTATTTTTGTTTGTTTGTTTGTTGTTTTGGTTGATTTTCAGGGGAGTAGATAAAAAAGGTTTTCATGTGAACAACACATGTTGTTCAAGCAATAGGAGCTATAGAGTATGGTCACCATCGGTAGTACATCTGCTTCTCATAGTTGCTCTTCTGTCTCAGATTAGAAATCTCCCCCCTGTGATAAATTGGCACCTTACAAAGTGTGTGCTAGGGGTTCATGTCTGGACAACTGATACTCTTGGTTTTTCTTGCACTAACCATTTCCCAATCTGTAACTTGGAACACTGCAAGGCAACTAATCCATATGTAAGACTCATTTAAAGGTCAAGCCTTCAGTAAGTCTGCTGTAGAGAATGTAAGGAATAAACATTATTAGCACGTGGGAGAATATGGTATTTGGAAAAGTACCTTGACTTCTTTATTTCCTCTTTCCCTGATACCAGAATCTAACAGTATGCCACAAAATAGGAATCCAGTTTATTCTGTCTGTACTGGAACTTGATTAAAGTCCTTATCCAGGTCTTGTTCCACTGCTTTGACTTTCCACATGGGAAACATTGTGCAGAGACAGAGTTTTCAGACCTCTCTAACCCAGTGAGGATCAACCCTCATATACATCATAGAATAGCTTTTCTCTCTGCCACTTAGGAAAGGCCAAAGGTGCACTACAGACCTCTTATCTCTGCCAGGAAACACATCTGAATATCCAACACTTCAAAGCTGACAGCAGCCTTGTGGTATCTTAGTGTTGTGAGGAAATCATCAGCAGAGTATTGCCATAAAGGTTTATGCATACTGGCAGAGCAAACCTGGGCTGGTGAAGCTCATGTGTATTAAGGAATGAGAGTTATATTCAGGACTCACAGTTACACGAATAACAGAAATGCAAAGCAACACAAAGTAGATGTTAATCTAACATCCATTGTTTCTATTGTATGGAAGCTATATATGAAAGTATCACCCAGGAAAGAGATAGAACAGATAATTTTTGAAACCATCCAAGCACATGAAGGAAAAGGTGACTGCAAGGAGTCAGCATGGCTTCACACAGAGGAAGTCATGCCTGACAAACTTGATAGCCCACAATGAAATGACTGTCTCAGTAGATGAGGGTAGAGCAGTGGATGATGTCTTCCTTGATTTCAGTAAGGGACATTCTCTCCAATAGAGAAGCTGACATGTACAGGCTGGATGAGCAGACAGTGAGGTGGATGGAAAACTGGCTGAACAGGCAGACCAGAGGACAACGATCAGTGGCACCAAGTCCACTAGGAGGACAGTCCTGTCCAACACCTTTATTAATGATATGAATGACAGGACAGAGTGTATCCTCAACTAGGCTGCAGATGACACGAAAGTGGAAGGAGTGACTGGTATGTCAGTGGGTTGTGCTGCTATTGAGCAGGACCTGGACAGGGTGAAGGAATGGGCTGACAGGAACCCCGTGCCATTCAACAAGGAGAAGTGCAACGTCCTGCACTGGCACAAGAAACAGCCCCCCACACCAGCAAAACTGAATGCTGTCCTGCAGGAAAGCAGCTCTGCAAAAATGGATTGGTGGACGCCAAGCTGAGCCCACAATGTGCCCTTGTCATAAAGGCAGCAAAAGTGTATAAATATGTAAAGAGAAGGTGCAAAGAGGATGGAGCTAGGCTGTTGTGAGTGGTGTCCAGTAACAGAGCGAGGGGCAGGGGGCACAAACCAAAGCACAGGAGGTTCCCTCTGAACACCAATAAGCACTTCTGTGCTGTGCAGGTGACTGAGCAGGTGACAGGTTACCCAGAGAGGTCCTGGGTCTTCTGTCCTTGGAGATTTTCACAAGCCATCTGGACATGGTTCTGGACAACATGATGTAGATGGACCTGTCTGGACAGGTGTTTGGACCAAGTGATCTCCAGACCTTTCTAACCTTATCTATTCTGATTGCATGAGAGACTTCACCCAAGGCTTGTGCTGAAATTCAAACTCCACTATTGCTAGCATTCATATTTGTCTAGCAAGTCTCTCCTCTGAAATGTTTTGCACAGACAAAAACAATTTCAGCCGTCACTTTCTTCTGAAATTTTCCTTCACCACTAAGTGCAATGTTCAGCCTCAGATCATTATTCTTATTTTACACTAGGAACAGGGTCCGTATTTCTCCTCATTATTTGATTGCATGCAGCAATTCAATAGAGTTTTCAGAAACAATAACTTCTCTCTTGTCATAAAGCCAACAAGTGATTGACAGTTAATCTGAAAGATGATTAACACACTTTAAATTCCACACTTAAAGTCACATTACTTTGTTACTGTGCTCTTCCAATTACCTGTCTCGATATCTATCGTCCTCTCTGGTTTACAGCTCTTTGAAGCCTTATAACATCATTTTTAGTATGAGGAGAAATTAACAGGTGGAACAGGTGTGTCCATTGCAGTTCTGCTGATTATGGACAATTAGAACAAAAGCGCACTATTAATATGATGCCTTGGGGAATTTTCTTGCTCAAGACTTTTGAGTCATTCACCGTCAACAAGTGCTATGCCTGAAAATGCAGTGTCTTTGTCTTTGCTCAACACTGCTTCTGTACCTGTTTCCTCTCTTCTCCCTTTCTCATCTATGCAGTTTACCAGGCAAGAAATTCACCGATCAGTGCATTTGAAATCAGGGAAACTTCTTGCTGTGCTACTATGTGTTCAAGCAAGCCTCACCGGGGACCCATCGTCTTTGATGTTGGTCTCTACTGACTTTGATTATCTCCTCAGGTAAAAAGTTTTATGTTGAAAGTCCTGTGTTGAAAGGCTCAGCTTTAAACACATCTGCATTTGTTGGCAATTTTGCCAATGAGTACTACATTGTCCCGCCTGCAAGCTCTTTGAAGCATTCTCTCTACATTTGTGCAGTACCTAACAGCAGATCCATCAGTGGAGTCCATAGACACTACTGTAATAATAAAGTGAATCATTCAAATACATGATGAGCACACAGCTTTTAACAAATGCAGGGTTTTTCTCCCAGGGAGCCTGTCAGTGAATCTGATGAACAATACATGATACAACGGCATGGGGCGGGATGGTGGGAAGAATTATCTGGAGAGGAATCAGTATGGGGAAATAAAGTGTGAGTCAAGGATGGAGTGGGTTGGCTAAAGACAATATTGTCCAAGATAAACAAGTTGTTCCCTTTAATAAGATAATACAGATGACATGAAGAAGAGAGATGGATCGTTATGACAATTTCATGTCCAAAATCATGAGTCCTGGCCTTCTTCCATAAAGTCACAAGGTTCTTAAAGCCAACAGAAATGATGGATCTCTTACTATTTGGATGTTTTATATTGAACACCCAGCATATTTGCAAGTTCTTTCTTACATGAAAACATACATATTTCCTTCTGTTAACTCTGTGGTCCTCATTCAACATCCACAAATTGAAAATGGAGCACTTAGGAAAAATCAACTGTTATACATGTAAAAGCCTAGGAATTAATTGATTTTAGGTCTGTCAGAATTTAGCATTGTTATTTCATGAACTTGTCTTTTTTTCTATGTACGTAGACACGTGACATTACCACATGCACCTCTCAATACGTGGGGTGTGTCCTTGGGGATACAGGAAGATGGGGCCTAGGTCAGAGGTCTGCAGTTCGGAGGATGTACATGTAATGTGAAGTCAGGATTTAGTTCACCTCCTGTAGAGAGTTGAAAGGAAGGGTTGTTGGCCCAAGGCTTGTTTCCAAGAGTGAAAGCTGAGTGCTCTCCCCTGCATCTTCACCCAGCCTTCTGTGCTGGGCAGTGGGACAACACCACTATACAGTCTTGTACAGGCCTTGAGAGGATGAGTGCAGCATGGTGGTTGGAAGATGCACAGGTAGTGAAGGTCTGACTTAAAACTTCTGTTTCCAAAGCACTACATAGCTCCCACATGAAGCCAATAGTATTTTAAGAGCTCCATTTTCAGATGCTCCTGATAATGTGACCTCCGGAATTTTATGAAGCACATAAATCCACCTCTGCTGGGAAGTCTCAATACCAGATTTTATATTGTTTCCACAGCAATCTGCAATGTCTAAATGCCCTACACTGTGGAAAAAATATATAAAGACATGTCTGAAGAGGAACATGATTCAGCAAAAGGTATATGAATTTATTTTCAGCACAAGGAGTTACTGCTGCAGATAGGGATAGCAGTGAAAATTTCATTACCAAGTGTCCAGCTTTCAGCATGCTTCCCTTTTAGGGGGCAGTGTGCAACCTTCAATATATATGCTCCCATCTTCTTCATCATCATCAAAAGCTTCAGCAGCTTCCTGATGGGAAGAAAAAAGATTCTTCATAGCCCTCTAGCTCATGTAGCCACTCAGCTCAATGCAAAGCAAAGACCAGCTCTGCATGACATTGTACGCTGTCGTGTGGGGATTAGGTTGGCACATTTTGTCTACAGTGAAGGCCAAACATACGCTGAGTCAAAGACATAGTCCTACCACTGGTGTGACTCGCTGGCAGCCCCATGAGAGCAGGTTAGATGTCACAACATTGCTAATGTGCCACGGTAAGCCATTTGGGTTTAACTGTATATTGAATGAGAAGTTTTAGGAATGTGTAAATCACCATTCTCTCACATCAGTAGGATGTGTCCCAAGGAGAATTCGAGTTATCATGAAGGCTGCTCTGCTCTGCTAGCAAATTGTATTTGTTGGTATAAAAACAGAAGGCCCATAAAGAGAGTTGCAACCATCTGCATCTGCTCAGACCAGTGCGCTTGAAGACTTCCCGTTCAAACTTGTGACTGGGTCTGCTGGTAGGATAGGCTTTACTTCGATGTCTCATTTTGTGTGATACCATGGTTCTTCAGATTTTGAAGAGCAGGCGTGGAGGGAAGCTGCTGATAATTGAGAATGAAACTCTTTTTTATTTTCTAAATTGTAGGAACAAGAAGACTGGTTTAATGATCACCACTGGAAAACTGCTCCCTCCCCAGTGCAGACATGTTATTCATATTTTCCTCAATCAGAGGTGCAAAAGGGAGGACAATCATAATGCTGCTCATTTGTGTGTACAAGGACAGAGTTACTCTGTAATCCAGGGCAGGAAAGATCTGCACCCATTTGAACTGTTCATGTGGATTAAACACAAGCTGTTTTGAGCCCCATGTACATTGTTGAAATTCCATTGCAGATCCATGCTGAGCCCACTGTGATGGTCATGGACTAATCAGAGGAAAGCCATCAACTTCCCTTGATATCAGAGTCCCATTCAACCACCAGTGTGCACTTCACAATGCAGTAACCAGCCTGAAGCCAGCCTAGGTCAGTGCTGCTGAAAATCAAAGACCCACCCCTTCTCCCCAACCAAACACACAATACTAACAGAATAACACCATTACCAAGCAGGTGAAGTACCTGGGATATTTTTATTGCTTGGATACTGGCACTTCTGTGGTCTTTGCTTTGCCCAGCGTTGTTCTGACTACCTGGAGTCTCCTAAATTTCCGTCTTGAGATTTTTCATGGAATAGCAAATTGATTTGTTGTGGTTGTGCCTCTGCTCCTTTTGAAAGCATCCATGACTGGGTGAGCATGCACCACCTGCCATAGGATCTGAATGTTTTTACCCACTTAGTTTCTCAGATGGTCTGTTCATAGAATCATAAAATCATAGAATCATTCAAGGTAGAAAAGACCTCTAAGGTCACATACTCCAAACTTTAACCTAGTACTGACAAGTCCACCAATAAACCATTTTGCTAAATTCTACATCTACCCATTTCTGGAAGACTTGCAGGGATGGTGACTCAACCACTTCTCTGGGCAGCCTATCCCAATGCTGCACAACCCTTTCAGTAAGGAAATTTCTCCTAATATCCAACCTACACCTCCCCTGCCACAATTTGATGCCATTTCCCTCACTTGGAAGCAAAAACATCAAAATATTACTCAGTCAAAGCAAACACCAGTCATGGGAGAATGATGAAGCTTCTACCCTCTAAGTTACTACAGATGGTGGATGTCTTCACCAAGCATGAACTGTCTGTGTGGAGACTTGCAGTACTCATACTGTTTTAAAAAGGGGCTGGATTGCCAGCCAAATCTGGTGAGTGCTGTGTGCACAGATAGTGTTAAACAATGCAATGGCACTGGGAATACAAAAGCACTGGAAACTGTTTAATAAAAATAACTACCAGTTTTCATTTCGTTTTGCATCAGTATTCTCAGAAGACAGAAAATCATACTGTGCTTGACCTGTATTTGAAATGAGTTGGATGTTTTGCTGTATGCATAATTTTTGTGTGCATTTGCCACAGTTGTTCTCAAATGCTGAGAGATTTTCTGTGAAAATACTGTCATACAGCTTTTGGCACAGCAATCCTTCACTATACTATGTGGGTCCCTTCCAACTTGGGATATTTTATGGTTCTACAGTTTAAAATCTGAGCCACAATATTTAATTTCTTCAACAAAAGCTGTTAGTAGAATGAATACAACTGGTAATGAAGAAGCATTCCAGGGTGTTGTCTTGCGGCTGATGTTAGGCTCAGGTTGAATACTGCTCCAACCAGCAAGCTCCCTTCCTCTTCTTGCAGCCTGGCATGACATTCTGGCATACTGCACTTGCTGACATGCTATACTTGTTGGCGCCTCCAACATACAAACCAGTTTGGGCAACACATTTTCTAAGAACTGATCTCTTTTATAACACTAGCAAGCCACAACTATCCGTGGCTTGAGGCAAACCTTCAGCTCACCAAGTACACCTTATAGACAAGTTGGTGGTTTATTCCAGCCTTTGATTTACTGATTGGTTACATTTATCACAAACCACAAATGGTTGTGAGCTGCCATGAGCAGTGGATATTAAATTCTATTTCCATAGCACACAAACAAATATCAGTTTGGCTTCAAAAGCCTCCTGCAGGGCTTAATCCACAGGCTAGGTTATTTCTATTCTATGGATGAAGAAAATGTGGTCATAAAGTGTTAATGGACTTAGGCAAATCTGACCACAGCAGAGGAAAGCATAGCACTGCTTTACATACCGCAGTCTATAGGTATGTCCTACCATGTAGTTCATGCTTGGTAATATTCTGATTCAGCTTCCCATTTAGTAACATTTCATTAACTGAGCTCTAGACTCCCATGCAAGAAGATGCACAGCTCCACCAAAGGCATCCACAAGATTTTTTTATGTGTTGTGGGGAGGGGGAAAGGAGCCAGCAAAACTTCCTTCCTTAATCAGTACCAGGCACATAAAGCATGGCAGAAGCCAGGAGCAGAAATAAATAGGGAATGGGATGTACTCAGTGCCAAGGGGAATCCCATCAGCAGAATCAAAGCTTAGTAAGGAGTGTGCATGCGATGGAGAGGTCATGAAGAATGCTTTGCACATCTTCCTGAAGCCACTGACTACCTCCATAACAATTTACCATGCTTCCCTGCAGCAGTTGTGTCCAGTGTTAATGTAACAGTTATCTTTGCTGATTTAGAAAATGCAAATATTCATGAGAAATTAGCTTTTACGGTACTGTGATCAAAACTGGCAATCATCCTCCAAGTTAAGGTTTTTCCTTATTAAAATAAAAACAGAAAAAGTTCATAGGAGTGGGAGAACCATTGCTGACACCCAGAATAGGTCCATCCTGTAAGACCACTAAGGTAAATTGCCTACAGAGAAAAAATCTGCAGTGTGGCAAAATGAGAGGTAGTGCCACAACATACTTCTGTAGAGAGCCAAAGCAAAGGTCAGTGGTGGACAGACAGCATTTCATGGCAAAGTCTGAGCCCTGAGTTCATTTTATCAGAGTTCATTTTTATCAGAGTTCATTTCCCAGAGTTTTTGTTGTTAGTAATTTAATTATGCCTTGAATTTTCATTCTGTTTATAGACAGTATGTTAATTAAAATTATTAATGCCATTTGTCAGACCTCATTAAAGTGTGATTAGTAGAAAAGGTACACTTTTAACTGACTTTTTGTTGAAATGGGTGTTCTATGAAAATCAAAAATACTGAAATCTAATATATAACCATGGAAAAGGGGAGTGGATGATTACATGTTAGTTTGACAGTCCAAGTTTTGAAAGTACTTTGGGATCCCCGAAGGCCAGAATTTTAATGCTGTGCTAAGTACTTAAACATCTTTTGAAATCTTACCCAGTGTGCCTAACTCCTGCTCAGATCTGTGAGAATTTGGCACAGCCGTATCTTTGAAGACCTTGGCCCTAATATTTCTAGAACAGGGTTGTATGTCCCAAGTTGAGCAGACATCTAAACATTTCCCATCTTTTAGGCAGTGAATCTAAATGCCCTTCTTGGTCAGCCTTGTGCAGGCAGTCCCATTAGCTGTGCAGGGCTACCTGGTGAGTTATTTCTTTAACACCTACACCGAGTCTCAGAGTACCTTTCACTGGTGAAGGAGGAGGGCTAAATGGAAAATGGGTGAAGAAGATGTGGGCAGAGTGTGTATCACTCTCCACCAGGAGAAACATGAGACGATGCTGCTTAACAAGAGCTCTGGAGTCCAGCCCTGTGTTTTTATCGCTCATAAAACACCTCTGAGGTTTGCTTGAAGGAGATACAGGTATCGGTGTTTTGCTAGACTGTCACTGCAGCTCCATGGCTGGCTGCAGACACCAGTCACAGCATCAGCTCAGAAATCACGGGGCTGCCTTAACATTAAAATTAGAAATATCTAAAATAAACCACGTATCAATATCTTACGGCTTTTAACTGCTGTTGTGTTTGAAAGCTCCCCTCCTCGGCACAATGGCCAGGGTTTAGGTACGGTTTGCAGGGTGTTGTGGTTTAACCCCGGCACGCAGCTGAGCCCCACGCAGCTGCTCACTCACTGCCCCCAAGTGGGATGGGGAGAGAACTGGATGATAAAAGCTAGAAAACTCGTGGGATGGAAAAAAAAAGACAGTTTAAGAGGAAAAGCAAAAGCTGCATATGCAATCAAAGCAAAACAAGAAATTCTTTCACTGCTTCCCACCAGCAGGCAGATGATTGTCCACTTTTCTGGAAAACAAGCATCCATCACACATAAGAGTTACTTGGGAAAACAAACACCATACCCATTAATGTCCCCTTTTCCTCCTTCTCTTCCCACCTCCCCACCCCCCCACCCCCCCTTTTTTTCTTTTTTTTTTTTGTTTTCTGAGTACAATGTCATAAGGTATGGGACATGCCTTTGGTCAGCAGAGGTCCACTGTCCTGGCTGTGTCCCTTCCTTTCCTGTCCCGTGCTGGTGGAACAGCATGGGAAACAGAGATCTTGGTGGTGTGTAACCACTGCTCAGCAGCAGCTAAGATTGGTGTGTTATCAGCAGTGTTACCAAAACTCCCCTTCCTGCCAGCAGATGAGGAAAGCACAATCTGCTGCAGGATTCATGGACTCGTGCTTGTTGATCCAGGGGTCAATGCTCCACAGCACAGAGCACCCCTGCCTCCAAGTCAGGAGGCATTCAGCTTCTTGTGAGATCAAGAACCTGCAAAGGGAGTCCAGCCAGCAAGTTTATTTATACCAGCAAAGCATTTGGCATGTTGAATCTGTACCTGAATCTGCATTTCCCAGATCACAGATGCCCAAGTCAGTGAGTTCAGCCTAGGTGATTACAGAAATAATGATCAGCTGTAAAGTTTTGAGTCAGAACAGATACTGATCCCTAAAATCAAGATCCCATGAAAACCTTCTTCCTTGTACACAAGGCAACTGTAGTTATGTATTCTGTGCTGCTGGGTACCTCAGACTTGGCATTGGCCTTCTGGAGTCTGAGAACGGCTGGAAGAAAAGGAGCAGATATCAGGAACCTCATGCATCTAATGAGAATCAATGGCATCTAGCACCCCTCGCTCTACCTGGTCCACATGTGCAGTGTGGTCTTCCCCAACCTTCTGTCTCAACTTCAGTTTAGAGCGAGGTTTTTCCTCCGCTTCTTGGACTTGATATGCATAATCTCTCAGATATGTCCTTCAAAAGCTGCTTTCTTCTTGTTTTCACCCTCTTGTGTAAGATGGCTTCAGTTTGTTTGGTCTTTGCCCCAAAGCAAACAGGATATCATAGGATCACAGAATGGTTTGTGTTGGAAGGGACACTAAAGATCACCTAATTCCACACCCTGCCATAGGCAAGGACACCTCCAGGTTGCTCTGAGCCCCATGCAGCCTGGCCTTGAACACCTCCAGGGATGGGGCATCCACAGCTTCTCTGGGCAACCTGTGCCAGTGCCTCACCGTCAGTACAGTAAAGAATTTCTTCCTAATATTTAAACTAAAGCTATTTTGTAGTTTAAAGTCATTACTCCTTGTCCTGTCTCTATACCCCTTAACAAAGAGTCCCTCCCGCTTTTTCTGTAGGCCTCCTTTAAGTATTGCAAGGCCACTATAAGGTCTCCCTGGAGCCACCTTTTCTCCAGGCTGAAATCCCCAACTTCTTCAGCCTATTGGAGAGGTGCTCCAGCTCTCTGATCATCCTCATCACCCTCCTCTGGTGTCATCCTAATACATCCCTGTCCTTCTTGTGCTGGGAGCCCCAGAGCTGAACGCTACGCTCCAGGTGGGGTCTCATGAGAGCAGAGCAGAGCAGTACAATCACCTCCCCAACCCTGCTGGCCAGGATGCCAGAATGCAGTTGGCTTTCTGGGCTGCAAGTACACAGTGCTGGCTGAAGTTGAGCTTCTCAGCAACCAACCCACCCAGGTCCTCCTCCTCAGGGCTCTTTTCAATCTGAGAAATATATGCGAGAAAGATAAAGGAACCCAAATCCAAGCCAGTCGTTGCTCCTTAAAGCTAAGTTTACAGTTTGTGCAATGAAAAATCCATATCTAAGCTCTCAGAATACATGGCTTCTTCTTCCTTAGTTACAGTAATTTCTCATGTTTCATTTGTCTCACAGCTTGAAAATAGCTTCCAGAGAAGTACTAGTTTTACCTACATTACCAGAAGGACACAGACCCGTTCCATGGCAGAGAAATCTGCTTTCTGTGCCAGGGAAGTGAGGGAGAGAGGGCCCTCTTGATGAACTTTGGCTAATGTTAGCTTTCCAGGAGTATAACTCAAACAGCTGTTCGACTGACATCAGCTTGCAGCCATGAAAACAGAGCAGCTGTGTGATATATCCTCATACTGCTTCCTGCACATGCAGTGGGGTTACTAGGTTTCTGACTATGGGGTTGACAGTATAATTAGAATAATTCTTTCTGCCCTTCTTGCCTATGTGAGTTGGGAAATGCAGGTAAAAAAAAATCTTGTTTTATTTCACTCTCATGTTCTTTTCTTGAAGTCATCCTGGTCTTGAGGAGACTGGTTCCCTAGAGTAATTTAAACTGACCAAACTGTAGCAGCTATACAAAAGTTATTCAGCTGACAAATATCTAAATACTGTAGAGGCTTAACACTGAAAGCCAATAAGCAAATGATCTGGCTTGGCTGATCATTCTGTCTGTTCAACTCCAGACAGAAATTAAAGCAACTAAATAAAATGTATTACATCATTAATCCGGTCTCATCAAGAAGCTAACATTGCAGTTTTGTGCTCTTCTCATGATGCCCAATCTGGCCCAAAATGATTCAAATATAAAGGTAAGGTCATAGCACTAATTTTCTCTCCTACTCATCTCCTTTTTGGACTGCAATATATTTTCCTAATTACTTATTTTTAAAATACCTGTGAAATCTGGGCTTTCAGTGTTGGTTATGTTCCCTGGTACCCCAGTATGAGCCAGAAGGGTTCCAGCAGCAGGGCCAGAGGGGTAGGGGTTGTCTCCAGATCTCCTGTGTCCACAGAGCACCTTCCAGTCAGGCAAGGGCAGCTTGTTGGTGATTTGGGATTCATACCATCCTACTATCAACTGCAAAGCATACGAAGGGATGAAAATCTACTTGACTAGTGTGCTTACTCTCAAATCATGAAAACATTCATAATGAGGTATATTCTGGTGCTCATGTCCACGCTGGAGAGCATCTTATTCTGCCCTCCCACTGAGGTCCCCCCAGGGTACGTGCTGTGAGCAAGCACATCAGACTTGGGCTCATCAGTATTGATAGGAAACAGCAAGGTCCTTGCATAAAACTCATCACACTCTCCCTGACAGCATCTGAATTTACCTCATGTCTGCTTCTCTGCAGCATGATTTATTTTCTTCTTCATTGATTCTGATGATGCAGGGAAGAACTAGCATGCTGCAGCCCTTTGGCTGGCTTCATTTTATTCATGCATTTCATTTTCTTTTGATGACTTCTACTTGCTTGTAACTTGTATTCCTTTCAAAGTTGTTTGCTGTCAGATTTGAAGGGAAGCTGTGTTCAGATGATTATTCCATTGCAGGACAAATTTCAGCCAACCTGTTGACTGGTAATATTCTACAAAGATCTGATTTGTGTTCTTAGATGTAATTTAAGTCAAACTTATGCTGTAAAAGTATACAAAATATTGACTGTGTTATTTGTATGTCAATTGTAACTGCTGCTTCTTCAGTTCTGTACCACTTCTGTTTATCCATACTAAATTTGATTACTGTCTGTCCTGTGTTGTGTAACTTTAGCTGTAACTATGATGTCTTTATAAATGGCGTGGCTATTTGCTGAGTAGGGTTCAGGTCTTTTTGGACCTTTCTTCCTTTCATTTAGTTATTTGAGAAAGAAAATAAAATTCTTACATTTTATATATAGCCTGTTCAGTATTCTTGGCTTTCATTCAACTTCTAGAAGGTGAGAGCTTCATATTTTATCCTTGAACCAAGATTCCACCCTAATATAAAATAATCTGCCTGTGCAATTTCTACCCCTCCATGAAAGGCAATAACCTTTCACATCCAATCCACAGCAAAATAATCTGAACTAGGTCCCATCAGTGTAAATCATTGTGATACTGCTGGTGTCATTTCTATTGTTTGTTGCTGTGAGAATGTATTAAAGATTAAATCAATAGCAAGGATATACAACACACAATCCAATGCACAGAAACTCATAGAAATACTTTAAGAGGTTAAATTGTGGTAATTTAAAGGACTACTTATTTACTTGCTCTGGATCATGTTCTAAATACTGTCCCCTGAAACCATTACTTTCTTGTGATTATTTGTGATTCTCAATTTTAATTTCTAAATGTGCACACTCTTCTTTGTGGTCACAGACATGAGCTCCTCCTGATGTCAGTAAGGCCAGGAGAGGTTGGGATTTTAATCTTTTAATCATGCTATCAATATGTTTTATAAAAGAAGCATTAATATATGCTAGATTTATTGCAAACTTTCTGCTAGGCTTTATGTGGTGATGATTTACCATTAAAAAATAAATAAAAAATTACCTAATCTAAGTACAGAGCAATATATTTTTATTCTAAGTGGTATTTTTTCAACTATATTTTGTGAACTATAATCATCACAAATGGACAAAACTTCTTTATTCCCTTAATGCTCTGATGGCTAAACTGCACTCCTGCTGCTGTCACTTGGAAGGCTCAGTAACAGGTCATATGAGGACAGTTGTTTGGTGACTTTAGATTTCTCATTAGTAAATCAGAATCAGATGTTACTCATCCCAAACAGAGAAAAAGAGAAGGAGGGTGCATGTATCTCAGAATAAGCAGCCTTTGCTGCATAAATCAGCCCACGTCTTCAAAATGAGACCTGAAACAGCAGTCACTCACATGATTAACATTCTTCTATGTGCAAAATGGATGAAAAAAATATGATCCTATAATTAAGATAGCCAACAGCGCAGGTTTCAAATTTGCATTTTGCATGGAGCGACAGCAGTTTGCTCAGGCCATCCTTAAGGAGAAGATGGGAAGGATAAACTGGGAGCAGCAGACAGAGTGGGATTTGTGTCCCAGTTAGCAGGGAACATGACTGCTCATAGGCAAAATCTGTATTTTAAGGAAAAAAAAAAAAAAAGACTGTTACCTTCTTTAGAGTTCTCAGAGTTTATGAAGCTTCTGCATATCCAGAATTTGTTTTGTCCAAACATACCTTTGTGTGTGTCTGAGAGTGGTGGTGAATGGAGTGAAATCCAGCTGTTCATCGGTTACCAGTGATGCTCTTGCTGTCTGGATGTAGCATGTGTTCAGCCAGAAAAACCCTCTCATAAACATATCCCTCACACAGTTCCCCATTCTGCTACTTGCTGAGCTGTAGTCATAAAGCCATAATTACCTGCCCTGCATTAGGCAGGTACAAATCAAGACTTATAACAATATCTGAGGGGTGGGGAAATGGACAGTTTAATCTCCTTTCCACCTGCCATTATCAAATTATGCTGCTCATAAGAAGTGGTGATAAAGTCAAAAATGACATTTTGGTTTAGTTCCTGACTGAGGAGTTGGAATCCTCCAATGCATCTCATTCATCAGTGCCAAGTTGAATGGCTTGGAAACAGCTCAGTGGAAAAGCAGACCAATAACTTGATCAGCAAGTTGACAGTGATTGTGGCTGCCTCAGGCAAAGAGTCATTGACTTGACTTAACCCAGCCACAGAATCTACTGTTCTGAGAGAAATTTGGCAGGGCTGTACTGGCCAGGAAGTAAGGCTCCTCAGACAAACAGAAATTAGAATATAAATAATACCTGCATCACTGCAGCCAGTAAGGGATTTTCTTTTTAGAGTCCAGTTCTGCCTTTTTTTACTCAAGCTATAAGAAGCATCTTGTTATGGAGGTGATTTTGCAAAGGAGATAGGGCTGGTCACAGAGGGAACTCTCAGAAAACCCACTAAGGCCCAGTATAGCAATGGTAACTTGTGACCAGGGGAGGCTCTGGCACGGAAGGCAAGGGCTGGCTGCTGGATGGGCTAAGCCAAGGGGAAACAGAAATGCCAGGGACAGAGCAACTCCATGTAGGGAGTGAAGTTCCCCTTGCTGATGAGATAAGACGTGGCAGCTTTCTCCTGTAGTGGTCGTGTGGTGCAGGTGCTGGAGGACACCTGTGGGGATTGGAGGTAGGTGCTGGGGCACAAACCCAACATCAGGCAAAGGTGTGCTGTGCTAACACTAACAACTGATGCTGGGGCTAGTATGTAAGTAATCGGCTCATGACATATTTTTGCAGACTCCTTGTGGAACTGCTTACAGTGATAGGACGGTGCAATGCACTGTTCATTAAATCACTTTATACTTAAGCATAAAGACATGTTTAATTTACCTCAAGGGATACAATAACAATTCCCCAACAGCCATTGCCCGCTTACTCATGAGTAGTATAAATTCCTACTTGCCTGAACACAAAACAAGAATCAAGTATCAGTTACTTTGCAGTTACTTTTACCAAAAACCTCTTAGCATCTTCCTCTGCATCCCTTGTAAAGCATGTTCTGGAATTGTCTGCAGTTTCTCTGCACATTCTCTTTTATCTTCTGTTTCCACAGAGAGGTTTTTATTCTTACGCTCCTGGGTGGAAACTGGTTACACAACCTGCACAAATGGACTTGCACATGCACACACATGAATGTAGCCATTCACCAGCAGAAATCCAAACCTAATCAGCCCACTGAAATAAATCCCATTTGCTTGGAGGATCCCTGCATCAGCTCCAGAAGGAGGTGTGAGGTCATCTTAGCTCCTCTGTCACATCAAGATTTCAAAGGTTTCTTACAAATAGAAATGCCTGACTCTGCCTTAGTCCTCATTCAGCTCCATGGTAAATGCATATATGTGCATCACATGACACTTGGATTCGGTCCACTTTTTCTAAGTGGCTATTTTTTAGTTTATACCTAACAAAGCCTTCAAAATCTAGTAAGTAAAACAAGCAATGGGAGCACCTCCTTTGCCACCTCATCCTAGGCTTTCTTCTCATATCAAGACCTAACTGCACTTAAGAAGAAAGATCAGTGCTAGGTTTCTCCATTACCAGGGCAGGCTGCTCCCACCCTGTTTGGCAGAACTCTTTCTCAATGACTATCTTCACCAAAGTAGCACAGCATGTGGAGGGAAGAAATGCATCTGCATCAATGAGATATTTAGATCAGCCAAGCAAGGAGGTAAATGTCACATTAATCAGTGCCACACTCTGTAGGAGTGTCTTCTGATTTTAGTGGATGAATGGGTAATTTCTTTACTACTTATTCGATGTGCTTAATAGTGAAACTCAGCCTCCAGAGGCACTGAGTCAGTGCTTGTCAATCCTGAATGTTCTCACTCTGTAGACACCTCGTAATTTCTCCCTATTCCTCACAGTCACACAGTCAGCAATGATGGCTTCTGTCATTCCAAACAATGTTTAAAATTCCTGAGTGTGATTGCTGTTATCGATGAAACAGCAATACCACTGTGTCAAAATAAATAAATAAATAATTTTTGTCAAAAACATTAAATTAACAACACTTGGCTTTAATTTTAATTCGGAAAAGTTAGGGTTTTAGGGATTTAATTTTAATCCAGATACATTCTATCTAATTCTACTCAGTTTAATACTGAAATATATACTTATATACATGATATATGCCTACCAGTCTGCAAGTTTCCTCTATGGAAAAACAATTTCTTCTTTATCAAAAGACAAACACAAACTTCTCTGGTGAAAATATGTTTCTTTATTTACTTGTTTTATTTTGGTTTTGCATGTTTGTGAAAATATATAAATATTATATTAATTTCTGCCAAGACTCTAATTTAGGCAGGAATGCAGTTTACACCAAAGAGGGTTTGAGTTTGAGTGGTAGTGTTTTAGCTTTAAAAGAACAAGTTTGCCCAAAATTTCAGTTTAGGGGTTCTTAACATGTACAGCCCTTTGCCCACTAGAGTCATGAGCCATTCCTATGACTCCTACAGGAGACCACAAAAAATATTTTTCACTGTTTCAAAGAGCGCTTCGTCTGATTGGGTTTAAAGCAAGATGACCTGCAAAAGTTTCACAAGAGCCTTGTGTTATCACAAAAAAAGTTTCACAAGAGCCTTGTCTGAACACCTGGTATAACTAAAGTACAAAAACAGATGGAAAAATAAATCAATGGGTGCATATACATGTATTTCAAAAACTGATTGAAACAGGGTGATTCAACAAGGTTCTGTTGTAGGTGACAACTCAAGCACTGGAAGCTGGGCTCTTCCCCAACCTACTGACTCTCCTTTAACAACAAAGCAACAGATGAGCACACAGGCTGAAGCTCTCATCTCCCTCTGCAATGGGAAGAACTGCTCTAGTTTCTGTCACTGGGAAGGGGGTGATGGTTTCTTCAGCACTTTGATATATGTGTAGTGAGCTGGCTGGTCTGAGGTGGTGTTTCTCACTGGCTGCTGGAACAAAACTCAGAGTGTACTGGACACTTCCAAACATACCATAATACCTATCACTGCACTACATTGAAGATGCAATTGCTGTCCTTGCTGTAAAGTAAACCAATTCTTGCAGTCAGAGTTATTTTCATGGGCTATATATATTTCCTGTAATTGAATCGGTGCTTTATAACCCCTTCCTTAACATGCATTCATTAAAACATTTTGTGGAGAGAACTGCATCTTTCAGGAGAAGCTTTATACAGTGTCTCTGATTGTTAATGGTTTTGTGAGCTGTCCCAACAATTTCTGCTTCATCCTTGGACTCAAGAATGGCCACTGATATTTCCCATTTGTCTTCTGGATCCAAGGCGGATTTTTAAAAATAACATTGGGTACCAGTGCATAAAGACCCCAACAGTGTCCATCTTTCAAAAAAATGCATAGGTACCCTTCTTGAAAATCAGACCTTTGAAATTATCTTGTTATTATATTATATTATATTATATTATATTATATTATATTATATTATATTATATTATATCTTATTGTTATTATATTATTGTCTTGTTATATTATCGTGTTATCTTATTATACTGTTATTAAGAAGAAAATGTTTTTAATGTTCCTCTTCTTATACAGGGTTGTTCTGCATCATCTGAAAAACTGTGATGCAGTGAATCCCTGATCAATATGTCTTCTATCTCCCACCTAGACAATGTTGTTCTTCAAAAATTCCCTTCATGTGCTTTGAGCTTACAGTAGCGCCAAGCCTTGCTTCTCCATAACTATCACATTTTCTCTTTTCTTCAGATAATTATTATTATTACATAGCATTCATAAAAGACAGCAGTAGCCTGAGGCTCCTGTCAGGATCAACACTTTGCTGTGCTGGCAGTGTACAACGGACAAGTTTCTCTAGCCCAGCATTTTATTGGGCTGACAGTATAATGCTTAATTATATTGCTTTTCATGTCCATTTTTCTCTTCTTGGGACCTCCTCTACTTCCCCCTTTCCAATGTTATACTAAGATGAAATATTCCTTTGCAATTTCTGAATAGTGCATACACCTGGTCTCTTTGCAGTTTCTAAATACATCACCCTGGTCTCTGGATTTCTGCTGCCACACCAACAGATATTCCTACCTTGTTCAGTCCCTAGAAGTGTCCTCTTAGAAGCTGTGGCATTTCCCTTCTACTCTACCACAGTATTTGTACATGAGACCTGGGGTTGCTTCACACTTGGGTGTGAACAACTTATTGGATTTTATCAGCTGTTTTTTTCTCTCCCCATTCACAACCCCACAGGTGGGGACTGGAGGCATTTTTTCTAAAGGTTGAATATAATTTTTTTGCATGAGATGAAGGTGTAATCTGCAAAAGGCAAGAAAATCTGGTCTCAGGTGAATTTATGTTCTACAGTGTTTATACAGTGTGACATATAGCTGGTTAAAAGAGGTGATTCTGCCACTATATTTAGCGTTGATGTAGCCTCACCTTGAATTCTGTGTGCAGTTCTGAGCTTCACAATGTGAAAATGTCCTTGAAAGCATCCAGAGGAGGGCAATAAATCTGGTAAAAGGGCTGGCAGACGTCCTGTAAGGAGATGCTGAGGACACTTGGACTGTCCAGTCCAGGGAAGAGGAGGCCAAGGGGCAACCTCATGGCTCCCTGCAACTCTCTGAGGAGGGGAAGCTCAGAGGGAGGTGCAGGTCTCTGCTCCCTGGTCACCCATGTCAGGATGTGCAGGAATGGCAAAAAGCTGCACCAAGGAGGTTTAGATTGGGTGATGCCACTCATTAGGTTTGGTTGATGGCTGGACTTAGTGATCTTAACACATCTTTTCCAGATGATTCTATGATTCTATCTGTGAAGTCACCACACTCAAAAATGTGGCGCTACATTTTGACTAGAAATGGTTGCTTTATTTCTGTGCCCAAGGAAGTGGCCCAGCTCTCTTTTTTTTTTTAGTGTTCCACATTGCAACGCCCTTCTGTATTGAAAAAATATCTTGTTATACCCTTCTATCCCAGCCCTCAAACAATACAAAGTATTTCAGATCCATTTGTGGAAGTGATACCTGATGTAATTCTCTCTTAAAGTCAAAGGGAATTTAATGGCAAAGCATCCAGCCTTTGCAGATACACTGGAGGAGCCTCAATGCTTTTAGGATGCACTGAAATTGCACAGCCAGATATGAAGTCTGCTTTCAGAAGTGCCAGTGGTCTGAACCATTCATAAGTGCAGGTCTCAGAAGAAAAACTTGCCAGTGAGCCACTGAACTCGTGTCCACTGGACTGCTACATCAAAAGCTGTGTCCATTACTGAGAATTTCCCGCATTATCACCATGGGAGGGACCAGTACTTGGCAGAGAGATCTGTAGAATTACACTGTGGAGAAGGAATTCTTGTGACATTCCTCCTGATATGTGAAACAGCTGCTAAGCCCAACTTTCTGGAAATAGTCCACCAGAAGACAGTGAGACTGTATCACACCTTCCCCGTTAGTCGCCCATATGTCTCTGAGAACTTCCACAGTCTTAAAAGCAGCAGCTGAGTCACCTGGATGTGGACGTCCAGCCTCATGCTTCAGCAAGGAGCTTATGTGGCAATAGTGGTTGGGCATCCCAAACGCTGTGCTGGTCAGATGGTGCAGGGAGGGGGAAAGTATTCGGTGCAGCCCTAAGGAGCCAATTTGCAATGAATTACAGAGAAACAGACACTGCTACAAGTGTTATGCTCATCTTGCCTACTCCTTTTCTATTTGCATGTTCCTCCTTTTCATGCATGTTCATATTCTGAGAGCAATGGAAACAACGTTATAGGCTATTGCCATTTTGCTTTTAGTGTACCTACAGCCAGGAAAGTATCTGTTAACTTTGGTCCATAAAGCAGTTAATCATTATCTACAAAGAAAAACTCTTTCCCTGAAGTACTATGTCCTTCATGTTTCACCTAAAACAAAATTTACTCAAGAACAATTTCTGTGTCTTTACAGCATTATAATGCAAACTATTATCCTTCAAAATATTGGTTTAAAGAACACTTACAGCAGAAAGCAGTGTGGCAAGCATCCTGGGTGAAGCACATGCAACAACAAATTCAATCCAGGACTGTTCTGCCTGTCTAGTTAGGGTGTTTGCAGCTTGCCATTAGTGGGCATAAGACATTAAAAAGCAGTAATTTAAATTAAAAGTCAAACAAACAAACAGGTCGCATCACTGTAGACACCTTCAGTTCTCCTTCATTTTGCAGGGCTGGCTCCCATGTTTGATCCCCTCCTCAAAAACAAACAAACAAACAAAACAGAACAGAACAAAAACTTTTTTTTCCTATGTTTGCAAGCTCCAAACAGGATGCTTGTTGATACAGATAAATTTACCCACTAAAATCAGTGCTTCAGCTAAAACAAGGAGGTTTTTCAGGAAAAGGGTTTTGTTCCAGCAAAACCTTGTTACAGACTTCCAAGGCTTCAGCGTGACTGAAAAAGTACAATAGGCATGCTGATGACAAATAACCACTGGGTGGCAGCTGCAGCAGGGATGTACCACCTGTGGAGAAGCAGAAGTGCCGTTCTTCTCCCCGTGTGCACAGCTATACGTTCAGTTTGTTTGGTAGTGAAAAGAGTCATTTCTAGCAAGCCTCAACACCAGCGACCTTCTTTAGCAGTTACTTGCCTATACCTACAAACGTCAGTAGTATGTTGCTAGAGCTAGCTATGAGTAAAAACAAATCTCTAAAAAATTACAGGGAGCAAGTAGAAGGAGACTCAGCAAAAATTACAGTCAGAAAAAGAAGAGTAGCAAGAGTCATAACAACAACAACAAGTAGGATTTGATTTTGGCCATTGCAATTTAAGGAAGGTATTCAATCTTCACCCTACAGCATGGGTCTGTTGAACGGAGCATGGGATCTCTGCATTTAATCCAAATGAAGTGAACACTTTCATATTTGTTTGTCTTGAGAAGAGCAAACTGAAAAGTGGCATGCCTTACAGATTTAACTATTTGATAACTGCTACAATAAAGTGATGATTGCCCTGTATGAGCATGGAGGTAGAAGAGAAGAAAAGCCAATGAGCATGATTAAAGGCAATATGTTTGTCTTCACAGTGAGGTGCAGAGACACCCTGGAAGTTGGTGTTTGGGTTTTTGGGTCAACCTTTGCAACTGCACAAGCTGCCTGAAGGGTCTCAGGCCCCAGGGTGTGTGGTACTGCCTTGGGAAGGTTTCTCCTCCCTATGCTACCCAAGCAGAGCTCTCCTAACATTGTCTTCACTCCACACTTCACACCCATTGTTCTCATATGTGTGCTTGGCATATTGGGTTTCTCTTTCACTCTGTGACACTATCCTGTTTCCTTTAAAAGAGAGTCTACGTGCCTGACTATTGGCAAGGAACTCTGTTAGAGTAGATCATGGGGTGGTTTGTCTCATATCTTTTTTATTGTACAAGTTCACAACAGGATTTCAGGCATCTTGCCTCTTAGAAACAGAGGGAAAGGCTTTCTTTCTGGGGAATTAATAAGCAGTATTTTTTTTCCATGGCTTGCAGATGGACAGTCGATAAAGAACAGGGACAATGCATAGAGAAATCAGTTAGTGCTCCAGCACAGTGATTGGGATGAGGACAATATAAGCAATGAAAATAAGAAAACAACAGATTCGGGTCTGAAGGGATTTCTCTGCCCCCAAAACCTGTCCAGAGATTGAGGGCACCATGAGACATTGTATGATGATGGTGGGGAGAAATAGAGCCGAAGGGTGTCCCTGTCTAATCCCTTTGCACTGAATGCTCTGCAAACACTGCTGGGGAGGCATGCAAAACCCAGAATGAAAAATACCGACTCTGTTTTCATCAAATACATCAAACACAGGGTGTGTCAGTCTGGCAGCTATGGTGCCTTCTGTGGATATGTTACAATATGACATGTGCATCACTCCTGATTCTGATAGTGTTGGGAGTAAAATTTCTCTGTAGAATTAAGCTCTTGAGGTCTCCCCTGCCAAGCTTTAACATAGGAAAGGGATTGGCTTGTGGTAGGAGTTGCCAATCCATATCCCTGGAGGTAAGTGTTAGTGTTTTCTTAATGTAGATGCATCTCATGCTCCCAAACTCTCTTTACCTATCTTATTTTCTGCCAAGAAAATAATATACATGCTGTTCAGAGCACGTGACCTCTACAGCCTCTGGTAGAGACAATACCTGCGCTCTTTCTTGGCTTTGTTTTGCACTTTTGATTTTTCCTAAACCAAAATAAAACTCGCTCAGGCTGGACATATTCAAAATTTTGTCATTATTTCCTTATATCTGTGTTACTCTCTCAATAAAGGAATCTTACCAAGACCAAGACTTTAAAAATACGAAGTAGGTTGCTGATCATTTAACCACAGATCAAACACCTTGCCAGCTGCTCAGGGTGTAAGTGAACCCAAACCTCATCACAGCAGGTTTAGCTGTGTTCAGCTCCCCTGTGCTGAACCCTTTCACTCTCTGCCCCACTCCAGAGTGCCCAACTGTGCTCGACTTTCCAGAATACTTTGCATCTAAGAAAGACAAGTTTCAGAGATTAGAAAGGTTCTTTTATTGTGCATTGAGAGGAGGGCACACTTTAAAAATGGAGCTGTTTGTAAATGTAAATTGAAAACTTAATTTGAAATGCTTCAGGCTAACTGTTTTGCACTTCTTTTAATGTAGCTGGTTAATATCTTTTAAATTTACATATACATATACATATACATATACATATACATATACATATACATATACATATACATATTGGGGGGGGGGAAGAGGGTTAGTTTCCATAACTAGCAGAATGGTTTGGGTTGGAAAGAATCTTGAAGACCTGGTTCCATCCCCCCTGCCATGGGCAGGGACACCTCCCACCACACCACAATGCCCAAAGCCCCATCCAGCCTGGCCTTGGGCACTGCCAGGGATGGGGCATCCACAGCTTCTCTGGGCAGCCTGTGCCAGGGCCTCACCACCCTCTGAGTAAAGAATTTCTTCCATATATCAAATCTAAATCTACCCTCTTTTAGGTTAAAACCATTACTTCTTGTGTCCTGTCACCACAGCCCCTGACAAAGAGTCCCTCTCCAGCTTTCCTGTAGGCCCCCTTTAGGCACTGGCAGGCCCTGTAAGGTCTGCCTGGAGCCTTCTCTTCTCCAGGCTGCACAACCCCAACTCCCTCAGCCTGTCTTCATAGGAGAGGTGCTCCAGACCTCTCTGATCATTTTTTGTGGCCCTCCTCTGGACTCATTCTAATACCTCCATGTCCTCCTTGTTCTGGGGGCCCCAGAGCTGAACACAGTGCTCCAGTGGGATCTCATGAGAGCATAGCAGAGGGGGACAATCACCTCCCCAGCCCTGCTGGCCACGCTGCTTTTGATGCCTTTATTCTGAAGTTGGAAATGTTTGAAATTCTGATGGTTTTTTGTCTTGTTTTTTCTTTGATTTCCAAGAGAACCCCTGGAAAGGAAACAATAAGACTAAAAACTGTTTATTTTTTTCTTCTGCCATTGAAAACCGTTTAAATTGTTTGTAATTAAACAAAACTGTTTAAACTTCAGAAACCTGATGGGGGGGGGGGAGAAATTAAATGCTTTAACTTGCCCTCTTTAAAACCTGCCCAGTGCTATTCCTACTACATCAAGTGACAAAAAATAGAAAGGGAGGAAAATGCAGGACAAAGAACTAATAATTGAAAATGTAAAGAATATTTCAAAGTGTACTGAAAGGTTTGCACATGTGCCGTTATGTTCTGAAAACCAAGCTAAAAAAATATATACTAATCCAAAATAAAAATTAAAAATCATCGTATTACCCCTTGCCAGTGAAAGATTTTAAACAAAAACAAACACCAACCAACCAACCAACAAAAACAAAACAGAACAAAAACCAAAAAACTAAACAGAAAATACTGTGTTTTTTTTTTTGTTTTGTTTTGTTTTGTATTTAATCTGGTATGTAGAGGCATGACAACATGAGAGGACATGCATTATCATCACTAGAGTCCTGCCTATAGCAAAATGGTCACGTAGTTTGCCTGCTCCTCATGTGGTATCTCTAAGCCTTTTAGAGTCTGGCTTAGGTACTGAAATATTTCATGCATATTTCCTTTTCGAGTATTTCCTAATCAAACCACAGTGACATTTCACATAAGATTGTTCATGTAACCAACATCTGTTCTAATGTTGAGCTGGTCTGATGCTTTGTTCTATACTTGGAAGCAAAACATGAATTTGTTGTACAACGCAGATGTTTGGCATAAAATATAGGTGGGCATTTGGTCTTGAGTTGGAGACACATGTGGCAGGTGAATCGTGCCAAGCACCAACACTGCAGAGAAGCCTAGTGTGCCAGCTCTGTCATTTTGCTGCCTTACTCTGCTCTGACTGAAGTATTGCAAAAGTTGGTTAACATACCAGCAGCTTAGCTTGTGTTTTGCATCAGCTACAGGGGTACTTTACACAGCAATAAATACGGTATAGCTATACTACAGCTATTTATGTATACAAAGTGAATCATAATTCTACTTATTTTAAGGAACCTTGACATTGTCAGACAATTTGCTAATGTCTCTGGCACAGGGTTCACCTTTCCTAGGAACCCTTCTCTGACTATAGCCAACACCAGACACTTCAGAAGTTACAAGAAGCCCACTGCTGGCAGCTGTAGTCTAATCTGTTCTTTGGACAGAATTTATCTTTAACCTTTTGGAGACTGGCTTAGGGCTGACGCCTGAGGTTTCCTACTTCCTTTAAAATTCACTTCATTTTTCAGTATCAGCCATCTGTGCACAGACTTGCACCTCGTTGACTAGGCTAGTTTTCATTCATCTAGTGTAAGCTCTGTGTGAGAGTGTACGGAGGTTCCTCTTACCATCCAGGCTGCAGAGATTAAAGCAGGGAACAATGGCTTTTTTTTTTTTTCCCCCGTTAGTGCGAGAGCATAGCTTTAATTTACAGATGCAATGAAAAAGGTACAAAGCCAGCTTAGCTACCAGTCCTTTCATTGTTTTTCCTTCAAAGTGTACTGCAACCCAAGATTGCCCAGAACCAGCTGTACATAGGGGTCTGAAGCACAGCAGCCAGCCAACAAGATGTGCAGCCCCACAAGCAGAGGGTGAGAATGTTTTACATCCAGCATCAGTGTGCCACTGTCATCTACACAAAAAGAGCAGTGAGGATGCAACAGCTGGTCTTCAGCACACACTAGCAAGCAGATCAATGCCCCCACAGGGGTACAACCTTCCTGTTGCAAGTGTGTGCTAAAACCCATCCTGTTGGGCTGTTCCAGGTGCTGCTCTGGGACTAGGTTAAGCCAGCACACTGGTAGCAGCACCTGACAATCCTGTCTAGCTGAGCCGTGTGTCTGGTCACCACAGCCTTGGTCGTTTGAGAGGATGATACATCAACACACCTCTGCCGGAAAGGCAACGCATGGTTCAGGCAGGGCGGGCAGCTTTGAGAAGGCAGGGAGAAGAGCGAGAAGGAAGTGCTGCTGTGACAGCATGCAGGATGTTGGTTTGCCTGTGTGTTGGTTTGACATATTTGAGGGATGAGACATACTTTGGGAAGGGTTCCCAAGAATGCCGGGACAGTTCTAGTTTGGTTGCCTTCCCAGCCTCCCTATTCTTTGGTTCTGCCTCCCAAACGCTGTGCTCCCCTTGTACTCACGCACTTGAGCCTACTGGTCAAGATGTAACTTCAGAAGTTACAGCTTCCCCACTTGTCTGTTGAAATAGAAACCACTGTTCTCTGTGGCCACTGATGCAAAGAGCCTTGAAGCCTGATGCCAGCGTGATCTTTCCACTGGTTTAAGTTGCCCTGTAGGCAACTGACTCCTGTGCTCACCCCTGCAGGTCAAAAAAGAGCAGCACCTCTCCTCTGCACCTGACACTGTGTGGGTGTCTCTGCCACTCCAGGGCAGTGAACCCATGCCAACCCTCACCTTAGGTCACACTGGCCAGTGCATTTCTTCTTCTTGTCAGCACAGATCCTCCAGGAAGGAGAACTCTGATGGAGAGGACGGCTCACCAGACTGAGACCCTTTTATCTGAAGCAGAGACAGTGATAAATAAGACCTGTAAGATTTTCTCTGAAGGGTTTTGACTTTGAACGCACATCAGGGAGTACTGGCAGCCACCTTAGCCATTTTGCATTTATGAGCGGTGATCACTTCATGCTTGTGGATGAAGGGTGATCAGTTCAGTGCTCCTGCTGGTCCAAGGCACTTTCAGGAAGGGCACCATCCCAACCTCATTCTCCACTCTGAGGTGAAGCATAGCCAGAGGCAGATGGTGTGCTTTCAGGCAGTATCAAACCTGAGACATTGCATGTGAGTTCTGCCACTGAGATGCCCTGTCTCTAGAGGCAAATCAGTGCACTATTCCATGCCTTAGCTTCCCTTATTCCCTTTCTTCTGAATAGATTGCAACCTCCTCAGGACTATGAACATGTTTGTACAGCACCTCACACAGCGGGGTGCTGCAATTGACTGAGCTCTCTCCAGCACATCCCAACACAAATATAAAAGAGAAAGAACTTGCTACATTTGGCACTCCTTTGTCTCCAAGGTCTGCCATTTGGGACATTCTCCCTATCACAACATTGCATCTACACTGTTGAAGTCACTCAGTAAAGTCCACTAGGAGTGACACACTGGTAGTGTGAAGATAGGAAGCAAGAAGTATGTCCTGGAAGAACTGCAGACAGTACAGACAGTTCTTGCCAAGCACAGGCAAAGCCCTTCTCTTTTCACTTAGGTTCCTTGTTCCTGTTTGAGTAGAGATAAGCAAGTATTTGTGCGTGCTCTTCAGCTATGTATGCTCAGCTACATGATTTCTTGTCTCCTCATGAAGCTTTGCCTAGGGTGAGGTTTTTGCAGCTCGGCTAGAACCTACAGTAGAGTACAGGAATGACTGTGAGCGGGGAGTCCAGCAACAGTGCAGCTTCAAAGCACGTGAATGCTGGGATGCAGCATGAGGAAGGAAAATCAGAGGGCCCATCTGAAAGCTCCGCACTGTCTGTGTGACTGCCTACTAGGAAAATGTTATCTTGTAGGAGGAGTAAAGGATCTGGATATATTTCCATTTGTTACTAATGCTAAAATTTGTTTCTTGAGAGATGTGTTACATCTTCTACCTGTTGCATACCTCACTTTTCACTGAGGTTAGCAATGTCTCATCAGCAGCTTCAGCAAGTGACCTACTCTGTCCCCAGCAGGGCCAGCCCTGCTGCCTGCTCCACGTCCTCTGCTCTGCGTCCCCTCTGTTTCCCAATCAGGAGGTGGCTGACCGCAACCCCCAGGGTCTCTTAGCCTGCAGTAAAGGAGGGATGGATGGCTGCAGACATTGAACATGCAGCAGAAACAGAGCTAGCACCACTGGAAATACCTCGCAGGGGTACCTGCATTGTTGCAAACACCTGCATTTTTGCAGTCAAGCTGTTGTTTTAATTCTTCTTGATTTCAATGTCTTTCTAACTAGTTAGAAGATAGCTTAATGTCAGCAGGAAGCTGGACATGGATATTCTCTACATGGAATTTCTGAAAGAACATGCTTATTTGCCCATGAAGAAAACACTTTTAAAACATGCATATCAGCTTTCTCTTGAAAACTTTTTTTTTTTTTTTAATCTGACACAACTCTCTGCTGATCCTTTTTTTTTTTTTTTCAATTAACTGCCATTGTGTCAGTCATATTTGGATTAAGCTTTTTTTTTTTTTCTTTTTTTTCTACGTGTACCCCTCATAATTGGGCACTTCAGCATCACTGAGAGAGAGAAAACAAAGTATTCAGGGTAAATAGCATCCCACTGCAATGCGTGGCTGACACAAAGCCTTAAACACCACTTCAGCTGCTATCAGTCTTTACGAGATGCCTTTGGGTGCAGTGGAGGCTCAGCTGGATCAATTTTTAATGAAACAATATAGCTAATGTCACCTTTTTCAGGACTGGTTGGAACCCTGTGAACTGTGTTGTATGCCTGATTCTGGCAGACCAGTTGGCAGAAATCCACACTCAAATTTTGTGGGGTTTTGTTGTTGTTGTTTTAGACAGAGTTAGTTATGAGGTTGGAGGAAACAAGCACTCCTGACCTGCAAGGTGGCTTGCAGCAGCATGAGACATTGTTATACTGATTGCTCTGAGCCAAACCAGTGAACTCTTGAGTTCACCTACGTCTACAATACTGAGAGCATTAGCTGTCTGGTCATTGCAGTATTTCAAGTTTGTAAACTTTAAAACAAAATGAAAGCTGTAACATAAAATAAATAAATAAATCACTCACCTTAACTTTTGCCTGGGTCTGCTTGCTGAGTTTAACCCACCAGTGAGTTTACCTCTAGACTTCTGTCAGTTCATTTCTAGTTAGAGAAATGAGACACCACTTGTTTCAACATTACAGAGAGAAAACCTCGTCTTTAAGTTTCTGGAGGCCTTAAATAGACCTGAAGAAGGCTCATGTCAAAAGCTTGTCTGTTTTCCAGATACACTAATCAGCCTAATAAGCTATTGGGCTAAAGGGATCACCTTTTCCGTCCCCTCTGAGCTAAAAGACACTTGGAAAAAGGCTGGATCTGGCTGTTGTAATGATATGCTCTAGATTTTATTCAGAACCAGCATGACAGGAGGACGGGACAGCCCAGCCCCAGCAGCAAACGCAGTGCCAGGCACCAGAGCCCTCCAGCCACACATCCATGGGCCCACCGACCTGAGCCCCTCAGAAGCGGCCTCCCTGACCTCCCTGAGAGCCCGTGGTCAGGGGTGCACGTTAGCTCAGTGGTTGAAGTGCTTTTCCTTGTTTCTGTCAGACCAACTAGGTGCATCCAAGTTGGATTTAGCTGAACGACTGATGCTATTTTCGGGCCTTTTCCTGCAGCAGAGCCACCCTCTAGCCCTTGACTCTGCCCCGCTTCAGAGGGCTGATGAGGAAGGAAGTCAGTGCCACAGCGCTGCGTTGTGTAACCGCTTCGGCTGGGGAGCCGTTCAGCAGCAGCTTCCCCTCAGGAAGCCATCCAGAAATGAATCACCCCGCAGCAGCCCTGACCGTCACCACACACCGCCTGGAAGGGGCACGGGCACCCCACACGGGTGGCACAGGCGACGGGACGGGGCTCAGCAAGGCGTGGGCGAGCTCCGTGGAGCTCAGACCACAAACCCCGAGCAGCACGGAGCAGCCCAACACACCCATGCCCTGTGGGCACCGGGGCTGCAGACCCCCGAGGTGCAGCCCCACGGGCGTGGAGCCGGAGCCGCAGGCGCGGACGGGGCCGGGCTCGGCGCGACTGCGCGGGGCGGGCGGAGGCTCCGGGGCCCCGGGGGGGGGAGCCGGGTCCGGCCGGGCCCCGCTCGCCTCCACCCCCGGCCGGGCGGAGCGGAGCCGAGCGGAGCCGAGCCGAGGGGCGGCCGCCGGCACCGGGAGCGGCGGGGGGCGGCCCCGGGAAGGCGCCGGGCCGGCGGAGGGAGGAAGCAGGCGGGGAGACTTCCTCCTCCTCCTCCTCCTCCTCCTCCTCCTGCTGCTGCTGCTGCTTGTCGTCCTCCTCCCCGGCGCAGCGCCGGGCGGCGGCTCCCCAGCGCCCCGGTCCCGTCCCGTCGGGGGGCGATGCCCGTGCCCGTGCCCGTGCCCCGCCGCCCGCAGCCCGCCCCCAGCCCCCGTCCCCCCGCCCGCCGCCGGCAGCAGCAGCGCGGGGCGGCTCCGCCCGGCTCGGATCGCGGCTGCTGGGCGGCCCCTGCCACCGCCCCCTTCCTGCCTCCCCCCGCCCCCGCGCCCGCCCCCTCCTCCTCCTCCTCCTCCTCCTCCTGCCCGTCCTCCCCCTCCCCCGCCGCCCAGGCCGCCGCCGCCGCCTCCCCCCCGGCTCCCTGCCTCCTGCCGGCGCCCCCCCGGCCCCGTGCTCGCCCCCTCCCCGGCCGCCCCGCACCCGCCATGAGCGGCGGCGCCGCTCGCTTCCCCCCCCCGCCGCCGCCGCCGCCCCCTGCCCGCTGCCCCCCGCCGCCGCCGCCGCCTCTGCACGGGCCGAGCCTGCCGGAGCCGGGAGCGCGCAGCCAGGGCCGGGGCAGCCCCGCCGCGCCCCGCAGCGCCCCGGGACCCAGGGGCTCGCCGCCAGGTGAGCGGGGCGGGCACGGCCCCGAGCTGCCGCCCCCGGGGCTGGGGGGGGCGCGGCGGGACGGGGCGGGGCGGGGCGGAGCTGCCGGCGGGGAGCGGGGGTGCGGGGACCCCCCCTAAGCCGGGGGGTGCCCGCGGGAGGGTCCCTGGGGTGGGTATGGGGTGGGCGTGCGCCCGGCGGGGCTGCCCGAGGGCACGGCGGCCTGCTGCGGGCTGGCGGGGGGCTGCCGAGCAGCAGCGGGAGGCAGGGATGGAGTTTGGTGGTGTTTGGGTGGGCGCCGGGGGTGGGGTTAACCAAAATCGCCCTCCCGAGGTGCCCAGGACACGCGGCTGCGTGGGCCTCACGCGTGGGGTGTCCGGGAGGAGGCGAGCCCGCAGGTACAGCCCGGCGGCAGGAGGGGCTTCGCCTGCCCGAGGCTGTGTTGCAGCGTTTTGTCCCGAAACTGCCCCGGCGGTGCTGGGGGGCGGAGGTCCCGCTGCCGGCCTGAAGCGTCCTGCGGTGGGAGATGCCCCTGCGTGCCCCGGGGGCCCTGGGTGGAGGGAGGAAGGAGGAAACGCAGCCCGCACCCTGCGGTGGGCGAGCTCAGCGCAGCCCTGCTGCACCCACAGCTGGCTGTCGGGTCGGGCAGCACCTTCCCTTCCCTTTTCCCAAAAATGAAGAGGGCTCTGGGGGCTTGTCCCGAAGTTTGGGTGTTCACCGGCAGAGCTCCCGTGCTTGGAGGTAGCCGGGGGAGCCAGAACCTCTGCTCAGAGTCATTGCTGCCGGTGCCCGGGTGAAATGGTGAAGTTTTACAGCACGCTTCGGGTGCCGTTAGTGGGTGAATGCTGGCTGTTAGTCGTGATCTCAGAAATACAGAAATTGTTTTTATGTAGTGTGATCTCTGATTCATCTTCTGTTTTCGAGATAATTTCATAATTCACGGGCCGATCCAGGAGATTTCTAGCGTGCGGGTGAGAAGTGTGTATTTTTCTCCTCCTCCAAAGGGAAAGGCTGTCGTACCAAACGTGTGGCACTCTCCCTGTCCCATTCAGATATTTGCCACCAGAGGAAAAAAGCGATGTGCCAAGCTGTGGCGTCAGGGCCAAGGTTGGATTGTTTTGCTGAGCATCCTCCTGGACTTGCTGTTGAAAGCAGTAGTCTCCCATTGGTGGTCCCAGTATTTTAACTTTAGGGGAAAATAAAACAAACAAACAGAGCCTGTATTCTTACGATCCAGCCTTCAAGTGCGAGAGGCTAGCAAATGTGGCATAATTTATGAGCAGAATTGAGAGAACGTGCTATTTCTTTTATTTCTTTTCCCCCGGCAGAAGTAGTTTTGGTGTTGTCTGGTTCTTTTTTTGGCTGCTGTTGTTTCTTTGTGTGTGTCTGTTCTCCCCCTGTGTGTCAGCAGAAGGGAAAGTCTCTATTCATGGCTGTCAAATTAGTGAAAGGATATTGGACCAGAAAACACCACACAGAAGAGCTGATTCCTTGTTTCATTCAGGAAATTGATCCTGATCTTAAGAGGCACTTCACCTTCAGTAAAGTACTTTGCTTCCACCGGGGTTCGTGCATCTTCTCAGTGCAAGAGAGAAAATGACCTAGAGGCGTGGTTGTTGGCTGGGAGGAGGAAAGTGTGGCTGCAGTGGAAATTTTTAGATTCACTTTTTGTTAGGGGTCTATATTACTGTTCTGAGGCTTTGCAGCATTTGAAAAGTAACTTTGAAACTTGCAATGTGCTTGGCACCAAAGGTATAAAGGTGATGTCTACGCTGCTGAAAACAGCTGCTCTCTTAAACACCTTTGCTACGCAGGTTGGCCCTTTGGATGTCACCTGCTGAATTTTGCTGCTGTTAGTTAACGTCTTCCTTACAACACAAAGTCTTGATCTAGTATCATGTTAAAACTAAAAACAACGTTTAAGATGCACGTGAGGCCAAGTCCTCTCGGGAAACATTGTTAGAAGGAGTAACGGGTGATGCATATTTGGGCAGATAACTCATCATTTGCAAAGTCTTTCTGTTTGGAGAAGCTGGCAGTGCTGATGGAAGGATGGGTGCCAGTTTTCCAGCATAACCCACCCTGCAGAACCCCGGGGCGGCTCGCTAAGCGTGGTAGGAGGCTGTCCGGGCTCGCGGTGCTTCTGCCGAATGCAGCACGTGCTGAGCACCAAGTGCCAGCACCCTGCCTCTTGGGATGGGCCCACATGAGCTTGTGTGCCTCGAGCAATTACCTGCATGTGGTGCATCTGGTTCCGTGCCCCAGCTGTGGGGCAGTTCCTCTGGATGTGTGGTGGAGCCAAGGGAGGTTTGGGTTGGATATCAGGGTGAATTTCTTCACGGAAGGGGTGGTCAGGTATTGGAATGGGCTGCCACGGGAGGTGGCGGAGCCCCTGTCCTAGGGGGTGTTTAAGAGCCGTGTGGATGTGGCACCAAGGGATGTGGTTTGGCAGTGAACACTTAGGGTTAAGTGGATGGTTGGACCTGATGATCTGGAGATGGGCGCAGGTCTTCTGGTTTGTGTCACAGTGATGCCTGCACAACTTTATAAACGTGTGAAATAGGGCAAGATGCACATACAGCTCCTTCCTAATCAAAGTGCATCCAGTATGTGGATGGTTTACAAGTATCTTGGTTGATTTGGGTAGATTAAAAACAAAAACAACAAACTAAAACTTCACAGCACCTGTATTTGAATTTGTTTAAAGTGCAGTGTTCGGGAGTACATGGCTTGGTGGTACTTCTTGGTTAGGACTACCACACTGTTGTATATCTGCAGTGTTTTATTGTGTATATTCGGTGTGTAGAAACAGTTTATCTCAGACACTAAATCGTAATTGCATTTATTATCTCAGAATTACATATTGCAACGTTGATGCATTGTTTTTGCTAGTTTTGAATTAAAATTGAAGATAGAAGGCCTTGGTTTTTACATAAAGTAGTTGTATTCTGACTAGATCCTGGTAATAGTGGAATTAAAGTTAGCAGACATATGTTGAGCACTTAGTTCAAGACGTTAATAGAAATGAGTTGCATATTCATGGGACTGCTTTGGGAAATAAATGCAGATGTACTTCTTTGTAATTTAGTTGTTTTCAGGTAATGTGCACTTTGCTTTTAAGTCATGCTCTGTGTCTATCTTCCCTATCACTTTCATTTCTTTTTGGCTTACTTTAGTAAGTTAATAAATATGCAGTATTTATGTAAACTGGAAATTATAATTTTATGACATAAAATTGTTCTATGCTATAAATATACTGTATAAAGTTGTTTTAGAAGTATGCTTCGTAGGTGCTGTGAGCACCAACCAGTTCAAGCAAATGCTAGCAAGTATTTCTTTTTTCCCAGACTTAAGTATTTAAAGGTAGTGTCAGACTAGGATGACTACATTTGCAGGAGAAGAAATCAAATAAAATGAATATGTGGGTCTTTAAGCTGTAGTCTTAGCAGCACAAACTACTTTATGCCTGTTTACACTGGCATTTTTCAAATGTAGGATAGGCAGGAGCATGGGAATGAAAAAATCTGAACTGTCTCTACAGTACAAAGATCTGAATAATATCAGGAAGAAGACCAAAGATAAATGTTTAATTTTGAAATGCGTACTCTGCTTTGCAATGTCTGCTTACAAAATAACCTAAATTACCTTCTTGGTGTAATCTGTCAGGATACCAGTTTCTGTCAGTGTCTGTGGATTTGAACTGCATGGTCTTCTGGAATGGATCCTTCAGCTGTCAGAAGGATGAGAGTTTGGGGCCCACACAGAAAAACGTGGTGAAGAGCAGTGGTGTGGCTGTCAATTGACCTGGTTTGCAAACTCATCTGTCTTTTTTCAGCTAGAAGTTGTGAAGTGCCTCGGAAGTGGGCAAGTAATTATCTGCATCTCCTTCTATACTTTCTTAGGTTTGCTGCTCCAAATTAAAGATAAATTCAGGTGCTTCCATCAAAACAAAAAAAGTGTTAGATGTGAGTGTGCGTATATAACTGGTGACAAACACTTCTTCTCTCTGTTGCTTTTTCTGCTGGTGTCACGCCACAGGTATTAGTGAAGGTTTCATGGATATGTAGCTAGAAAGCAATTTGGGTCTAATATCTTGTACAATTTGTATTGGTCTGTCCCATTTTGCAACTGATAAATCCATCCTGACTAATAACAAATAGTTGAAAATTCAATGTGCAGTAAAGTCTCACTTCAGAGAAATGAAATGTCACCCAAAATTACAAGTACACGTATATATTCGTGTGTACTATCCTGGTTCATGTCCTGTCAGTTCCCTCTTATGTCTGCATGATTCTTCTGTATTTTAATGACAAAACTACAACACTTGCCTTTTTACGTCCACCTGAAGTCAACATCCCAGGCACGCTGCATGTACCATTTGATCCTTAAGCTACTTCCTTCCAAGGTGAAATATCTACAGAAAAAAATAAGGCAGCAAGGCAGATTTTGTGCTCTCGCTACATCACACAGGGATTATGCTTAAAGACAGGTGTAAGGACTGGAATTCTGTGACAGAAATTTCACAGGCGTAGCGTAGAGAAGAATGTTTGCCTTGTCACAGAAAAAGGTTAAAATGAGAAGTTGCTTAATAAGCATACTACTAAACATGAGTGTGAACATTGAAAATCCTTGGAAGAACTGTGCTCAATTTAAAAAAACAAAAACAAAACCCAGCAAAACAATTTCTTGCCTTTTCATACTCACTTTTGCTGCTCATCCAACCCTTTTTTTCCACCCACAACATTAATTGGCAAAATTAAATCCACACGTGCACAGGATCTTTTTGAGCCAGGGTTGTCAGTTTTGTGGGTTTTTTGTTTTTTGTTTGTTTGCTCGCTTGTTTCCAAAAAAGAGTTTAAATCCTTTTCTGTCAATAGCACTGCAGCTATTTTTGTCTTAGATTTTTCACCGTGGGTATTCTAGGTGGTCTCTTGTGCCATCTGATTCATAACAGAAGTCCAGGTGAAGCTGTGTCAGGCAAGGTATGGGTGGGATGATGAGAAGGCAGACTACCTGAGAGCATCGTAAGAAGTTTGCGGTGAGAAACTGTTTGCATGAATATTCTGATATGAGGGTGCTGCTTTCTTCCATCTTTGTTTTCCTGGGTTGGGTTGTTTGTTTTTGTTGTTGTTGTGTTTTGTTGTTGCTTTTTTTTTTTTTTTTTTAACACCTTCTGCTTGCGCTCATTTATGCTTGCTCAAAAATATTTCTTTCTTTTTCTTTGTGTATATGGAGAACCATAAATACCAATTGGATGTTGAAGTTCCCTGAATGTGGAAAACATTTTCCATTCTTGAGGGGAAAAATATTGTTGTCCTTATGGTCTGGTGACTAAAGATCAAGTTTTCTTTCAGAAGTCATTTGATGTGTAATGCATAGCAAAGAATGAATACTTTGCTCTATTTAAGGAAAGAAGCAGGAAGTGGTTGTAAGTCATACGTATTTTAAGTGTTATGAGCAAGCACAGCGTACAGCATTTCTGTTTCCCAGGCTTCTCAGAGGCGTGCATGCGCTCCAAATGTTCATTCGTAAAACTCCCTGTCTTAGATCTTGCCCTGTGGAGAGCCTGATATCCCAGCTCTCACCTCCCAGTGCCACACTACGGCGTTCTGGCTGAGCCTCCACCTCCCTTCACTCACACAAGCCCTCAGCAGACAGGATGCATGCAGAGGTGCCACCTGGGGTCGATCTGTCAGTGGTCCAGCACACCAAACCCTTTCTGGGATTTCTCGTGCCATGATGCAGATGTTTGTGGCTGCGTTGCCCAGCAGCTGGTGAGGTTTTCTTGCGGTTCATCTCTATAGAGGGGATGCGAATGTGCTGTCATAGCCAGCCTTTAGTGTAACACCCCAGTGTTTCTGAGCTCGTACATTTGGGCTTGGTCACCAGCTGCTAGAAAATTGGGAAGTGATGAGCTTGAAAGAAGACACGCTCCATCTCCTTAATTGCATAAAAATCAAGAAGTTCACTTAAACCTTTGAGTTTTTATTGTTTTGTGTAATGTGCACAAGTGTAGCACAAGAGGCTTCTGCTGTATACAGCCGTACCGTAAAGAACACTACTTACTCTGTTAAAGGTGTACTTAAGATTGTTTGGCATTTCTCCTTATGAATATGGAATTGCACTTTTCTCTTACGCTATTAATGTGTGCCCCAGGGCAACTTTTACCAGAAGGAGAGCAGGAGAAAGGTGGTCATTTATGTTAAAAAATACATTTTCTGTCAATCTGTGTGTTGAGGAATAGAACTAAATATGAATTCTGTGACTTTTTTTTTTTTTTAAATACCTCCCGATCTGAGTACTTGGAAAATTACCTGTTACAAACACTTAAATAGCCTAAAAATTGCTAAAAGTCACAGAGAACATCCGTGTGCATAATGTTTGTTAGTAGGAGAGCCTGGGGAGGGATTCCTGACCCGCCGAGTATGGCCAAGTGCATTAACCATGCAAGTGAAGCAGCCGGGACTGCTGGGGGACGTGTGGAGCGGCAGTGAGCATCGTCTGGCTGGACCCACACCAAGGAGATGCAGCACATGGGCTGTGAACATTTGCTGCCTGTTTGCGCCACAGCTGAAAACCGTCCCCTCTCATCCTTTCTTGCAGCTGGGGTACGTTCTGGTTCCACAGTGAAAATGCTAGAGGCTTATGTTTATAGGCTGTTTGGGTTTGTGCTCCACCAAGATTTGTCTCTTGGGCATGTGGATGCTTCTGCATTCATTAAGAGCACGTGCAACTCATTGCAGGATCTGAATTGTGGTTTTTTGTCCCTACGGCTCAATATTTCTATGTGCTTTTTATGCCCCCTCACATAACCTGTTTGTCTGCCTATTTTTGGTGCATGCAGGCTTTCTATAGATCTTCCAAGTGGCATTGCTTTTTTCCTGTTTGTGAGCTGATACTGCAGCAAGCCACGCAGGAGTAAGAGGTATCTTGTGGAAGGAGTTTTGGTGCAGGTTTACTAGCAGTAGCTTACTGAGCCTTCTGGCACTGAAGTGCTGGGAGTCCATGATCCTTGTGGTTTGTGTGTGGTTTTGAGCAAGGTTACACAGAGTGTGTATGACGTGATATGATATGAAAACTGCTTTTGTGGGCTATTTTAGGTTGGATACAGGTTGTATTTCTGAGCAATTCCAGAAATTCCTGTTGATTTTTGGAGATACAGGAGTGGATGCTTCTAGTCATTGGTACAAAAAGCATGCTGGAAGTAAGAATTCTGTGACTGTGCTTATGAAGTAGCAAAGCAGCAAACCGTGGCACATGCTGCAGCAGTGTATTTCCAAAAAAGTGGGAGTGAGGATACACTTGATGTTGTTCTTGGTAGGTGCCTGCTGGAGTTGGACTGAAAAAGTGAAGGAGACACACCCAGAAAAATACTCCCTTCTTCATTAGAATGTAATTTTATTTTTAAAACAAGGGCAGTCTTTTGTGCCCATAGAGTCTTTCACTTGTTGTATAATATTTTGGATGGTCATCCATGATGCTAAGCCATAGATGTGTATATACAAATCCTTGTTCAAACCAATAATCTGCAATAGTTCTAGATTAAGGATATGTTAAATGGACCTTTTTTTTTTTTCTCCTTTCCTTTTTTCCTCTTTTCTAGTTTTAAATTAAGTCTAGCAGTGGGAGAAATTCAGCCATCCTGAATGACCCTGAATCTGACCGTTGAGTTGTTTACTTCTGAAACCTGCACAGGAGTTCTCAGGAGATGTTCAGCCAGTCTGTAAATTCATGGTATGCTGGTTATTTGCCGGTTTGGAAAAACAAATATCCTTTTTGTTTGTATGGTGTTTTTTTTTTGACATAAATCTTATTGATTCTGTTTTTATACAGTGTGATGCCAAAAGTAGTAGTAACTAGGAATTTCAGCATTAAGGAAAAATTAATTAAAGGACTTACTGCATTTTGGCTGTTTCTGTTTAAAAGGGGATAGTGAATATGAAAAAACAGGCAAAACCTGTGAGAATGGCAAATATGGTGAAAATGATGTAACAACAGTGGCTAGGGTGGAGTCACCTTGCAGACTTACGTAAAGCCTCCCATTACTCAGCAGCGTGTCTCTGGCGGAGCAGCGGTCCTCCAGCTGGTTCACGGATGACACCAAGCTGTGGTGACCAGCCAGTATGCTGGATGGCAGCCGTGCTCTTCAGTGGGCAGCTGGAGGAGAGATGGCTCGAGGGGAGATCTCAGCAATGTCTGCTGTCCCTCATGGCAGGACACAGAAAAGAGGGAGCCAGATGCTTGGATGCTGGTAGGACAGGAGGCTGCAGATAGGACTGAGTCTGGAATGCTTGAATTTCTGACTACGTGTTAGGAACAAATATTTTTCTCTCTGGGGTGTTCAGGCACTGGAGCAGAGACCTGAAGACTGTGGGATTTCCGTCTTTGCAGACACTCAGGACTCAGCCGGGCATGGCCCTGAGCAGCTTGGCCTGAATGGTAGGGGGACTGGACTAAGTGAGCCCCAGCAGTCGGTCTCTTGCCACCTGAGCAGCTCTCTTCCTTCACATAGAGAAGTAACAGTAACTCGGGACTGCTCTAATTGCAGGCAGTCAGAAGTAACAACAAGGACTCAGCTTTCTTGGACATACAAGTGCCACCTTTGTTGTGTTAGGTGGTGTGGTGTTTTTTTGTTTTTTTGTTTTTTTTTTGAAGTTTGAATTTTTCCCTGTGATCATCATAACACACTTCGTTCCCACACACCCCGGAAAACCTTTTGAGATGCATAATTTGTATATAAATGCTTCTGATTAAAACATAATTAGCTGTTTATATTTAAATGAGCACTGAAAGCAGAGCCACGTTCCTTCAGCACCTCTTCCTAACTTCTGCGCTTGCTGGTTTACCTACAAGCATCTGTTTTCTTCTCATAGACAAAAGCATGCACCTCAATTTTTATTTCTGTTTATTACAGGTGTAGGGGATATTGAGTCTGGTCTTTGCTGTCAGACTGGGTGCGCTGCCTCAGAAGGTGCCAGCTAAATGCAACAAGGGATGTGTTGTTTGGTAATGGAAGGTGTTTTTTTGAAGTTTGTAAGGTGTGTGAGTAAAATAAGTAAAAAATAAAATAAGTAAAAGTTATGCAATGACAGTTTCATCTTTGTCCGTTAGCCTTTACTTTGTCAGTATCTGTGGTGTGGTGAATCTACTGGAGCAGAAATCATCTGTAGCGGTACAAAGAGGAATTCTATCAGTAGCACAGAACATGGGCATAGCAAAGAGCAAAAACTCTGGTATGTGACCTCCTCGGGCTGCTTTCTCATGTAAATGCAAAGCCAGTATTCAATGTAAAGCTGCCTGCTTGCTCTTTTAGTCCTGTTTCTGTGCAAATAACTCCAGAGTTTTTGGGGGGAGGCTTGGAAATGCTCAACTTGGGAGAAGTCAGCCATCGAGCGGTGTGTCCCCACAGCGTGATGGGTGCTGATGGTGCCCAGCTGGGCTGGCAGCCACAGGCCTGCCAGGCCTCCAGGCAGGAGGAGTGGAGGGCGGCAGGGGCATGGGAGGCCGAGGGAAATGCAATGGCAGGGGGTCGTGAGGGCTCAGGGGACAGCGGGGTTATTGCAGGGATGGAGCATGGAAGTACAGAGCGAAGGCCCATGGAAACCGGGCTTCACCGACTGCTGCTCTTGTGACTGCTGCTTTGGTCTGAGGAGCACTCTTGAAACAGCCATGTTATGAAAAAGAGTTTTAAAAGTTGTCGAGTTCCCCATATTATTGTGGGCATGTTTCCTGGCATTTTTTTTTGTTGTTGTTGCTGTTGTTTTGGTGCATGTTTTGGATATTGTGTTTTCTATCTGGACTTGGCAGATAAATGTTTCTGGTATCTTAGTTCCTACTTAGGTTGGTGTTTCTTCCTTTTCTACTGCTTTACCCTTCTTTTTTCTCTCAAATTTCGTAGTGACAAACAGGGCAGTGGCGAAGAAGTCTGATAGTCTGCATCAGAAGGCAAGATGTAGGAAATCAATCTATCATTGTACAAAGCTGTAGGAGAGCTTCACTCAAGGCAGCATATTTACTTTTAAAGGCCTTTTATGTCTGAAGGGATGCACAAATTCAGGTGAATTGTTCAGCAAAGATACATCAAAATTATTTTCTATTTAGAGCCAGAATTTACAATTTGGAGAAGAGATGCAGGCCCAGGACAACCAGTAAAGATTTTATGTACTCCACAGACGGCAGTAGGTACAAATCCTTAAATGCTGTTTGTGTTTACTACAGTGAGGATGACATTGTTGACTGTCGGTGTACTGAGAAGCTTTGACATTGTCCAGCATTACTGCATAGGTTTTGTCATTGCTGGAAAGTTACACGTTAATTTAATCAGTGTAGCTAAAGTGACAAAGATGCTCTTCTCAAAGATGAAAGTGGCTTTGCATTGCTGATTCTTGGAGAGTTTGTCCTGTTCTGAGAAACAGGATAAGCCATCGATAAGAACATTTTGATCTGTTAACACAGAGTTACAGACACGGTGTACCTGGAACCTCACTGCTCACCAATATACTTGCCAGTTCTTATGTGTAGAACAGCAGCTTAGAAGTTCTTGAAATCTGAAGTTGCTTAGTTACATTTTATATTGCAAAGAAATTTCCAGCCTTGCTGGGAACACATGGTACCTTTTGGTTTAAGCCTTGTTTTCCTGCAGCCCATGTGATGAACTTATGAGATGGTTTCCTCCAAAACATTTGTTGTTTGTTTGTTTCCTTTTATCTTGCTTTGCCTAGCTTCTTCTTTGCCTAACTTCTGCTCTTTTGGTTTTGTTGGCCTTTGTGTTCAAAAATTTTGTGCTCTTCTCAACTCATTTGACAAGTCATGCTGGAGCTACATGGATTGATAGCCAGACTTCCCAGGCTTTTTCCTGGCTTTTGCTCCATCCCAATTCAATTAAGCTTGTCATTTTCAAGCCAACTGATGAAGCAACAAATTTTGAAGTGTAATAAAAATGCTTTGGTGGGCTGAGTCACACCTATTGAAGATTACTGTGTCCATCATTCTTTGTGGCTAGTGGAGCTGTTCGTTATATCATAGGAGAAGCAGTGTCGATGTGGGAGACCTATCATGTAGGAGAGGGGACACCCATGCCTGTGGATATCTGTGTTCTCCAGGGCTGTACTGAGGTCTTCTTGGAAAGTATAGTTAGCAGGCTGAGGCTGAAAAAACATCTCTGCGAAACACATTTCTGGAATGTGAAAGTGATTCTGAGCTCTGGTAAACAAAAAGCTGTCTTGCTCCAAGTGCTTGGAGTCTCTGTGAGCATTTCATGCTAAAACTCTGGTGAAACTAGGCTTTAAAGTTTGTATTTGTGGTGTTAATAAGGAAGGTTTTTGTATGTGAAGAAAACTGCTATTGTTACAAATTACAACTTGCAAAAAGAAGAGGAAGTGGATCTTGTTTGGTGTATGTACAAAAAAGAAATGTAGCAATTTGGTCTCTGGATGTGTCTGAGCTCCTGGAGTTTTGCTCTGGAAGTGGCATATTTTGTGTTGCAGAAGCTTGGGTAGTGAGTTCACTCGCTCAACGCTTGCAGTGCAGATACAATTTTCCAGAAACCATTGTGAAACAGAGCAGATGCAGGCAGGTTTTTGGGATCAGATTTGCTCTACTGTCCCCAGAAGTGTAGGCATAATTCTCCTTGTAACCAGGAATACTCATGCTTCAACTTTGCAAATCAAATGTTATGAAAACAATATTGATCCGTGATCTGTCGGTCTGTGCTGATTTCACTGTTCATGCCTATGTTAAAGGAGTCACATGTGCTCGTGTACTGTGAGCACTGTATTTGGAGAGGGGAAGGCAAGAGAGATTATTTCTGTACACTTCCTTAATTCCAGTGGCTGAGCTTCATTGCTGTGGAGAGGCCACTGGACGGCCTCTTTTGGCTTTTGGAGATGACATACAGGCAGTTGATGTAAAAAATATCCTCAATAAATGGTAGTGTGCTGCAAGAAAGATGGATATCTTACAAGTCATTACCTGTTCAAAGTCTCCTTTAAATAGACATTTCTGTTGAATATTCTGTTTTTTCCTGCATGTTATTATTACTGTTATTAACATACTGTTGCTCTTAAAGAGGGGTTGAGAGTTCAAAACATGCACAGCATCTTAAGTTTGGACTCTCTTTTGCCTTGCATCTTTTCAGTTGTTTGATTGCTGCTCGAGACAGGCACCCCATGCATGGGGAACGCTCACAGGCACACACATGGATTTACACACTGCTATATCTAAAACAGTCACCTCTTAAACATCAGAGGGTTTAACAGCTGCGACTTCTTTGACTCCGGATTGCATCAGTGCGTTATTTAGGATGTGAAAAGAGATACTGGTGGGGAGGAAGCTGGCTCTACAACATCTTAGATTGATGCATGCTGAGTGCATTGTAAACGTTGCAGGGCTCTTTTGTGAAACTGTCTGCAGTATCCATCTCTGCTGTGTGATGACTTGCTGTTGGGGCTGGCTGACCTGGCTGCTGAGCTACTTCTCTTCAGTTCTGCACACTACTTCACAAGATCTTTGCTTCATCTCATGTGTATTTAAAACTGAACTAGAACGCGATATGTATGTTTTAAAATCTGTGTATATGCATTGTGCCTACGTCTGTGAGCCCTTTGTTCTGGATTGGATACAGCTATGCCCTCATTAAAAGCAAAAGAGGTAATGTGTTCAGTCATACAAACATAATAGTGGTCCCCCATCAGAAGGAATTAGTCACTTAAAATGGCCAAAATGTTGAGTAGCTATAATTGCTTGCCCTTAAGATCAAATTTGGATTTCCTGTATCTACGACAGTTTGAACTACAATATGTACTTTTGTTGTTAAGCTGCTAGATGAACAATTGAAAACTACTGAGCTATGTGGACCTGTCACAGGTACTGGCTGACGTGCATCTGTGTTGCTGCTTTTGCTTTCAGATGTTACCATCAGTATCAGTTGGAGCACAAGGAGCTATGGTAATGGGAGTGTTTGGGAGAGCTGGGTCTTGTATACTTGAGAAAGGTAAGAGTGTGATGGGGCTTGGGGACACCTGATGGAACAGAGTGAGAGTGGGTGATAACTAGCGAGGCTAGACCATGAGAAAATGAGAGACGTAGCTAAGTTCAGAGGTGAAAATAGCAGCGGCTGAGAATCAGAAACTACAGAGAAGAAAACAGTAAGAAATCCACTAGAAAGGAAAGTGAGCTGAGTACTTTTTTAGCCCTGTACTCAATCAAGAGACATGAAGAGTGCAGTTCTCTTATGCCGAACTTAAAAAAATTTAAAAACTGTGGAAACTAATGTGGAAATCTGTGAAGAAAAAGGGTTATTGTGTGCAAGGCCTCATTGTGGCCTGGAATAAAGAGACCTGGAATTACTATGATAACTAATGCAGACAAACCTTGCCTGTCTGTGTGTGCTTATCTCTTCATTAGCTGCTCAGGGAATTTAAGCTCATAATTTTAACACAACTCAAGGACAGGTGCTAGAAGAAGGAAATGCAGCTAATATCCATAGGGTGTCCTGGGGCAAGAGGAGGTGTGGGAAGAGCTGTGTTAAAAAAGCTAATGCAGGGCAGCCGAATGAACTCAGCACCCTGTATTGCGTTGTGTGTGATTATTGTATTATGATTTATGCCATTTGCTGCCTAGAGAAGCTCTACAGCTGAAAAGGGTAATGTAGTTGACCCCAAAGGCAGGTGTTTCTGGCCTCCTCATCCTATAGCCTACATCTAAAATTGAAAGTGAGTTGCACAGCAGCCATTATTTTGAATAAAGTCATTTGTATATGCAGAAGATTGCAGAAAAGGGCTGTGAATCCTGCTAATGCTCTGTAGATTACCCACTAGCCAGAAATCTTAGGATTTCTATATGTATACTTATAAGTTTGAAATGGGGGGGGGAATCTGCTATTGTAAAGAAAAGAAAATAACCAAATTCAAAACAAAGTTCCAAACCAAAACCATTTGATGTTTTACAGATCTTTAAAGGCTGAATTATCATGACTTTTGCTTTTTGCTTAGCATTTGGAGGGGGGGAGGGAGGGTGTTGAGATTTTTAACTTTCCCCAGGCTTCCAGAAATCTTTTTTGTTGTTGTTTTGTTTCTCGCACAGCAGACGGAAGTCTCCTGCAAGACTAACAAAGATGCAGAAATAATCCAGCCATGTAAATGGAATGGGAACGGGAGTGTTCAGACTGATGTGTGATTTGCAACAAAATCTACTTAAGAGTGACCTGCTGTTCTGTCATTTGACAGAATTGCTGCACTTTGTGTATTCTTTTGTAAATGCCGTATGGAGATTTCTGCATGCATTTTTGTGAGAACCTTTTAAGTGGATTACATGTGGCTAGCACCTATCTTGTGGTCAAATGCTGAGGGTTGTGATGTTCAGAGTAAATTTCAGGCAGCAGTTGTGCCCATCACAAGGACAGAAGGAGCTTTGTTACAGATTTTCATGTCAGGACAGACGTCATCCAAGTTGCTGGCAATAATTGAGAGTAACAATCTTTCCTAATCATCCAGACCGTGTCTCTAGAAGGCTGCATGGCATTTTTGAATGAGGAGGAGGGGGAAATGGCTTCTATCCTTGTGTTTGTAAGGAAGTGCTGCTTTCCAAGGAGCATTTGGTTTGCTTACCAAGAATGAATGGTTAAGGGCTTTTGTTTTTGTAAGGATCAGTGTGTGTTGCTTTAGGCGACCCCTCTGGTATTGTGTGCTACGGCAAAAAGCTGCCCATTTCAAGCCATCTGAAGTAATGCAGGTGCTGTGGCTTATCCAAGATATTAGTATGGTTCAAAGAAAATTTTGTGAAATACATTTGAAGGGATCAATTTTTTGCTGGATTGAGCGGGTGTGAGGCCTTTTCATAGACTCTAAAGCAGGCGGTTCCTCCAGGAGGCTTTTACTGTGATGACAGACAGTCTGCAGGGTAAAGAACGCTGTCTGCATCTTCGCTAGGAGAGTTTCAGTATTAGGCAGTCGCTGTCTTCACACTGAGCACAAAGCTGTGTGGCCTTCACAGCAAAACAGGAGGCAGGTGAAATTAGGGCATGTTGCAAGACCTTTCCTTGTTTTTGTTTTTGATTTTTTTTTTTTTTATCCTAAAGCCTTGGAGTGTTTGGCTGAAATCAGTTGCATAAAAGGCAGACAAGACCAGCTTTGGTCTCTTCAGAGTTCATAAAGCATTTCCCTTATCTCTCTTGTGTGTGTTTTCTCTAGCTGATGTCATGAAGCTCTGAATCAGGCATCCACGCCTTTATTAACCTTCTAGAAACAGTATAAGGATTGTTATGAAAATTAAGCGTGTTTCTCAGATCATAACGTCATGCACACTTAAGCTGCAGCTGGAGAAGCAGAAAAGGCTGCCTGTTATCTATCACCCTGGCTTCTGACCGCCTCCATCCTAAGCTGGATGAACGCTGACATGAAGTGTTAAATGAGGTAAATCCCTTGTCTGGGTTCACAGGGCATCTGTGTGGATGATCCCATGATCCTTACCCATGCTATATTGGGGCGGGGGGGTAAGTGTTTCTCTCAGTGACAGTGCTGCCCTAGAGTGTAATCAAGAAACAAAGCAAAAACCTTGCAATTACTTTTCGGTCTGCCTGGTGACTTCTAAGTGATGCTTGTTTCTGTCTCTCTTCATCCATGGTACCTTTTAGTAAATTGATAGGGGCACTGAGTAACAGGGAAGGACTGATAGCTGCATTGTTGAATATAGAGAATTTTTCTTTTTAATACACTGAAAGATAGTTTGCCATAACTAGTAATGTCTGTGGAGTCCTTAGAGGGCTTTTAGCATATACAGATTAAATTTTAGACAGACTCACATAGTAAATGGGTGTTTTGCAAAAAGTAAACAAGTACAGATGAGAGTTGTTTATATTTTTGGCTGTTAATAAAGTATGCATTTATTCCCCATGTAGAGATTAGTAGTGATAGAGGCAGCATCAATGCTGAAGGGACATATATTTGGTGGGGGGAGGGAGAGTGTTTTGGTACATCAGAGGTAAAGGTTTTGTTTTCTGTTGCTTGCAGCTCTACGGTAATGCAAAGTGAACGAAAAACAGCGTTTAAAATGACTGTGTAGATGGAATGTCCTCAGTGTGCAGATAATATTTCTCTGAACTGCACCTCCATTCATGTGATTCAGTTGCTGCATGAATCGGATAGAATAGCTTGGTTTCCACTCGCTGTGTTGAGTAATCCTCGCTGTTCAGGAGTCTGAGGCTAGAGCCCTGCCATTGTGCGGGTAGCAATCGATCCCGCCTCGCCCCCCGCAGCTCAGCAAGCCACAGGCTGGTAGGCACCAGCCTCGGCAGCTGAGTGGAGTTTTTACAGGGCTTCATGTGGTTTGCTCAGGTAGCCTTCCTCTTGTGCTTTCAGCAGACACATTTTTTGGGTGCTTTTTGCCTCGTGTTTTGGTATGCACAGGTACGAATATGATGTAAGCTGTGCTTAAGGCAGACACGGAAAAATTGGTGGCTTTTCTTTCTTAACAAGTGCAGAAAACCTGTCTTTAAACCCAAGTGCATGACATCCCTTCACAAAGCTCTCATAAGCCTCTCCTATAAAACTAAACGAGTGACTTTATTTTCTGGCAAAGCTGTTCATAAACATCATTCTAGTATCAGCTAGTTTCATCTTAGAGTACACTCTCTTCAACTTTGTAGTATGGTTGCCAGTATTGGAGGGAAACAATTTTGTGTTAAAGTTGGGAGAGTGTCCCACCGTAAGAGCTGCTTTTGTTATGAAAATAACATATAAAGCATTGGCAGTTAGACAAGTGAGGATTTGTGTCTAGAAATCCAGAGTATAAAGCCTCGTCATTTTACTTTAGGAGAACTAATGTTCAGTGGCTTATTAAAGCCAGCTACTGATAGTACTTGAGTTGTGAAAGCTGGATTGTGGTTTACTATCTCAAATTAGCTCTTGAAAGAAGAAGGTCTTGATGTAGGACTATTAGGAGAAGTAAGCAGGGTCTTTAGTGCTTCTGATGGCTTCTGAGAGACTTTGTGCATTTGGAAGCACTTTTACTTCAGTTGCTTTTCCATGTTGGGTTCCTATTAACAGACACTTTGAACTTGTTGTAACATCCCGTTGTTGGCAGAAGGGGGAATCTTTTCATCTTTTAATATGGGAGAGTCCTTGGGCTGATCTTGTCTCTGGGAGGTGGTCTGGAACCCAGTAGTCTGTGGCTGTTTCCTTGGTACTGAAACCCTCTCTCCTAACAGTGTTCCTGTCCATTCCAGCTTCTCTTACCGTCCATCCATCTCCTCTGGGTGATTTGACGAGGGAGGGAAACCATTTTCAGAAGGTCTTTCTCTCTTTTAATTTCTCCAGCCTCAACTTTATTTGCCATTCTTTTAGTTTCATTTTCCAGGTACCAGGTCGAAAAAGCGTCTGTCACGTACTAAGCGTTGAGCAATCAAAACAAACTTCAGGTTTTTCCTCAGTCCGTGTATCCTGCCAGAAACCAACACCTGGCACTTGGTCACATTCCAGGAAAATCATGGGCTTGGTACCTGGCTCCCGAACCAGGAAATAATGTGTCGTACTTTATTGCTTCCTGGGTCAGAATGTTTTTACTTAAATTGCTGTCATGCTTAGAGAAGCTTTAGTTTGCAAAACGCAGCAAATGCACACAGCAGGGAGAAAAAGTGGTAATCAAGCAGACCACTCTCCAAGTGGGGAGAAAGTGCCATATAGATTTTGTCTGATCTCATGCCAGGAGGTTTCTGCTGCCCTGTTAAGGCACCTGTCAGTCTGTGATAGGACTCCTCCAACAGTGTAAAACTGCTTATGCCCAGTAAGCCACACAATGCCTGTAAAAGAGTTTTCTACACTGAGAGGAACTGCTGTTGGTTGCATTGGTGATAACCTGGTCTGTTCTGCAATTTTACTGAGGCCTCACACAAGTACCAAAGTGCTTTGCAAAACCTGGAACCTATCTATAACTGGACTTAAGCATCTGGAGGGATGTTTTTTGGAAGGTAAACAGTATTTTTGGAACAGATTTTTCTCATGTTGTCAGATACAGGTTGGTCCTAGGTCAGCCTAGATTGCGCCTTTTTTGCTGCTGGTGGTCCACAGTAGGTGCTTGAGAACCTACTCAACCTACTGTGAGTAGGTTCTTTGGTCTGTGTAGAAGCACAGACCAAATAATCCTTCTCATTGCATCACCCCAGCTTCAGGAAGTCCTGGCTGGGAACTTCCGAGCTGGAAGTTGTATTGAATCATAGAATCGTTAAGGTTGGAAAAGCCATCAAAGATCATCTGTTCCAACCCTCCCCTTACTACCCGTGTCACCCACTTAACCATTGGGCACATTGTATTCAGTAACTGGACCTTTTTTGAGGCACAGCGAGTAACTTAACTTCGTCTACTTTCTCTGTGGTACTAATGAACTGATAGTCAGCCTTCTGTCTTCAAAGCAGAATGGTCCAGGTCTGTATGTTGTCTCTTTCCCCTCTTGTTTATTTCACCACTGTTTTGTGATTTGAATTGTAGGCTCTCAAGAATGCAGTTTTCAAGGTACTAGCTAACCTTGACTGTATGGCATCTTCAGTCTTGTTCCATGGCCCTTTTCTGCTGATTCTGAATGTTTATCTGTTAATTCTATCAGAAGCAAAAAGTCTCTTTCATTTTAAGGAGAGGCAGGAGAAGAAAGATTTTGGTCCACAAGTGCAACTGGGGTTGTTTTCCTCCTTGTTTGGGTTCCTTTGTATGTATTGGTACTGAGTTTCATCTGTCATTTTATTTGCCCAATGTGTTAAATCCCATGTTAAATCCTTTCATAACTCTCTGTTGTCTGTCTTCTGTGTTGCCCACGGGTTGTGTCTGACCTTAGTAGACTAGAAAACAAGGATTGCATTGAAGCTTTTAAATCTTTGGTTTTGCAGAACCATGCTGGAAAGATGCGCCTGAGCACTCCTTAGAGGAACAGTTCAGCCCACTTCATCTAGCATGCTTGCATGTCTGTGTGGGGCTGGCTCAGGCACGCTTACCCTATTTCCATTACTGCCAATGTGCTGCTCTGCCTGCTCCTGAGCTGAGCATGGCCTGAGGATCTTTTGAAAATGTGGAGGCAGTGCCTGACAGGGGTGGCAGAGGTCTGTGGCAGGGGTGGCTCCCTCTCTTTTCATTCATGGTTCTATCTTGTTGCTCCCCTTTCCACCTCCTTGAACATATTTGCTGGCCCTCTTCCCACTTTCACTTATTAAATGACTTAAACCACTTTTCCTTGTTAAAATGGTATGTGACCAGTTTTCTGGTCAACAGCATTGATTTTAATTGCTGTGAATAATTACTAAGCTTTTATATTACGCCCCTCACTGCTTCTTCATGATGAACTCTGAATCTACTGATCCCTGTTTCACCTGCTCTCTGGGAATGTGTACCTTGCAGATCCCACTGCTGGCATCACCTCTTTTCTATAGAGAGGTCCCACTGGGTGATCTTGCTGTCAAGCCAGAGCTCAAAACTGTTGCTTCACTGAACTCAGACAGAGGCTAGAAGATCTTAAAACTGTCTGCTTGAGTCTAGCAGGTTGCTGTGAGAGCTGCTTCAAGTTGTATGCTGTTATTTCCGCTTCAGATTGTGTTTTTCCACCTTGCTTAGGGAGTTTGGCTTCTGTCCCCTAGCTGTAACATCTTGCGGCTTCCTTGAAATTAGTAATACCAAAAAGTATGTCTTTGGTCTGCTTTGTTTCTCTTCAAGAGAGAACAAAAGAATCATTCCCGTGCAGTAATTATCCTGAGAGCTGTAAGTTCCTTAAATAAGGTTTAAATAATGCTATTGTGGAAAAGTCTCCTGACTGTATGTGGTAGTGGCACACTGTGCGCAGTCTTCTTGTTCTGAAAGCTTTGGTTTTCAGAGGCAAAGTAAACGCTGTACTGACAATGTGCTTGTGAATATATTGACTTCTAATTGGGGCAGCGTCACAAAAGAGGGATGGGCTGAGCCCTTAAGGGCTTCTGCAGTGGTAGAAATACTGGAGGCAGAGTTCATATCTTGCATCCGCAATTGAGGCTGCGGAAGAGAAAAGGCAAAAGGATTCACTCCAGGTAGCTGCTGCTTATCCTAAGCATTGCAACTACGTCCTTCTTGTTTCCCCAGTAAGCCTCTCCTGGAGTTCTAAGCTTCCTGATACATGAAGCCTGCTTGCTGTCCCGCTTAAGAAATGAGTGAGTATTTGAGTCATCTGTCAGATGGGGAAGCCACAGTGGCCATTATGGATAGCATTAATACCTTCTATTAAAAATAAGCCTTCATTGAAATGCAGGTTGTCATTAATATACTTGTTGACCTAGGTTACTGGCTAGATGTTTACCTTCATGTTGTTAATTTTGTATTATTTGACAGTGTACTTCAGTTCATCATTAATGTCTGTGCTGAAAGAAGGATGAGTGAAATAAGTGAAAAAGTGCTGCAGTAAGAGAAATGGGCATTTGGTACTGGTGTTGGATGTGACAGCATACCTAGTCATAGTATCAAATATCTCTGGCACATTTGGGATTAAGAAAGAAAGAAAATTGATCAGTTAAAGCAGTAAGTGTGGTACTGAACTACTGCTTAGTGCTTGAAGGTGAACTTCTCTGCTGTGGTTCAGTCTTTGCTATAGCGTACAAGCAGGACAGCTGTTCTGTTTGTCAGCTCAGGGTAAGTTTTCCTCTGAAGAGCATCCCTTACTGATTTTCCACAGCATGTCAGGGTGATGGAGTAAGCAAGATGCCAGGCAAAATGATTTACCAAGCTGGTGTAGGTTTAGCAAAACTGGCTTCAGGGAATAAAAGACTGTTTAGTGAACACAGTTCAGCTTCTCAAGGGCTAGGCAGTTACTTCACCTTTTCATTTTGTTCATCTGTTTCTTTTGTGAATAACATCAGCAGCCTCTGGTCCCTGTAAATCTTATTTTTTTTTTAATATCTTACATAACTTAAGGTGTTGCAGGTTAGATCTTGTTACGTGTGATCGTCTCATAAATAGTTACAATTACTATCTCATGCTGGATGTACTTTCTGCTTTTACCTATTCCTCCTTCGTGAAAGCTCCTTCTGGGTGAGGTTTTTTTTGTTTGTTTGTTTGTTGTGTGGTTTTTTTTGTTTGTTTGTTTGTTGTGTGTTTTTTTTGTTTGTTTGTTTGTTTTTGGGTTTTTTGGACCTTTTGCAAAATTGCCCCTCTTAATCTTCAGATGTGCCCCTGCTTTTTCTACGGTTTTTCCTTCCTGTAACTTTCAAAGACACCCTTCCCTGTCTAATCACTGACTTCCATGCAGTTATCTGATGTTATTACTTTGTGTGATACGTATGTTTCTATGCCTTTAATAGAACTTATAAGTTCTATTAATGAAATGCCTTTAATAAGCCCTGTGTCCCGACTACTGAGTTTTTGTTTGTTTTTTGTCTCTGAAACTTGTCTTTGTGCCTCCTGTCCATAGACACAGAGGATGCCGTATAAGTTAACAAATAAAGTCAGCATTGTTTGTGTTTGCATACAGGCTGCAAAGCCTTCTGCTCAGTGAGATTATGGAAATATTACTATCCATATGCAGAGATCTGGGAGGTGCTGGACGTTGAACCTGCCCTCTCACAGGAGAAAAGCTGTCCCTCTGGTGCCTGTCAGAGGGCAGGCTGTGGCCGGCCGGACACCACCGCCATCTCAGGGCCTACCTCACACGGGTGGTGGGGACGGTGGCGTGTGCTCCTCGCCCCTGGCAGTAAGCGATGTGGTACCACTGTGCTGCCATCCTCTGTACACAGACTGCGTGGGCCCTTTTCTTTCAGCCTGTGTGACTGGGGTGCAGTTTTATGGATTTGGGCGCCTTTAAAGTGGGCAGCTTCAGTGACGGCACTGAAAACTGAAGGCAGTGCTACTGGAACCAGACGGCCGTGGTGGTGGTTTTGTGCCCTTTGCTTTTTGTTGTCGTTGTTGTTTGTTTGTTTTGGTTTGTTTTGTTTTGGTTTTGTTTGTTTGTTTGTTTGTTTGTTTTGTTTTGTTTTGTTTTGTTTTTTGTGGGACTGCAAGGATCTCCAGGCAATGGAGTTTCAGACAAATGGCTCCAGAAGTGTTGTGTGTTGAAACATGTTGCTCATTCGTGTCTTGGTAGCAGGGCCAGGAGTTGCCTTATAACAAGACAGCTTTGCAGGGGTTGCAGTGGGTGACAGAAGTCCTTTTTGGTGGCTACTGCTGCCGAAGACACTGTTCAGGAGCAGCACTTTGGTGGGCTGTTCAGAAAGAGACTGCCAGAACAGGAGCAAGGAGCTTCTCAGACAACAAGCTGAAAGAGGAGTGCTGAAAGGGAAAGCAGTCCATTTGAAATCCTCCCTTTCCAACACGTGTTTCTCACCTCCCATTTGATGCATCGTTAGTTTATTTCAGGGGTATAGTTAAACTCCTGTCATACATTTGTCTGAAATGTACTGGAGAAATGTGTTCTTCGTTCCCCAGCTTTCCTGGTGTAGTTGTATTTTGTTAGTTATGCTTTTCCCGTTCTTTTTTTTTTTTTTTTTTTCCTAAATTGTGCATGTTAATGTGTCTTTCTTATATGCCTGTTTTTTCTGGCCTCTGTGAATGCTGTAACTGTTAACAATTTAATTTATTATTAATTATAATTTATTTAACTTTTCAATTGGGTTACTGTCATCATTGAGTGAAAATGACATCAGCTGTAACAGACTGTCTGGGAAGTCAGCATTTCTAGCACAGAATGCCTTGGACAGCTGTTCCTGTAACTTTTTCCCTTGAAGTCATAAAACAGTTGTCAAAGCACAGACTATAACGCATAATGATGGTTAATTACCTTTAAAGTGCTTTAAGACTTAAAGATGCAGAATGTCTGGGCTCTTCACGTTATTTAACATTGTAGTCATGAGCTTCATAGTGGATCTTTTGCATATAGTCGGTAGTTGCTGAGTGAAGACAAATCTTTTTTATGATTCAGAGAAGTTATACTTTTATTTCTTTCAAGGCTTATGTCAAGTTTGATGGTGTTACTGCAGTTTTTTATTCCTTGCTTGCTCATTTTGTTGTATGTGCAGTTTTAGCCCAGAGAGGGTTTTTTTTTCCTTTTTTTTTTTTTCGGTTTGCCTTAGGGCAATTTCCTGCTTTTATTTATATTTATTTTTTTTAAAGCTTATATTTTCTCTGGACACCTTGGTGCTGTTAGCTGCTTGAGTAACCAGTTTGGTGGAGCTCATGAAAAAATTCCAAGCATGAAGAAAGAATAATGCTCAAAAAAACAAAATTTAAACTAAAACACGAAAGTCTGCACACCAAATGTCTCTGATTGTTTATAAGGAAAAGAAACCCATTTATTGCATTGCACTGTGCTTTGTAATTTTATTAAAATAAATATTAAAATAAAACAATAACAGCAACAAACACACACACCAAAAACATGATGAATGTAGTCATGATTACAGGAGGTGTTAGGTAACAGCACCTAATGTGACTCAGCTCTTCTGGGTAATAAGACTCTGCAAGAACTGGGAGAATATTACTTTTTTGTTCTATTTCTCATGCTTACTGTGCCTGAAACTGAATTGTTTCACAGGCTTGGCTGTGGAATTGTTGTGAGTGGAATGGGATTAAGAAAAACACCCCACATTTCCTTTCCTTCCCCCTGTGCTGTATGTACTCTTGCAACGATTTCATTAAGAAGCTGTTGGGTCTCAGCTAGGGAAACCAGCAGTGGGTGGGAGTGCTGGATGTTTTGTCCCCCATGTGAAAGCATGGCAAGGCTGCGAGTGTGCCGGCTGCCCAGAAGGACTCCTGTCTGCTGGGCTGTCGTGTGGCCACAGGGCACGCAGCCCTTACAGCTCCTGAGTTTGGCTGCATGAGCAGCAGTGGAGCAGTGTGAAATTTGTAATTTCCTGGCTTAAAGGAGCTCTTCATGCCATGTGATGCAGTTTGCAGAAGGTTATGGTTAGAAATATGCAGAGGTTTTGGCAGAAGGGCAAGACCTTACTGTAGCAGTTGGGTAAATCTCTCTTTCCAGAGTCGGATTAGGGATCACAGTGAGCTGTGTAGCAGGGACCTGTGGAACTCTTTGCATCCTTCCAGTCTGTTAGCTGGTCCTTGCAGATTCCAGCTGCTTCTGGATGCTCACTTGCTGTGTCAGTAGGAAACTCAGGAGGCTGAAATCCCAATTGCTTTGCTGAGGTTTCCTGTGTGGAACAGAGTTTGTGCATTGTCCTCATTCTGCAAAATTAAATTTCTGGTGAGCTCTTGTCTAAAAGAGCAAGAAAACAAAGGTATCTTTAAAGTGCAGCATTAAGAGTTAATCAGTGATATTTTGGATTTCTTGCTCTATAACCTTTGAGTTGCATGGACAGCTTTAAGATAACTTTCTGAGATGTAGTTATGATGCTGCCTAACAGTACATAAGACTTTTTTTTTTTTTTTTTTTACTGCACTTCAGCTTTGCGTCCAGAGCAGGCAGTGGATGCTGCTGCAGAACGAATCAGGGTGCATCACGAGAGCGTGTGGCCTGTAGCATCCCCTCTTCGTGTCACATGCAAGAATGAGCAGTGGCTGGGACAGAGCCTTCCAGCCCAGAAAGGCTGTGGTGGCTATGACAGTGGGAGCTGCCATGGTAAACTGAGTTCTGTTCCTGCCTCCGATACCTCATGTCAGGCAAATAAACTGTGCAGCCCATGGTTTTTGCAGGAGCTCTTTGTTTTTCCCCTCCTATAAACCCATTGTCTGGTTTTGCAGAGCTCTGGGCATGTGTAACTGCAGCTGAGATCAATGAAAGCAGTCCTGTCGAGGTTAGGAAACGAGCCTGCTGTCAGCGTGCGCCGAGCGCCGGAGGATCAGACAGAAAAGGAGGCACACATTTGCCAAGTCAACTCTTTGCAAAATGGCAGCAGGGGGTTGTGGTCTTGTGGACATGGTGGACTCGTTAATGTTGTTGGCATCTGAGATACGATCATGGGGAAACTGAGGGCGAGATCTGTGCAGGTTTGGTGTGTGGTGGTGAGCTGTGAAAGGTGAGGCGAAAGGGGATGACCCTTCTCTGTGCCAAGCGTCCGCTTGCTGAGGGAGGAGTGCAGGGAGAAACACGGTGGTTTTCCCACTGTCATAATATCCAGAGAGGTTAAAATTAGCATTGTGCAAGTTATGGTAATTCAGCCATTTCCTGAAGATCACTTCTCGTTTGTAATGTGGTTTTGCTTTAAGGCCATTTGAAAAGTTCAGCTGGAATTTAGAAACATGTATGGGGTTTTGAAAAATTTCTGCTTTCTCTTGGCTGTGATACCTTTTTTTCTGTAAAAGGTGAAACCAAGGAGCTAATACAGAATTGTGTATTGCTTTGTGAGAATGTTAGTAACAAGTTGAATTGAATCTTTCCTTATGCTTTCACTTTTGTTTTACCAGTTTGCTAGCAGGCCTCTTGAGCTCCTGTGAATTTGTGAAGATGATCTCTGAATAGGGTTAAGCACTAGGTACTTTCAGTTGTTTTAAGAAGTCATGTATGTAATGTTGCGTCCTCTTAGGAACAGACAAACCAGAAAATCTGTTAGCAGCCTAGACAGAAAGTTGGTGTGTTAGTCTCCTGTGCACACATGTATGCTTGGACACGTATGCAGTCACATCTCTTTATTTTTTTACTGCAGTATGCAGGAGTAAATGGGTTATAGGTTTGTCATTCAGACTCAGCCTCCCTGGTGGCTGATCTCCTTTTAAACTAGCAGGTGTGTAAAACAGTGCATGTGGAAAACACAGAATCTCCTGTGTGCCTTAAGAGTGCCTACTGAATGTAGAGGAATATGGCTGTCCAGTTGCAAATACTTCCTCAGAGCTTTGTAAAGCAGAAACAACTGTGAAAGCACCATTTCTCACAGTCTGCTTTGATAACTGGAATCCAGATCACCAACCTTTGCCACTCATAGGAACATCTTTGGAATAGTTAAAAGAAGAAGTTCTTTGTTTCTTTGTGCTTCCAAAACAAGTCACTCCAAACACTACTGCTTAAAGCTGATTTAATGGCTATGTATCTGAATGGTTCTCCAGCAAAGTAGCAGGAACAGATAAATTGATTTCATTTGTTAGTCTTCATGTTGGCAAACAAAGGCAAATGAAAATGGAATATTACCTTGTGAATGGCACAGGAGTCCAGCAACAACAGAGATGTTCTGGGGTTCACGCTCTGTTCAGTTAATGTATGGAGTAAACCAGATGCACCAGTGGCTGGAGGACAATACAGTTTGCAGTCCCTTCCTTATTCTTACGGAAGTTGAGGGTTTAAGCACAAAGAGATTTAATTTGTTTTTCCACTGAAATGCTGTCTCCAGACCATGAAATGCATCTCTTCTAACCTGATGTCCAGGTCACCCCCCCAAACCTTTTTAAAGTTATTTTAGAGTCTTTTATGGTAGCCATAAAAGATAATGAAAAGAGAAATCCCCCTGAAGTGTCTGAGTGAGTAGGTTAGGCAAGGGACTTCCTGCAGGCTTTTCTTACAAAAATGCACTGTGTACATTTTCACTTTCTCTTAGTTTGATAAATAGGATGTAGGCTGTCTTGTTTGTCTGTGGCATTGAGTGTGGAAGTATTATTAGAACAAGTCCAGAGGAGGGCCAAGAGGATGATCAAGGAGCAGGCTGAGGGAGTTGGGGTTGTGCAGCCTGGAGAAGAGAAGGCTCTGGGCAGACCTTACAGGGCCTGCCAGTGCCAAAAGTGGGCTTATGGGAAAGCTGGGGAGGGACTCTTTGTCAGGGGCTGTGGTGACAGGACACAAGAAGTAATGGTTTTAACCTAAAAGAGGGTAGATTTAGATTTGATATATGGAAGAAATTCTTTACTCAGAGGGTGGTGAGGCTCTGGCACAGGCTGCCCAGAGAAGCTGTGGATGCCCCATCCCTGGCAGTGCCCAAGGCCAGGCTGGATGGGGCTTTGGGCAACCTGGGCTGGTGGGAAGTGTTGGAACTGGCTGATCTTTAAAGTCCCTTTCCTACCCAAAGCATTGTATGATCCTATGATTTGTAACTCCATCTCCTCTGCTTAAACAGTCATTTGGCAGTGGATTTAGCAGATTGCAGAGTGGTCCAGCTAACCTGGGACAACAGTTTGCAGTTCTAGTTCCTTCTTCCTGATAAGAAATCTTGGCTTTCCTGAATGTGACAAGTGCATTGTAGACTCCAGTGGGTACTGTAAGCAGAAGCAGATCAGCCTGGCTACAGATGTCATGCCTTCGCTCAAGAGTGCTGAAGTTGCCAAACCATCTTAAGAGGATAAGTAGTTTGACCTCGGGATTGGCTTTGACTGAGTGGTGTTTAGAGTAGAATTTGGGAAATTGTTGCTTTTGTTGTGGCATGTGTTGTCCGTGGCTGTAAAAGAGTGAAATTTTATCTGTTATCTCTATTTGTGTAGGAAAAAAAAGTCTATCTGTCCTTGGGCCATGTCCCTCTCACTTAGTCTTTCATTCTGATGAGTTGCAGCTAGTGGGTGCTTTGGGAGAATCTTAGGATCAAAAGCAGTGAGGGATCCTTTCAAGGTCTGTACTTCCAGTTTATTTGGCAGCTAGTAGTGGATGTTGATCTCATTGTCTATAATCACTTCTGATCCACAGCTGTCTGTGGCACCCTGAAGCAAAAAGTTCAGAGCTGAGACAGGGGCTGTGCAGAAAAATTGTGAGTTAACCATATAACAACAACCATACAACATCAATGCTGACAGGTGTCCTGAGAGAAGTAGTGAGTAATTGTTACCTGTTTATTTATATCACGCGAACATTTCACTCTTCAGTGTAGTGCCCCTTAGTTATGTCTTCTATGAGCTGAAAATTGCTGGTGGTCTCGTGCTTTCTCCATGTCTTGATCGTTCTTACTGCATGTCTCTGCGCTGTCTTCCAGATCTGAGGTATAACACCACCTACGCCATTGACTCCTGGTGCTCTGCATCCGCCTCCTTGACAAATTCAGTTCTCTTGTAATGTTCACACTATGTTGTTCGCTGAAGCCTGGCAAAGAAGAGAAGTACATCCATGTGTAACTGCATTGTGTCTTGAATGAGTTCCTGCTACCAGCTTACTCTCTCCTGAATTTTGAAGCCTTGCTCTGGCATCTTCTTTATAGATGAGCTATTAGAGCTGCCTAGCAAATCCCCAGCTAGCCTAACCTCAGCTAGCAGATCATGGGAATGGTGTGCTGACAGCCAGTGAAAGAGCCTGTCACATATACCAGTCCTTATCCCTGTGCCTGGATAATTTGCTTCATTAATTGCACACTTTTTTTGTGATGCAGGGAGTGATTCAGAAAGCGTACTAATTCTGGAAAGGTCGCACAACGGGGTTCTGTGTGTGTGTGTTCATTTCCTTATCAAATGGATTCATTTGGGGTAGAAAAGATTTATTTGACTGCAAGCAGAATTTTCCTGCAAATCAAAATGTCTAAAAATAATAAAAAATAATAGTAAACAATGCAGGCCAGGTTAAGTTCTCTGTCACCCATGCATGATTTCACAAAAAAGTTCTGTTGTTCTGAACTAAGGAACAATATTGACTCTTTTTTTCTGAGCAGTGTTGATAATTTGTCTTTTTATTCCTCTTAGAGCTTGCTATCTTCAGGTTTTCTGTTTGAAATTACCAGGACTTTTAAGTTCATGAGAAACAGAATCCTGGTGCAGAAAACCACTAGTATATATAATTATTTTTTTTTTTTGAAAAGGGCCATTTTAAAACCAGGAAATGTAAGAAGTCACTGCCTGTTTTTTTTTTTTTTTCCAGTAGTTCTCAGTCCTTTTGTTGGATCACTGTATTTTACCTTTTTTTTTTTTTTTTTAGATCACTGAATTTTACCTTTTGCAGGTGACAGCATAGCAGTGTTGTAATGAATCTCCTTAGCATGAATGTTCTTCCACAGATTTCACAACTCTGAAGGAAGAGCATTTGTATATGTGAATTCTCTGTTTACGTTGATTACATATTTGGCATTATATCTCAATTTGTTTTGTACTCGCTTACATAGGATCCTCTCCTTGGTAACTGTCTGTGGTGATCCTACTTAAATGTACATAGAAATCAGCAAGCCGAACAGCAGGGAGCATGTTGTGGAAAGCCTTCACGAGCCATCCGAGTTCCAGTGAACAATGGTTGTTCCAGCTCGTAGCCCCTCCTAGCGCTGTCTGCACACCGGCCAAAAATAATAGATTCTGCATGCTTAAAATTGTGGATTGAGAACTCTTACCACAACCCAGCAAGGTCAGCAAGTTTCTCCAAAATCATGCTAGCTTTTTTTTTTTTTTTGCCTTTTTTTTTTTCTAAGAGGGAGAAAAAAAAAACAACTAAAGCATAATTATTACTAGTTCTTGCATTGAACTTTGCTAAGGTTAAATTGAGCAGAAATTAGAAACATGTTTTTCTGATTTCAGTAAAGCTTTTGATACTGTTTCTCACAGTATCCTTCTGGACAAAATGTCCAGCACGCAGCTGGACAAGTACATAATATGATGGGCAAACAAATGGCTGATGGATTGGGCTCAAAGGGTTATAGTAAATGGGGATCCATCAGGCTGGTGGCCAGTCACTAGGTGGGATTCCCATGGCTCTGTTCTTCACAGAATCACAGAATTTCTAGGTTGGAAGAGACCTCAAGATCGAGTCCAACCTCTGACCTAACACTAACAGTCCCCACTAAACCATATCCCTAAGCTCTACATCTAAACGTCTTTTGAAGACTTCCAGGGATGGTGACTCCACCACTTCCCTGGGCAGCCTGTTCCAATGTCTAACAACCCTTTCGGTAAAGAAGTTCGTCCTAACATCTAACCTAAAACTCCCCTGGCTCAACTTAAGCCCATTCCCCCTCGTCCTGTCACCAGGCACGTGGGAGAACAGACCAACCCCCACCTCGCTACAGCCTCCCTTGAGGTACCTACAGAGAGCGATAAGGTCGCCCCTGAGCCTCCTCTTCTCCAGGCTGAACAAGCCCAGCTCCCTCAGCCGCTCCTCGTAGGACTTGTTCTCCAGGCCCCTCACCAGCTTCGTCGCCCTTCTCTGCACCCGCTCAAGCACCTCGATGTCCTTCTTGTAGCGAGGGGCCCAAAACTGAACACAGTACTCGAGGTGCGGCCTCACCAGAGCTGATTACAGGGGGACGATCACCTCCCTAGCCCTGCTGGTCACACTGTTCCTGATACAAGCCAGGATGCTGTTGGCCTTCTTGGCCACCTGAGCACACTGCTGGCTCATATTCAGCCGACTATCCACCATCACTCCCAGGTCCTTCTCTGCCTGGCAGCTCTCCAACCATTCCTCTCCCAGCCTGTAGCTCTTCTTGGGGTTATTGCGCCCCAGGTGCAGGACCCGGCACTTGGCCTTGTTGAACTTCATGCAGTTGACCTCAGCCCATCGGTGCAGCCTATCCAGATCCTCCTGCAGAGCTTTCCTACCCTCAAGCAGATCGACACATGCGCATAGCTTGGTGTCATCTGCAAACTTACTGAGGGTGCACTCAATGCCCTCATCCAGATCATTAATGAAGATATTAAAGAGGACCGGCCCCAGCACCGAGCCCTAGGGGACGCCACTAGGCGAGAGAGTATTGTCTTGGGACAATTCTCTTCAGTGTTCTCATAAATGATGTGGATGCAGGAGGTGAAGGTATACTTCAAATAAGTCTGTGGATGACACTACATCAGGAGGAGCTATTGACTCCCTCGAGGGTGAAGAAGTCTTGCAGAAAGATGTTGTCAAAACAGAGAGCTGGGCAATCATCAATAATAAGTTTAACAAGACCAAGTGCTGGATGCTGCACCTGGATTGGGGCAACCCTGGTTGTATGTACAGAGTGGGGGATGAGAGAGTGGAGAACAGCCCCATGGAAAGGGATGTGGGGGTTCTGGTCAACAGCAAGTTAACCGTGAGGCAGCAGCATGCCTTGGTGGTCAGGAGGGCCAACTGTACCCAGGGGTGCATCAGGCACAGCACTGCTAGGCAGGTGAAGGAAGGGATTGTCCCACTCTGCCCTGTGCTGGTGTGGCCTCACCTTCAGTACTGTGTGTGGTTTTGGGTGCCACAACATAAGAAGGACATAAAACTATCAGAGAGCCTGTGCAAAGGAGGGCTGCAAAGATGGTGAAGCTTTTAGAGGACAAGACGTATGAGGAGTGGTATGATTCTATGACTCCAAATTCACTGCTTTTCATCATCTAAATGTATGTAATTGGGAAACTGTTCTTTGATTATATGTTTCTCGTCCTCTGATATACTTATCTTTCTCAGATACACTTAACATCCTACTGAAAATGAAAATATTTTTTGTATTTTGGTGTGAATATGCAGGACACTTTGCAAATACATCCTGAGAGAAAGAAGTGCTGGATTTTCTTCCTTATTCTCCAAATAGGCAAACAGTACTGTGGTTTTAGAATACTTCTATTTTCTGATGCCTCAGTGTATTCTCACCCTTAAGCAAGTGGACAGTATAGTATGTTCTTGCATCCTCATTTTTGGGTTATCTTGAGAAGTGGCCAAAACCGCTAAGTGGAGCAAAAGGTATTGCCATCAGTTGAGGTGATTCTGATTGTAGAATTGAGTCCAAGAAGCAATAGGCACATACTGAAGCACAGGAGGTGTTCAGAGGTTCCCTCTGAACATCAGTAAGCACATCTTCACTGGGTGACTGAGCACTGGCAAAGGTTGCTCAAAGAAATTGTGGAGCTTCTCTCCTTGAAATCTTCAAGAGCCACCTGGATGTGAGGCTGGGTAACTTACTCTGGCTGACCCTGCTTGAGCAGAGCAGGGTGGACAAGATTTTCTTCAGCTATTGTCCAGTTGCAGCTGAAGACTGTAGGTGATGATGACTTCAGGTAGAGCATTCAGACTTCTGCTTTGTAGTTGGAAGTCCTCTTGCAGGAGGGTACTTCTTGCTGCTGCCTCTGCCCATAAGCCTGATTGTAATGGCAAAGATGGAAAGCAGCTTCCCATAATAAGCTCTGTAAAGGAGAGGGAAAACTGAAGCAAACACATGTTTCTGTTAAAGAGTTTGCACCTGGTAATATATTTGGTTACAAGTTCAAAACTTTTTGGTTTTCTTGGGAGGGGGCAGGAGGAAGAGAGATCAGGGATGGAAGTGGGAGAGATTATCAACTTCTGTTCTGATTTGGAATTGAAATAAAAATGGTCATCAGCTTCTCACAGACCAGAAGTTCTGCTTACTGATAGACTTTAGTAACATGCAAGCTGGAATTTTGTAATGGAAGGTGAGAGGTATGTTTTCATTTGAATGGCTGGGTTCACCATCCTGTTTCTGTTGTTGAAAAGCCTAATTTCTCTAAAGCTTTGTCAGCTGGCAAGCCTACTCTCATTTTTAACCTTCTGGAAAAACTTCTGCTCCGTGGAGAGAAAGTGATGGATGAAAGATCTGTGACAATCAGAGAGTGAGAACTACTCCTCTGGGGACAACGGAAACCTACTAAGCCTTTATTTAGCTGGCTCAAAAAGCAGCTGGCTTTATCGCAGAAGGGTCTTGTTTTCTTATGAGAGTCTCTTTGAAGGTAAGGTGATACATGTTCTTTCCTGTTCTGGGTTGTCATGAATTAGCTGGCATCTGGGTCTGACGTTTTGCCAGGTTGAGATTATGACCTTTTAAAGCTCTTCAGTTTTATGGGAGGAAAAAATACCTTTTAGGAAAGAATAAAAAAAAAAAAAGGAAAAAGTTATTTGGAAAATGAGCTATTTCTTACAAGTCTGTGAAGAGAACATGCATATTCTGCCTCTGGAGTGGCAGATAGATGAGGTGGTTCTAACTAAGGCACATATTCAGATGTGTCAGCAGTGTAAATTGCTGATCATTCAGGAAAATCTGCTCATTTGTTCTTTAATTCCGTGCTGAGATAGCACTTTACCTTGCAAAAACGTTCTCCCTTCAGTATGAAAGAAGAGCTGCTAGAAAAAGAAACCCATGCCACTGCAGAGGAATGTACAAGGCAAAAAGATCTGTTGGTCCCATTTTTAATGATTATAATTTCTCTGAGCATCTGTTGGGGAAGGATCATATGTGAAATTTTTAGGTGTTTTAGCAGCAAAAATGGTTCAAAAGAAAAGTGGTCTGCTCATTGGAGATGGCATGAGCTGCCTGTTCACCAGAGCTTTCACAAGGAAATGAAATCTGGATGTCCTTGCAGAGCTAGCCTGGGATGATGGTAGAAGAGAGTACTTGCCCAAGAGCGGAGCTCTTTAGAAAAACTAACCACATCAGACCCTGCAGCAGCTGCAAGTTCTTCAGTCCTAGAGACTGTGATGAATTCACCTTGGTTAGTGAAGATAATGTTACTGAATCAAGTGAACACCTTTCCTGTGCCCCAAAACTCCCCTGGTGGCTTCAGGCCTGGCTGCTTTGTGCACTGCAACTAACAACATTTGATGGAGATCCTGTGTTTTTATAAATGGCTGTTGGCAGCCACTTTGAATCTGGAAATTGTACAGAAGACATAAGAAAAACAGACTTTTTGGGGTGTGTCTGGTTGCTGGACCTCACTTTCTTTTATCATATACCTCTACCTTCTTGATATTGTTAAGTTTATGTAATCAGATGCTGGGAAAGTTGGTGAGGGTGGAGTTTGTTTTAGAGGTAATCTAAAGTAGTATCTTCTTTTAGAAACCAAACATCCATGTTTTGCAGCAGCTTTGATGGCTCACATCAAACTGCACATGCCCTATATCAGGCTCTGTGCTCTGATTTCGAACTGAAGCCAAGAGGAATGGTTTGTAATTCTGTTGCACTGGTATTTTCCTTGAGCTCTTCCTTTGACAGTGTGCTACCAAAATTGTCCACCAATAAACAGTTCAGCGGTATTTATTGCCTGTTGTCTAAGTCAGAGTTCCAGGAGAGCAGCACAGGAGGCTTGGCTGAGCAAAAAGGCTGCTTCCTAAGGTGTTCCTCTCCACCAGCATGTGTCGCATACATGGCTATTTGACTTGCTGGTGCTTGGAATCATTTCCAGTGGCCAGTACACCCCTTTGCATCTCAGATCTGGGGAGAGATTCATCAAGCCATGGAGTTCCAGCAGCCTACTGCAGCCGCTGTGCAGTAGCTGTTTGATGCCCTAGTAGAGCAGCTTTAAAAAGACACAGCACTGCAGGTGGAGTGCTCTGTGTGTCCTATTACACTTAGAAGGATCTAGGATTTTATTCATCATTCCTGCTCCTTACCAGTACAGCCTCCACTTCTCACGGTGTAGGCTGTGTCTTGTGTTGGAAAATGTTTCTCTCCTACCTGAAGTGCTCAGAAAGCACATTTTAAAGAATGCAGTAAAGTAACTGGGCCATGTTACTTAAACAAAGGTCTTTCTGATGCTGTTTTGTGTCAGGGAAGAGCCTTTGCTAATGCTCCAAACCTTTACTGGAGCAGAAGGGTCCCCGTTCAAGAAACCTTGGGGTTGTGGGTCTAGCTTTAGGGTGAGAGTGCAGAAGGTCTTAGTGCTTACCTTGAAGGTAACATGTACTTCTGCTGTCAGAATATTTCTGTAATGTTGTTCTTTGCACAGGATATTTTTTTCTTAAGATGGAAGAGCAGCCAAGGGTGGGAATTTAAAGTGCATTACCCTCTGTGCCAAAGTTCCCCCTCACTTTAAAAAAAAAAAAAAAAAAAAAAAAGACCTGTCTTTCTCCAAAATTGTCTAGAAACTTTTCTTCCCCTTCAGCCTGCCCTCCTGTCCTCAGCCATCCTCCTACTCTAGCTAGTTGGGTAGTGTTCCTTACAGATCTCTTATCATTTTCTCTTTTACTTTATTACCTCTGAAATTTTGTGCATGTGCTGGTTTTATTTATTCGTTTGTTTTCTCCTTATCCCTTACTTTTGTTCTTAGTTCTGAGGCATGCGGAAGCGATGATGACAGTGGGAGCATACGTAGATGGTAGTTACTGTGTCCATTATGTCCCTAATTAAGGCTCTGGATGAGTGAGCTGGGGAAGTGTTGTATAGAGGATTTGATTACTGCAGAGATAGTGAATGGGTGGGAGCCTTAGGGCAGTCTTGCAGGTGGCCCCAGAGACCCAGCTGGGGTTCATGCTCCTGGAGAACCTGCCAAGCAGTCTACTGAGGAGCAGGGCATTTCTGTGGGGGGAGACCAAAAGCATTCACTGGAGCACTGTCAAAAGCAAAAGATTTTGATTGATTGGCAGGTTCCCATTTAAATAATGCTGAGTGAGAATTTCTCCTGATCTGCTCTACTTCTGACCCTGAAATCATGTTTAGTATTCCCTTGCTTTTAATGTACATCTGCTTTCTTCTGCTTTTTTCATCGGCCCAAGTGGCTGTACAGTAACTGACTTGCAGTGTCCCTCTGCTCAGCTAATACGAGGACTTCTGTAGGATGTCGACTGCAGTGTTTTGCAGCTTAGTGTCTTCTGTCTAGCAGAGAGCAGGAAAAAGACTTCTAGCTGACTCTCAAATGTCAGACAATGTGTCCCTTCTGAGGCTGGTAACAATCCCATGTATTAATATGTTATTTCGATTGTTAGGGTGGCACAGGGTCGTCTGTTGTTCTCATGATCTGGAATCATGTAACAGCTTGGGATGGAAGAGACCTTAAAAATGACCCAGTTACAAACCCCCACCATGGGCAGGGACACCTCCAACTCAACCAGGCTGCCCCGTCCCACCTGGCCTTCAACACCTCCAGGGATGGGGCATCCACAGCTTCTTTGGTCAACCTGCTCCAGTTTGTCACCACCCTCAGAGTGAAGAATTTCCTCTTAACATCTAATGTAAATCTCCCCTCTTTCAATTTCAAACCATTCCCCCTTATCCTATCACTACATTCCCTATAAAAGAGTCTCTCAACATCTTTCCAATTGGCTGTATTTAAGTACTGGAAGGCAGCAATAAGGTCTCCCTGGAGCCTTCTCTTCTCCAAGCTAAACATCCCCAGGTTTCTCATATAAGAGGTGCTCCAACCCTCTCATCATCCTTGTGGTCCTCCTATGGACCTTCTCTAACAGGTCTGTGTCCTTCTTGTGCTGGGGCCCCAGGCCTGGACACAGCACTCCAGGTGGGACCTCACCAGGGCAGAACAGAGGGGCACAATCACCTCCCTCCCCTGCTGGCCACCCCTCTGTTGGTGCAGGACACGGTTGGACCATGTGTGGGACCGTGCCAAAGGCCTTATAGAAGTCCAGGTAGATGACATTGGTCCATCTTCCCCTGTTGACTGATGCAGTCACACCATCAGAAGGCCACCAGATTTGTCAGGCATGATTTGCCCTTGATTAAGCCATGCTGGCTGTGTCAGATTACCTCCGTGTCCTGCATGTGCCTTAATGTTGCTTCCAGGAGGATCTGTTCCGTGATCTTGCCAGGCACAGAGGTGAGGCTCACTGGTCTGTAGTTCCCCAGGTCCTCATTTCTACCCTTTTTAAAAATAGCAGTGATGAATACCTTTTTCCAGTCACCGGGGACCTGAATTCACTTGCCATGAATTTTAAATATATGGTGGAAAAATGCTTGGCAGCTCCATCTGCCAGTTCCCTCAGGACCCTGGGATGCATGGCACTGGGCCCCACAGACCCTGTACCTGTCCAGTTTCATCAGGGGGTCTCCAACCTGCTCTTCGCTTACAGCGGGAGGGAATTTGCTCCCCCAGCCCTTGCCTAGAGGGTCAGGGGCTGGAGAGACGTGGGAAGCCTGACTATCAGTGAAGGCTGAGGAAGAATGGTTGCTGAGTACCTCAGCCTTCTCCATGTCTGTTGTTATGAGTTCTCCCTCCTCATCCATCACATGGGACACACTCTCCTTGGCCTTTCCTTTCTGGCCAATGTACCTGTAGAATCCCTCCTTGTTACTCTTTGCATCCCTTGCCAGGCTCAGCTCCCATCTGTGCCTTGGCTTTCCTGATCCCACCCTGGCACATTTGAACAGCATCCCTGTCCTCTTCCCAGGCCACGTGTCCCTGCTGCCACTGCCTGTGCATTTCCTTCTTGCACCTCAGTCTGACCAGCTCACCTTGCTCAGCCATCCTGGTTTCCTGCCCTCCCTGCTTGCTTTCTTACACAGGGGAATGAGGACCTCTTGTACTCTAAGGAAAGCATCCTTAGCATGTTGCTCTACAGTGAAAAACACGTTTCTCTAACAGAGAAAACCCATTTGAATCTACTGAGCTGCATCACACTTCTTTCTCAAAATTGTCAAAAAGTTCAGTATGCTTGACAGTAGTAGTTATGTAGTTCAAAATACTGTTGATTTTGATTGCTGTGTGAACTAAAAGCTAGGATGTTTGTTGTAGCAGTCATTGCTTGTGCTGGGAGTTCTTGCTCATTGCGGAGCAGTTAAATGAGCAATCTGCCCCAGGGGTGCAACAGGGCGAGTTGTAGAGTTGTAGTAGTAACCTGTGATACTTTTTTTATTGGAAGGTGTTAAAAACTCCCAGAGTGTCAGTAAACCAACTTGTCACCATGGGCATATACCCCAGGTGTGTGCAGTGCAGATGACTGAGCTGCCCCCTGTTGTCCAGCGTTAGTGAAAGCTGTGAGTGACGGAAGCTAACAAAATGCAGGCGTTCCCTCCTCTAAATGCAGATTGCAAACTAATGCTCAGCAAGGTCGTGCAAAGCTCTGCATAGTACATCAAGAAATGATGTAAACCTTACCATGCCAACAAATGCAAGCTCTGTGAAACTGTAGGAGACTGACTTAGGAGATAGAATGCTGTGTTGGGGAGCTGCCTTAGCACCGCTATTATTTTTTTAAAGAATCATTTATGCACGCCTTCTGTTATCATGTTAGTCTCATAAAACATTTATAGCACCCCCCCTCCGCTTGGTGGAGAATTAATATCTTCTCTCCCTGTGAGCTGGATCTTTAATGAGCTGTGAAAAGAAACAGAACAGCGCGGCGTTCCTCATTTTTGAGAGAATTAGATGGCATTGGTCTGAGTGGAATAAATCCTCCTGGAAACCATTTCTTATGCATGAAGGAGGAGAGGAATAACTCAGGCTTTATGAACCTGAATTCTCTTCTGTGGGGAAACAACTAGATCTGTGGAAGATGGGAGAGCAGAGGCTGTCATCACCCTTGATTTATAGTAAGACTATTGATATGGGCTCCCATGGCATCCTTGCATCCAAATTGGGATGATATTGCGTGCACAGGTGAAAAACTGGTTAGATATTTTGGCTCAGAGAGTAGTGGTTAGTAGAGGCTGAGGGACTGAGTCTTGTTTGACCTGCAGAAGAGACAGAAGCGGGATTATGTAGTAGTGGTCTGCCTCTACCTGTGAAAAAGCTGGGCAAAGGACAAAACAGGCTCTCTGCTCAGATGTAAAACAGGAGAATGAAAGACAGTGATCAAAATTTGAATCAGATCATAAACAGAGTAGTTTAAACTATTCAGTGTAGCAGCTTTTGTCTAGAATGCCTTTTCATATGGGCTTGTCTACAAAGGGATAAGGCAAGCTTTAAATTACCCCATGATGTTTGTGTGGGAACATGTAAGTCGTTATGGAGGAGGTGGCTTCTCCAATGAGAATCATAGAATGGTTTGGGTTGGAACGGACCTTAAATATCACCTAATTTCAACCCCTAGCCATGGGCAGGGACACTTCCCACTACACCAGGTTGCTCAAAGCCCCATCCAGCCTGGCCTTGAACACTTCTAAGGATGGGGCATCCACAGCTTCTCTAAGCAGCCTGTGCCAGTGCCTCACCACCCACTGAGTGAAGACTTTCTTCCTAATGTCTACCTTAATTCTACTCCTAATTATCCCAGAGTAATCTCTGTCAGCAAGATGGAAAGCACCTGTTGCACCTAGTCTAACCTCACTGCTCGAGCAGGGTCATGTAGGCAGGCTGCCCAACACACTGCCTAGTTGGTTTTGAATATCTCCAGATCCTGAAAACAATTTCAGGGTACCAACTGCTGTGACTTTTGCTATGTAGGCAAGGCCTCTCTGTCACAGCATGGCTGTTGTGGAAAAAGGCTGAATTATGTGTTAGAGAGCCAAACAGAACAGGTCTTTCACAAACAAGGTTGGACCAATTTTGATTCTTCATTTGTGTTGATCTCTCAGTAACTAACAACATGTTTTTCCCCAGCCTGTAATTCTGTCATGTTGTGTGCATTTGAGTGACACTAAGTTGTGTGGAGGCAGAAAGGGGAATTAGTTGTTCTTTCTTCCCTCTGTGTGAACAAAATGCATTTTCTGCAGAATGTTCCCTCTTGATCCTTGTGGAGGGATGTGGAGGAAGGGATTTGCACTATCAGGCAGTCTTTCTCTTACTGAACTATTCTGTATTGATCAGGGAAATGTTTCTTAGCTTTCTTTTTCTTCCTAAGAGATAAAACACATGATCCCCAGCAGTTAAGTGTTGCCAATTTTCCATATTAAAAAAAAAAAAAAGCTGTGGAGTGCACTGTGCATTCTAAATTCAGGTACTCTGAGAAAGATCCGTAGTCATAGTCGTCAACTGTACACAGTAATTTTGAGGTGATTAGAGCCCTTTCTTGTAAGTCAGAATTAAGAAATAAGATGCCAATGTTGTTATGTTATAGCACTAGGACTGCTTAAGAGTCTTGTAGTCCAAAAGATGTCATTTGGGTCATTGTTATTCAAAATAAATGAAAATAAACAAGAACATGCAGCATATAACTTCTTCATGAAAAGAGCCTGAGAGAATAATTTTTCCCTCAAATCATTATCCATTGTACTAACTGGTAAGACTTTGTAGGCATAATGCATGTACGTGTTTCTTCTATGACCTTTAAATTCACAGAATTGTGGAATGGCTTGGGTTGGAAAGGACCTTAAAGATCATGTAACTCCAACCCCCCCTGCCATGGGCAGGGATGCCAAGCCACTAGGTCACGTTGCATTTCTTTGCATAAAGGTTGCATTTCTTTGTGCTATACATGAACTGTTACGTGTAACATTTGAAATTACCAAGATCAGAAAACACTGGTGAGTTTGGAGCATTCTTTCTAATTGATTTACTTTTAGTATCTGACAGCAATTGATGTAGGGGTCCTAGTTTTCACCACTCCATCACCCTCAGTAGATGTTTCCTGCTGACTACTCTGTGTGTCTGTCTTTCGTGTATCAATAGAGTAAGGAGAAAGGATGTTATCTTGCTTAAATGAACAGTCATAGTCCCTGCTCCGCAGCTAGTGGAGGTGGAGGTGCCTGTGCAGTACCTAATACTGTTTTTCAGTCATTATTTTGTAACTACTTAAGAAATGACACCCAATTTTTTACTTAAAATTACATGAATGGTTTGTCTGAAGGTGGCGCCAGTGAGCTAGAATAGCCGAAATGCGTTTAACTGCTGAAAACACAAGGAGTAAAAGCTTTCTTGCTGTTCCTTATTTACAGAGGTAGTGAAATGGGCAGCCTTTGTGCTTAACTCAAGTAAGAGGCAGCGTGACCTTAGTGTACAGATCTGATTTACTGACATTTTCTAGTCTTGAAACAGGAATTGAAACTAACTATAGGGAGCTTGCTGCCCAGGTCTTGTGTCATGTATGGGTGTGTGACTGCAGAACCATTATACTGATTTTTGTCAATGGGTTCAAGGTGCCTACCAACACAGAGACTGCTCTCATCTGCACAGCGTGGAGCAAATGTTGTGACATTTGTGAGCTCTGAGCCCCTTCAGCTGCAGTTGCAAGAGGATTATGTGTCCCCCCTCCCCCCCCCCCCCCCCCCCCCCTGAAGATTAAGTAATGATGTGGTATAAAATTCTAAACAGAGGCTGTGTGCGTGCTTATTTAAGGCTGCTGGGCTGAACAGAGAGAGAGATCAGGTTGATTTAGGTTTGCTCCAAGGTAACATGAGAGAAGGAGACATGATTGTTGTGTTGTGGTCGCAGAAAGTGGGTGGAATTGGGGTGCAATCTAGGAGAGATGCTGTATTCATTTGCTTTGTGCTGTTTCATGTCTTGAAAGAATTTCCAGTTCTTCATTCTCTAGAGAATATTTTAGGAATCAGATTTGATAATGAACTTATTGTTACTTAGAAACTAGTGTTCCTTCAGTCTCTTGTCAGGTACCAGATCCTTTTTAGACTAAGTCTTGGGAGACAGAAATCAGCTTCAGCATGCAGACATAGCTTTTTCATTGGGATTCTGCATCTTGGCATGACCTCTTTGTCTGGCTTTTCTTTGTGTGTCTTTTCAGTTCTGTTTCTGTCCTTGTTTTGTAGCTATGTCCCTGTGCATCCTGCTCTACCTGAGAGCTGGGCTGGATCTTGTGTGCCCATTTCGCTTTTGTTTTTGCTGTCCCCTCCTCCCTGACAGGGAAAAGGACTCATCAGCTATATAGCGAAGACGTATCAGCATGGCTTTGCGTTGCTTTTGATTAAACAAATCTTTGGAGAATTGAAACCCTTGAAAAAGTAGCCTGCTTGTGGCACTGAAATAGTGAAATTTCTGGCTAAACTTTTATTTGTACACTGAACAGCCAAGGACAATACCAGGTATTATTTCACAGAATCACAGGATCATCCAGGTTGGAGATCGACACACGCACCTAATTTGGTGTCATCTGCGAACTTACTGAGGGTGCACTCGATGCCCTCGTCCAGATCATTGATAAAGATATTAAAGAGGACTGGCCCCAGTACTGAGCCCTGGGGGACGCCACTAGTGACTGGCCTCCAGCTGGATTTGACTCCATTCACCACGACTCTTTGGGCCCGGCTATCCAGCCAGTTTTTAAGCCAACAAAGTGTGCGCCAGTCCAAGCCAAGAGCAGCCAGTTTCTTGAGGAGAATGCTGTGGGAAATGGTGTCAAAAACCTCACTGAAGTCAAGGTAGACCACATCCACAGCCTTTCCCTCATCCACCCAGCGCGTCACTTTGTCATAGAAGGAGATCAGGTTTGTCAAGCAGGACCTGCCTTTCATAAACCCATGCTGACTGGGCCTGATCGCCTGCTTGCCCTGCAAGTGCTGCATGATGGCTCTCAAGATAATCTGCTCCATGAGCTTCCCTGGCACTGAGGTCAAACTGACAGGCCTGTAGTTTCCTGGGTCTGCCCTCCGGCCCTTCTTGTAGATGGGCGTCACATTTGCTAGCCGCCAGTCAACTGGGACCTCCCCTGATAGCCAGGACTGCTGATAAATGATGGACCGTGGCTTGGCCAGCTCCTCCGCCTGTTCTCTCAGTACCTTCAGCTGGATCCCATCCGGCCCCATCGACTTGCGCACATCCAAGTGCCGTAGCAGGTTGCCAACCATTTCTTCGTGGATAGTGAGGGCCACATCCTGCTCCCCATCCCCTTCCACCAGCTCAGGGTACTGGGTATCCAGAGAACAACCGGTATTGCCGCTAAAGACTGAGGCAAAGAAGGCATTGAGCTCCTCCGCCTTTTCCTCATCTCTTGTAACTAAGTTTCCCCCCGCACACCTCCAACAAGCCTTATTTCAGCCTTCTTACCTAGTTTAAAGCCCTCTCAATGAGCCCTGAAAGCTCCTGGGCTAGGATCTGTTTTCCCCTTAGAGATAGGTGGGACCTGTCTGCAGCCATCAAGCCGGGTGCAGAGTAAAGCACCCTGTAGTCAAAAAATCCCAAATCGCTGTGTTGGCACCTGAGCCATGTGTTTATCAGGTGGGCTTTCCGTGTCCTTTCTGTACCCCTCCCTGCCACTGTAGGGATGGACATAAAACACCACCCGTACTCTCGCTCCATCCACTACCCGTCCCTAAAGTCCTGTTTGATAGCCTTCAGGGTTCTCTCTTCAACATGATCACTGCCCGCCTGGACTATCAAAAGAGGATAGTAATCAGAGGGGTGAACCAGGTTGGGAAGCTTTCTGGCAATGTCCCTGACCCTGGCCTTAGAGAGGCAGCAGTCTTCCTTCCCTATAGGCAGGGTCAGGCCAACAAATAGGGCCCTCTGGAGTCACCTATAATGATCACCCTTATGTCTTTCTTGGTGGAGGCAATGTTGAGGCGTGGAGTTGACTTCCTCGCCCTAGGCATTCTCCTGGGTAGACTATCTACCTGAACCTCACCCACTGGTCTCTCAAGCTCCAGGGCCTCAAATCTGTTGTGTAAGGGCACCTGGGGAGGTGGGGCCAGTAGGGAAAGGCGCTGCTTGCGAGGTCGAGCAGGGATTTCTGAATGTTGAAGATGCTGGTTTCAGTTACCATGTCAGCTGGTCCTCCTGAGTGATTCCCTGCCTTCCTAAATAAATTAATTTATTTTAGAAATGCAGTTGGGCTTCCTTTTAGGCTGGCTTTTTTATTAGCCTAAAGTTGGTTTAATTTGTACCTGTCCCTTCCTTATGAAGCCCAGCAAAATGTCCTGCAGCTCTCAGTTTGTGTTTCTATGGCTGTGCATCGCACATTAGAATTAGAAATTAAATTGCTTGAGGGAGAGCATGTCCTGCATGTAGTAAATGGCTATATTATCATTCTCCTCTTTTTTTTAGTGATTTATTTGACAAATTGTTACTCACTGAAGACATGATTTGTGCACTGTAGTAGTTAAGGCTTCAGAGAAGGTCTGTAACATTGCCTTTCTATTTTTACCAATATGCAGTCCTTTCATTCCCTTTTCTGTTTGCTACAGCATTTGGGGCATGTGGGAGTGGTGCAATCTCAAGGTTTGAATGTTGACTATTTTCCTTCAGGTTTTCTGATTAATCCAGGAAGGTCAGAATGGTTCCTAGCACATGACCTCCTGCAGCTGGAATACCAGAGATTTTATTTCATGCTTTGACATCCTGTTTCTGTTGCTTTTATTAATATACCTGTGCCGGGTTCGACTATGCTTCTGGGCTTTTTCTTTAGGGCTATGCATGATAACACAAAGGAGAGCTCTCCCAGCTCACACCTCCTTTTTTCCCGTTACCATGATGAAAGAATTATTTGCATAAGGCCAGAAAAGTTTTCTGGTTAAAGAGGATGAGACATAAAAACTTAACTAAATAAATCAGCCTGATTAGGATACCAACGCTGTATAATTTTGCTCTGAATAGCAAGGGTTTCTTGCTGAAGATCTGAGTACATCAGTTCTGTTTATATGTGACAGATACTAGGAAAAGCATCTCCATGATCCTCACTGTCCCGTGTAGATGGAGAGAGAGAGAATGCCCAGCATTGTTTTTACTACATATCCTCTTCCTCACTTTTTCTGACATTTTTTTCCCCACATTTACATTCTACCTTTGATCAGGAGGAAAAAAACCCTAAGAAATAAGCAAGCATATGTACATGTGGGTATTTTTTAGAAGAGATGGCTGTTGTCCTTCATTCTCCATCTTTTACTTTCTCAATTCAAGCCTCAAGGGGGGAGGCAGTCCAACACAAGCTGACCTATACACAGATGAGTCTCAAACTTTTTTTTTTTGCAGTTTTACTGTTTGGCAAGGGTTGTTGGGTGGGTGGGTTCCTTTTCCCCACCCCTTCTGCTGGTAGCGAAATGATGACAGTGCAATCCTTGGCTTTGCTTTTCCGTTCTCCAGCTCTGCCAGATCACTTGCTGCTTTTTATCAGATTAGCATTCATGCTGTCCTTGCACACAGCAACCCTTTCCTCTCTATAGAAAGATAAAAGGGAAAAAGGAAAAAAAAAAAAAAAAAGGATGGCATAGCATAGTCAGTAAGCTCTGCTGCCACTCTGCCTGCTAGGTGAGACTCCCTGGTGTCACTTTGGTGGTGACATTGTCCCATGTAACTTAGCCTTGTGAGTTGGAACATGCCCCTCTGACCCAATGGACTCCTGAAGTTCTCAAGTTCTTCGGGCATGTAATAGATGAAAGTCTCGTGCTGTGCTGTGCACCCTCTTACCACAGTCATGTTCAGATTCCCTCCTTTCTGTGAGTGGGGCAGTCTCTGCCATGCTGATGATTTGGGGCATTATACAGGGCTCTGGCTGCTTGTGAATCCTCTGCATGATATCTGTTAGCAGCTGAACTACAATGTGGATGTTTTCTCCAGCTTATTCATGTGGGTGGCAGACAGGGGGAAGCAGGAAGATACTGCACTCCACACTGCTTTCCGTGGCTTGGTGCTGGCATCAGCCTTCATCCCACTGGTTGTGCAGCTATGGAGTCGCCTGGCACCACTTCTGACTCCGAGAGCATGTGGCAGGTGTGACTGCCCTGGAGTGCTGAAATGGCGAAGTGCTGCTGGGCTGAGCATGGCAGTGACAACAAAGCTCATCTATGCAAAATAAAAGTCAGGCACCTGTCACAGTTTTGCTGTGTTGCTGCGTGCGTTCTTTCTGTTGTTTTGGGCACAGTTGCTGCAGGTGAGGATCATCTCTCCTTCAAACTGATACACGCATCCATGCTGGTGAAAAGACACCACATAGACCTGATCTCCAGGCTCGGTTTTCACCCAGGCAGGTTGTTTGACAGCACATGTTGGCTGTAGCATTAGCTCTTCAGGTCTCTCAGACCTCTTGTGGCTTGAAGTACACGTGTGAGATTCATGCAGTATGCTCACTACTCTCCATAACAGAAAAACCTAGTGGTAGATGCAAGCTGACTCATGCTTTGTGGCTGCTAACGTAGCTTCTCTCACTGTCTGATGTGAAACACATACACAGGTACGGTTTGTGGCCCTCTCTCTGGCAGCACACTGAGGACATGAGGTGCTCAAAGCCTCGTTTAGAGATGCTTGAGTCATGCCAGGGCTCCAACAGCTCCACAGTTCATGCCAAGACAGCAGCCATCACTGGCTGAGCCTTGAGTACAGCACTGTTCAGAGGCTAAGGTAGCTTTTACAGACAGAAATGTGTACATCACCCCTGGAATTAGTCTCCTGAAACTGCACTAAAAGAATGCTTCATAGCAGTGCTCCACTGGCAAATGTTGCTTTGCATCCAGGGAGGTCCCTGGATATAACAGACCTAGGCAGAGGGGAGGGAGGGGGAGACTTCAGATGGGGTGTTGCACCACAGGTTCTCAGTGATCTGAGCATGGGTTTTCAGTGAGTGGTTTTAAGCCAGTGTGATGTGCCAGCAGGGCAATATAGAGGTGGACTGAGAGAGAAGGCCTCTCTCATCACAGAAGTTGCAGATTGCTCAGAAGCTCTCTGTGAGTGTTTCTGGACAGTAATACTATAATGAGGGAGAAGCTGACATTCAGAGTAAATCCCAGGGGAGTGCAAGCCTCTTCTCTCTGGGGACTGTCTGGGTCAGCACTCAAGGGGTGCTCTCGTGTCATGCTCTGAGACTGGGGAGGTGCTGGTGCCAAGGGCCCTGGGTCCCAGCTGAGCTCTTCCAAGCTGCCTGCAGCTGCCAGGGAGCTTCCAGCAGGGATTTTTGGGAGCATCTGCAGAGATGCTTCCCTGTTTAAAAAGGGCAGCCCATTCTCTTTGTTTAGAAGATGTGTTTCAGTTCCGATGCTTGTCGTTGGTGAATTTCAGATATGGGGAGAGGGCAGATGGGAGCTGCAAAAAAAAATTTTTTTTTGCAGATTAAGCTGGGCTGTCAACTAGAATGCTGTTGTTTCAGGATTTGTCTTTGCAAGTCTGTCAGCGTGCATCTCACCTCACATTTGCAAACAGAAAGAGTGCAAAAAGTTGGAGTATTTTATTATATTCTTTCTGTTTGACTTTAATGACTGGGAGAGCTTTGGGGCAGGCAGGACTGGGAGTCAAGTTTGTCTTGAAAATTTAAAGTAAATATATTTAAGCATAAACAAAGTCTAGTGATCTAGCCTTAACATGTACAAGAGGCACACCTGCAAAGTTGTGAAGGGAAACTATGCAGTGACAAAAACATCAGGTGCCAGAATCACGTGTGTCATGAGATATTATATTTCCAATGAAGAATATTGGAAATATAGTCAGCAGACATTTTATTATTCCTGGTGCTTACCAAATAAATGTAAATTGGTAAAGAGTTCCTGTACACATCATCTTTTTCTCAGGCTTATTCTGGAGACTGGGAACTAAGCCAGAATTTGTGATGAACCACTGCTGCTTAAAGACATTTCCTGAAGGGAGACTTCTTCAGGCACGAGGGTTCTCCCCATGTTATTTTAGATGCTTAATACTATGTTAGCTTACTTCCAGACTGCAACCAGGTATTGTGTCCTGAAGGAGCTTGGATCTGTAAGAAAGATATTCCTGCCACAATGCCATGTTTATTGGCCTCTTCTCTGATCCAGACCCACAAGCTCTCACCCAGCTGTTGTCCCCTGGAAGAGCTCCCTGTATCAAACTGCTGTTTTGCGTGAAGGAAGGCATCCCTTCCTCTTCATCTTCCCTGCCCGCATCTCCTGAAGAGCACCTGTATGCCTATGATGATGCTCACTGTCATTCAAGAGGTCTCAGTTACTCCAATCGTGCTGTGTTGCAATCAGCTGCAGGGCTCTTTTTCCTCCTGACTGTTCCCATCTGCAAGTGTTTGTGCACACATATTTGAGGCAGGCATCCCTCAGCTCGTAGTGGTGCTCCTGAGGTGCCTCTTGTTCCTCTCACTCTGAGTTCTTCACTTGCTGCTGCTACTGCTCCCTAGTTCTTCTCTTAATTTTAGGTCAAGGTCAAAATCTCCTTTTCCTGTTGGAGATGCTGCAAGCTACAGAGTAATTAACTGGAAAAAATGCATTGCATTCACTGATGTTGCTGTGCAAAGAAATAAGTACAAAGTGTAATATCCTGGGACCATTCACGCTGGCTACCTTCTGCCCACTGTATCTGATTCCTTCCTCCTGTGCCCAAATCTTCATGCTGCTGACCTACTTACTGCCTAAATTTAACACTGCCTTCAGTTTTCTGTATCTGTTAGCTGCATGTGATACCATTAACTGTGTTTGTGACATTTTTGTGTTCTTTTGGACAGCTGGTGATGCTCCTTGTGCATGCCGAATGCACCAGGTTAGTACAGCTTGCCGTAGCTGAAGAGCCCTTGGCTTCTGTTATGCTTCCAACAGCGACTTTGCTTCATGGTGCTGAGAGTCCCTGGAGAGTTTCAGGTGGCTGGGCTCCTTGGGGGATTTGGTCTCAGAGGTTGCTTGAGTTTTGCGACCAGTTCATGTAGCTCTGCTTCAGCCAGCGCTTTTTTGTCCCTGTCTGTTACTGTTAAGAAACAGTAACAGACTTTTTGCTTTCTGCCACCTGTGCCTAAAGGTAGCACTCGGAGTGCCCTTGTAACATCTGAGGTGGTACCTCAGTCATGGTGTTAGTGAAGTATCGCAGGGAGCACCAGCTTGCCCTAGGACAGCGGGATCTTTGTGCCATGCTGTACTGGTGTGGTTATGGATGCAATTTTGTGCTCTGTGTAAGGGAACTGTGCAGCAATCAAAGAATGATCAGAACGGTGTGATGCTTATTTAATGGAAACAAAGGTTTTTCAAAATAAAGGATCCTCTTCAGCTTTTTGTACCAGCAAGGATTTCTATTTGCATTTTGATCTAAAAACTTTACAAGGTAGAAAGGCTACAACCAGGTCAGTCAGTTAAAAAAAAAAAAAAAAAAAAAAAAAAAAGTGGAACCAAACTCCTGAGTGTTGTTTTGATTCTCCTTAAAAGCTGCTGGAGAGCCTTCTTCTGACAGAGGACTTTGTGATGATTCTTGCTGTCCTGCTGCTGTTGATGTTGCATTCCCAACTCATGAAACAACTTATTTTCAGAGTACTGCCTGGAAGTTGGCAGAACCTTGTGTGGGAGAAGGCTTCTTCTTGGAGAGGGAAAAGGGTGCCTGTGATGGTGTGTTTTGTTTCGTTTTTTGTTTGCTGGTTTGTTTGGTTTCTTACGTGTGTTTTTTTTTTTTCTTTGAAAACCACTCAAGAAAGGGAGGAGAAGGAAAATATTTGGTTATTAAACTCAAATCTTAAATGAAATTAATGGTTTCATGAAACCTGTTTAAAGCTGTTCCCATTACTAGTACTGCAGTTAAAATAATTGCCGCACTCTTCCACTATAACCTCATCCATGGCAGCACTTACTACTTTGTGGTAAAAACATACTGCGGGCAATGAAACTTGGCATTCCTGGCCAGAGCCCAAGGAAATGCTGCTGCTGTTTGTTTTTTTTTCTTTTGTTTTCATTTGGGTTTTTATTTTAATTTAAAACCATCATTTTATTTTGATTTGTAAAAGCCCGAGTAGTAGAGGTTTAATGGTTTTGGCTGGTGTTTGTAGTTCCTACAGCTGTTTTGTTTATATAGGGATTGCTGGGTCATTAATTCAGTAATGTGATCTAATTTGTTTCCATTATACGTACACAGTCTTAAACTTTTACTTGAGTGTTTACCGGTAGTTACCTCTGTCAAGAGGGCGTTTGCAGGATTTACTTTATACCCAACCAAATGCACTCTGATGCTCCCCTGTGCTCGCACAGAGGCGTGCAGGCGCATGCAGTTCATGAAGAGAAAGGAGCTGTGGCTTCAGCAGCTCATGTTGCTGGTGTGTGCTTGTGAGCGAGCAATTTCGGTGAAGCTGATAACACAGCACAGCACAGCCATCCTGGGCTGGGCCCCCTGCCTTGCCAGCGTGTGCACGTTTATGGTCGTCCTTGTTCAGCTCTTGCTGCAGGCATCTTGCAGACATCTCGGTGATTCAGGCAGGTGATTAAAAGGAAATCTCCATTTGTGAATTACTTCATAAGAGGATGTTTTGGAGGGGAGCCTCTTCAGCAGATTTGTGCTATTCAGCTGCGGGTAGCTCTGCATCCACTTCTGGTTTTGCTTGCTAACTTACACCATTCTGTTATACTGCAGGTGAACCTTGGTGTAACGCTTGAACTCTGAATGGGGTTTAGAGCTGTGGTTATGGAAGAATAACAGGATTAGGAAAATTGACAAAGTTTTTATTTGTTGGGAGTTGCATGGGTGTCGTGTGATAGGGTTAGCTAGTTTCAGGTTAGTATGATGTAACTGAAACCAAGTCCCCAGCACTGAGGTCGTTTATGTTAGCAAAAACACTTTTTACCAATGAGAACTGCTTCAGTCTTGTATCTAAAAACTCTCTTTAACCCAAGTTTACTTTTGAAAAATAAGGTGTATGTGTTTTTAAATATATGCTTGTGTTCATATATATTGCCTTGTCCTTGTAAAGTTGATGGTAAAGTAATGATCTTAAAATTGTAATTAGTGTCACAGTAAACATCGTGTTCAGATTGCTCCCCAAGTATTAAAAACTCTCAAACAGGCAGGAGAGCATTAGGCTGGTGTAGTTATACAGGAGGAAAAAAAAAATAAAAAAAAAAGTTGAGCTCCCTGTGGCCCATTTTAGTTCACTTGTTTGGCAGTTGAAGGCGCTTCACCTTCTACCTAGCATCTGATAAATCCGTCTGATGTAAACTATAGTTTGGAGGAAGGTAGTGGCAAGGTCCTAGGACTTCGTGTGCAAGCTGCTGGTCACACATGGCTCTGGGCATTGCTTGCATCCCAGGCTGCTTGTGCTGATGGCTGCAGGAGGAGGTGGGAGGCAGAAGAGCAAGGCCCAGCAAGCGTACAGTGCCTGGGCTAATGCGGCTGTGGAGGCATGGGCCTGTCTGAGAGGGAGGCTGGGGGCAGGAGCACTGCTCCATGTCAGGCACCTGCAAACTCAACAGTTGAGCCACTGAGTCATTTACATATATTCAGTTTTGGGCCCCTCACTACCAGAAGGACATCAAGGCCCTGGAGTGTGCCCAAAGCAGGGCTATGGAGCTGGTGAAGGGCCTGGAGCACAAGGCCTGTGAGGAGCGGCTGAGGGAGCTGGGGGTGTTTGGTCTGGGGAAGAGGAAGCTCAGGGGAGACCTCATTGCTCTCTGCAGCTGCCTGAAAGGAAGGTGTGGGGAGCTGGGGGTCGGCCTCTTCTTGCAGATAACCAGTGATAGGACCAGAGGGAATGGCCCCAAGTTGTGCCAGGGGAGGTTTGGGTTGGCAGTGAGGAGACATTTCTGCTCAGAAAGAGCAGTCAGGCACTGGGACGGGTTGCCCAGGGAGGTGGTGGAGTCACCGTCCCTGGAGGCGTTCAGGGAGAGGTTGGACGTGGTGCCTGGGGACAGGGTTCAGTGGGTGATATCGGTGATGGTTGGACCAGGTGATCTTGGAGGGCTTTTCCAACCTGGGTGATTCTAACAGCTGGCAGGGTGCTCCCAGTACCGAGCTTACAGCCTGCCCGAGTGAAATTCCTCTTGCAACTGCCTGCTCCCCCTTGTGCCTGTGGGTCAGGATGCTCTCCACTTGTGGGTAGCTCTCATTTTCAGATACGCCAGAGCACGCCTTGCAGGTATCTGGCACCACATGTGGCAGCCTCTGGATGCCGCCCACGGGGTGGCAGTCCTGGCAGCGATAAGGATCACTGGTGTCAGCGCGGAACAGAGCGTGGACTGACAGGTCAGGATGCACCCCGTAATGGAGAAGCCTGTTGGCGTGGATGGGTAACAGAAGCCTGCAGAGTCAGGAATGGAATCAGAGGCTCTGTCTGTGCTCTGGCAGCTCAAAGGCAACAGGCACTGTTGTGTGTGCTTTCTTTCCCTCCTTTCAAGAGAACAAAGCCTCAAACAAAGCCTTCAGCCCACCACACAAAAAACAACCCTTCACCCAATAGCTAAGCTGCGTTGGTTTTAATTAATTTAGGATGCCTCTGTTTGAATGATGCTTTTTTGGCTTAATATTTTGGAGGTTTCTGTTGAATAAGATTTTATTCTTATTTCTTAATGACACTTCCAACTGAACATAGCTTTTGGGTTTTTTTTGCTAAATTTTGTGAATAATTTTTATGAAAGCTGCAGGCATACTTGAGCAATTCATGTAGCAATTTATTGTTTTCTTGTGTTCCATGGTTTATTCTGTTGGAAAATTGTGAAGTGTGTCCCCCTTCCCCCATGCTAGGATTAGTTTTTATTTCATAATTGATGCTGTACTGGTGTTGAATAATAATGTAATACAATTAATCTTAGTCAAAAAGCTTCTTAAAGCACTCTTAGAAGCAAGGCATATGTTGATAAGTCAGTGTGCTGAGAAAAAAAAAAATCAGCTTAAGAAACTCGGGAAAATGAAAACAAAAATATTTGAGGAACTTGCAAATTCAAAGTCATTCTCAATATGTGGGATTTGTAGAACTCATGATTTAGAATTTGCTTGTGCTTTGCCTTCTTTTTCTAATCTATAAAAATTATCCTGTTTTCTCCTACAATTTGTAATACATTTCCTCGCTTTGAACAAGTAAGCCATTATCCTGAAATGGAAAATTACTCTTTTTTCACCAGAAGGAGGAAAAAAGGCTACAGCTTTTGAAAGCACACCCTAAACAATTCTGACTTCATTTGCGCAACCAAGAATTTCCTTCAGAGGCTTGACTGATGCTAAAACTTCAGGATTAATATGTACCATTTCAGATTTCAACTTAAAAAAAAAAATAAAATCTAGGCCTTAATATAAATTCTTGCTATTTCAAGTACATTTAAAGTAGCATTTTTTATGTTTAAATTCAGCATCTTAATTTAAATTTTTTCCTTTTTACCTCCTAGCTTGTGATGTTCAAATATTCTTCCTTAGATCAGGGATTGAAATCAAGGTTGTGCATACAATCACTGTTCTGCTTTGTCTTGATTTTTCTTGAACGATGTATTATTATGGAATTCCATTGTTCTGCATTGTTCTTTCTTAATTATGAAAGGGTTTGGAGTGGAGTTGCTTTCTTCCGAACCGAGTAATCTCGTGCTTTAAAATATTGAAAAGTTGAATGTCTGGTCCAGACAGTGGTGCTGTGAGGCTGTTTCTGGGTCTCAGAAGTCCTCCAGGTGGGAGGAGTCTTTCTGCATGCTGTGAATTAACCTGACTGTGTGCTGAATGTTTTTCAGAACCAAGAGGCACCTTACCTTTAGTCTTGTTATTATCCACCTCGTTGATTTTGATCATGGCAGTGCTCTATAATTTAAATGAATGGGTGCAACACAGCCTGCCTGTGCTTTGCAGAAAGGTAAATGAAATTTCTGGTTGATATTAAGTCCAGTGATTTCAAGCAACTTAATTCTGAAGAACTATAAAGTGAATAAATATTGAGACTGCTTCTTTGTAACACTGGTCTTTTATCACACGTCAGGGTTTGAGTTCTGCATGACTTGAGCTGCTTACATAGAGAGCAAATTTATGATTGTAGAAAGGTATATTGTAAGTTAGAACTTTTTTTTTTTTAATATGATCTTTTGAAAAAGATGTCCTTCTCTGCTGAGAACCTTAGGAACTCTTGTTAAGAACCTTAGGTGATTTTTGAAAGATGCAGGGATTATAAAAAGGGAAGTTGTAAATCAATTTCAAATCGGCTAAAGTGGCCCAGAAAATGGTTGGACAAATTCATGAGGGATGGATCCATGACTGCTTATTAGACACCATTATTCACATGCAACTTGCAGCTCAGGGATCCGCGGACTATAGATTTTTGATAGGCTATGGAAGAAATAAAAAAAAAGGAAAAGGAAAATTGTGCTGCTCTTCTGTGCTCACTCCTGACAGATCTGTTGTTGACCAACAGTGAAACAAGACACAAGCTTAAACAAGCCATCCATCTGAGCTTGAGTATGTGTTCTTTGGTAACAGGTTTCTAGAGTGCCCTTACCAGAATTATTGACGTCTAACAATAGCAAAATAAATGGAAACATATTTTTTTGTTGTTTATTTTTTCTATGTGCTTCAGTGCATGAAACTAGCCCACTCCTTGGGTGACAGGCTTCTAATGTTGAATATGTATCAAAAGAGTGCCTGTGTTAGCATTTAATAAGCCTGCTAAGACTTGGTAACCTACAGAAGCAGGAAAGATAGGCCAAAGAATTTCTGTATTTTAAAATAGAAAAGGCAACAGTGTGCAAAAATAGTGAGTGACTTAAGCATGCTAAAAGTTGCCTTATTTGATGGGGTGATGCAGTGTGTTTTGTGATACTGGAAAAGAAACCTACTTAAACCCTGGGAGCCTTTCACCTCTCTCCTAGCCCATATGCATGCTGTTGTAGCACGTATTCAGAGGTTCTTTTTTGTCTGCTACTATTGCTGTAGTACATAAAATTATCGGCTTGCAAAACAAAGGAAGAAATGGCATGACGAGATGAATGGTCTGGAGGGGCAGGACGTGGTGTTCGGTGGCATGTGCATTAAATGTTGGCCAGCTGCTTTTTCAAACAGAAGCAGTGAGGCAGAATGGAAATATAATCTGATTTTTGAATTCTGAAATTGAATTCGAAGTTGAAGCTCTTAGAATTAAGAGAGTTGCATTACTTAAAAAAAGGATACTTAAAAAAAAGGAGTTTTGTGTGCAGATAAAGTATGCGTATGAATCCCTGATAACTGGGCTGCTAAGAGGCAGTAGTTCCCTGTACAAGGTAGCAGTCAGTTATTCAGAGCTTTTTTTCCAAATTGTGACATGGTAGATGGAATTTTTTCCAGCACAACATCTGAAAAGACTTTAGAAGGAATTTTCTGCTATCTTCAAGGTCCAGGACAGACAGAAATGCATTTTTCCAGGTTAGGTTTGGTTCTCAGAGCACTTGTTTATGAGAATTTTTTTAGTTGTGTACTCCTTGAAACTTAGGAGAGGCTTGGACTCTTGTGTCAGTGTTGTACTATCCCTGTGGAAATTCATTTCAGTTAGAGAAAGGAAGAGTACTTAACAATCAAAATAATAATAATATCAAAATAATTAAAAAACAAATCAGATTTCAGAAATGCTGGAAATTGAGACTCATGAGCATGGTACCTCCTGCTTATCTGTTTGCTGGCTGATTTACCTTGTTTTAACTACAGGTTGTGACAATGTGTACTGTATTTGCACCAGAACTGAAACTGGGGAGTTTGTGTACCCGTTTATGTCCTTTCTTCTCAGACTAAACAATGTGAGAGAAAGGCTTTTTGCCGAAGAGTATAGTCTGGACAAGAGCAAGCTGGAGGGGTGTAGGTGGTGACAGGAGCTGGGAGCTGTAGGGATGCTTTGGATAAAGGCGTTAGGGGGAGCAGCAAGGAAAGGAGCACCAAAATGGGTTGAAGTATGTGGTAATGCACCTTGGGTTTAAAAAAAACAGAGCATGAAAAAAAAGTCAGAAGGAATTGCAGCATTCCTCCAAGAGAGGTGCAACAAATTAACACAGAATTGCAGTGCTGTAAGGCTTGATGGAATTTGCTTATTGAATGGTACTCCAAAAAAGCAGAAGCTGGTTTACCAGAGAAACATTCGTCTGTGCTGGTAACACATTGGCTTGTCATTTTCTCAGGATCTGTGCCTTGTTGTTTGCAATAACAGGCCTGCTCATGATTTAGCAAACTGAGATTCCTTAGGAACGTTTCTCTCCCTAGGGAAACACAGTCATTTTGCGACATGGTATATCCAGAACGGGGGGAATAGTGTGGTATCATGTAATTGATGTCTCTGTTACCGTGTGCGGGGCTGAGATAAAATAGGCGTGCTGCCAGTCTTTTCTTCTTTTCCCTCCAACTAACCCGTGTTTTATCGTTAGAACCTGACTTGCTCAGACAAAAAGATAACTAAACATTACTAAATATTTTATTCATTTTTTGAAAGAATGGCACGGTATCTGTGTCTGCTAATGTCCTTACTCTGCAGGTGTAATAAGAAAAAGGCAAGTCAAGTGCTGAGCGTTCCTCCTTGGAAACAAGGCTGGGACCAACGCTCGCTAATTGGAGTGAGACGAAAAACGATGGGAAGAGAGAAAGTTATTTCATGGCCCATCAAATATAAATTAATTTAATTTATAATCATTTTGTCCTGGCAAGTCAGTCCTACTGATTAGTTGCAATAAGTAACTGGTAAGTTGCAATAGTAAGCACTTCATCAGCTGCCAGGAGACCAGGGTTGTAGAAAACTCATGCAGGGTAACAAAGTGCTACTTAATTGTGGCTTCTCTGACCTGAAACCAATTTTAATTATATTCAGGTTTTCCTGTTTTTGGAGATAATCTGTCCTGAGAGAGAATTTGGGCTTTCCTTTGAAATACTTTCCTAGAGATGGCTTGATCACACAGCTTCAAGTAAACAAGCTTTCAGCTTGGCCCTGCTTCAAGCAGGTGCTTCCAAGGTCAGTTCCTAAGCAGGCAGTGCCTCGCTGGTAATCTTTGCTTCATGGCTAGATTGAACAGGTAGTGAAAATACAAAACAAAATAAAAATGAGATATGCTTGATTTTTTTTGTCCCAAGGTTTCACTGACATTTTTGTTTTCTTTATAGAAGTAGGAAACTGGAAAAAGTTGATCACAAATGCATGATCTAGATTACTGTTTCCTATCTGGACTAAAGCCTGTGTGAGTCAGACAGCACTAGGAACATTTTCACTGCTAAAGCTTTCTATTCTCCAGAATAGGCTGGATTTTTGTGCAAATTAGCGATGGGTTTGATGCTTTGTTGGGTGATGCCACAAAGAAACAGAAGGAAGGCAGCGAGCCTCTGAAGTTTAGAGCTTAACATTTAAACTTATGCCTGTTTGCTTTTGTTGTAGTTATTATAATGATGAATATGTGACAATAAGTTTAAACCAAAGAAAGGACTCTTAGTTGCTGCATCCAAAAATACGTTTCCAGACAAGTTGCATATGCAGTCCTTGATTCGTCAGTCTTAATGAGATTCTCAAGAGAAGGTGAATTTCAAGAAAATCACTTCAGTGGTCTGGTTACGAATAGAGAATAACAAATGGCTTGAAATTTCAGGTACCTTTAGCTTTATGAAAATAACTTGCATTCAGGTGTCTCAGGAAGTCAGCTGAATCTTCAGAACCATTAGTATCAGTCCTGCAGGATGGATAAGGATGTCTGTGGGCTCGTCTGCTCATACCCAGCTTTTAACAGGGTGTTTTCTCCTGTTGCTTCATCTCCCAAACAGCTGATGATGAACACTGAATTCCATGACAAGATTAAATGATTTTTCTTCTTACAAATGCTGTGTGGCTTGCATGTCATACTTTTTTGGTCCGGGGTCTCAGCAAAGTCAGCCCTGAGTTGCTGAAAAACTTGTTTTCTTTACATTCTGTATCTATCTGCACATGCTTTTAAATAATTATGTTTCCATATGTTTTTGTCTTTTGGTGCTGCTGTTAGCCTCCTTTTGTAAGATGACAAGAGCAGGAAGAAGTGCTAAATTTTGGCTCCTAGGAACTGTTTTCTGTGGTGGGTTTCACCCCACTATGTATCTGCATAAATGAATGCTGTGCTTCACTCTGGAAGTTCACCCAAAGCACGTTTCCACAGCCAGCTCTTGCAGGATGAGACGATCCAGAGTTCAGTGGCCCTCAGCGAAAGTATAACTTGTGCAGGAGCACACCTGGTGAGATAGCCACCCCTCACCAGCCAGGGGCTGGTGTAACTAGCCTCCAAAATAAGGTGTCACAGGGGCCAGACACCATATTCAGAGTGTGTTGGCAGTAGTGTCAGCCTCTCACAGAGTTTTAACGAAGAAAACAAGGTTTATTCTAGTTTGATAGCGATTTAAAAATTCCTTCTGGTAAGATAATTCCAGTGTAGGAGTTGTGGATCCTGCTGTGCAGCAAAGGAGAGGAAGATGGAAAAATACAAGAGTACTTGTCTTTCAGCTGCTTCTCATCCCTCCAAGCATTGATTTCTGTGTAGGTAAGTCTCGTGTGATTCCTGTAATGACAGCAGCTAGGAAGGAGGAAGTATGTTGTCATGTTACAGTAGCAGCGTGTTTCAAGCTGCAGTTTACATTGATGCCAATTCTTCAGAAAGTATCCTCAGAATGATTTTGTTGTGAGAGAAGATCTGGGCAGAGTGATCACTGACACAGGAGGAACTGGTCATTGTGCTGCTGGCTTGGTTCAAGCATCCAGCTGCCAAGGCCAGCAGGGATGGCCTCTTCTGAGTCTGGGGGCATCGTCTGCAGCAGTATGTTAATAATGTGCGAAGGGGGCTTCCAAAATGTGTAGGTAGACTGCACCTTAACAAACATGACGGTTGTGGGAGTAAGCAGCTTTTTGGAAAATGGTTCAATTCCCCACACAAAGGTTGGTATATGTGTTAGGTGGTGTTTCCGAATGCTCAGGGAGCAGTAGAGCTGGATCTGCCTTCTTGCAGTAATCACACAGGCACATCTCTTTGTTGGCCTTCTTTTGTAAATAAGCTCGTGCCCTACTGATTGATTATGTGCACCACTGTCATTTTCCCTTGGGACTACTTGGGCCGTCACCTGAGGTGGATCTTGCTGCTGAACATTTTTAAACAGCTCCTAATCTCCATTTACTGGTTGGTAGTGTTTCATGTTTAAGGCTTGAATGAGATAGCACAGAAACCAGGTGATTTTACCGAATCCAGTTCGTCAGAGACAGGAAGATACAAAAGTGACACAGCCAATTAATTTAAAATCCTGATACAGTGAATGGTGAACGGTCTAACTCTTTTCTAGTCTTAAAAAAAAAAAAAAAAAAAACTGAACAGCTTGTATTTATAAACAGGGTATGTTAAATACATATCCTTGCAATACTTGATGGAAGTTTTACTCGAGTGGCACAGCAAGTGGGAGTAAAGTTATGAGCAGTGTCATGTTATGTAAGAAAATCAAGAAGTGGCTTTTGAATTTCTATTTAAAAATGGGTCTCGAATGAAATCTAAAACGCTGTTTGAGGAGAGTAGTATAGACTGTTAAGACAAGCAAAATGAGTTTGTTTTTTTTTAGATTTTTTTTAAGAATACATTTGCAATTACATCACATATAAAGTTCTAATCTGTGACTTTAGCAACATCAGTGCTCAGACTGGAGAGGTTGTCCTCAGAACAGAAGGTGACTTCCTCTTTTTGGCCGTAAGATTAATTGGCTTATTTGACACAAGTAGTCCTTTGACCTTACTGCTTTAAGTATTTTTTTTCTGAGGGTGCCTAACTATTATAAGCCGGACTGACAATGTGCTAACAGATTTTGTTGGCGCTTTGCTGTGTAATCTCATCAGTTGCACTTCATCTCCTGAAATTCTAAGTACCGAGATTACCAGCAAACGAGTGGTGGCAGTGTGCTTGTGGGTGTAAAAGTATTTCTGCATTAACCTAATTTCCTGAAGGTTTATGGCTGCTGTAAATTTTTTGCCCCAAGTGGCTTCTTCCTGAAGTGCTCCTTGAACAAGCAGGGAAAGCTGATCCTTGGAGCAAAGCAGCCACCTGTGAGTAACCTTAAGGAAAATGCTGCTGGCTGGTATATGTGCACTATATAGATAGGGAAATGATACGTTTAAAATACTCATTTAGCACTTGCATGGAATTCAAAATAGAATTTGTGTAGTGTTTGAAGTGACGTCAGACTAAGTTCCTAAAAGCCAAGGCACCTCCCTTAGCTTCATTCCTCTGCTTTTCCCCTGGCCTATCTGAGAGGTGGCACTCAGAAGCGTGACTGGAAGGTGCGTTTAGCGAGTGTGAGGTAGCACGGGCACAGACTTCCCTGTGAGCTCGCAGTGGTCTCATTTTCATCAACTTTTCTTGATCCTTGTTAGGCAGACAGTCTGTTTCCCTGACAGCTACTGAGAGGGAGCTTTTCTTCGTCGTGGTGAGACTTCTGTTCCTGGGGAGAAGTTCTGCAGCACAGCTGATTTACAGACATCTCTTCCTCACCCCAACTGATTGGACGTTGTGATTGGCATTTTGTGAATTCATCTCTAACTTCTTTTCTTTGTTAATAGTGAAATACTCCACTTGCCTTGTCAATAGTGTTTTCACTGTGGTGAATGTTCTTTTCAGGGTTCTTGAATTCTCAGGAGCACCTAAAATACAAATAGTGTGTTACAAACAGGAATATTGTTGTCTAGCAGATAATAGACATCTGCAGGAGTGTTTTGTAGTTTTTTTTTTTTTTTTTTTCGTGCCTGTGTTTTTTGGATTGTGTATGGAAGACAAAATTTTTGTATCACAGGGAACTTGTTTCTCTTCCTTGTATGTTCAAAGGTGGACTGGCCATCTGTGGCTGTATCATATCATGAGAGTACATCCTCCTCTCAGCTCACAGGTGTTATCAAAGGAACAGTTGATTAAAGAGCCTAAACTTGCTCCAATTCAAGCTTTGTTTCCGTGCCTTTGCAACTTTAGCCTTCAAATCTGCTCTCCAGCCTTCAAACCTGCTAACACTCACCCTGGGACTCTTCTGACTTAGGTAAGTCAGTGGAGCTCCACAGCATCATCCCACATAAAGTTTGTACTTTATGTGGCATATGTGGTGGTACTTTATGTGGCATATACAAGCGGTTTCCTGTTCAGGCTGGTGCTGGGAAGGGGATGAGTGTATCAATCGGTGTCGTTCATTTAAGCAACGAGGTGTGTACAGTAGCTCTGAAATGAGTGCATTTCAAGGACTGAACTCCTACCTCTTCCCCTTGCATTACCACTTCATGAGCTTGAACTCATATTGATAGGCGTGAGGCAAGCCATTCGAAACTGATATTGATTCCCTTTTTATCACGATCCACGAGTTAGGTCGAAACCATGAAATTCAGAAGATTCTCTCTGCTGTTCTGTTTAATGTGTGGGTTTAGAAGGAAAACAATCCCCTTCCTGTGGTAGGTGGGGAGCCCAGCACTCTTTCTTGCTTATTACAGTATAGCTGATGTTTTTTCGTGAATTCAAGACATACCACACAGCATGTCTCACTTTGATTTGAAAAAGGGACTTGAAAAAATTTAGCTATGTTTGAAGAGGGAAAACGCAAGTTTGTCTTTAAATGTCTTTGAGGTGCATGTATTACATCTAGATACACGTACACACATACATATACAAGCAGAAGTTGTGTGTGCATCGCTTGAAGGGCATTACTCTGCATCCTCTCAGTATCAGTGATGCAGAAGGGGTGGCTGCTGTGGTGTGTCACGGATGGCTGTTGTTTCTTGGAGGCCTCTCAATGTAACTTGAGGCCACAGTTTTGTCACCGAGGTATTAGAAGCTGTGAGTTTGAGCAAACCTGCTGACTGTCACAAACTGCCCTGTTATTAACGCAGGAGAGAGACTGTTTTGGGTTGTGTGTGGGGGAGTACAACCTAGGAGGTTTCATAGGGAAAAGGTAGGCATTAGGCCTCACAGTTGCATCTGCTGAACACTGCAACAAGGAAATGTGTTTGGCAAGGTGGTGGGGACAGTAGCTTGCATGCCTTGCTCTGTCACCTGCACAGGAGTCTTATTGGCGTTTTCCCCCACTTTCAGTCTGTGCATTGGGCTTATGTGGCCGGGGGGCTTCAGGGGTGGCCTCTGTGAGCAGAGCCCAGCAGCTGCCCCATGTCAGAGCAGAGCCAGGTCCAGACGGCTCCAAAGAGGTCTGCTGCTGGCCAGAGCTGAGCCAGGGAGTCATGCTGGGTGGGCTTCTGGGAGAGCAGACTGAAGGAAGGGGGAAAACTGCTGTGCTACAGCAGCTGGGAGAGAGGATTGTGAAAGTGTGAGAGAAGCAGCCCTGCAGCCCCCAGGTGAGTGCCGCAGGAGGGCAGGAGGTGCTGCAGGCACAGGGCAGCAGTTCCCCTGCGGGCTGTGCAGGGAGAGGCCCCTGGTGGAGCAGGCTGTCCCCCTGCAGCCCATGGGTCCCACATGGAGCAGATCTCCACGCTGCAGCCCCCCCATGGGTGGAGGAGCCCCCGGTGGAGCAGGTGGATGTGGCCTGGAGGAGGCTGCGGCCCATGGAGAGCCCCTGCAGCAGCTCTGGTGTTGTATCCCAGTTGAACCACGGTTGAAAAGTGGTGATGCAGAGTAGGGAGCTGCTGATGTTACCTTTGGGATTTGGGCTCATCTGACCTTCCTTACAGAGGCATGAAATGCAGTTCACCTTTCTTCAGGGTTGCCTCAGTGTAAGGAGAAGCTATCTGTTTCTCAGAAAGAAGATACTTTAAAAGCATGATAACCCAATTACTAAACCTGTCTGTTTAAAACTAAAAACATGTTAAAAAAAAAAAAAAAAAGAACCACAACTCCTACAGGAGTTGCTGGTTGTGTAACTGAACATTATAGATGCGCAGCTGCAAAGCTGAGCCTCTAGCTGGTGGTAATCCTGTCCCAGCTCCCGGGCTCTGCTGCATCTGCTGGCCCCATCTGGGGGACCACATTACCAGCATGGTCTCTGAAGGAAGCAGGAAGCCCTTCTGCAAGGCTGCCTCTGGGGAGGCTGTGGTTGAGCTCAGCCAGCTCACTAGTGCAAAGCAGGCAGGACGTCTGTAAAGTCCTGACAGTTATGGGGTCATGCTTTATATCATGCTCTTGCACTTCAGTATGCTTAATAAGCCGTTGACCAGAAATGAAACAAATATGACGTGAAGACCATGGAAAACCTTGTTCAAAAGAAAGAGAAAGAAGGCATTTCTGTGTCTGTGGCTAACTGCACTCCGTGGTATGCGGTTCAGCTTATGGAGCAGCTGAGTATGAGTGAAGCACATAGATTTATCCCAAGCCAGCTTTTTTTCTTAGTAATGTGGGCATTGGTGGAATTGTGGCTCTGGTGACCTGAAATGTAGCGGGCTGCCCAGATGCTGTAAAGGTTTGTATTTGCTAGCCGAAAGCTGTTCTGCGGCAGCTGTGTTGCTGCTGCTGGTATCAATTACAGCTGGAGTGAAGCCAGCTTCTGACTGTCAATGTGTGTGTGATCACTGTTCTTGAAAACTGCATCTGTAAATGAACAGCATGTGCTACCTGCCTCTCCTTGTGTGATGCAACGTCCATGTATGTGAATTTACTCTGTTAGAGAACAAGTTTTTGGTGATGTTGAGTCTAGACTTAAGCTACAGATGTCATAAATGCACCAGCTGTGGAATCATCCTTTGTTATCCAAAGGCACAGATGCCCAAAACATGCTTATAAGTATTTGTCATGATTTGGCAGAATTGAACTTGCTCCACAGTTTTATCTTAGGCTAATTCAAGAGGTCATATTATACTTTAATTCTGCATCCAGAGTAATGGACAGAAAGCTGCCAAGCCTTATCTTTAAGACCATTTTCATGATTTTTTAGTTTGCCTTTGAGCTTGAATTGATTCCAGATTTCAGTAAAGCATGTGGAGTGTTTCCAGTGAAAATACATGTGTTTTGCACAGGTCTAAATCAAATGGGAATGAGCTTAGCATGTTTTGCAGTTTAAAACTGGTCTTTTTTTAACTTCACACCCTGAAACTTAAACTTAATAATGATTTCTTCTTTGTTCTCACTTCCTACAGAAATACACAGGAAGTCTTCTGGATCTCTTATGGCCTGTGTAAGCCAATGTCAGTGAATCCTATGGCAAAGTTACTTCTTTCCAAAGTGATGAGTCAGAAGTTAATTTTATGAAACTAATGTTTGGAGGAAAATAACCTGTTTTTCAAAATGATGGCCTTCCAAAAAGCAGCTTTCTTTTTCTTTTCTTTTCTTTTTTTTTCTTTTTTTTGGAAACTGTCAGCTCTGTCTGAAGAGGTCAGCCAGCCAGCTAACTCACTAGGAACTCATTACTCTAACATATCTTCATCAGTCTTTGCATCTGCATTGATAAAAGTTTTGACAAGAAACCTAACTGACAATCGCTGTGTACTTTGACAACAAAAGTCTTGATTGTATCTTGAACTACGGAGTGATAAGCTTGCAGAGTGCAATTACTGTTTTGTCCAGAATTATCAGTTTGAGGCTAAGTGATTTTTTTTCCTGCCCTGTGAAAAGAACTAAATGAATTTTCATGTTTGCCTTAATGTGTCTTGCATTCAGCTGATCAGTATTACCATCAGAAAAGGCCCTCTGGGTGAATACTGTTGATTTTTCCTCTCCAGGGTTCAGTCGACTGCTTCTTTCTCTCCTCGGTGCATTTCCTAAACTTCCTTGGTGTCTTTCAGGTAGCTGTGGGTTCTCAGAATGTGCGTTCTTGGTCTTGCTGCATTATGGTTTCCAGCAAAAACAGAAGGCGTAATGGATAACGAGTAGGTTTAATGGTGCTGCAGATGTCAGGTGTGGTTATTTGTGGTTTTACTAGACCATGCTTGAGGAGTGAATGGAGGCGTGTGTTGCTGCCTTAACCTGTGTATGTGGAGGAGTCCAGGCTGTTCTATCACACTGCCTTTTTACTTCCCAAGTGTCTTTCTGGTATGTGTTTCTAGAACAACAGTGGTAAGTGAATGCAGAAGTTGAATGCATCCTCCACAAGTTCACTAATGACACTAAACAGGGAGGTGCTGTAGACTCACTGGAGGGGCCTTCAGAGGCATCTGGTTGGACTGGAGCATTGCGCAGTCAGCAGCAGCATGAAGCACAACAAAGAAATAGACGTGAAGCTGCATAAAAGGGCTGGAAGATGTCCTTCTGGGAGAGGCTGAGGACACCTGGGCTGTTCAGTCGGGACAAGAGGCCAAGAGGTGGCCCCATGGCTCTGTGACTCCCTGAGGAGGGGAAGCACAGAGGTCTCTGCTCCCCTGGTCACCAATGGCAGAATGTGCAGGAATGGCACAAAGCTGTGCCAGGGAGGTTCACATTGGGCAGTAGGAAGAAATTCTGTACTGTGAGGGTGGTCAAACGCTGGAGCAGGCTTCCTGCTGAGGTGGTTGCTCCCCCATGCCTGTCAGTGTTCAAGAGGCATTAGGGTAGTGCCCTCAATAGCATGTTCTAACTTTTGGTTAGCTGGACAAGATGACTTTTTGGAAGCCCCTTCCAACTGAACTGTTCTAATTCTAAATATGTTTGTTGTGTGGGTTTGTTTGTTTGTTTGTTTGTTTGTATTTTTAACCTTACAGTGTTGCCCAGAGAAGCTGTGGCTTCCCCATCCCTGGAGGTGTTCAGGGCCAGGCTGGATGGGGCTTTGAGCAACCTGGTCTAGTGGGAGGTGTCCCTGCCCAGGACCAGCTGATGGGACCAGCTGATTTTTAAGGTCCCTCCCTTCCAACCCAAACCATTCTGTGTTTCTATGATTATATGAATTCTGAATAAAAGATAAGTTTTGATCTCAGGGATATTGATAATCTCTGTCAACTTGCAAATTCTGGAATGATTTGTGGAAATAGAGTAAACAAGGCACTTAAAGCTTGTATTTTATTATTAAAGCAAAAGCTGGGTGTATCAGCTATAATTCTAGGTAAAATAGATATGTAAAATTTTAATCTAGAATCCTACCTCTTTACCAGCATTGCTGAGCCTTCTTTTATAAACACTGCTTATTCCTGTTGCTAATTACTTATGCTTACCTAGTTAAATAACTTCAATCTCTGCTGTTCTGTAAGAAATAAATAATGAAGCTTTGGAGACAGTTTTGCCCACAAATCACATTTTCTGTAGTTCGGGATTCTTGTGTAATTATGGACACTTACTTGAAAACAGACTCCTCAGGTTTTTTTTTATCTGTTCTGGCTGTCTGATCCTTACTGGAGTTGATAATTACCCTCCTAGCAACTGGTTGCAGTGTTAAAACTGAATGATAGATTGTAGAAATCAGTAATAAACAACACAAAATACGTGTATATGCGTATGTAAAATATTTATATATATATGCATGTGTATGCACATGTGTATACATCTATATGTACATACATACAAGGCTGTATGTGTGCGTATATAGAATGTAGTTGACTGTGCATAGATAAATACAGAACATAGTGGCAAACAGTACGTGCAGGTGGATTCCTGACACAAGATGTTGCTTTGTTATAAACATTTTCCACTGCCCTTGGAAGTCTCTGATTAAAAGAAAAAGTAAGTAAGGAAGAAAGGAAGGAAGGAAGAGAAAGAAAGAAAGCAAGAGAGAGACAGAGAGAGAAAGAACGAACTCCACCACTACTACCACCTTCCATCAGGCATTAACATCTATTTAATTTCAGTAACATAGTATGTTGTGATGGATCCATTTGCTAGCAAATACACATCTGTAAACAACACGGCAAAGAAACTTGCAGAGAGAGCAAGCAGGAAAAAGGAGATTTAGTTTTCCTTCTTCTGAATTTTAAACTTTTTTTCAGCAGGCAGAATTGTCAGTGCTAAATGTCAGGTTTCCCTTCAAGAGCATGAAGTAACAGACTCTGAAAGGCAGTCTTGCTAAGGGAGGAGGGGGGTAGAAATCAATGGCAGTGACAGCCTGGCTGTGGGAACGTCTCAGCACTGTCACTGCTAACGATGTTAGGGACCCAGAGGAATGTGCTGCTGCTGCTGCTGTCCAGAGTTTGCTGTCTGCTGTGCAGCAGTTTTAAGTACAGTGATGCAGAAACTTATGCAGGTGCCCTTTCCTCTGCAGCAACACCCATTCTCAAAGCACGTATGTGAGAAAAAGGAAGTTTGTTGTAGTTTTCCACAGTTCAATGCACAGGCACACTGCATAATTTAGTTCTGCTGTAAATACCTGCAGTCCTATTTCAGTTCTAGTCTTTATCTTCGCTTGTAAAATGGCATTATTTAGGATTTAGTTAGAATTTATCTTTATTTAGATGCTTTTTCTTTTTATATATATATTATATATAAATATTTGTATTATAGAATATATTCTTTAATATTAGAATTTATCTTCTAAAATGGCATTATAATCTTAATTAATTTTGGGTGGCATTAAGGCAAGGATCAGTACAGTTATGCTTAGCATTGAGGTGTACTACTGCAAAAAAGGGCACAGAATATTGGTCCCAATGATGAGAAAAGTAAATCACAGAATCAGAAGATTGGAAGAGACCTCCAAGATCATCGAGTCCAACCTCTGACCTAACACTAACAGTCCCCACTAAACCATATCACTAAGCTCTACATCTAAACGTCTTTTAAAGACCTCCAGGGATGGTGACTCCACCACTGCCCTGGGCAGCCCGTTCCAATGCCTCACAACCCTTTCAGAAAAGAAGTTCTTCCTAATATCCAACCTAAACCTCCCCTGGTGCAACTTTAAGCCATTTCCCCTCATCCTGTCACCAGGCACGTGGGAGAACAGACGAACCCCCACCTCTCTACAGCCTCCTTTAAGGTACCTGTAGAGAGCAATAAGGTCGCCCCTGAGCCTCCTCTTCTCCAGGCTGAACAAGCCCAGCTCCCTCAGCCGCTCCTCGTAGGACTTGTTCTCCAGGCCCCTCACCAGCTTTGTCGCCCTTCTCTGCACCCGCTCAAGCACCTCGATGTCCTTCTTGTAGCGAGGGGCCCAAAACTGAACACAGTACTCGAGGTGCGGCCTCACCAGAGCTGAGTACAGGGGGACGATCACCTCCCTAGCCCTGCTGGCCACACTGCTTCTTATACAGGCCAGGATGCTGTTGGCCTTCTTGGCCACCTGAGCACACTGCTGGCTCATATTCAGCCGACTATCCACCAATACTCCCAGGTCCTTCTCTGCCTGGCAGCTCTCCAACCACTCATCTCCTAGCCTGTAGCTCTGCTTGGGGTTGTTGTGCCCCAGGTGCAGGACCTGGCACTTGGCCTTGTTGAACTTCATGCAGTTGACCTCAGCCCATTGGTGCAGCCTATCCAGATCCTCCTGCAGAGCTTTCCTACCCTCGAGCAGATCGACACATGCGCATAGCTTGGTGTCATCTGCAAACTTACTGAGGGTGCACTCGATCCCCTCATCCAGATCATCAATAAAGATATTAAAGAGGACCGGCCCCAGTACTGAGCCCTGGGGGACTCCACTAGTGACTGGCCTTCAACTGGATTTGACTCCATTCACCACGACTCTTTGGGCCCGGCTATCCAGCCAGATTCTAACCCAACGAAGCGTGCGCCAGTCCAAGCCATGAGCAGCCAGTTTCTTGAGGAGAATGCTGTGGGGAACTGTGTCAAAAGCCTCACTGAAGTCAAGGTAGACCACATCCACAGCCTTTCCCTCATCCACCCAGCGTGTCACTTTGTCATAGAAGGAGATCAGGTTTGTCAAGCAGGACCTGCCTTTCATAAACCCATGCTGACTGGGCCTGATCGCCTGCTTGCCCTGCAAGTGCTGCGTGATGACTCTCGAGATAATCTGCTCCCTGGCACTGAGGTCAAACTGACAGGCCTGTAGTTCCCCGGGTCTGCCCTCCGGCCCTTCTTGTAGATGGGTGTCACGTTTGCTAGCCGCCAGTCAACTGGGACCTCCCCCAATAGCCAGGACTGCTGATAAATGATGGACAGTGGCTTGGCCAGCTCCTCTGCCAGTTCTCTCAGTACCCTTGGGTGGATCCCATCCGGCCCCATCGACTTGTGCACATCCAAGTGCCGTAGCAGGTCGCCAACCATTTCTTCGTGGATAGTGAGGGCCACATCCTGCTCCCCATTCCCTTCCACCAGCTCAGGGTACTGGGTATCCAGAGAACAGCCGGTATTGCCACTAAAGACTGAGGCAAAGAAGGCATTAAGCACATCCACCTTTTCCTCATTTCTTGTAACTAAGTTTCCCCCCGCATCCAGTAAAGGCTGGAGATTCTCCTTAGTCCTCCTTTTTGTGCTGATGTATTTATAAAAACATTTGTTGTCTTTAACAGCAGTAGCCAGATTGAGCTCCAGATGAGCTTTGGCCTTTCTAATTTTGTCCCTGCAGAGCCTCGCAACATCCTTATAGTCCTCCTCAGTGGCCCGCCCTTTTTTCTAAAGATTATAAACCCTCTTTTTTCTCTTAAGCTCAAGCCACAACTCTCTGTTAAGCCAGGCCGGTCTTCTTCCATGCTGGCTCATCTTTGGGCACGTGGGGACAGACCGCTCCTGCGCCATTAAGATTTCCCTCTTGAAGAGCGCCCAGCCTTCCTGGACCCCTCTGCCCTTCAGAACCGCCTCCCAAGGGACTCTGCCAACCAGTGTCCTGAGCAGCTCAAAGTTAGCCCTCTGGAAGTCCAATACAGCGGTTTTACTGGTCCCCTTCCTGGCCTCGCCAAGAACAGAGAACTCCACCATTTCGTGGTGACTCTGCCCAAGACAGCTCCCGACAATCACATCCTCCACCAGTCCTTCTCTGCTTGTGAAGAGAAGGTCTAGCAGGGCGCCACCCCTGGTAGGCTCACTAACCAGCTGCGTCAGGAAGCATCTTCCACGCTCTCCAGAAACCTCCTAGACTGCTTTCTCTGGGCTGTGCTGTGCTTCCAGGATATGTCAGGGAAGTTGAAGTCCTCGACAAGGACAAGCGCTGATGATTTCACAACTTCTGTCAGCTGCCTGCAGAACTCCTCATCCGTCTCCTCATCCTGGTTCGGCCGTCTATAACAGACCCCCACCAGGATGCTTCCCTTGTTGGCCTTCCTGCCAATCCTAACCCATACGGACTCAACCTTATCATTCCCAGCCTCAAGTTCCACGACATCAAAACTCCCTCTGATACAGAAAGCCATACCACCACCCCTTCCATACTGCCTGTCCCTTCTGAAGCGCCTATAGCCAGGCATTGCAGCACTCCAGTCATGAGAGTGGTCCCACCACGTCCCCGTGATGGCAACCAAGTCATAGCCTGCCTGCCACACGATGGCTTCCAGCTCCTCCTGTTTGTTACCCATGCTGCGTGCATTGGTGTAGATGCACTTCAGTTGGGCCATTGCCTTCTCTCCCAGCCTTGCCATTGTTACCCCTGGCACACCTCTAACAATCCTTGTTTCAGCCCCGTCCCCCTTCTTACCTAGTTTAAAGCCCTCTCAATGAGCCCCGCCAGCTCCTGGCCTAGGATCCGTTTTCCCCTTAGAGACAGGGACCCGTCTGCGGCCATCAGGCCGGGTGCCAAGTAAAGTGCCCCATGGTCAAAAAAAAAACCAAAATTTCTGTATTGGCACCAGCCTCTGATCCACGTGTTTATCAGGGGGGGCTTTCTGTGTCCTCTCTCTACCCCTCCCTGCAAATTAGAGGATTTGTTCTTGTGGGCAGGGGGATCGCTCTGCCCCCCCTGCTCGCCCTGCCTGCACAAACTGAATACAGGGAACTTACTGTAAACTTGTTCTGTGTTCACAAACTGGAGATGAATTATCACTACATGGCTAAAGCTCAGTAAGCCCTTTCCATTTCTGTGTGCCCATCTTCAGTTTACGTGCCAAGCCTTTATACCAAAGTTCTAGAAGTGTTGTATTTTCATGTCTGAACAATAAAAGGAACTGATTTTTATATCCCACTATCCTTTAAGCCCAGCATGCTTTGAATATCCTGACAGCATGAGTGAATGATGCTAAATAATGAATGCTTATAAATACTGGAAAGTTTTATAGAAATAATAGAATAGAATTATAGATAGAATTATAAACTATATTTTGCATATATGGCTATATAAACACTTGTATGTATACACATACACAGATAAATGCATACATATACACACCTATGTCCATATGTGTACATGTACACATATATGTTGTTTACTTTTGATTTCCACAATCTGTTCTTCATCTAACATACTTTATTAGAGATTTCTAAACCCATTTTTTTTAATACCTTTGCGTTGAATTGTTGTTACTGCAATTCTTGATACAATCAGCTCAAAAAAATTTGCAAGATGAAGTTGGGCACAAGAAAGCCAGGATTTTCCTTTGAAAGGGGAACTTAAATAAATGTGCGAGTTTGTGTGAGTGTGTGTAAACTCTTTTATTCTCTGATGTGTTTCTCCCACAAAATCAACGCAATTCAATTTCTTTTACACTTTTCAAGTACATTGTTTGTAAATTTAAAACAGGAAGGTTCAGAGTTGTTTACAACAGTGCAGAAGAGAGATGTTTAAGGGAAACCCCAAATCTCATGAAACCTGTTGGTGTTGGTGCCTGTAGTTCCCTGTCTGCATTACTGTCAGGATGTGAGTTCACCCTTTTGACTGGAGACTTGAGTCATAACTGGTGCAAAGCAATTAAGGAATTTATTAATTAGTTACGGGGAAACTGGTACAGCAGTAAAATCATCACTGGTAGGCCATCAAAGAAGTTCGCAATTATATTCCAATGCATATGATTATGCCCTTCTAGGTAGCTGCTAATTGTAGGTTTGCAGTCTAATGACCACTGAATTGCAGCTGTGGGAGCACGGCGATGTGTCTCGCCACCGCTAGCATGCCCCACAGCATGTCTTAGAGGTGCAGACCTGACCGAGAGCTGGTCAGGCTGTGTGAGGGGGTTGGCTCCACAGCTCCTCCTCATCGCTGCCTGGAGGCGTCGGCGCTCCTCCTCTTTCTTCTACAGATGACTTTATTACTTATTCTAATTTTTTTTTTCCAAGTTTGGGGCCAGCCATGTGCTTCCCAGACATCTCCTTCACTCCACCCACCCTCCACATTCATTCCTCTGGTATTAGTCCTGTGACCGCTTCCACCAGCAGCCGCATTCCCCAGCTCCAAAAGAGGGTCAGGCTTTTCAGCCTGAGGATTCCCAGCACATTCATACATGTGGAAGCCACGCTGCTAACGAGGATTTTCTGCTGCGTGGCCACTCCAGAGCTGGTCTGCTGGAGTTATAACACTTTTGTGTTTATTATTTAGTACGTGCATGTATTTACATGAAGTCCTCTTTTAACCCTTGTAAGTTAACATGGGACTGGCTTCAGGAAGCAAGCATGTGTGTCTCCTGCGTTCAGAACAGTAAGGAGTAACTGTGTTCGTGCAGCCTATAAAATTAAGATGCATCTAATATAATCCAGGCTTGACAAGATGGGTGTAGACATGCAAATTCTTCACCTGAATTTCAGGCAATACACTTTTCTGTGTGTGTTTAAACTTTTTGTGCATGTTGTAGCCACGTGAGAGCAGCATCTAAAACTGATTGTGTAGATAGGCACCAGAATGCTGTTATTTATCTCTCTGCATTATCTGCTGTGTTTGTGGTAACACAAGTTTTCAGCATTTGAAAGCACATTTGCCTACAAAAAAAAATCCATAATAGGTTTCTTGTCTTTTTCATCCTAACCTGCTAGAGCAAAATAGCTGTGAAAAGTGCAACACTAGATTCAGTTCAAAGTCTGCTTGTGAGCCCAAACGCCTAGCAGTCTGCAGTAAGCTGTGACAGCTGAGTCAAGTTTTTTAGTTTGGGTACTAGGAACAGATGCCAAAAAGAAAACTGTATGACATCTGAAGCTGTTCTTGTTATCTCAAACCAAATAAATATGTGGCCTTTTTATCTATATTTAATGATCTTTTATTATATTGGTGCATTATTTATGTAAACTGTAACTAATTAGTAACTTCTGTGGAAAATTTAGGTTTTAGTTTGTTTGTTTACTTGTTTGGGATTTTTTTCCAGAAGGATATATAGATTCTGGCAGTGTGTTCTGGTTCCTTTTTTTTTTTTTTTTTTTTTTTAATTTATTTCCTGAGAATGGGACCATGGGATTACTAAGAATTTAACTGACATCTGCTTTCTTGAATCACAGAATCACAGAATCACAGAATTTACTAGGTTGGAAGAGACCTCAAGGTCATCGAGTCCAACCTCTGACCTAACGCTAACAGCCCTCCACTAAACCATATCCCTAAGCTCTACATCTAAACGTCTTTTGAAGACTTCCAGGGATGGTGACTCCACCACTTCCCTGGGCAGCCTGTTCCAGTGAAAGAAGAAGAAGCTATTCCATATTGAAGAGCTATTCCATCCTGGAAATGCCAGGGGAACTTGGGGGCAGGGGAGAGTCCCATCCCATCCCGTCAATAACATACAGTTCTGGTAACTTGTAAGAAGTTGAATGTGTGAGTCTTGAGGGGGAGGGAGGGGAATAACCAAGCAACACGTTTAAAAGTGCTCTTTTCTTTCAAAGTTGCAGCCTTTAAAGGCACGTGGCTTTTTAGCTGACTTCAGAGGTAACAAGCTTCTGCAAAACTACCAGACAGCAAAGTATTTATCAAGGAACCAAAGCTTCTATTTCTGATCGGTCAGAGTGTGAGGAAGCTCTAATCCTACCCAGCACACGAGTGTGGATTCCTGTGCTTTGCTATAAAAACAAAACCAAGCACAACACCTTCTGCGTGTGAGAGCCAAACAGAGCTGTAGATGTCGTACCCTACAGGATCCTCTGCTACCACCTTTTTTAAGATATTTGCTTTGTTTGTTTATTAAAATGTGCTAACGGTGAGCATTTGTAAAATACTGTTGTGCATTCTTACACATTAAGAGCTTCTGAAAGTTGTCAGCTCTAAAAGAAACTCAGATTTGGAACAGGAGGAAACCGTACATGTATCACTTGATGGGATGAAGTTTTTAGCAGTACCTGGCAGGAAAAAGGAAGTCAAGTGCTTTATTATGTTCAAGAAAGTCAGGGCATGTTGGAGTTTTCTCGTGGATTAAATTTAATGCTTGGATGGAGACTTTTTTCTTGGGAAAAGTAATGTTTAAGTGGATGAGTAAACTTATGTTAAAGTTCTTCTGACTGAATGTTGTTCAGCTAGCACGTGCAACTTCAAGCCTTTGGACAGAAAAACTGGAGGCTGTTAGATATTGTATGAAGCTTGGAAACTTCAGGACAGCATCTACATGCAGCTGTGACATGAATTGTTTCCCAGTAGCTGTGGTAAAGCTGGCTAGTCTGCAAGCGTGTGATTCAAGCCTAAAATGTTGTGAATTGGCTGAGGACCATGATGAGTAACATCCAGAGGCAAAGTGCTGGATCGGGCTCAGTGTGCCGTCACGGGCTGTGCCTGTGCTGCAGGGTTCAGCAGTGGCTCCTTCAGGAACATCTGCTCTGGCTACAGAGTGCCTGCAACTCAGTGGAGGGGAAGGAAACTCGTTTTCCCTCTCACCCATTCTTTGCTTTCTGTTATAGAAGTCAGGAAAAAAATGCAATTTTAATGGTAAACACATTGAGTCTTATCTGAGGCAGTGATGGCAATAATGGGGGACAAACATTCCCTCGCCCAATTACAGCAAGATTTAAGGGGCTTACGTTAACTGGTGATGATTTCTGCCTGTGGCTGAATAAAAAGAGTATTTTTTTTTTCTGCCTATGGCAGCATAAAACCAACAATAGCTGTTACCCGACTCCTGTAGTTTCTAAGCAAGGAAAAAACTCGTGAAATAAATCTTTATGGTGTAAGGGCTCTGTGAGTGTATTTTGTAAATCTAAAAAGTTTGGGAATCTGTGTGGATATGATCAAACTTCAGTTTGGTTCTCTCCTTAGACAAAAGTCCCACAACTGGGTGAGCCTTTGTAGAGGTGTGCTGTACCACATGTAACATAAAGAAACCTGTTGAAAAAAATTAAGAAGGCAGAAACTCCACTATAGACAAGACTGATAACAACACAGCAAAGCTTTTCTGCTTTGACCTCGGATTTTTCCGCTCACTCTTATTCCTAATATACCATTGGAGAGAGACTTGTTTTGTGGCTAACCAGGGTGCTGAAAATTTTCTGGAGTAAAAGATACGGGGCAGGACTGCACTACCTTAACGTGGAGCGTGTAGCTTCTCTCTGTTTGTGCCTGTGCATATGCACTTTGCTGCATATGTTTGCCTTGGACGGATGAAGTAGTTAGTTCTAATTTTGTTCCGTTTAAATATTTGGAAAAAGTCTGCGTGGAGATACTGCTGGCACGTTGTGCAAAATGCATCTCTGATGCTTATTCCAGCATCAGATTTAAATGTATGACTTGTCAGACATAAGTCTTCAGCAAATAAATCTCTCTTCTGTGTGTGGAAAAAAAATTCTGGCTGGTACATGTGTCTTTACTTTTAGCATTCACAGGAGTTGGGTTATCACTTTAACAATTTTTCCCCACCTTCTTTTGTAGGTAGCATTGGTACTTCCTTTCAATGCCAGTCAATCCATCAAGATCACATTTGCAGCGATGACAGTGATAAGGTGAGGCATACATAAATTTTTCCTTCAAAAGATGCATATATATATATATATATATATTTATGTATTGCTTTTACTATGTAAAGACTGTTTGTTATGCAGGCGTAGCAGTCAATTTTAAAAATTAGTTTTGAACTCTCTGGCATGTTAAGAAATATACTTTATTCGGGACAATCTCTTAGTAAATGAAGGAGAAATTTATGTTGTACAATATTTTTCTTTTTGCTTGCATTCCCTTGGTAAACACTGGTGGTTTGCCATATTAATGCTCTCAGTTAATACAGTTGCTGCTAATGTTTAGGTAAGGTAGGATGTCTTTGAGGAGTTGTAGCCTAGCTAAGTGTTGAAGTTTATTTGTTTGTTTTTTGTTGGTACATTTTTGGGGAGTTTTCTTGTGTATTTTGTTTTGTTTTGTTTTGCAACGGCTGTAGTTTCCTGTTCTGCTAATGGGAACTTCAGATTTTACAGGTAGGAAACTGTCACTCAGTGGTGCAGTCTTAAAACACCAACCTGTCCAGTAACGCGTGTTTTCCTAGTCATTTTTGACAAGAAATCGCATCCTCAGATTGGCTCACAGTTGGTAGCACACTGGTTGTGCTACCAGTGTTCAGCATTACTTGGATCAGTAGCATAAGTCTGGCATACGGAAGGGAAAAGTTTTCACACTGAACTGCTTGTGAGACTTTCCTTCAAGTTACCGGTAATGTTGATGGGTCTACCTTAGACTTCAACTGTCCTGAAGTAATTAAGAGATTCCAACTTCAACCATCCCTAAGAGATTTTGGAGTAATTAAGATTTTAGAGTAATTAAGCAAATTGATAAACATTCATTCAACATATAACATGTACTACATTGTTTGCAACTATGACACTTCATAGTTAGCTTACTTTTTGGCTTGACGTGGCATATATTAGTCAAATTTTAAGGATCATTCTTAGAAATGAGATTTGCATCTTAGCGCCTTGATAAATGCAAAACCCCTTGTGTTTTAAAATCCTGGAACAGGTCAATTTTATAGTTACTCCAACTCATCCCAGTGCTGGATTTGTTTTTACTGCAAGTTGCTTTTAGTGCTATACTGCATTTTTTCTCATCTCCCTCTTTTTAAAAATATATATGTATTCAGGGACCATGCTACATTTGAGGCTTGGTTTAATATATAGATATTGGGCAAACATGCAATCCAGATTGTGGGATTATTTTGTTTTCTGTTGATTAGCTGGCCATGAATTGTGAAACTCTAACAGCGATATGTTCTCTACTTTTGTTTCCAATGTCTGAAAATATTCTTGGTAAATTAAAAAAACAACCAGACAAAAACAGCTAGACTCCCCTTTTTATTATCGTTTTTTATTTCTTGTTGTGTTGGAGCTATTTTTGAAGATGCTTAAAGACGGAGCTCCAGCGTTGCTTTCTTCTGTACGTGCTTGCAGCAACCAGAAATCTTCGCTGTCCTTCCTCTTTGGAGAGACAGAGCTGAAGGTCACTTTCACATGGTGGGTCAGAAGTGGGAAAAATGTGGGAGAGGAAAAAAATAGTGCCAAGGTGAGGGGCAGGTGGTGGAAATTTCCTTTCGGAGCCATCCTGGTGCACCAGCTTCAGACTGGCAGTCCCTTCAGCATTCTTCCTTTCCTGTCGCGTGGAGGAACACCTCTGTTGGGTTGACAGAAAACTGAGGGAAGATGGGTGATTAGAGGGAATCGGGGTGATTAAAGCTGTTTTAAAGCGTTTTGGAAATCCTGTGAGGTGCTTCACAGGCTTGGGGGGGGTGGGAATGGGAAGGGGCAGCAGCTGACCTGGCTTAAACTTCAGAAGAGCACATCCAGCGTATACCATCTACCTCTGTATTGACAGAGGAACTGGGGGAGAGCCTCTTTATTGTTATCCTGATTTCAGCTTTAAGGATGGTGGCTGAAAAACGTGTTTTACTTTTGGGCACTGACGCCACACCTGAGGAGCATTCCTGCCTGTGTGTGAGGCAGCAAGAAGGATGCGTGCTGCCAGCCCCATGCCGTGGAGGCTTTGGGTTTCCCGTCCGAAGCTTTCGGAAACGAGTTCTGTTTCGCTTATTTATATGTCTATTTATTTATTTATGTGTTTGTTTATTTATTTATTTATTTACTCCGTGAGGCGGCGCGGGGCGGGGGGGGGGGAGGAGGGAGCTGAGGGGAGGGAAAGAGGGAGGGGGAGGGGGGCGTGGTCTCTCGCAGGTGGGGGGCGTGGCCAGCGCCCTCCGGCCCCGCCCCTCCCCTCCTTCGCGGGGCGGGGCTGGGGGGGGGAAGATGGCGGCGGGCAGCGGCGGCGGCGGGGAGCAGCGGGGGGGCGCGGCCGCAGGTACCGGCAGCGGGGAGGGGGGGCGGGAAGAAAAGGGCCGGCGGCGGCCGCCCCCCTGCACACACGGGCACACGGACAGGCACACGGACAGGCAGACAGACAGACAGCCTCGCCCGGCCACCCTGGGAGCTGCGCGGTGCTATGGGCAGCACAGCCGCCCCGCGGGAAGCCGCCCGGCACGGAGCTGTGGTGCGGGGGGGAGCGGCGGGGAGCCCTGGGCATGGGCATGGGCATGGGCATGGGCATGGGCATGGGCATGGGCATGGGCATGGGGATGGGGATGGGGATGGGCATGGGGAGGTGCACACGGGCAGCCTGCGGAGTGCCCCGGGGCACGGGCAAATTGGGGAGAAAGCCCCCCCGTGTTGGGCAGCGGGGGCTGTGCTGTGTGACTGTCCCTGCTCTGCAAGGTGTGGGTGCGTCGCAGAAGCAGGTCGCAGCTGTGATCCGCGAAATTCATGCCTAAGCTTCTCCACGTGGATTTCTTTCAGTATCATTTGTTCAAGTTGTTGTAGGAGGTAATGATTTACACTGATTGCTGTTGACGATGTAAAGTCACTTGTTCGGCTCCGGTAAGAAAGTTCTTGAGAATTAAATGGTTTCTATGCTCTAATTAAAGAGTAGTACTGAAGTTAAAAGTTGTGCGGTTGTGGATGCAAGTGAGTTCTTCGAGACTCCTATTGAAGCTAGTAGTCTTGTGGTGATTCTAGTGCTTCAGGACTACTTGTAGTAGTAGTTCTGCTAGTTCTTCAAGACTGCTATTGCAGATTAAAACTTAAGCTGTCATCTTGTGGCTTTTCAAAACCGTCTTACGTCTCTGTCCGTGGAAAGAAGTCGCTGGTGAATTCAATGGGAATTTGTATGGAGGGAGTGTAAGTCTTACACTCCCTCCTAAAGGTCTTTAATTTAACCTTCGTCAGGAGCTCTTCCTCCCTGTCCCCAGGAGGAACACGAAAGGTAACAGTAAGGGTGCAGGTGGAATATGAAATTTCTTCCTGTTTGGGGGAGTTGTGTTTGATTGTTGGGGCGCTGATGCCTGAAAATCTGGGAGGAGATTTGACAGCCAGTTCGCGCTGGACTCCAGCTTGTGCTTTTCTTCTCTGTGTGCGTTTGCATGGCAAGTTGAATAATTAATTGATGCATGTTTAAATTCTGTTGTGGACGAAACTTGCCCGGGTCTTCTCTGACTTCCAAGGAAGACTTCTCACGGTGCTCGCTCCGGCTTCGCTTGGGACTGCTCCCCTTGGCAGACCAGGTAGCCTTCCTTTGCTTTTTGGTGCCCTCTACTGACTGCTGCTGGCCAGCACGCCTGCAGCTAGGGCTGGTTTCGTCTTCAGCTGCAACGAAACGCCAACAGCAGCAGCTAGCTAAAAGCAGCGGGAGGGAAAAGAAAGGCAGCTCTATTGCACCGTAAGTGTTTTGCTGATTGCTGCCCGACCAGGTTGTCTGGACCGCTTTGGAACTGCTCCTCACTTGGTCGAAAAATAGTTAAGTAGCATAGCGCGCCCTCAGCAGGTACCTTCAATAGGCTTTCCAGCTGTAAAAAAAAAATCGGTGGCTTTGCTCTCCATCACCACTTGCTCTCCCCTTGCAGAAAAACAGGCTTTTCAGGGTTGCTGTCCTGGAGATTTTTACCTCTTGGTTCACTTGTGATAACTTTTGCCTTTTGTATTTATCACTACAATCATACAGTGTTTTTAAAAAAAAAAAAAAAAAAAAAAGGAAAAAGTGTTTTTTTTGTGTGTTTTTTTTGTTTGTTTGTTTGTTTTTGTTTTGTTTGTTTGTTTGTTGTTGTTTGTTTGTTTTTTAAAAAGGGTGCTGTGCTTCTTCATGTGAGCACTGCTACATATCCTAAACTTTATTTCCTTTCTGTTTAAGGAGCCCTTTCATCTGGTGAGTCTTACAGTGTTGCTCCTGTCACTCAGATCTCTTGATGCCTCTGTCCTAGGCAAACTCACCAGTGGCTTGAACTCACCTGTATCTCCTCCAGAGCCTCTTACTGATAGCCTTGTGGCCTGATTTTGCCAAATCTGTTCATTTTTGATAGAACTAGCCATTTTTTTCCTTTCACGTTGCAGCAAGGGTAAGTCATGATTTACGAGCAGTTATGACGTATAATATGTTATGACTTATGTGCTCATAAGTCACCCTGCTGAGGTGAGAGCATTCATAGCACAACTTAGGTCCCTGTTATGTAGGGGCTGTGCCGGGAAGTCTTCATCAAAGCTTTCGGAAATGATCTTCTCTCTGAGAATTTTTCTTCCTTGCTCAGGTGATTTACTTTAAAAGAATGTAGCGTGATGAATATTCTTGTTGAGCTGCACTTCTAAAAGCTGATTCTTAGAAACCTGTCGTGAAGACACGTTTAAAACTACTTTGACACTAAGTGCTCAAGGGGGCGTTTTGTTTTGGTGTCCTGTGTGCGTGAATCTGTTGGTAAAACATCTGAACTGAATATGAAACGAGAGGTGATGTAGAGGTTGGAGTCAGTAAGAATAGCTACTCCTTTTAAGTAATGTGGGAGGAACTTGTGAAGACAAATGGCAAAGTACTAAGTGGATGAGTATGGATTTAAGAGAAGTGTTCAGATGTGAACATGCAGTCTGGCGAGACCGGTTACGCATTTTGGCATTTTTCAGTATAGAGTAGGGCTTAGGACAGCATAAGAAAGAGGCACAGATCGCAGTGATCATGGTTCTGAAACACTGAAATAAAGTGGATTTGCATCCTCTTCGTACTGCATATAATAATGTTAATCTCACTTTACAGATTGTATTCTTTTTAAGTAAATACTGTGTAATACTTCCCTACTTCATTATCAAAAGTCACAGAAATCTGAGGTGTGTAAACCTGCCACAGCAAATTTTACATTGGCAGCCTAACATTGTAGATTGGTTTCCATTTTTAAGTTGTCATTACTAATTTTTTTCTTATCCCGTGGTGATATTTCACAAGCAAGTTTGGAGGAAATGTAGGCTTCCTTTCAGAATGATGTGCCTGCTAGGGACTATTTTGTCTCCAAGAATTAAAATACAGAGTATTTATTTCCTAATCCCACAGAGAGAAGGCCATAAGGGGTTTTCTTCTGAACTATTTTTTTCCTCTGTAACCATAGAAATGGCTATTTAGTGTTTCTTGATCAGTCCTGAAATTTTCATCTCAAGTACTGGTTACATACCACCGATTTTCTTAAATCTCGACTGTCCCTTCTGAAGTGCAGTGGCAGAAAGTATCCCATTTTAAATACCCTGCCGTGTACATGGTGCTCAGTGGTAAACTGTATATATTCACAGGAATACTTCTCCGGACCTCTGCCCTTCTTGGACCTCTACCCCAAGGTATTAGTTGAGTTGCTTTTTGCTGCATTCACAGGAAAACACTCCTAAAAGCCTAGCACAGCATGCAGTGAAGATCAGCTACTGCTTTGATTTGTGTTGTCACAGATGCACAGAATGGTTGAGGTTGGAAGGGACCTCTGGATACCATCTGGTCCAGCCCCCTGCTCAAGCAGGTTGTACTGGGTTTGGCTGGGATGTTACCTTTCCCTGCAGCAGCCCATACAGTGCTGGGCTCTGCAATTGTACCTAGAACAGCAGTGGTATCACACCAGTGTTGTGTCTGCTGCTGAGCAGTGCTGACACAGCACCAGGACTCCCTCCAACCCTCCTAGACGATGGGCAAAAAAGTGAGAAGAGAAACATCACCAGGGCAGCTGACCTAAACCAGCCAAAGGGTTATTCCATACCATGTGGTGTCACACTCAGCAATAAAAGGTGGAAACAGGAAGAAGAGGGGAGGGGTGGGCTCTTGTGAAAACGTCGGTCCTCCTCCTAAACACCGGCTACGTGTGTTGAGGCCCTGCTTCAGGGACATGGTCAATCATCGCTCATTTGTGGGAAGCAGAGAGGAATTTCTTTCCTCTGCACTTCCATATAGCCTTTGTTTTGTTTTGTTTTTCCCTTTCCCCATCCCTTTTCCTCTTTCCCTTTTTTTCCCTTTAGTTAAATAGTTTAGTTAATAATAACCTTTCCTTATGTGCTCCAGCTCATTCTTCATCTGTGTGTCTTTTCACTGGACTCTCTCGGTACCTCCCTCCCTCAGTTTTGTACTGGGGAGCTCCATGCTACAGGTATTTTTCTCTAAGACTTCTGGACTTACCCCAACAACTGCTTAATTTTGGGCTTCCTTCCAGCTACCTGACTTATTTGAGCCAGCTCAGGTTTGGGACTGCCTGTATTTCTTATGGTGTTATGTTCCAGGTATTTTATTACTCTCGTGAACAGGTGAAATGGTGGTATAAAAATTGGTGGGTTGGAGCAGAAGATCTGAATTCAGAAGTTAACACTGCAAAAAGTGTTTTGTGATGGAGCTGAACTAGCACACTAGTTACAAGCTTTTTTTTAAAAAAAAAAAAAAAATCTTAAAAAGCACAACTAAGCCAGCAAAATTCATTGGGCAAAAGCAATTACTCTGGAAAGAGATTCTTATTACCGATGTTTATTCTGTCATCTAACGTTTCTGTAAAGAGCTTTTGCCAATAAAAACTGTGTGTCATCCCAATATGATTCTGCTGGCAAATTGCAGACAACTCCTTTGTGATGCAGCCCCGTGTCCAACTGGATAATCTTTGTTTATTTTGTCTTGGAAAAAGCATAGCAATTGGTCTTAGAAATAATCTGTTCATAATCCATAACCCTTTTGCCAGTTCTGGTACATTACTCTTAAATTTAAGTTTATTGTGTGTGTTTGCTTCTTTTTAGCAGTTGCTTCTAGATTTGTTTAGATCTAGAAATTGGAGGGAATATTTAAAGGTAATGTCAAGCTTTTTGTATAAAGTCGATGAGCTTTTCATTTGCACCTTGAAAGTTAATATGACCACTTTTTTTTTTTTTCCTGTTTATTTTTTCTTGCCTTTTGAATTTTGGTTTAACATTCCTGTGTGGGACAAAGCACGGGGGGATGCCCATTTGTTCAGTTTTCATGGGTAGTCTATCTCATTCTTCCTGAACTGTAGTTTCTGACATCCTTATTTCTCTGTGTACAATTACTAGAAGTTTTGTGAGTTTTCTTTTTTAGCTGTGTGGGGAAGGAGAGGGTGTATGCCCCTATATATATGTCTGGTCAAGGACCATTTCAGTGCCAAGAAGGGAAGCCATAAAAAGGAGCTCTCTTGAGAGACAAACTTGACCAAAAAACGGTAAGGGAGGTGGTGACAGGAACCAAACCTGGTCAGTCAGTAATTAATAGGAGTATGTGGAATGCGGGAGTGCTTCCTGCAGTGAGACCGGATCAAGGACCTCGCCAAATGGGATGATAAGCGAGGGGGTGAAGCAGTAAACAGGACTGAATGCCGGGACTCAGACCTGCCAGACAAACTTAACAGAGACGAAGACCAAGCACAAACCCAGTCAGCTGCACTAACTGATGTGTTATCAACAAACTGCAGGCAAACAAGGACTTTGCAACCAGTGGGGATGCAAACCTGAGGTCTGGGCTGCTGGAGGGGGCAGGTGGAGCGATGCCAGCGGACGAGGCGGTGTGCAGGGGAAGGGGAACGGGGATGGGCAATGGGGGCAGGCAGAAGAGGGCCTGGAGGGGCTGCCGGTGTGTGACTGCCTGATCACCACAGGCTGTCCCCTTTCTCCTCACATCCTTGGTTAATGACCCCTCTGTGGGCTCCCACTCGAGTCCCATGCGCATGGTGGGGACCAAACGCCACGAGGCTGGCAGCTGGAGCCCAACATGGCCGGGCTTGGGCCTGCGGCGCCAGGGACTGGAGCCCCTGGGGTCTCGGTGCCAGCCCCAGGGCAGGGGCCCGGCACCCTCCTGCCCCCGGGGTGGGAGCGCTGCCTGTCCCCAGAGCTCCGCCGGCTCCCTTCCAACGGCTGGGGCAGGGCCGGGGGCCGCAGCAGCGGGTGAGAGGCCGGGCTGTGGGCAGGGGTCCCTGGGCAGGGCTGGGGGAGGCTGGTGTGCATCTGATGGTGGCCTGGGGACATCGCCTGTGGGCCTGCACCAGGGCAGGAGGGGTCGAGTCTGTGCCCCTCAGCAGTGGGGTCTTGTATATGGGCAGCCCCTCATCAGTGGCAGTTTGTGCAGCTGGCTGCCTCTGTCCTCCAGGTGCGTGCCTCTGAGACGTGTGCTAGGTTTGGATCTGCCAACAGGACAGCAGTGGCCACGTCCCTCAGCTCCATAGCTCCCTAGACACACGGGACTGGGCTCCTCTGGCCACACGGGAGGAATTCCCAGTCCTGGAGCTGCTGGTGGCAGTGGCCACTCCCAGCATAACATCCCTGAACAGCTTCTTTTCCTTGGTCTGTGAGGGGACATTTTTTTTTTGTCATCTGCTTACATTCTCAGTATGCAGGAGATCAAGAGCTTGTCAGCACGTTAAAATCATGGGATGTGTTAGCACAGTGATGGCTTGTCAAGCTGCTGGAACAGCAGGGAGTACAAATGACTGGTCACGTTGCTTATACTGAAGTACAAGTACCTTTCACCAGTGTTGTTTCTTAGACTAAAGATAAAGATCACAGCAGACTTTTTGTACAGGTAACACACATGAACCAAACACGGGAGGAAAATAGTGGTTTTGCAGTGGACGGAGGAAACCAAATGCTCTTTGAAAGTGTGTATATATATATAAATACATGAGAAACTGCCAAAATACTGCAATAACTACTGCTCAGGCAATTTGGATTCAGAAGGATCTGAACAGTGGGGAAGCCTGTGGTTTTCAGACATGTTGAAATGGGTTGTTGTTGTTTTGTTTGTTTAAGAACAACAAAAAAAAAGGTTTTATTTTTTTATACTTAAAAGCAACCAGAAATACTGGAATGAAATACTGTGAAGATGATGTCCAGGAAACAGGACAAGTCTGGAAAACAGACCAGGTTATCAACTTAAGAATTGATAATTAAAGTGACAGTCAGACAAGAGCTCTTCAGAGAAGGAAAAATAATGACATGCGTTCATTCCTCCAAGTCTGTTGGGGAGGAAAATGAGAAACCTTGACACTGAGTTTAGTCAGGAAGCCCTGCTAGCCTGGCTTCAGACAGGGATTTGCAGAATGGAAAGGCAAGGCCAACTTTTGCAGTGAAGAGAGTTTCAGGAAGACACAGGGTGGCTTCATTCGGGTTCCTCCTTTAAAAACAAGGAAACTGCACACTTTGAGGAGGATTCCGAACTGTAATACTGACTTAATTTCAGTCTCTGATGTACAAAACATTTAATTGAGTGTCATCTTCTGCTTGAGATAAAAACATCGTTAATTTGTTGCTTGTGTAAGCCATGTTTGTATTGTCACTCAAGAGACAAGTGAGAATGACTTTTTTTGTGGAGAAGAGCTCTTCTACCTTCCAATAAGAATATTCTGGCCTTAAAGTTGGTCAGTTCCAAATGGTTGATTGTGTATCACCTTTCCTGAAAAGCACAATGTGCTTTTTTGCCCTGGTTACTACTTTAAAATCCTTAAAATCCTTTTGATTGTGCTACCCAGATGTGGGTTTTTAATGTGTAATAAAAGTGGCATTCCTGAGTTTCAGCTTTTTTAATGTATAGCATTTAAGTACATGAAAGTATGAAAACAAAGTGGTGTATGTAGGTGAACATATTTTGCTAGATGTTGTCCAGATTAAAACTGATGATTCAGAGATAAGATCTACAATATTTGCCAAGAGAAATTGATTTTTTTTTCAAATTTTTAAGTTCAAGAGTACTATTCCTTAGGCAGTACAATTGTGCGGACATCTTAGAAGCATAAAGAGAAAATGATGAATGCTTATTCTTTGAAAATGATGAATGCTTATTCTTTGCTTGAACCATTAGTCTCATCTAGCAGAGGCATTTTAAACATTTAGAGAATGAGAAGTTTGATGCATATTTTGTTTGAAATTAAAAGTTTAGTACAGATTTCTAGACAGGCTTGCAACTTGAAGATGTGAATATAAGAGGTTGCTATAAAATACTGTGCTTAGAAATGCAAATAAACAATCAATCCTGTTCTCCCATCTAAGGACCTACATTACCTCCTCCTAGCTTCAGGTTATTTCTTTCTCAATATGGGGGGGGGGGGGGGGGAAACATAATTACTTTTTAAAACTATACTTATATGTCATTCCAAAAATGATTTTATCTTTATTTTCTTTCTAATGTGAAGCAAGTTGAAGTGAAAGCATGGTCGCTTAATGTAGCGAGCAATTAAGCACTTGCTATGGGGTTTGAAATAACATTGTGAGGTAGTAATTTGGAGTGATGATGAAAGCTAGCTAGTTGGCAGTTTCCATCTCCACTGTTTTTGAAGAGGTGCAATCCAGATACAAAATGAAAAATAATCAAAGAACAATCTCTCTTTTTCCCAAAATACTTTCTACAGTGCAGGGTGTGTTAGTGTTACTGCTTGGGGAAAACGTGCCAGACGTAAATTATTGCAGTAGCAGTGGGAGATTGCCAAGCAAAGGCATGTATGGGTTGTGGCAGGGCAACAGCAATTATTTTGTTACTTCACCATGTTTTGTTCTCTGCCAGCTTCACTAAACCTTGTGTCTCCTCCTTCCATTTGACTTTTCCTTCTACACTCACAAGACCCCAGCGTGCCTGCTTTACCTGCATTTTTATTTCCGCTGTTTCAGTTTGAGTAGAGTTGGGCCACAAATCATCCTTCTCTTTGGCTCCTTAGAGTAGGATAGATTAAACAAGCAGCTCTGTGAGTGGCAGAACAACTGTAACTTTGTTTGTGATTTGTCCTATGGTAAGACTCTCTGAAATCTGGTAAGATACATATTTTCACAGAAGCTTTGACTGCTTTGAGGGCAACTGTCAAGCATCTCTTCCAGTTGTTTGTTTATAATGAATTGAAATCCCAAGTGCCTGCAGCCTTCTGGAAGAGTCACCCTTTACCTGGGCATCTGCTTTTGTGAACCTTCAGGAATATGCCTGTATTTTGACCTGTTTTTTCTCTCGCTGCTTGATACTGAATATTGATACTGAATTTGATATTCAGGTGCAGTGAGTTAAGGAGTTGAAAAGCAGGTTGCATGCATGATCAGCCTGTTTCCCTATGTAAATCACACTAAAAGCAGATGTGGAATTAAAAATGGGCACCCTCACATGTACCTTTTTTTTTTCCTTATCATTTTCTCTTCAGTCATCATTCCTAGTGACTGCTTGAATTAAAATAAGGTAGGAGAAAACTCCTATTTCTATTGAAATATTTGAAAGCATGAGGCTGAAGAGAAGTGAAATTTAGTCAAAATGCCCAGAAGTCAAAAGAGGAAAAATACCTTTTTTTTTTTTTTTTTTTTTTTATCTTAAACACATGGACAAAACTTAGGAGTTACATAAAGGTATGCTTGCACTGGAAAGAACCAGAGGACAAGCTAAGTATCATTACTAACTTAGTTGTAAAGCTAAGAAGAGGTCTGTAATCTACAAGTACGTCTGCAATGAGACCTCTGACAATCTCTGGATTGCCAGGTATTCTCTGACTCAGTTATCTGCAGTTGTCTGCAAGTTTGAGGCCGTTTCTGTTAATTGAAATAACGCTGCGAGGGACTGAAGTGGGTGAGGTGAGCTGAGCGAGTAAGCTGGGGAGCAGCAAACCAGCAGGGTCTGGCTCGCAGGGGGAGTGTCAGTGAAGTGTATGTGATGTTTGGACCCAAAGGTGGGTGCAGCATGGCTGTTCTTGTGTGGCTGTTTGTGTTCATGAGTTCGGTGATCTCCGGAGCAGAACATTTCCAGTTGTTAGGCTTGTTACCAGCAAGACAGGTTACACTTCCACAAGAGTAGCGTGGAGGGAAGGGACATGTAGTGCCTTTCCTGCTGGATTTTTGGTCGCCTTGAGATCTTCTGACAGGAATGGCAGCTGTCTGCATTTAACGAGTCAGCAGCATGGGCACACAATGAAAGCGAGAGGTAGTTACTTGTACTCGGAACCTGCTGGGAGCACGGTGCTTGGAGGTGAACAGTGTTCCTGTCACTGACACCAAAACTTCAGGTGGTACGTAGTCCCAGCAGAGCTTCAGTGAAGTAAACGCACGTAAACAGAAGTGATTTCTTTTCAGATCATGTACAGGTACTTTCCTATGATCATTATTGTACTAATGAGTAGGAAACTGAGCACTTGTGTGCTCAGCTGGCAGAATTAAAATTGGCTGCAGAGCAAAGCTAATATCTGATCAGCCACGTTAGTACAGTCCTCATTGAAAAGGCATGCATCCCAGAGCGCGAGTGGTATCATGAGGGCTGTGCTTATACCTCTTTTCAAGCCTCTGTAAGCTATAAATGCAGGGGCAGGAGGAATGCAAAATAGGACATGCCTTATTTTCCTCATATTACTCTCTTTCCTGAAGCAATTTTTTTTTTGTGCATTGATGTTAAGATTTCAGTATATTCATGCTTCTGAAATATAACTTAGTTATTCATCAGGAGTTAGAAAACCATCACAAATTTGTATTACAAAGGTTGTAAGTAGGTAACTACTTGCAGTTGATTAATTTCATGGTGTTCTAGAGCAGTCTGCAGTAAATCCCTCCTTCTAATGCTAGCTGCAAAGTGATATTGAAGTGTGGATTGTAACTCACTCATCTGAAGGTGGGTTTTTGTTTTGTTTCTTGCACTGGCATAGAGCGAAGACAGTCCTAGTCCCAAACGACAACGCCTTTCCCATTCAGTCTTTGACTACACAACAACATCACCAGCCTCATCACCACCAATGCGACCATGGGAGATGACATCAAACAGGCAGCCTTCTTTGGCTCGTCCCAACCAACACCACTTCTCAGGGGAACGATACAACACACCTGCACGACACAGAAGGAGGTAAGCAATATGTACAGTTTTTTTTTTTAACAGTTTTAAACTGTTTTTAAAACAGTTTTTTATTCTTCCTGACTTCATCTCAAGAGAGGAGTATTTCTGAATAGACTCCTCTATTCAGATGAATCAGTATTTCAGACCAGATCTCATGGTAAATATGTTAACATTTCCTTTGAGCTGTAAATTGTTATATTTGTAACTGAGAAGTTAAAGTAATATAAATTGATTCATCATCCTATAATTTACTGAAGACAACTCAAGGAGTGTTTATTAACATCTTTAATTATTAACCTGATTCTGTTCTACTATGCACTGGAGCAATAATCGTTCAGAACAATGTGAGGAAAAATGCTATTTCTTATCAGGGTACTTTGAAAGAATCACAGAACTGTAGGGGTTGGAAAGGACCTTGAAAGATTGTGTCCAACCCCCCTGCCAAAGCAGGTTCCCTAGAGCAGGCTGCCCAGGTAGGTGTCCAGATGGGCCTTGAATATCTCCAGAGGAGGAGACTCCACAGTCTCCTTTGGCAGCCTGTCCCACTGCTCCGTCACCCTCACCATGAAGTTCTTTTGCATGTCAGTGCGGAACTTCTGGTGCTCCCTCTTGTGGGCATTACCCCTTGTCCTGTCCCCACAAACCACAGAAAAGAGGTTGGCCAAATCCCTCTGTCTCCCACACCTCAGGTATTTATACACATTGATGAGATCCCCTCTCAGTCTTCTCTTCCCCAGGCTGAGCAGACCCAGGCCTTTCTTCATAGGGGAGATGCTCCAGGCCCCGTATCATCTTTGTGGCCCTCCGCTGGACTCTTTCCAGGAGATCCCTGTCTTTTTTTGTACCGGGGAGCCCAGAACTGGACACAGTACTCCAGGTGAGGCCTGACCAGGGCAAAGTAGAGGGAGAGGATCACCTCCCTCAACCTGCTGTCCATGCTCCATTTAATGTACACCAGGATCCCATTGGCCTTCTTGGCCACCAGGGCACGCTGCTGGCTCATGGTCAACCTGTTGTCCACCAGGACCCCCAGGTCCTTCTCCTCAGAGCTCCTCTCCAGCAGGTCGTCCCCCAGCCTGTACTGATACTTCGGGTTGTTCCTTCCCAAGTGCAGGACTCTACACTTGCTCTTATTAAATCTCATTTGGTTTCTTCCTGCCCATCTCTCCAGCCTGTCCAGGTCTCGTTGAATGGCAGCACAGCCTTCTGGCGTGTCAGCCACTCCTCCCAGCTTTGTGTCATCGGCGTACTTGCTGGGGGCAGACACTGTTCCCTCATCAAGGTCGTTGATGAAGATGTTGAACAAGACCGGACCCAGCACCAATGCCTGGGGAACACCGCTAGTCACAGGTCTCCAGCCAGACTCTGTGCCACTGATCACCACCCTCTGAACTCGACCAGTCAGCCAGTTCTCAGCCCACCTTACTGTCCACTCCTCTATCCCACACTTTCTCAGCTTTGCTATCAGGATGTCATGGGAGACAGTATCAAAAGCCTTGCTAAAGTCAAGGTAGATGACATCCACCGCTCTCCCCCCATCTACCCAGCTGGTGATGCCATCATAGAAGGCAACGAGGTTGGTTGAGCACAACTTCCCCTTGGTGAATCCATGCTGACTACTCCTCATAACCTTCTTCTCTTCCAATTGCTTGAAGATGGCATCCAGAACAAGCTGCTCCAATACCTTTCCAGGGACAGAGGTGAGACTGACTGGCCTGTAGTTTCCCCGATCCTCCTTCCTGCCCTTCTTGAAGACCAGAGTGACATTGGCTATCCTCCAGTCTTCAGGCAGCTGTTCTTCAGTTCTCCGGGACCTTTCAAAGATGATAGAGAGCAGTTCAGCAATCACCTCTGCCAATTCCTGTAGCACCTATGGATGCATCCTATCAGGACCCATGGAGTTGTGTGCGTTGAGCCCACTCAGATGCTCCTGAACCACTCTGTCATCAAACGGGGGAGCCCTCCATTTCCCAGCCCCTTTGTCCTCCCGCTAGGGTTGAGGAGTCCTGGGGGGAGTCCTTGAAGCAAAGACTGAAGCAAAGAAAGCATTCAGTATCTCTGCCTTCTCAGCGTCTCCTGTTACCAGGACACCCTCCTCGTTCAGCAGTGGACCCACATTATCCCTCATCTTCCTTTTACTCTTTACATACTTAAAAAGAACCCTTCTTACTATCTTTTATCTCTTTCGCAAGCCTCATCTCTAGGTGGGCTTTAGCCTTCCTCATCGTGTCCCTGCAGGCCCTGACAACACATCTATACTCCTCCCAAGAGGACAGGCCCTTTTTCCACATTTCGTAGACCTTCTTCTTCCTTTTGATCTTATCCATGAGCTCCTTGCTCATCCACACAGGTTTCCTGCCCCCCTTCCCCGATTTCCTGCGGTCAGGGATGCACTGATCCTGAGCATGGAAGAAGTGTAGTTGAAATGTAGCCCAGCTCTCACAAGCACCCTTGCCTTCCAGCAACCCAGCCCATGAGATACTCCCAAGCAGGTCCTGGAAGAAGTCAAAGTTGGCTCTCCAAAAGTCCAGGGTTGCAATCCTGCTTTTAGCCTTATAATAATCATTATTTGTGTAGTACCATGATTTTTGTGCATTAAAAGTCTAAATTTTTTACATGGTTACTTTCAAAGGACTTTAAAGCACAAGTTCATTACCAATGTTCAGTAATAGTTTAGATCCCTGTGCTGGTTATTCATCTGAAGTGCTTGCCAGTAACTTGGGAAGCATGTAGAGCTGTGTATCTGGACGCACTGGATTTTGCTGAATGAAACTTGTAGTTTCTTTATTATTCTGCATAGGAAAAATACTGTTTTTCTTTTTTTTTTTTTTCCAGATAATGTTAATCCATTTGTTTAAAAAAAATAATAAAAATATTCCATAGGTCATGCAAACTTTTTCTGGTTGTGCTTTCTCATGATTCTGAGTCCATAAAAAAGTAAACGTACACCATTTAACATTTACCAAAGTGTAATTATGAGAAGCTACCTTGTCTAAGTCCTGGTGTCAGAGAATTTCTGTAATTGGTCTTCCAAAGCACTGGCGTTGCCATTCATAGCTTTTCTCTATTACTACAGCTTTTCAAAACAAATATGTTGCATACACATTTATGCCAAAATATTTATTTAGACCATTTCTGTTTTGTAGCAGGAAATAACTTTAAAGCAACTTCAGTTACCAGAAAAATCTTTTGCATTAAGTGTTAATCAGCTTTGTGGTTAGAAATCGTATATACCAGTTTTATGGTAAATTATGTGAATTTACCGGTTTATGGTAAATTATGAGAAAATTATGTGTATTTTATTAGCAATACAGAGATGGAGAGTGGAAAACACTTCTCAGAAAATAAACTGTGACTAAGACATACAAATACATCAAATTGTAAATTGAAGTCCTAGGTGCTCAGAATAAAACATGTTTTATGTGTTCTGACATGATAATTTGAAAGGAGAATGATGGCTAGGCTTTTTTTTTTTTCTGCTATTATAATTCAGCATCAGGCCTTCTGTCTGACCTGGAGTGAATGACCATTTGTTTCAGTTTTAAGACAATAATGGCATAACATCTGTATGAATTAGAGCAGAAAAGTAGCAGCTTAAGACATGGTATCGTATACTTACAGTATCATCTGAATAACTGGTTTGATGCTCCCCCTTTTTCTGGAGTGCATCAGTTTCACTCAGAAAAAAAGTTGGACTCAGCTTGAGCAGGCTTTGTTTTGCCAATTTGTTGTATTTGCTAATACGAAAGGAATAGTGAGAGTGAAGCATATTACGTTCTCTTTGACACTCTCTTGGAGAGGATATGCTCTAGTGGTTGCAGCCCCTTCTGTTTCTTTGCTGCATCTTGGCTCCTTCAGCCTGTTCTGTAACTGGGAAACCATTTTGTCCCATGTAGCTTTACTTTGCTGTTGCCACTGGGGCATGCAATTTGTACCTTCCAATCTCCTCGACACAAATTGGAAGTATTGGGGGATGGTCTTGTACTTCCAGGGATGTACCAGGGTGAATCACACAGAATCACAGAATTTCTAGGTTGGAAGAGACCTCAAGATCATCGAGTCCAACCTCTGACCTAACACTAACAGTCCCCACTAAACCATATCCCTAAGCTCTACATCTAAACGTCTTTTGAAGACTTCCAGGGATGGTGACTCCACCACTTCCCTGGGCAGCCTGTTCCAATGCCTCACAACCCTTTCAGTGAAGAAGTTCTTCCTAACATCTAACCTAAAACTCCCCTGGCTCAACTTAAGCCCATTCCCCCTCGTCCTGTCACCAGGCACGTGGGAGAACAGGCCAACCCCCACCTCGCTACAGCCTCCCTTGAGGTACCTATAGAGAGCGATAAGGTCGCCCCTGAGCCTCCTCTTCTCCAGGCTGAACAAGCCCAGCTCCCTCAGCCGCTCCTCACAGGACTTGTTCTCCAGGCCCCTCACCAGCTTCGTCGCCATTCTCTGGACTCGCTCGAGCACCTCGATGTCCTTCTTGTAGCGAGGGGCCCAAAACTGAACACAGCACTCGAGGTGCGGCCTCACCAGAGCCGAGTACAGGGGGACGATCACCTCCCTAGCCCTGCTGGCCACACTGTTCCTGATACAAGCCAGGATGCCATTGGCCTTCTTGGCCACCTGAGCACACTGCTCAACACTTGTTGAACTTGTGAGAAACATCTCAAATAATTTTCTTCAGACAGGGTCTTCTATGAAACTATTTTATTTGCGACTGCAATGGCAGGCATCCTGCAATTAGGAGTGCATTTTAGTAAAAAAAAACATGACCTTTTATTCCCTATTACCCGACACCTGATCACCTCCCCTGTTTCCTCATTGCCTGAGTACTACAGGTTCTCAAGCTACTCAACACTCCTCTATACCATGTGTGTACAATTTTTCTTTTTTTTTCAACTCTTTAATTTCTCCTTTCTTATGTTTAGAGAACTTGTGATCTTTGTTTTACTGTTCTCACACTGCTCATCCTGTTTTTCTCAAGCTTCTACCTTATTTTGGAGCAGTGAGGCCTTCTACTGTCCACTTACCTACTTAGCATTTCTCCTTATGTAATTCTCTACTGCAAAAACACAACTTTGTTTCTCACACTAGTACTGGAGGTGTTCAAAAGATGTGTTGATGCGGTGCTTATGGACGTGGTTTAACAGTAGTCTTGGCAGTGCTAGGTTAACAGTTGGGCTTGATGATCTTAGAGGTCATTTCCAACCTACATAATTCTATGATTCAGTCCTTTACCCTTCCAAATAAATGAGAAGCCTCTCAGTCAAAACTTCTAATTGTGAATTTGTTACTTGTGTGTGCCTGATTTTCTGAGTGTTGAGCCTGAGCTGCCGGTTTCTGATTTACAGAAGTTTTGGCTCAAGATAGTGGCAGTTCTGCTCATAACATACGTGTAATTATATAAGACTATATTATCAAATCCCACACATGTAAATGAGTTACTCAAACGAAGTAGATGCTGTGGTCTATTTACACTGCAGTTCCCTGCACTGCAAAAGAACGATTACTGCAGTCACAATTTCCTGGTGTCTGCCAAGGAGATGCCTCTGAGGCATTCAGTTATTTGGTGAACATGTGAGAGCTGAAAAAAAAATCATGTTTCTCCAGAGGAGTCTACTGCTCTGTCCGTCTCACTAAGTGAGCAACCATTCTTTGGTGTGGCTGGAGCACGGAGCATAGGGAAATCTGTAATCATACAGTTAAGGATTTTTGCCTAGAATAAATGCATAGAAATCTTCTGAAGTTTGCTGTCATTTGTGCATTTGTCCTGGCAATCCCACTGTCATCTTTCTAACAGGTTAATATTTATATTGGAGTTCTCCAGCTTTCCTTGATAGCATTAAGCTATGCTCTATTAAGCACTTCTGCGCTGAGATAAGTGTCAGCTCTAAAGATCTTGGCAAGTTTGTTGGTAAGAAATTGTGTTCCAGTTTAATAAATCTGTTCCAGTAACATTTTCAAGTTTACTTTTTTTCTTTGATACTTGATTTTCATGTGGTTTTAGTTAATAGGAAGGGCTTGTGGCATTTGTATGATCTCTAATCTTTTTAATGTGTTTCCAGTCCTCCTGTTCGGCGTCAGAGAACAAGGAGAGATCGCCTGTCTCGACATAATTCCTTTAACCTAGATGAAAACTATCACCGTTTCTCCTATGGACAACAGCAAGCAATAGAAGAACCCAGAGCCTTTCATCCACCAAACGTGTCTCCTCGTATGTTGCGCCCAGCTGCTCACCCGCCACAGCAAAATGCAATGATGGTTGACATTCACGATCAGGTAAGAGTTTCAGGGTACAAACAGACAAATGTCACAGATTTTTTTTTCCCAAATCTTAAGATCCCTCTCCACCCCGAATTAGTTGGCTATGAAAGTCACATTATCACTAAATTCTGTTTGTCCTCTTAGAAGTTATTTTTGTTGTGTACTGTTATTGATGTATGAAGTGCTGCAGTGGCAGTGGGGAAATAAAAATTTCAGAGCGTTAGTAAAGAAGATTGAAAGTTAACAATTTTTCAATACACCTACTGGCATAGTGCTATAGGCCTCCTGCCCACCCTTGAAGTGCTTTTGCTTCTGAAGTTAATTTAATGTGATTAAGATGTAAGATGATAATCAAGAATGTGTTCTGTTTCACATGAAGTGCCTCTCCTTAGCACAGGAGCCTATAAATTTTTCAAATAAGTTATTCAGAAGTAGAATTCACAATGCCAATAATTGGCTGTGAACATAACAGCAGAAACATGACAGTATTGTCACAGAACCAAATTAGTCATCCAGACCTAATCAACTCCTTAAATTACATGAAAAAATGAAATCTGTGGTTGGTCCAGAAAGCAAATAATTCCTGAGAAAGGAATTGGTACAGAGTTCATAAATGAGGACCCATAAAAGAAGCTGACTTACTGATGTAACCTTTTGTTGTTGTGCAAATCAGCAGGCTGCAGCACAAGTGCATTAGTTGCTACACAGTCATGAACTAGTTATCTGGACGTCCACTTCTCAAACTGCACATGCATGGAATGCAACTCTTAACTGCCCTGCTTGAAAGCGTACCTGCATTCAGTGCAGCTGCATACAACTGATGCGCTGTACTACATCTGCAGAGCAGAGCTCAGTGAGGAAGTATTTGCATTTGGGACCAAGTGCAAGGGTGGAAGCTAACCACCAGTCTAGCCACCTCACAACGTAGCGTTTAGATGAACAACTGTATTGCTGCAGCATCTTAAAAATTCAAAACATGCTCTTGCTTTGTGTTGCAAGATTACATCATGACAAGCCTGGATAAGCAGTTGTTCCATCCCACTGCCTGTACCTTCCAAGCACCATCTATGATCAGATGTCAGTGTTTCCAGACTAACTGAGGTCTTCTATGGTGATGTTTTATACTTCAGAGACAGAATCATTAAGAGGTCGTTTTTTATTCTTATTCTGAGCATTTCTGAATCACACCCAGCATTACACTGTATGCCTAATTTTTGTACCTGAGCCAGAACCAGGTCAAATTCAGTGTCTCTCCTGAGAGTGGTCTCTGTCATCAGTGATACATATGTTGAGGCTTTAAGTTCCATACATTGATCCGTGTTCTTGTTTTGGCCTCTATGTCTAGCTGTACACTACCAGTTCAGTAAATTAGCTGTCTTTAATCATTCTCACCTTCCCGATGAGCTGTCCTTGCTTGTTAATTTCCCATGAGTGAGTTCTGTTTTAGCAGAACAAGAAGGAAGAATGAGCTTCTCTGAAGTAATTACTTTCTGTGAATCCATGTTTCCTGACACTAAGGCTTTCTGGTTTTATCAGAGCATCAGAGATTCCTTACTTGGTGTTAAACAAACAAACCAAAACAAAATAAGAGCCTTGGAAGTTTTAACATTTTAAAATGAGAGATCCCTCTCCACCCTGCCCAGAAACTGCTGATCAATGAGTAGTATTCCAATGAGAAAAGTATTTGAAAACAGGAATTGCAGTCATGTGCCTCCTTTTATAGACCTTCATTGTGAGTATATTTTTCCTGATAAGTAGGTAAAGGCTTGTTAACTTACCCAGCATGCTGTTAAGAGTTTACAGTAATTAAGTTATTTCAACTGTTTTTTTTCTTTTTGCTGCAGATCCATCAGGGCCAAGTTCCCGTCTCATACACAATGACAACGGTGGCTCCACACGGCATACCACTTTGCACAGGCCAGCACATCCCAGCCTGCAGCGCACAGCAGGTCCCAGGGTGCTCAGTGGTTTTCAGTGGACAGCACCTTCCAGTTTGCAGTGTACCTCCGCCTGTAAGTGGGCTTCTGTAGTTTACACCAGATCCAATCTTAAACAGAAATTGCACCTTGGAGCTCCCACATCTGTGTGGCTTTAATTACACTGGAAAATGACATATTTTTTTCCAAGTGCTAAATTGTAGTGGCATAGCAATGCAGGCCTTAGAACTGGTAAGCATATGTATGTTGCTTACATACCAGCTTAATAGTGCATGACTGTTCTTAGTGTAAAGTCCTGATGGCTTTTTGTTCTAGTGACATGCTGGTTTATTATATGATTTCATATCAACAGCTGTTTTGTGTACTTCTAGATTTTTAGAGGAACATTTCTAAGACTTTTATTAGTTAACTAACCAAGAAAAAAATCATATTTTATAGAGACCTCTCTCGTGGATTGGTTATACAGAAAGGTCTGATATTCCAAATTTACTTTTCTTCTGAGAAGATGATCTACTGATCCTGAATGATCAGTAAAAGCTGAGAAGTGCTCTTCTGTCCGGAATGCTCTCAAAAAAATGAAAATATTCTTCAATAATGTCTCTCGGCCTTTCTGGGAGTGAAATAAAGTGCCTTGACTGACTTACCAACTTTGAACATAAAAGAATCTGAACTATTTTCTCAGAAACATTCAGATATCAACTTATAGATACTACTTTCCATTTAATAGCATTCCCATGCTATGTTATTCTGTAAAAATTTCACCTTTAAGTGCCAAAAAAAGCCAGGGCTGAACAAATGAAACGGGTACACCTGAGAAGTTTTAACTGTACAAATGAAGGTTGTAGAACCTGCTGGTAGAGTCACAACTATTTTTTTAACCCTTTTCTAGTATAAATCAGCAATATCATACATAAAAATTATATAGTCAGTGTCCAGTAACTACTTATAATGTTGGTATATACATTGCCAACATCTGCCAGCCGTGCATTTCCTAGCAGTGTGTAACTTAGCTTTTCCTCTGTTGCATGTTCTGTGACCAGAGAATATCAACTAGCCTGTGGCACTGAAACAAAACTCGTGGTGTGACCACCTATTTCTTTGTTCAAGCTGATTCTTGAAGAGTGAGGGTGATGTGCACTCACGTTGTCCAGAAGCCATTTATCCCCATGAGAGACAGTAAGCACTTAATCAAGTGTGTTGAGAGGATGGATGGACATCAGGAATTAATCAAGGTTGAAATTACGTAATGTCAGCAGGCAGACTTTACACTTTTTTCTGTAAAGTCACAGAATAATGTAAGTTACAACAGGGCTCTGGAAATCATCTGGTGGTCACCAGTTTCCAAGGATGGAGATTGCACAATTGTTCTGAGCACCTGCTCCAGTGTTAGTATGTCCTTACAGTAAAGAGCTGCTTCTGATTGGAATCTGATTGGAATTTCCTTGGTTGCAGCTTGGTTCTATTGTTTCTTGTCCATTCACTGTGCCCCTTGAGGAAGAGTCAGGTACCCATTCTTATGAATTAGATGAAGGCAGGATTAAGGTCATTACTTAGTTCTCTCTTCTTAAGGCAGAACAAATCCAGTTCTGCAACCTCTTCTTTTATGCAGTGTGATCAAGGCTCCTTGGTCTTTTGGCAGATCCATCTCAGGATGTCAGAGTCTGGTTTTGGTACTGAGAAGGCCAAAACCAGACACAGAACCATCCACTAGGACCAATCTTTGTTTTTCTTGTATATCCACTCTGCAGCCAGTCTCAAAGTGTCCTGATCCATGAGGTTATTCTGTCCCAGTACCAGACTTCATATCTTGCCTTCATTGAGCTTTGCATGGTTCCTGTCATCTAGTTTCCCCAGACTGTAAAAATACGTTTGAGAGACATCACTGCTCTCCAGCATATCATCTTGCTCCTCCTGACTTCACCTGTGAACTTTGCAGTATCATTTTGTTGCTTTCACGAAATTAGTGTAATTCAGTATATATGCAACTACAAAACAAACGTTATCTATAAAAGATCTTCATCAGTTCTGCTGTTTGAACTTATGCTACTGTAAGTTTTAGAAGTTTTCCAAAAGTCTGAATGAATAAACAAATAGTTTGCATGATCTTTCAAGTGGAAAGACATGAAACTTCATTTGCTCTTACTTGAAATTTAAGTAAGCATAGCACAGATCGTTCCCAACGTATATTGCAGATACTGCAGTAACATATCCTGCAGCTAATTGTTACTGTACAGAGTCTTGGGATGAAAACTATTTTACGGTATTCTCCAGAGTACTTCCTGTTTTAAAGAGTAGTCATGTTGGACAGGCAAATTTATCTTCAACTACTTTGGAGAACAGTTTTCAATATAATGAACTATAATAACTGTTTTAACAGAAACATTTCTCAATGGTATTTACTTTTTTATAAAACAAGATAGTAACTCAAAGAATAGTCAGCATTTAAGAAAAACTAATAAATTAATCTGATACTGTTTCAGTGCATCTAAATGTGTTTGGTTATGACAGTGCATAGCAATGAAGTAGTGATTCCACCTTCACTAGTAACGAATTTTAAACTGGATCTATCATTCTGCCATTATAGTTAGCATGTTTAGTATATGTTGTGTGACACAAGACTCAATGAAAGAGTGAGAGATCAAAACTGTCATCTACATGACTTTGTAAAATTTCATAGGCTTTGCAAGTAGGGTGGTGGAGTTTTAAATTTAAAACTGTCTTAATAAAAAACTGTCTTAATAAAAAACTGTCTTAATAACCATCTTTGCTTATACAAGACAAAGGTACCTGTTGTTTTACAGGTAGCAAATATGTTATGAATTGCTCTTTTAATGGCTAAAAATGCAACAGGAACGCCTGACATTCTGGTAACACTTCAAAGATCAGGAAAAAAGAGAACAAAGATTTTCTTGATCCTCTTCATGTTTAGAAATGGAAATAAAACTGAACTCTTCCATGAAGCACATGCACACCTTCATCATATGTGTGTTCAAACTTCAGTGCCCAAAGTTGCTTTCATATGAGTAACTGCAAAGACGAGAGAACAAGGGCTACTTCCCACAGTAGGTGTATCTCACCTGATTCAGAGCACAAGGCTCCCCTCGAAGTGCAGAACTGAGCAGAGCTTATGTGTTATTCTTAATAAATAAAGCAACATATGTTTTAAGGCACAGGTTGATGTCTGGGAGTCCCTCAGCTACATCTACAGCTTAAAATGTTTGGAACAGTTTTGCTTTCAGATGCCATTTTGAAGGTAAAACATGAGAAAAAGTTAGCAGGGTAAACATATCCACTTTTTACTTAGGAGTTTGTCTGATACTGAGTATTGAAAATCCCACTGACCTCACAAGAACTAAGAGCTATGTCGCACCTAGCAGATGTCACACTATGGTATTTTTGTAGCCTGCATGGTGCTAGTTACTGACCATTGTGTATTAGAACAAGTTACTATTTGTGTGTTTTGGAGGCTCTTCCAAGGAGGCAAGAGAACTGCTTTCTTTTAATGACATCTTTCCATGATAAGCATGGATTGTTCTAGAGGGAGTGTTTGTGCTAGAGTCAAAAATGTGTTGTTTTCATTTTATTTCAGATGCTTCAGGCATGTTCGGTCCAGCACCTACCAGTACCGTACGCAGCATTTCCACCCCTCATTTCTAGTGACCCATTCCTTTTTCATCCTCCTCATATCGCTCCACACCACCCTCCTCACTTGCCTCCTCCAGGACAGTTTGTTCCTTTCCAAGCACAGCAGTCGCGGTCGGTAAGTAATGCTTCTTACCCTCTCTCCTTAGGATTGGTATGGCTGAATGGGCAAATAGTGCTGATACCTTACTCAGGAAACAGGTGGAATTTGTTTAAAGTTACAGGTTTTTGCCCTGATCCTTCCTTAGCAAGTCTATAGCTACTTAGTGTGAAGATGAAAAAATAAATTTAAAATTCACCCTGCTTCTCTTCAGATTTCATCAGCTGTTGTCTGTGCTGTGTCTCCAGGGGCCTTTACTCTTCATCAATAAGATGTATATCTTCTTTACCAATGGTTCCTTCAGGTGTTTCTTTTCCAGAAAGCCAGAGAGAATCCAGAGGAAGCTGTGTAGAGCAGCAGTGGTCTACATTACTTAGAAGTAGAGGAAGGTTTAGCAGAGAGATAAGGAAGGATGGGATGTTACTCTTATTACATGCTTCCCCAGTATTACTTATCAGTTAATTTTTAAACAACCAGTGGTTTTGCTAGAACATGATGACCGTAGGGCTTCCAGGTATATTTAGGAGCCTACAGTCTCTTTTTTTTTTTTTTTTTTTTTTTCACTTACAGAAGTTATTGGCACTTCTTGTTTATGCTGACTTGGCTTAGTGATAGGGACTGTGCAAATATAGGAACATGTGACCCTGTTCTGGATTTGGGGAGAGAAGCTAGGTTTTTACTACTGGCGTATGGCTTGTACTGTGGGTCTGTCAGTATACTCCCATCCATTTGTTTGCCCCTCTGACCAGAAGATGCCAATATTCCACTAATGCAGAAAGAGTTTCATTAATTACAAATGTTGCTGAGACCTATCCATGCAGTATCTCAGGTGTGGCTAACCATTGTAACAGCTTTGTTACGATGATGGTCAGCATAAGAAGGAAGCGGAGTTTTCCTTTGCTGCCACAAGGTGGGATTCGTAAGCTGAATTTCTCAAAATGGTGGAATTTAGCATCAGGAACAGAAAGGTGTGTTAATGAAACAGTGACAACTTCTGGTGACAAGTTCTTCAGAACTGTTGGGCCTGGTGGATGTGCTGCAACTGACCAAATTACAATGCTGAACTGGAATCTCACAGTTCTGAAACCACCGGACTGTGCTCTGGATGGGACTTCTTGCATAATCCTCCTAGGAAAGCACCTGCTTGATTACTGGCTGTCATTCACAGTTTAATATCATTAAAGTCACCATGCTCACTCTCCTCTTTTCAGATTGTCTTGACACAATTTCAGTTCTCGTCTTTGGTTGTTTATTTTTTTCTTTCACATAGTTTTACAGTGAGAGCAGCCTGGCAAGAAGGAGAGCAAATATTTGTCCTGCAAAATGCAAGAGACAGGAAATTACAGCCACTCCTTTATTTGCTAGATCGCATAAATTCCTAGTCAATAAGCATGGCTAGCTGGAAAAGGTGAATTTATATCAAATGTGTAGTGCTATATTTGCTTTTTGGTAGTGTTAATGACACAGGAATTGTTCGTATTCTGTCAAAGTGAGTACTTTAATTTTTTTATCCCGTACAATTGGCCGCAGAAGGGCAGAGTATGCATCTGGGATTTCAGTTCTTTAATGGGGAAAAATTGCATCTCTATTACCACAGCAAAGATTTTTTTTTATTTTTTTATTTTTAGCCACTTCAAAGAATTGAAAATGACGTGGAACTGCTCGGTGAACATCTTCCTGTAGGAGGTTTTACGTATTCTCCCTCAGCCCATCCACCAACACTGCCTCCCTCAGCTCCTCTCCAATTCTTAACCCATGATCCTTTACACCAGGAGGTGTCATTTGGTGTTGTAAGTATTGCTTTCTGCATGACACACTAATTCATGCTGCGCTGACCGTCTTGCTCGCAATTCTGTACTACATTTTGTCAAAAAGTAACACTTCTTGCCGTTGTCCATTAATGGCTAAAGCTGCAGCTGTGGTGTTTCCTTTAAGCTCGTTTAAATCAAGTTAAGGATAACCTATGTATTGATACTAGTAAATAATTTCTGACAACATTATCTGCAGAGAGAGTGAGTGATAGCAGTTACTTTGAAAACGTTTCATATTACCATACAGTCCAGGACTTCCACTGCAGAAACTAGTTTGTGTGGTTTTGAAAAGCTCTTGTCACTTATCTTGTAGTTAATTCTTCATCTGTAAGGTGAGTTTCTACAAGTCAGAAAAACTAGAATGGTTTAAAAATAGTTCTTTTCCAGAGTGTTTGTAATGTGCTGTCCTGGTTTCAGTAAGGACAGAGTTAATTTTCCTCCTAGTAGCTGGTAGGGTGCTATGTTTTGGATTAGGGTGAGAGTGCTGATAACACGCTGATGTTTTAATTGTTGTAGAGCAGTGCTTACCCCCAAACAAGGAGGTCTCAGCTTCTCACTCTGTCCTGTTAGCGGGCAGGCTGGGGGTGCAGTAAGAGCTGGAAGGGGACAGGACCAGGACAGCTGACCCTAACTAGCCAAAGGGGTATTCCGTACCGTATGGGGTCATGCTGAGCAATATATAGGGGTGGCTAGCCGGGGGGAGGGGGCCGGCTGCTTGGGTATTGGTGGGGCATCGGTCAGCAGGTGGTGAGCAATTGCATTGTGCATCACTTGTTTGTACACATTATTAGTAGTAGTACTATTTCATCATTATTGTTATTGTTGTTATTATTTTCCTCTCTTAATAAACTGTCTTAATCTCAACTCACAGGCTTCACTTTCCCATTTCTCTCCCCCATTTCAGAGCAGGAGGGGGGAGGGTGAGCAAACAGCGGTGTGGTGTTTAGCTGCTGGCCGGGTTAAACCACAACATGTGCCCACAAGCAATTGTATGGAATGCTTCCATACTACAGACTTCCATATTACGGAAACAGCCAAGGTTGATTTAAGGCACCTGTCTAGAGGGCTACAAGCAGTGCAGCTGCAGCAGTACAAAACAATGAAACCTGGTCTGGGTTAAGATCTGCACTGAAATCTGTGCTTTGTGGTTAAGCTACGTCCAGTGTCTGTGCTGCTTCCATGGTCTCTATGGTGCACTTCAGTTTGCTATGTTGTTTTGTTTGAAAAAAAGCCTTTCCCACATGTGCAATGCTTGAAGAAATAACTGCAAGGCAAGACTAGGTGGATTTTTTTCAATTTTGACCTGTGCATCAAGTCACCGGAAGGTTTTAGAAGCACATTGTCACTTAAACCTTTACATAAGAATGAAATTTTAGGACCTGTGAAGACACTGCTAGCTTTGCTTTATCAGTCTCTTGAAATCAAGCAACATAGTTTAAACTACAGTTGAAAACATTTTTCATGAAATTTTCATTCACTGTGAGACACTTTCAAAGACACTTAAAAACTTCGGTAAATTGCTTGGATTTTATTCACATCATCAAAAAAATCTGGAGTTTTTCCTGATTTCCATGTTCACTCATTAAAAGTAGATAGAAAACAAAACAGCATTTTTTTTTTGCAAGATATATATAATCTTTCCTCTCTGGTGTTTTTGTTCTGTGTTGCATACAGTTGAGGGGTGGAATAAAGTTTTATTATGAATAATCGTACAATGTTTTATAAAGCAATCCTAAGTATTTATAAAATTTCTCCAGTGGTTTAAAATGATTTTCAGAAAAGCTTAGTATTTTTCAAGTGGTCATTAATGTTCTCTTTAACAGTTATGGTAGAATGGCTGCATCCCTGATTCTCTTTCAATCAATGAACTGAAAACGGAACACAGCACTTTATAATATTTCTGAGTTGCAGAATTCATAGAGCAGTAAACCTAGTATTTACTCCATCTAAATTGGGATCTTACTTGCAAGAAAAAGACCCTGTTTTTTATATTGTGTTTATATGTAAGTCCATGGCTATTAGTTATGTCTCCATTGTAAATTTAAGAATTTTATAGCTAAATTACTGGTGGTGCTGGGCTTCTGTATGTTCTTAAGTTTCAAACATGAAAGAATAAATACTGTTTACTGAAGATTTTGAGTGCTCTTTGTTCCAAAAAAATAAATGCCTTAAAGCCTTCAAATTCGAATTCAATAATGGTATGTGAGTTTCCTTTTAAAAAATTACTATAATTTTTTTAGTACTCTGAATATTTCTGGGAAAATATAATTTACTAATAAGTGGAAAATTTCTACTATATAGGTTCCCATTTTACTAGGTAAAACAAGGAATTTTGAACAATGACACCATAAACCTAAATACATGTATTTAAGTGAAGAGCCCTGTTTTATCCATGGAAATTGAAGCTGTAGGCTTGACCATCTCTTTAGGCATGGTCCAGATGCAGGAGTTGTACTAATTTAACTCCACAAGTACAGCTTAAATCTTTCAGCCCCTCTTCAATGTAAATGTAATTATATGCCACTGCTTTCTTAAATCCTGCTTAGAGATTTTGCTGTAGTGCATTGTAGCAGTGCCCCATAGCAGGCATTAAAGCATTATACTAACCAAAGAATTCATGAAGATAACAGGTACAGATCTTTAAAGGTTTTAATTTAAGATTTAAGTCTTCTCCACTCAACCACTTGTGCACAAGCCTGCATAATAGCACCAGGCTTAAAGTAAGTCACTAGTTCATGTCCTGTCTGTTTCCCAAACCAGCTGACATGGGGACTGAGCACAATAGGTGTTGCCAGGATTCCTGCTGCATGTCACTATTGCTTAACATGGAATGGCATGAATTTGTTCCTGATAGGAATTCCTATTTCAAATTTTTGTAAGAGAGGCTTAGATTTTTGGACTTGAGCAAAGGCTGGATTTTTTCTAATAAAGTCTTATTGAAAATGGATTTTGATATTCAGATATACTTTTATTTCATGGTTAGGTAAACCACACATTGAATCACAGGATAACAGTGGTTGGGGTTGGAAGAGGCCTCTCAGGTCCTGTGGTCCAGCCCCTGTCCTCAGTCAGGGACACCTAGCGCTGCCCAGCACCGTGTCCATGCAGCTGTTGAATATTTCCTAGGAGGGAGACTCCATAACCTCAAAGTTCCACTTCCACAAGTTTCAAATGACACTTTCTTTCTTATCTCTTGTAGCCGTACACACCGTTCATGCCTCGAAGGTTCACAGGGCGCAGCAGGTACCGATCGCAGCAGGCAATACCACCATACCCCTACCATCCTAGCCTACTACCTTACGTGCTGTAAGTTCCAAGAACATTTTCTTCCATGTAGGCTTAACGAAGTGAGTTAACCATTCCCCTCAACAGGAATTTGCTATCTTCATGCTTGAACTCTACCAGAGAACAGGCATAGGCTGCACCAAAAAGGAGGAAAAGTTCAGTTCCTGTGTGAAGTTTTCAGCCTGTTCTGAATAACATACACACTTAGAGAAAACACAAGTGAAGGATTTTGTACAATATACTTTTGTGTCTGTACCTCTTGTTTCTGAACTCTCCATAAAGATGACTTCAATATGGAAGTTCATCAGTAGCATATCCTGATTATATTCATTATGTGTTGTAGACTTTAAAAAATATATATAAGCTTCAAGAATTTTGTGTTGGAGTTAGGAGAATTTAGGGTTCCCGATCATTGTTTATGTTTTATATACTTAAAGAAATAAAATATTGTTTAAGTCCAGACCATAAATGCAATGTCAGTATTATTATCACACCTTATAGTAATGTGTGATAATCAAGAGGTCCATATTGGTGATAATGCTAAACATTATTGTAAGTATCAGTAAAGACATGCATGCAGTTAAAAAGGCCACACTGACAGTATCAGAAATTGGCAGAATTAGCTTTTCCCTTTATCCTTTCATATCAAATATATATTCGTGATTCCAAACTTAACATTTTTATCAGTTCTGAGAACTTGACATTTTGAGAGGGATCGATAAGATAACTTTACCTGTGCTGTATGTTTTTGTGCTTTCCTTCAGCAAGATGCTGAGCCTTATCATTGTTTGCTCTCATAGATCAATGCTTCCAGTGCCACCTGCAGTTGGACCACCTTTCAGCTTTGACTTGGACGTGGAAGATGGGGAAGTAGAAAACTACGAGGTTGGTGCGCAAAATGAAAATACATTTAAAGAATAGATTTAGATCAAGCAATACATAAAATGGAGTTATATTTTGCATTTTATCCTGGTTTTGCCTTCCAAATAAATATAATAACCATGAAGACAGAATCCGGAAACCATCCTTTCATATCTGTTTGTAGCACTGGATATCTTAGGTGCTTAGCTTTACCTTTTACCAGTTGCTTTTTCCCAGAAAACACCCTTCCAAACTAGTAATCATTAAATTGTTCAGCCTTTATTTTCTACATGCTACTCTTCTTCTTAATGATAAATGATTTTAAATATCAAACAAGAAAAGTACATTCAAAAGAAAAGTTAGTGTTCTTGTGTACATAACTGCAGAATAGCATTAATATTGTAGGATTAATCGATCTAAGTGTAACACTTGTAAAACTGCTTTAGTGGCTCTTCTTCTTGACCCTTGGGATGGTACAGGAATTCACATCTATAGATGCATAACCGTGTCTAACATCCTAGGCAGTTGTGACGCAATTCAAGCTGGTGTGCCTTTGCTGGTTCTGAAACTACCAGATTCCCTTTGGATTCTCTTTAAAAATTCCTTCTTCAAAACCCCTTACTTTTGCATCTCTTCTCCAGTGCTCCTCTGTGCAGTAGCAGTACACCATTGCCAGTTGAACAGTGAGCGCTTCTGTTGTAACTTCTGTGCTAGTTCAGAAGAAGCATCATCTTGTTTGTAAAAAATGCCCCTAGGTTTGGCAGTATTAGAAATCTGCTTGTGACCAGTACTGTTTTGCAGCTTTCACCAACTTCTCTGGGCATTGGTTCTCTGTTAAGTTCATAGTAGTATTTTCCCCAGGTCCCTTGGAAGGGAGTGCAAGTTACATACATGACAGAGTGCAAAATTAAGTACACAAGAGGCTCCTGGTTGCAAAGCTTGACTCACAGAAAGTGAACACAAAATTCAACAAAAATGAAGTATTTAAGCTTTGATGGTATGCACTCATTTTCCAGATTTATTATGAAGTCTCCATCTCCCAGTTCATCTAGCCCACGTTCTGGAGTGGAAATCAGAAGCTGTTCCTTTACATTAATAAATCACAGAATCACCGAATGGTTTGGGTTGGAAGAGACCTTAAAGACCACCTGGTTCCAACCCCCCTGCCATGGGCAGGGCCACCTCCCACCAGCCAAGGTTGCCCAAAGCCCCATCCAGCCTGGCCTTGAGCACCTCCAGGGATGGGGCACCCACAGCTTCTCTGGGCAGCCTGTGCCAGTGCCTCACTGCTCTCATAGTGAAGAGTTTCTTCCTAATATCTTATCTAAATCTACCCTTTTGTTATTTAAAACCATTGCCCCTTGTCCTGTCACTACACACCCTGAAAACGAGTCCCTCCCCAGCTTGCCCATAGGCCCCCTTTAGGTACTAGAAGGCCACTGTAAGGTCTACCCAGAGCCTTCTGTTCTCCATATTGTACAACCCCAACTCTCTCAGCTGCTTTTCATAAGAGAGGTGCTGCAGCCCCTTGATCATGTTTGTGGCTGCCTTCTGGACCAGCTGCAATACTTCCTTGTCCTTGTTCTGGGGGCCCCAGAGCTGAACACAGTGCTCCAGATGGGGTCTCAAGAGAGCAGAGTAGGGGGGAAAGTCACCTCCCTCACCCTGTTGGTCATGCTGCTTTTGATGCAGCCTAGTATACGGTTGCAAGTGCACATTGCCAGTTCATGTTGAGTTCTTGGTTTCTTTCAGAGGACTAGAATCGTAGTATATTCTTAGGAAGCTAATCTGTTGACTTTTTTTTTCCCGTTTACCTACGCTATTAATTTCATAACGGCATGAGGGGATCTTTCAGAAGCAAAACACACATGAAGCTGTGCAACCACAGTAGCATTTTGAAGTTTGGCCCTGGATTTTGAAATCCCAAAGAGTGTATTTTGCTTAGTTCAGAAAGATGGTCAAAAGATGTTGGTGGACAGGACTTGCCATGATGTTTGTTTTGTAGGGTTCTAAACATCTCTTAAGAGTGTGATTTGTGCTACCAGGTTGTGTGGTGGTATATTATGGCACCTCCACCAGTAGCAGAACCAGCACTTGTTTAAACAGAATTTGTAAATACCTCATTTCCTTATTTTTCAGGCACTGCTGAATCTGGCAGAACGTCTGGGAGAAGCCAAACCACGAGGACTAACAAAGGCAGACATTGAGCAGCTCCCATCTTATAGGTTCAATCCAAACAACCGTCAGTCAGAACAGACATTGTAAGTACATTTGGGTCTTTCAAGGTAACACAATTTATGTCTGTATTTGACTTTATGTCGATTGCAGCCTCAACTACGCTGGAAGAGCTGAAAGCAGTCATATCAGTAACCAGTTTTTTCTTAGATTGCTTTCCAAATCAAAAACTCTATGACTTCACTGTAAAATGTCTACATAGTCTCATGTTATTTAGAATTGTTTCAATTTAGTTCTTCACATTTAAAAAATTTTAAGTTGAAGAAAGGGTGTTCTAGGATTCAGCATCCTAGAATCTAAAATAACATTGTCAGTTTGGATTTTGGCCTGTGTTAAAATAGCTTCATGTGTTGAAGTTTCAAGTGCTTCTGATAGAGTTTAGTCAGTGGTTTAAGAGTGCATTTTCTTATTTTTAAAATCCATTAACTTATTCTGTCTGCAAGATCTGCACAACCAAGTGGGAAGAACACTATTGATTAAAAGTGACTCAGTACCAAATTAATTGCAAGAATTTTTTTCTTTCATATTCTAGTGGCTGTGCTCCTCAGTTCAACTTCAGCAGCAGTAGGGAATGAACACAATTTATATGCCTGTATTTTATTTATTTAGATTGCAGCCTCAGCTACACCAGAAGAGCTAAAAGCAGTCATATCAGGAAACAATTGTATTTTTTTGAGTGAACTTTACAATCGTCTCCACCATTTTAAATTTTTGGTGAAACATCTGTTCTGTGGATTGGATTTGTAAATTCATGTGAGAAGCAGCACTGGTTTTGTGATGTGAAAGCACAAAAAAAAAAAAAAAAAAAAGAGTTCCTAGTTTACCTTGATCCATTACACTTCTTCAACCACAAATACAGATAACTGTAGAAGCTACTGAGTTGCAGTCATACCTGCAGAGTTGTGTGTGGAATGTATATTCGGCATTCTCAAATAACTGATACATTTAAGCTTTGCTGTCTTTTTTTCAGGTGTGTGGTGTGCATGTGTGATTTTGAGTCAAGGCAGCTACTTAGAGTCTTACCCTGTAACCACGAGTTCCATGCCAAGTGTGTCGATAAATGGCTTAAGGTAAAGTCATCTTACAGAGAATTCATTATGTCGGGATTTTGAGGAGGGGTGGTTATTATTTGGGGATTTGTTTATTTTACTGTTCTGCTTCATTTTATCTCTTGCTTCATGTTTCTATTATTTATGGTAGAAATGTCAACAGACTTGAAAGTACAAATTTGTTTATCTCACCATAGGGAAATTCTATTTTCAATAACCTTTATAGCAAAGAGTAAATATGAATACCCTCCTTCCCTGCTTTGCTATCAACATTAGGTTTTAGAGGACATGGAATGTATTATGTGTGTACATATGTGTATGCATGTATAAAGTACAATATATAAAAAAATATAAAACTTAAATAAAACTTTTTAAAATATAAAGCTTATATAAAACTTAATTATAGTTACGGCTTTACATAATTATGGTATACATTTCAAGACGATCTGAGAAAAAATAGAAGGGTCTGGAATCAGGACAGCTCAATAAGATGACAGAAAATAACAGCTATATAGAAGGTATGACGAACAGGAGATACAAGTAAGTAGACAGTACGCAGACATTTGTACACACTGCATTAGCCAGATATATTGCCAACAAAGTATCCTAACAGCTCACCTTTCTTCTGTATTTTCTTCTATTCAGCTTTATTTTAATCTTTGTAATCTTTGTAGAACATCTGAAACTGCAATGATTGTATGTTAAAGTATGTTGGAAGCAGTCCCTAGAGGACTTAAAAATTAAATTAAAAACTAAATTAAATTAATTAACAACTAAAATTAAAAAAAAAAAAAAAAGTAAAAGCCCTTTCCTTTTTGGCTTCATAAAGGCAATAAAATATGTCTTTGGTATACACTAAAATACTTGCCGAGGAAAATTAATAATCAAGTTAATATTGACAACATTCTTTCAGCTAACTTTCAGAAGAACTGTTGTCCTTTGGTATCTGAATTCATGTACATACCTGAGAATAAGCAAGAGGAATATAAACATCTGTTTGTTTTATCTTCAAATTAAAAAAACAAAACAAAACAAAACAAAAAAAAAAACACAACCACATAGATGTATCATATTTCATTCGGTAACTGCTAATTAAGTAGATAATGTATATGAAAGTGGTATTCTCCAGTGACCCCATATTCCTCTTGGTGCTCAGGAAGTGTTCACACCACATTTTAAAGTATTTTCAGTGCATAAAACTTAAGTAATTTGTGGAGTTGACAAAGTAGCCATGGATAATAGTAAGTCTGTTTTATGAGGAACAGAACTAGGATCATTGGACAGCGTGTGAGACAGAGGATGCTAAAGGCTTATATAGGTTAAATTGACTATAAAGATTTTAAAAAGAAAGTTCTTCCTAGACTATTAGTGCAAAAAATCATCCCTGATTTATGGAGATCCTGATCTGCAAATTGCTGGGAGTTAAAAAAATACATCAGGGAAGTGGCATGCCAACTTGTCCTGCTCTTGTGCCCCTTATTGCCTGCTATTGGTCTCAAGAGCCAGGCAATTAAGTGAAATGAAGATTTTGGGGGACTCTGTGGCAGTTCTAGCATTATATGCACTACTTTCAACTGGTAGTGAACTGGAAAGTGAATTCAAACCATCAAATAGAAAAAGCAAGCTTACATTAGCCTTTATTTTCAAAACCTTAGATTTACTGTAGTAATGGTGAAACAGCTTTGTCTTGATGTTCCTGTCCCAGCTTAGGCACCATGTATTTTCTAAGAGGTCTAAGTATGGTACATTCTAAAGTTTGATGTATCACAGGTAAACTGTATAAGCATAAGAGTATCACCTAGATGGGTAAATAAGGTGAAAGAAATACAATCTAAGTGTAAATGAGGTGCAAGCACATCTACCAAAAATGGTTTGTATTTGCATAACATATCCCAAAGCGGAATGCAAAGAGACCTAGCAAGAATAAAGCATCCTAGTGGGAAGTTGCTGAAGCAATGTGTGTAGGTTTAGTTTCATGGAACATCCATGAAGATGCTATGTCAAATAAAGATTATTTTGCCTTGCAAACCAGAACAAATTACCTGTACAATGTAAGTCTATTGTAATATAAATAAATAAATAGGTTACAGGTAAAGCAGCAACCATCTGGAAGCGAGGATAACAAAGATATTTTGGGTTGTAATTTTTTGCTTATTTCCATTTTTTATACATTTGACAAATCGCTGAATATTTTGATAGTATGATTATGTCCACATCTACATAATTCACAGCATCCAGCCAACATAGTGTTAATAAGTTTTCCAAAGGAAGGTAAAAATCTTAACTTTTATTACTGTAAACCTTAAAAAAGAAAAAGAAAAAAAAAAAGTCCCTAAAAGGTAAATAAATAAGTAAAAACTAAAAAGTCAAATTGTCAACCTTTTCAGTTTAGCCTTGACTGAAAAATAAAGAAATAAAAATTTAAAAAAAAAAAAAAAGTTTATCCCTCTTTTTTGTTGGATTAAACTAGTGGAAAGAATACTGTATATAGTTCCACTCATTATATAGTGTATGCAAGCAAGAGGAAAAATTCTTTTAAAGTGCATTATGTCACCTGCTTCAGGTTATATTTTTGTAGTTAAACGAGGCTAAATACTTGTGAAAGAGCAGAGGAGATACTTGTATTAGAGCAGAGGAAATAGAATTAACAAGAGGGAGATTATCCTTTTTCTTTTCATAGTATTGTCGACTCTCATATTTCACAGTATTTGGTTATTCCTTAATATCATAAATCCTTTGGTCAAATATGAATACATGAGAAACTTTTTATTTCATAAGGTAAGGTTTAATCATCATTCTAAAAAAGGACAGCTTGAAAATATGATCCATCTTCACTTTTAGGATTTAGGTCTAGCTGACAAGGAAAACTTGATTTTATGTATAACAGTCCGATAGGAAACGCGGTATTATATATGAGAAAAGACAAACTAAATATTAAATATTTTCGCTTGGTTCTGATCAATTAACACTAAAGAAGTGCAGTGGTTGTCAGAGAATTCTAGTGACATTACAGATTCATTGCTCTAAATGCAGTTGACTTTAGCTAAAAATTTCTATCAATCATAACTAAATTGGTTAATTCATGGTGCAACTCTCTGTTACAGCACAGAAAGTTGGCTTGGCTGAAGGATCGACTATCTTATGCTTCTTTTTGCAGTTAGTCTCCTTAAATATCAGGAAGGGGAGTGAATTTTAAGAAAGACAAAAGAATGCAACCAAACTTAAAACAGAGAATCTTGAAAAATTGCTTAAAAAGCAGTGCCTCAGTGTGCGTGGCTATTAATTTTGTCCTGGCACAGTGGGTTTGTTTCTGCAGATTCTGCCAAGAAATTGCACTTAGTAATATTTTCCTACTGAATGCTCTGTTTCACACTACAAATGGTATATACTTCATTACTTATCTTGGTAATTACCCCATAATATTTTCCTACTGAATGCTCTGTTTCACACTACAAATGGTATATACTTCATTACTTATCTTGGTAATTACCCCTTGATTTATTAATCCATTGAATTTTAAAGAATATGCCTTTTCATTTTAGAAATCATGTTAGCTGAACTGTATGTAGAGTAATGCAAAGTAGTGACCAACTGATGGCATTGTTTTCAAGTAGTTATAAAACTGCTAGAGAAAGAGCAAGGAATAACTTCTGAAATGATTCTCCAGTTCATGCTTTAACAAAACTATAAAGCGATATTAACTATGATATAAACTATACATCAATAAAAACAGAAGCAATTGACAGAAAAGATGGTGATTCATTTTAACTGACAGTAGTAAGAAATGTTTTACAGTAATAACATGTTACATTGGCATTTATAGCTTGGATTTCAAGCATGTGGCATTGAGGTTGGAAATGAGACCTGAGGAGCCATGTTTCTTCATGCTGTCAGATTTGTTTTCACTAAAAAGTTTGTCTACCTTTGAAAACCTTGGAGTTGACAGTGGCTGGTCCTGTTGTTTAAGGAATTGTGAAATACAGAATCTGGGACAGGGAAGTGTTTCCTTCCCCCTGCCAAAAGTAAATGTTTGTCATAAACGTAACATTTTGTTTGTGATGTTTCCCCTTACTTTCTTAAGATGAAATTATGCCTTTACTTAAAAAGAGGAAACGAAGACAGAAATACTCCTGGTAACTCCAAGAATGTTACATTTCATCTGTGTTATGCTTTTAAGGAAGCTGTGAAAGAGTTGCAGGATGCATATTTTCAGTGAATGCCTTAGCAAAGGGATAAACTTACACCTCCTTTTCTGCATGTTACTTAGGCTTTGAGGTTTAATACCTGTTTAGCCAGGTTATCTTCCTTCTTTTTATTATTATTTTATTTATTTTTATATTAAAACTGCTTCTGTTTTTCCCTGCTTTGCTTTGACCAATTCTATATGATGGGTGTCTGTGAGAATAACTGGATAAGGAGAGTGTAAAGAGTTGTGATCCCTGATCAGTAGAGCTTGTGACAGCATGACACCTTCAAATAGGGCGTTTACTTCTGGCCCACTGTGGCTTGTTTGGTTTTGCTGGGTTCCTCTGCAACACACAGTACAACTTCTAAGTTGCACCCATCTGACTGCAATATACTATGACTGTAAGTCTACATTAATATAACCACCATCACACAGGTAAAGCCCAGTTTGCTCTTTTCCTCTGTCTCTTAAGATAAAAAGCCTTTTTTTTTTTTTCTTACTTTTGTAAACATAATTTTGAATTGACAAATGCACAACTCTAAAGTAACAAAGGAAACTGAGAAAGGGCATAAACACACTTTGTCGTCTCTTCTTTGTTGCTTCTGAGTACTCTTCGGCACTGAAAGTGCCTTCTCATCACAGATGTTCTGCGTCATGTACTCACTAACAATGTATTTGTCAGTAAAATGAACCCTTTCTTGTTTCTGGTTTTACAGGCAAATCGTACCTGCCCAATTTGTCGAGCTGATGCTTCAGAAGTGCATCGTGATTAAGAATGACCAATCTAAGAGCACAAATCTGTTTTGGATGTTCCTGGTCACATGTATATATGATCTATTGAACTTACCCATGTGGCTTCCAGCCTTTCCCTTTCCACAAAAGGGTCAATGGACCTTACTTTGCACTGTGTGACTTAATCAATTATAAAGCTTCAAACTAGTCTTCACAGTTAGGGATTGTTATACTAACAGTGTGATTGGAACTCCAAAGATTTTTTTCTTTAGCTTAATTTTGTGTGTGCACTAACATTCCCTGGTTTGTGTGATCATTCCGAGTGTTGCTGCGAGATTACTGTGGATGTGATCTTTTAGCATGTGCTTTTCTATAAAATAGAGACAAAAAAAGTGGTAGCTCCAAACAATATAGCAATCTACCTTATATAGAGCCTTCAGATACTGTGAGTGGGAATGAGTGGTGTGACCGTGTGTTTGCCAGTGGGAGGATGTGTGAAGTGTGCTTCCGAGTGTGCATGTCTGTTTGAGAACCTATATACCAGCATGTACGGAGAACGTATGTGTGTAGTATTAATTATGCTGCAACGTATAATCTTGTGTGTTATTTAAACAGTACTAGGACTGTACACTGGTTTCTTTCCTTGTGTTTGCAGTTGCACACTGAATGTGATGGGTGCAGCAATTACAGACATTTAGTATTTCCTCCCCGACATACTTAGAGGTATAAAGACTTTTCTGTCTACTATTCAAACAAGCGGTTATGCTTCCCCTTCACTGGAGGCTGTAAGTGTGTACCATGGAAGAGTGCATTGTTCATACATGAGTAGCCTTGTTTTATCAGCCTATGTTACAAAGACCAGATGTTTAAATTGCTGATTTACGAGTTATTTTACCAATGTAAAGTTACAATACCGCAAAAATCATTTAGCAATATTAACATTTTCAATCGGTAATTTGAATATCAGTGTGTTTCTGTTCTCCCTTTCAATTTTTCTATTTTTCTGGGTTATAACTGCATTCAGTTGATTTCAGATTAGAGTTAAGGGTTACGTGCTTCTTTTGTGAAAGGAAGCAGAGAGAACGCTGAGGGTCTTGTGCAACAGCTCTTCATTTTTCACCATTGTACCTGCTAAGTACATAGTGTTTTAGCTTTTAAACATTGGCTTTAATCATATACGTTCTTTGTCATTTACTAGGGAGTTCGTATGCAATTACAATAACTTGTAAGAGGTTACGATTTTATTCCTGAAACTGAATAAAACGAACTTTCCATCATTTTCACAGAGAAGTAGAACTTTTTTTTCATTGCATCACAAAATAGAGTGGTTTTTGGTCACTCATTGCAGAACTCAGTTGCTTCTTGTCCCTCCTTATTTACGTGATGAGTGTAATATGAAGAAGGAACTCCCTTGGTTTTAGCAATTGAGTTTCCACAGTAAGACAAAATGGGAACACCTTCCAAAAGAAAGTGCTATTAAACAGGAGGTAACCTCTATTCTGAATAGTATTTTCTTTGTGCTTTCAAAGAAAGTAGTTTCGTTTATAACATTTCAGTCTGTTAGCATGTTCAAGATGTTTCACCAAAATATGTAGGTCCACATATACCATAGTTATTCAAAGGATGCACTTTTTGCATCAAAATGCTTCTCCTAAATTCAGTGTCGTTACTTTGGTTTCAGCAGCACAAGTGGCACAGTTACCAGTATTGCTGTTACTTGCTGCCAGTCTCAGCTTTAAGTTTATTCTTTATCACTTTCGATGTTTTTGTATGCTGCTGTGCTTTAGTATCAGTTATAATTTCAGACAGTGTTACATGTTCTCCGTGCTGCTTGCCCTCTTTAAGTATTCTACAGACCGGTCACAGCTTGTGGTGCAAGTGAAATAAAAGCACAATTTTGCCCTATTTCAGATGCTCTTGCCTCCATTTAGTTATGCAGGTAGTTCTCAAAAACACTGAGTCTTTCCATTCCTATTCATACCTAAGAACACTAACTAAACAAAAACATGCTGTTACATCAAATTCAAAATGTTAGAATTTCTTCTCTCTTCCAGAGGAGTTAAAGAGTAGGTTTTTCACAATAACACCTAGCAGGTTAAATTACATATAGTAAAATTTATTTTTTTAACGAATGAAATCATGTTTAAAAAAAAAAAAAAAAAAAGCATATGCCACGTGTCTTACAAAACTTAGGCTCTTTTATATAGCTGCAAAAGAAAAATTTCTATGTGTACAGATTTAACCATAACTAACACTATGTTCAGTATTCAGTTTGAAGCATGGAAAGAGGGCACTTTTTCTAAGCTAGACACAAATGCATAGTGAGCAAGAACCATTCTGAGGCCAAGGGAAAGTAGTTCTCTTTCTGGAACTGAGAAACCTCGATGTGTAACATGCCTTTTTCTCTAGTGAAACTATGTGAGGCAGTGGGAGATGGAGATGGAGGGTCTAACTTGGTAAAATTATGAAGTGAGTTGTTGCCCTCTTACAGCTCGTCTCTCCTGGACTGTTTCTTTCGTTTGCATGAGACTCTTGCAGATGCGTGTGGACTTGCTTTGTGTGGTTAGTGGATACAAGCAGCACACATGCATATATTTTAGATCAGCTCAGACGAGCTACAACCAAGCCCTCTGTGTTGTGGCTGTGAAGGGAGGGGGATACATGCTCAGCTGTGAACTGCCATGTGTCACACACGTTTGTGTGCAATTTCACAGCCTGCTGTGGTACCTGGCGGTACCAGCATCCAGCAAGACATTTCTTAGGTTAATTCCCTTCCTGCCATCACCTGTCTCCTTCTTCTTAAAAATAAAACTAAAAATAATAAATGTTCGCTTTATCACATCGGCACTGCTGTGGTTTTGGCATAAACTGTCAATTAAATTTGACATTTTAGTGGATATCAAGGCCTATGGATAATTCCAATGTCTCATTTTGTGGCTTTCTTTTAAAAAAAAAAAAAAAAAAAAGCCTTTTGTTTTATGCCGTTTTGTACGGTCTCTTGAATGTGATTTCACAGCTGTTAACACACAGTGTAATACAGGGGATGACAGTTATCAACCTTTTTAATTTTACTTACAGAAAACACATTTTTGACTGAGTTATCTTTGGGCCTTTTATAAAAGCTGTGTTTTTGTTTTTGTTTTTTGTTTTTTTCTTTGGTGCATTGTTACCTCATTTTGCTACTTGTGTTTCAGATTTGCTAATGATTCTGAAAGCTTATGGGTTTTGTTGGAATCATATTTTGTCAAGTGTTTTCTTTAAATCATACTCTATTGTATCACTTAATGTGTAGTTTTAAATGTATTATATCTGTAACCAAATCATTTGAAGGCTTGATAAATTTTTAATAAAATTTGTACATTTTCTATGAGAGTTACTAGTAATGCTTTACTAGGTAGTGCAATGAACTCTTATTTTTAATCCCTGTGTCCAATTTTGGAGTTGAGAGAGTTGTTCAACAATAAATGTATAATGTACACTTACACACTTTTGTCCTGTTCTTTCTCCTAGGAGGTGAGTTGTTTCCTTATTGTATTCCTTATGTTTCTCTGCCTCATGATGCAACTCTAGATATTGGCAACATAGAATCACAGAATGGTGTGGGTTGAAAGACACCTTAAAGATCACCTGGCTCCAACCCCCTGCCATGGGCAGGGACACCTCCCACCAGACCAGGTTGCCCAGAGCCCCATCCAGCCTGGCCTTGAGCACCTCCAGGGATGGGGCACCCACAGCTTCCCTGGGCAGCCTGTGCCACGGGATGTGTTGTAGGTGCGAGGTTTATCTTCTAAATTGCAGTGCATAGAAGCATAGGATCATACAGATTGGAAAAGACCCGTAAGATCATAAAGTCCAGCCGTCACGTAACACTGACAGGTCCACCACTGAAGCAGGTCTCTAGTTGCCACATCCACACATCTTTTAAATACCTCCAAGGATGATGTGATACAGACTTAAACAAGATCTACTTTGAGATATCATAAGAAAATGACGCAAAGTGTCGTATTTTGGAGGTGTAAAATGGTCATAATTAATAGAACACAAAGCCTTGCCTAAAAGATCAGCTTTCCGAAAATAGCTACAGAATCAAAGGGAAATTTGAGGGGATGGAAGTGCTCCTTGGGCACACAGTTCACACAGTGTGTCATGGAGATCTGTTGACGTGTTACATTTTGCAGTGCCCTAAAAGCGGGGAAGAAAATCATCCTGAGTTAAGGGTGAAACTGAATTGCAGGGATTTGGGGTCACACAAGGAAGCGGTGGTTACACAAACAAAAAGGAGCCCGTCCTGTAGGTGTTTGGTTGTTGCACTCTAGTTACATCACCTCATTAAAAACAAGAAATATACATACATTTAAAAGGCTTCCATTTACACAGACTATCTAATAGGCAGCACAAACCTGTGCAAGGCTCCGAGCACCAGGTTAAAGCCACGCTACAGCCGTACCCACCGTTCCCGTGGGCTGTGCTGAGTTAGGCAGCTCTCCCAGCCACACAACGCCCATCCTTTTTGCAATAGCTTTTCTACATACACTGCGCATTCGGTGCTGCGTGGATGGTACTGTAACGGGAGCCTGCTTCATAATCTTTCACGGTGTGAGTGCACGAGGCAGGCCTTCAGCAGAAGGAGAAACCCTCGGCAGCTCTCTGCAGTTCCTCTCTGTGCAGAAGAAAAGAGGATGTTTGGCTGTTCAACAGGAAGCCTCTGAGTGGGGAGGCAAGGCTCAGAAAACATACTTGTGAGCTGGTAGGTGAAGTGGCAGGTCTGTCTTGCCAGACTGTCTTCTCACTGCCAACCCTGTAGGTTTTCTGCTTTTGTTTCCTGTTAACTGAGTATATTATTTCCTTGCTGCTCCCACTACAACCACCTTCAAAATCTAAATCCCTTAATCCTCAGTACCAAGCCAAGCTCCAGCTGTTCTATAAATCCGTGAACACGTGTAACTGTAACCCAGGAGTTGCCCTTAATTTCAGCCAGAAGTGAAGTTCTCCCCCATCTCTCTCCCCTTGCATCATTGCAATACATAGAGCCCTCCACTCCTTCGATGAATAGAGTTATGAAGCTAAGTCTTGTTTCCCTAGGATATCTTCATACAGTGCATTTCTGCAAGGAAATCTGTCCACTTCTTCCTGCCTGGCTGATCTGAGGCTTCACTAACAACCTGAGCCCAGTCTTGCAGTCTTTGCAGGTAGGAGTAAAATAACGAGGAAAGCACTGATCAGGAGCTCCTGTGTCCTATCTCATCCCAGCAGATACTGAACACTTGGGAAAATAGGCTGAGCAGTTATGCTTCTGCTTGAGAAGTCTTGCACATTCTGTGTCTTCCGCGTGTTTTTGCTGCCTTGGTCACCATTGTCAAAGCAGGACCATTTAGCAGCCTGTCTCAGGCAATATCAAAGCTGAACACTGGGGACCTTGCAAGCTTTTACCAAGAACTTTCTCATCAAACCACAGCACTGATTGCCTGGTAACACTTTTGATCTCAAGTACTGATTTTGGCAGAGGTTTCTTGCTTCTAGCACCAGCACACGTGCTGGCTTTCCACCACTTTACCTTAACTTTCAGCTGGGGGGCAGCATTCAAGAATGCTATAAACTCACAAGCAAACAAGTTTAACCCTCCCTTCTGCAGTTAAAAGCAGCTTTCTGGTTTCTGCCAGCATCAAGAGATGCAGCGGTACCATCACAGGGCAAAGAGTAAATTGCTGGTGCGTAGGAGGAAAGCGGAGAAAGAATTGGAGGAAAGACTGCCCTTCTGGTCCCACAGAGTTCATGCTCTCTTCTTGTGCAAAGTTCCTACTGAATTACATCAGGAAACTGCTTGAATAAAGAGCCCAGTCATGCTTTTTGTGCATCTCCACAGAACAAGGAGGACTTACCATGCCATGCAAGTATGGCTAGAGGACAGGGGTATCAGCAAGTACGTGAAGGTATTCCCTTCGTAGTAACTTGGAATGTATGGACTGGCTGAAACTCCTGAAAAAACAATTTCTTGAGCCTGAGCTCAGATACCAGCAGATCCACGTCTGCTGCCCCCAGACACTGGCTGTTCTGCCCATGTAAAGCAGGTTGCAGGGGCAGCAGCAGTTTGACCACAACCAGTGCCAGCCCAGAGAGCAGAGTTGCCCCCAGATCTTCCCTTCCTGACCTCCGTCTTCCCACCCCCTTTGTGCCACAACATCTCACACTCAGCCTATAAAGCAGCTGTCTTTGCTGATCCTGACCACTTCTTGTGAGTCTTCTGCCATCCTCAGTCGTTAGCTGGAAGGCCGTGGGTTAAATATCAGAGGAAATGCTGCCACTCAGCCACTGTGCAAGGGCCACAGAGCAAGTTTGGTATCCAGAGGAATGCACACTGAGGAGCGAGGTGCCTGAGGCACTCAGTGCAGTGGGCAGGTGTGTGCAAAGGTGAAAAGTGTTTTCTAGCAGGAAAAATGCATGAAAGGTCCTGGGAAGAGCTGGGGAAGTGATCCGTAAGTGCCCTACACTTAATATGGAGGCCAGACAGCCTGGAGGAGGATCCCACTACCGTCACCATGCTAGTGTCTGCAGGAGCACAACACCCAGAGGGTGCTGGAGGCGGGTGGGTTAGGCTGTGGTGGTTCTGAAACTGATGATGCCATCTACTGACGAGTACTTGATTTTACCACAAAACAGCCCGTTCAGTACAGCAGCGACAGGCAGCAGAGCCGCAGCAGGCCGGAGGTTTGGGCCTCAGCACTGGGCCCAACACAGTGGGGGTCCCGCGGGGCCTGCAGCTGTGTTAGGGTGAGACGTGAGGTAAAAATGTTTCAGCTGAGCCGGGGATGTCTCATGTGCTTTTCCTACACAGTATTAAGGAAGTTACTCGTTGCCTGTTACTCGGGCAAGGAGCACCTGCTGTGCAAGTGGCAGCGTTCAGCAAGCATGCGAAGAACAGGCAAACAGCAGAGTGTCACGGATAAGCAAAGAGCAGAGGACACGGAGATTGCCCGTTCTTTAGAAAATCTTGGTTCCTGGTGAATGAATGCACATGGGTTTCAGTGCTACCTTTGCTGGGTTGTCCTAGGGCAGTGTTGTTCACACAGCAGTTAGCGGCATGGCGGACAAGCAAGGCAAAGAAACAGAAAGTGAAAATAAAATGCTGTCATAAACACAGGCGGGGGGGAGGAGATAGGGAGGGGTGTTTTTCTTTCCCCTTATTGCTAGTTATAGGCCTGTCTGTAGGAAACAAAGCATCTGTGGCTGAAATACAATAAGTAAAAAGGAAACGTAGAACAAAGCAAGGCCAGTACAAGAAGGGGAGAGCAGGAAAATTAGTGCACAGGTAACAACACCAAACAGAAATGCTACAACTCCTCCTGCAGGAGGGGACAGGGCTTCTTCTTTCCAGCTTCTCTTCTGCCCTGGAACAAGATGGTGTGGTCCCTGGGATGGGCTTTCTGTGTCCTATGGTAGTTGTTAACAATCGCAGATAACAAGGTTCGTAGCAAGGGAACAACAACAGGTTGTTGTTTGCTTGTTTGTTTTTTTTTTTTGCTGGAAACTACAAAGAAGTATGGGAAATGGGGGCAGAAGGAGGATTTTACTCAGCCTTTTGCCCAAGTTCTCTTTAAAAACAAAACCCAGACAAGCCAAATCTGTGCTGTGAGGCAGGCTGGGCACGGCTGTGGGTCTCACATCCCCAAGCAGGGGACACAGCAGCTGCCCGAGCTGCTCTGCCCAGCCACAGCAAGGCCCGTCCTCTGCACACAGGAGGCTCTGGCTGTGATGTGGGGTCCCTTCCCGACGGTGGCTGGTGTCCTCAGCCTCTGCCCCTCCCTGGGCACATTCACTCCATGCAGCGGGGGCTTCCAGTTGCTTGACATCTACAGATGCTGTGTAGCTGCCACTTCTCACTCCCCAGTGTCTCTGCCAAGGTGCAAAAAGAGCCCAGACCCTCACCAGAACCTGTGAATCGTACACGGAGACAGACAGGTAATGGCCTCCCAGCCAAGCTGACGAGCAGCTGTTTGGATGCATGTTTGGAGCAGATGTTTGGATGTTTGGTAGGCCAGCAGGTGGACAGAGAGCCCCCTGCACTGCTCGGCACTGAGCAGTGCCATCAGATGCACAAAGTCCAGGCCGCAGCTGGGTGCTAGCACCACTCCTGGGAATGTTTAATGTCCTTATCTGCAGACAGGGCAATGGGGTAGAACAAGCCCACGGTGACTGTGGATGGGAGGTGACAGCAGGCAGGGCTGCTCTGCAGAGGGCCTGTGACTGGCTGGGGAAAGGCACCAGCGTGAATCCCACCAAGATTAAAGCAAAAGCCACATCTGGGGTCATCCCATGCATGAAGGACCCCTCTACAGCAGTTCAGGCTGGGCACCAGCAGGCTGGGGAGTGGCTGTGGCAGCAAAGGGCCCAGGTCTGTGTGCTGAACACCTTCCCACAGCGTGTCCCTCTGGTGATGGGGACCAGCCACAAGCTGCGTGTTGGCCCTGCTGGGGGAGCCCTCCTGTAGAGGCCACTCAGAGAGCGGTGGGGGTGAAGCACAGCATGGCAAAGGAGACGTGGGAGGAACTGGGCTTGTGCAGCCTTCTGAAGAGATCTCAAGGCTGTCTGTTACTCCCTTTTGGGGAGCGGATAGGTGATGGGGCCACAGCTGTCCTTGGAAGTGCACGGTGAAATGGCATGGCACAGGGTGCAATGAGGAACATTTTGGCTCGACACTAGGAAGTTTTCCCCACGGAGATGGTCCAACACTGCAGCACGGTCCCAAGGAGGCTGTGAAACCCTCACCCTTACTGCCTGCGGAGCACCAGGCTCTGGCCCTTTTCTCTGTGGGATGGTGAGACCAGACGGTCCCAGATGCTGCTGTGAGCCCTCACTGTCCTGCGACTCCTGTAAGGCTCTGAGCAAGGCTCCCTCAGTGAGAGTTTTTGTGAATCCCTGAGCATCCGTGCAGCTTTGTGGCATTCCCCTTGCTATCAGAGGGAGCACCCTCAGCCCTCAGCTCCCCACAGCCTCCTGCATCCACGCGTGCAGTGAAGCCGCACAGGGAAATAAACCCTCATCGTCAGCCCCATCCTGTTTTCCACATCGCTTTCCCTCCGGGCCATTGTTTGAGCCGCTCGGTTGGCTTTCACTGGCAGAAACAACGGGCGGAAAACGCATAAAACAAACAAAACCGGGGGGCACCCGGCACCTCACTCAGCCCGGAGAAGGCTGAGCAACCCCGGGCCCGCCCCGCGGCCCGGCCCCATCCCGGCCCGTCCCCGTCCCCGTCCCCGTCCCCGTGCCGCCATGGCGCTGGGGGAGCCGCGGCGGGGCTGCGGGGCCCACGCGGGGCGGCCGCTGGAGCTGCTCTGCGAGGACTGCGGCCGCTGTGTCTGCGCCCTCTGCCCCGCGCTGGGGCCGCACCGCGGGCACCGGGCATGCCTGCTGCACCATGCGGCCCGGCACCGGCAGGTGGGACGGGGAAAGGGACGGGAAAAGGGACGGGAAAAGGGAAGGGAAAAGGGACGGGAAGGGAAGGGAAAAGGGACGGGAAGGGAAGGGAAGGGAAGGGAAGGGAAGGGGGAAGGGGGAAGGGGGAAGGGGGAAGGGGGAAGGGGGAAGGGGGAAGAAAAAAAAAAAAAGGGAAAAAAAAAGAAAAAAAAAGAAAAAAAAAGAAAAAAAAAAACAAAGAAAAAGGAGAAAAAAGAAAAAGGAAAAAGGAAAAGAAAAGGGGAAAAAAAAAAAAGAAACAAAGAAAAAGGAAAAAAAAAGAAAAAAAAAGAAAAAAGAAAAAGAAAAAAAGAAAAAGAAAAAGGAAGAAAAAATAAAAGGGAATTAAAAAGAAAAAGGAAGAAAAGGGAATGAGCACTTGTGTGCCTGCCTGGAGCTGGGAGACTCGTGAAAATCCCATCTTCGGCCATGTCTGCAGCTGAGTGACCAGGCTCCTGCATCCAGGCAGCCCCTAAGGGAGCTGGAGCAGGGTGTGCAGGGCAGGTGCTGCAGGCTGTGCATGGCGCCTGCTGCAAGGATTGCCCTTAGGAGCAGCTTTCGGTTTCCTCCCTGCAGCCCGGAGCGCTGCTCGGCCTGGGGCTGGCACCGTATTGCCTGTGGGGTGGGAGTGCTGGGTGATGGGCGATGCTGGTGGGGAAGGAAGGGGAAAGGGGGTGTTTTGCTCTGTTCTCTTGGCTGGTCTTTGAGGAAGGCAGCAGGGTGCAAATTTTAGAATAGATGGGGGAAGGTTATCACCTAGCAGAGCTTGTGAATCTTTTAAGTGGCGCGTCAGGGTCAAGACTGGAAAATTGTGGCTGGAAGAGGTGTCATGCCCCAAGTTTCTTGGAGTTCCCTGCTCCATGCAAGAGAAACATCTGTCTGCTCACACATACATGTCTGTGGCAAGGGGCTTCCAGACATGGACTCCCCAGCTTTTTCCTGCAGCCCATTTCGTCTCTCTCTCTCGTAACTGAGTGAAATATTGCATGTGTCTCCAGAGGAGCCGCATGTCAGCAACGCAAACCTACGTAGCCCACACAGAACCCCGAGGGCTCTGTTTATCCCCCTGGCAGAGTTTAAACGCAGTTAGAGCTGGGGATGTTGCGGTGAGTTCGCCTTTGTGCTTGGGTCCCATCTGCAGGACGGGCACATCAACAGAGCTGCAGCTGTGGAGCTGGCCTGCCTGCTACAGCTGAGAGGCTATGTGAACATCACCAGTGCATGGGGCTGCCTTGCCATCGGGTATCACTGGTGCCAAGCTGTAAATATTTGTTGTTGCAGCCGCTGGCTGCAGCATTGCTGTAGTGTAGTGGGTGTTTCTGATTGCTCTTTCGCACGCCAGGAAGCAGTGAGTTTTGACCCTAGATAGAGCCCCCTGCTGATGGTCTGTGTGGAAGTGCTTGGTGAGCTGCCCCTCAGTGCTAAATGGATGAACATGCAGTCTTGATCTGAAAATACAGCAGGTTGACCTTCTCTGGTCACCCACCTAGCAGCTCTCTCAGCCCCCCTCCTAAGTAGGACCAGGGGAGAAAATAAGATTGATAAGCTCCTGGGGTGAAGCAAGGACAAGAACAGCAATTCATTCAGCAATTGCTGTTTATTTGGAGAAGGTTAACTTGATTTATTGCAAATTAAAAATAAAGTAGGATAGTAAAAAGCAAAAACAAAACCAGAAACACCTTTAACGCTTTCCCTAGTCTCCTCTGCCTTTTTCCCGTGCTCAACATCACTTCTTCGCTTTGCGCTCCTTTACCTCCTTCCTCCCACCTGAGCAGTGCAGGGGAATGGGGAATGGGGCTGCGGTCAGTCCCTGACGCTTCGTCTCCAAAGCTTCAAGCACTGCTCCCACACGGCTCCTTACCATGGGGTCCATCCATCCATCCATCCCCCAGGAGCAAACTGCTCCAGCACGGGTCCCCCACGGGTGGGGGCAGCTCCCCCCAGACCCCCTGCTCCACGTGGGCTCCTCTCCACAGGCTGCAGCTCCGGCCTGGGGCCTGCTCCTGCGGGGGCTCTCCATGGGCCGCAGCCTCCTCCAGGCCACATCCACCTGCTCCACCGGGGGCTCCTCCACCCATGGGGGGGCTGCAGCGTGGAGATCTGCTCCATGTGGGACCCATGGGCTGCAGGGGGACAGCCTGCTCCACCAGGGGCCTCTCCCTGCACAGCCTGCAGGGGAACTGCTGCTGCCTGCCTGCAGCACCTCCTGCCCTCCTGCGGCACTCACCTGGTGGCTGCAGGGCTGCTTCTCACCACTCTCTCCCTGTGAAGCAGCCATTTTTGTTATTTTTTTCCCCTTTCTTAACTCTGCTCTCCCAGAGGCCCACCCAGTGTTGCTCCCTGGCTCAGCTCTGTCCAGCAGCAGCTCCCTTTTGGAGCCGTCTGGAGCTGGCTGTGGTTGTGACATGGGGCAGCTGCTGGGCTCTGCACACAGAGGCCACCCCTGCAGATCCCCTGTTACTAAAACTTTCCCACATAGACCTAGTACACAATGCCATAGATTTCAAGATGAAAATGTTTTTTTCACCGTTGGTTTCCCTGCTGCTTATGAAGGTGGCATAATTTGTACATCAGTATGTATCTTACCCTTTTAACCACTGGGCAGCAGATGAAATGATGAAATATTTGTTTAATCTCCCTCCACTGGCCTTGCTGGACAGCCTTATAAACTGTTTCTGTAACATACTCACTGATAAGGAAAGAAAGTTGTTTTTTACAGATGTTGTGAAACAGTAATTTTATTTATTTATTCATTTATTTATTACTGTATAGGAACTCCTGATGCTGTGTTTGAAGGATCTAGAAGAGAGAAAAGAACAAGAGGCTGGTAACAGAAGGTGTATAGAGCAAGCTGCTAATGATCTGAAGGTAAAGCATAGCTTCTTTCTCCCCTGGATGGTTGTTTTCCAAGGAGAGACATTTTGTTCTGTCTGTAGCTCTCCAGACCCAGACAGCTGTTGCTTCCCAGGAAAGGAATGCTTTTCATGTGTACATTACAACATACTACTGTCAAAGGGAGAGAGGAAGGGAAAGAGTTTCTAAAGGCCTGGCCCTCATCCCCTGCTCAGCCAAACACCTTTGGGAGAACCAAGCTGAAATGTCTCTGCAGAGGAATAGTAAATATTCCCAACAACTTATTTTATTCTGACTTTACTGATGGATGTTGCATTGCACAGAATTGCATTATTCAGTCTGACTGAATTCAGAGTGTAGTAAACAAGAAAAGCTCTGTTAACTTCCCCCAAGAATGGGGATGTGTGCTAAGCTCCACCTCATTTATAGAGCATTTTGCTCCAAGGAGCATCTCTGAACTTCTCTATTACAAAAATATCAGTAAAAGTTGGAGGAATCTCTGAAGAGCTTTGGACACTGTGGTTTGCTGTCACTTCCTTTTGATGCTTTCTTTTCCCAGCAGCTCCCTGACCCTAACTTGCTTTAAAAAGGGGACAAAGCGTTGCTACCAAAGGACCAGGTCTGCTGCTTGTAGCAGTTGATACCCGGCCTGGTACCTGGCCTGGTTACATTACAGCTGAAAACTGTGTTTTCCACATATATAAGCATCACAGAATCTGCCCTCAAGCTTTTCCATCCAGGAGATAAGCAGGAAGATCCTGACTGTGCTTGCCCTTAACTGGGTGAACACTCATTTCTAAAGAGATGCAGCAAATTGGTAAAATTCAACAGAAACGTGTCATTGACAGCTGAAATGTTTATGCTCTGTTGAATCTGGGGCGGTCACTCTTCTGCTTCACCTTTAGGCACACGCTGCTATGACCAAAAAGCAGCTGTCAGACAGAATGACTGAGCTCCAGTTACTGCTTCGCGAGGAGGAGAGCCTGGCGAGAAATTTAATTGACGAAAAGACTCAGCAAGCCCTGGAAGCACATGGTCAGCAGGTGGAGTCCTGTCAAGAAAAGCTTGCAGTCCTGGACACCTTTTCATGTCGAATCAGAGAAACGCAGCAGAACAATGATATCATTCAGTTTCTGGAGGTGGTATTGTGTGGTCTCGTTTTGCCTCTTATCCTCATAGGCCCTGGTTAGTCACTGCTCTAGTGGTTAGCCTCTGTTGATCCTTCTGTATGTAAGCAGCATCTTTCTCACTGATTTTTTTTTTCTTTTTGTTATTATTTTGGTGGACTGGTTTGTTTCCTGATTTTTGAGCTGTTAGGTGTTCATATCATGGAATTGACGTCAGGTCTGTATGAGAACCACATTAATTTTAAGCATACGTGAAACGAGCTAGGCCTGTCTCCTCATCCCTAAGGTTAATGCTGTATTGGGTCTTTCCTTATGCAGGTTAACACAAACTTCTGAGGAAAGGCAGCCCTCTCCAGGAACCTAAGGAGGAAGGCTAAATTGGCTCATTCCTTTAATTGCAAAAGATGCCAATCTTCCTGAGCTCATTTTACTGGAGTGCTTTTCTTCCTGCCTACCAATAAATGTCAGCCTCTCTTTCCTCACAGGCTGTTAAACAGTCTGAGCACAGCAAGGGTTCCCTGTTACAGTCCTGATGTTCACCTAGTGATGGAGCTGTCCTTGCCCTCTGGTGTTTGGGAGCTGGTGGGAAGAGTCCATTCATGCCACTGTCCATACTAACTGGAGGATTTGCCTTCCTGCCCTCAGAAATCCATAGAAATCGAGAAGGAAATGCAGGAGTCAAAGAGCCAGCTTGAACAGTGTCACCCGATACCTCTCTCATTTGAGCATGTGCTCAACTACTACAAGCATATCATGACAGTGCTTCAGTCCATTCTACAGAAACCACTAGAGGTCCGGCTTAAAGAAGGTATTTGCAAGAGTGCTGTGAATTTTGCTTCCTCCTGGCCTCCTTCTAAATATAGTGAGGTCTGTAATTTTCTTTTACTAAGTAAACTGAGCTGGAGAAAGCAAGCATTTCAGGTATGTGTGCTGTTCTCTGGCAGCACTGGTGTTATGTTGCTATAGCTGTAGGAGATGTAGGAACACGTGAGGTTTCTCTTTCACCTGGTTCTCACCTGGTGTGTGGGGTGGTTTTGGAGGAATGGCAGGGGCTTGCCTAGGGTTGTGCTGGGTTGTGAGGTCCCGTGGCATCACTGGGATCTAGCATCTCTGTGCTATCCAAAGAGCTTAAAGTAGAAAGTTTGCAGAGTGAGTGTCCTTTTTCCAATAAAAGTAGTACAGATTGTCCCATGAAATTGGCATATAGGGTGACTGTATACCTTACTCAGGATGTGGGTGGAATTCACAGCAGAGTGGTAAAACCCAAATAAACTGTCTTGCAAAATCCCCCATTGTTTTATTTTATTTTTAAAATCTTGAGAGTAGAGCTATCTTCTCCCACTGATAGACTTACCTAAACTGTGCCTTTTGATTTCTGCCCAGATGTTTTCAGCAGCCTTAACACCACCACAAAGAAGGAGCCTGGAACAATGCTGAAAACCATGTCTCCTGTTGATCGGTTGCTTTTCTTAAAACGTAAGTATGGTTGCACAAAAGCTAGAAGCACTCCAAACACTCGTGGCTTAATCACTGAAGCAGTCAATGAATGTGTGCTACCACCTGTTCATTATCTCAAACAGGTCTCTTAAGAGGATTCCTGCTGTTTGGGAGGAGCAAATTCTTATCCCTGCTTGAGAGCCAGTACCCTTTTCTCTACCTCAAGTTGGGAAAGGAATTTTAGTTTCTGCCTGTGAAGTCTTGATCCTTTGTTTTTATTCAAAACTGGCAGTGTGTGAGTCAGTTAATGGATAATTTATTTTTTTTAAAGACATTCATGTAGGGTTGGACCAGATGATCTTAGAGGTCTTTTCCAACCTTAACAATTCTGTGATTCTATGTAGCGTGTCTAGGGACAATCCACAGGTCATCATTCCCTCTGGTGTTGGTAGGGAAGATGTATAGCAAATTGTTTCACCTCCCTGATGGAAAGCTAATTAACATATCCAGTGGCCTGCAGCAGATGAGTGCTGTGGCTGTTCTTAATCCAAAAGCTGTCAGGTTCCCTGTTAACATGGCATCTGCTGGCTGTGATGGCAGTGGGTCCTTCCACGCTTGCATCATCTCTGCGCTGCAGGATCCAGACTGAGTCATTCACTTTGTAACCGTAACTTGATCTTTGTAGGGTGCTAGGACAGGTAGTATGAGCTCTAGCCAGAAAGAGAGCTCTGCAGAAGCTTTTGTCAGGCTGTGAAGTGGGCTCTCAGTCTTCATGAATGCCAGTCTTTATCCATCTCCTTCAGGCTGTCCCCTGATGGATTCATAGAGAAAGTACTCCATTTGTTTCACGTGTGAGCAGACATCTCTCTAAGGGCCAAAAAGACTATATCTCAGCTCTGTTAAACCTAAAAATAACAAACCTCACTAAGATGCTGGATGCAGCTGCTCATAGTCCAGCAAAATTGTCAAGCCTTAGTGATAAATGAGTATTTGGAGTTAAAGTCACTTAGATATGCTACTACTTGGGAAAAATGGCACATCCTCCAGTAATCCAAACAACTCCAGCTGTTTTGCATTATTTTTCTAGCCAAATTCACATCCATGCTCTCATATACTGGCATCCAGATGCCATTCAGTTCTTGGTTTTGTTTGTTTGTTTGTTTGTTTTTAAGCAACAGACATATTTTCATTTTAGTAGCAATTTATTTATTAGGAACGTGTTTTGTGAAAACCTAGGTTTTCAGGCAAATTTGACAGACTTGACACCAACAATTTGCACAGCTTTTCAAGTGCTTTCTCAAAGAGAAGCAGACACTGAAGCCAGGCCTTTAAAATCATTCCTACTTTCAAGTGACACTTTCAGTCTCTTTTGGACCTAGTGTCTTATGTGTCCTGTACAAACAGCATCCCCACAATTTACCTCTTGGAAGGTGACTTGAAGCCAAGACCCAAAGACAGCCAGAGAGACGTTGACAAGAGAGGATCCTGCAGCACGCTGTTTTTACCTTTGTGATTCCTGTTTTTCTGTCTTTTGTCACCAACTGTACATGCAGGTGGGCATGAGTGTTTGCAGCGTTCCCCCACCTAAAACACCTACGCAGACTGCATGAAAGCCAGTGCTAGCTTTTCTGACTGGTGCTGCACCCCTAAAGTGCAGTGGAGATCACTACAGTAAGATGTTGCATGTGCAAGACCTATCCCTGTGGTGGTTGGTGTGCTTTTGGAAGTTTCAACTTGGTGTCTACAGTCATAATACCAGAATTAAAATTACGGAAGTTTTATTTTTGTTTAGAAAATGGCAGTGCTTCTGTTAGTACTTGTGCATGTACAGTGCTGTTTCCCTCTCCCTTTTATTGCAGCAAACAGGTGCAGTTCAAAGGGCGTAGAATTACCAGCAGCGGGCTCTCTAGCACCTTCGCCTGCATTTTACACTTCAGCAACCCTTTTTGTATGCCTTTGCCCCAGAAACTGCTTCGTTTCTGATAGCCAGGTGTGTGCAGCCCAGACCACGATGGTCTGCTAGCAAGGCTATGTATAAAACAGCAGCGACTGGTGCACCACTGGTTCCTGTATGTTAAACATAGCTGATGTTAGGGGCCATGGCAAGGCAAGGGAGGCATGGCGTGCAGCTGCATCTTTTAGTCACGACTCGTGTAGTGCTTACTTGTCTTTCTGAAACACTACGGATGGGTATAGAGGTCTTTTTCTGGCTTTGTGATTTCCAGTCCTGTAGCAGCTGCTTCATGGTGAAAATATTCTGAGCTGCTGCTGAATAAGACAGTGATTTCTAGGGTATAGTTCCAGACTGTGGTTTTTCTTCTGTAAGTTGCAGGCTAGGTGACAGTTTAGTGCTGTAAGTCCCCTGGGAGCTGGTGGGTTGTTCCTTTGCTACATACATGCTGCTGAGCTGTGGTGCCTCTGTGTGAAACCAACTCTTAGCCCATTTTTCAAATGTGATCTCACTGAAATGAGGTTCCACAGCCAAAGAGTCTGCTCCAGTGCTCTCTAAAAACCTTACTGTCATCACAGTACCGGTTTCTAACTATTCCACTTAAAAGCAGAAGCTCTGTGTTTATTCCCTACCTCGTTGTATTCTTCTTACTGTTTGTTAAACACACATACACTGTTTTACGTATTTGTCTTTTACTGACCTGCTTTAAAGCCTGTGCAACTTCGAACCATCAGTGCATGTTGATAGTGCAGTGTTTTCCAATTAAAATATGACTGTTTCCTTCCAAAACTGCAGTTTCCAAGCCACTGCCTGGCTGTGGGCTCTTTTGCAGGCTTTGTGTAATTTTGGGCTTCTTTCATGGGTCACAATAAACGCAGCAAGTACGTTTTTGGTTTTGATTGCAGATGCAAGATCGCCAACCTGGGAATACGACAGCCTTCATCCGAGGCTGAAGTTGTCTGATGACCGTCTAGTGGTAAGCTGCAACTGGAGGAGGATATTTTACCCCTGTGGCCCCCAGCGATTCGATAAATTGTGGCAGGTGCTAAGCAGGGATGCGTTCCTCTCCGGGAGCCATTACTGGGAAGTCGACCTCCTTCAGGCTGGAACTGGGTGGTGGATCGGCGCAGCCTACCCTTCCATCGGCAGGAAGGGAGACTCTGAAACCTGCCGCCTGGGCTGGAATCGAGCATCATGGTGCATCAAAAGGTTTGATTTCGAATACTGGGCATTCCACAAGGGGGAGAGGATCCCTCTCACAGTAGAAGATGACCCTGACCGTGTTGGTGTTTTTCTGGATTACGAGGCAGGGATCCTTTCCTTCTACAACGTTACGGATGGCATGGCTCACCTGCACACCTTCCGCTGCAAGTTCACAGAGCCGGTGTACCCAGCCTTGAGGCTCTGGGAAGGGTCCATTGGCACATGCAAGCTGACATAAAGAACGAAGCAAAAACAAGGCTGTAACTCATGGTTTTGGTATGAAAGCCACTTTATAGTAGCGATCTACATGAATTACGCTGTGTCCTATGGAAGATTCAGCTGTGATGCTTTTAGAAGGCAACAGTGAAGTTGAAGAAAACCAATTGTGTTTAATGTCTGTGTGTTTTAAATGGGGGAGGTTGATCTGCCATTTATAAATGATGTCAATATACTGCCTAAAGTGCCATACGTTATATTTTTTGTACTTGATTCAAATTTGCAAAATGGAAAAATGGAAAAAAATTTGCAAAACTGTGGTTAGAACCTGGAAAAAAAGTTTATTACAACTCGTATTTGAGCCTGATAATTGTTGTCTTTTTGATTTGATTTGGATAATGATTTATTATTCTTCCCAGGCTCAAAGAGTCACAGGGAACAGCGTTCAATCCCACTGGCAGCTGGTCACCAGTGGCTTCCACCAGGGCACAATTCTGGGGACAGTTTTCTTTAACATTTTTGCCAATGACCTGTGCAAATGACCACGTGCAACCTCATTAAGTTTGCAGGTGATCCCAAGCTAGGCAGGAATGTTGATCTGCTTGAGGGTAGGAAGGCTTTTCCCGGTAACAGCCTGCCCGGTGAGGTGGCGGAGTCCCCATCCCTAGAGGTATTTAACTGATGTGGCGTAGAGATGGGACTTCATATGTCAAGTGGATGGTTGGACTTGATGGTCTTGAAGGTCTCCTCCAAGCTAGATGATTCTATGATAAATTACAGTCCTAGAAATCTGTGGAGCCTGCATTGCCCCCATTCCCTAGAACCAGCTGTACCGCCCCACGGAAGGAGCACTGCCCCTCGAAGCAAGCAAGGTAATCTTGGGTGGTTCAGATACTATCGGCCCTGAAATCCTCTCTGCTGCTAGCAAAGGCAAGCTCTAACCATGCACTGAAACACAAAAACGATAGCTTGTTTTAGAAGCTCAATTTATTTTTTAAAATTGCCATTAAAAAAAAGATCTTTTAACAATTGAGTTGTTTCTTAATGTAAGGCAAGCATACTGCATCAATCAGAGCTCACAGACTGTCACAAGCACAGGATTCAAAGACCTCTTCTCTCCACTTCAAATACAGGACTACAGTCTCCTCAGAACTGCAGCAGGGTAAACATTTTGAGAGTAAACTGCTCACAGGTACAGAAACACAACCATCAAATTCAAAATACTTCACCAATTCATAACCAAGAGGTAGCAAGTTCCAAATAACCGTAACTAGTAAATGGTTCTGTCATGGACAAATGCAGACAACTTACAACAAGGTGGCTTTGTGCTGACCCAAGCTAGCTGAGAGATGCATTGTACCTGCTGCCGTGCAGATCCTTCCTGGACAAAGGTACAGGCTGCAGGCGACTGGGGAGAGGAACTGCATTTCTTACTTGAAAAGTAAGAGGCTGTGATGGAAGGGTGGAGTGGATGGAGGAGTATGGACTGTCATGCTGTGATCTAGTCGGTGATGTGATCTAGTCAGGCAGCCATCCTCAGCTGTTTCAAAGAGCAATGAGTGGGAAAACAAAAATCCCAGTTCAGTGCCTTTGCTTACTAGTCCAGAAAGGAGGCTGCTGAATCTTTACCAGCGTGAGAAGTTGCCCCAAATACAAATAGAGATACCCAAATGAACTGCAGAAATCATTAGGATGCCAGGATTCAGTCAGCTGATGGTGGATGCTTTTGCCAATTTCTGGATGCATTGATTAAACTTATTTCCACTGATCTTTTTGGACTGATTTTTCCCCTTAACTTGTCCAGCTTGCTTTCTTGCCTTTTAGTTCCCAAAAAGTATAAAAAAGGCTCTGCCTGTTAGAGGGGGGCTTTCTACCCATCCAATTTACTACATTTCTTGGAACTGTCTCTTGAGACGGTATGGCCATGCTGGAATCTAGTTTTCCCAAGGAGATGTTTTTTTTCCTACAGTGGAATTACTGAATAGAAAGTTATCTCCCTTCACTGTGATGCTTCTTTTCAACTTTGTCCACCTCTATTCCTTAGGCAGGTTCCTGCAAACCATTTATCTTGAGACTTCTTCTTAAATCTTAAGACATACCTCAAGAAAAATCCATCGGGTTGTATGTGTAAAGTTTTCTGTTAAGTTTATGTAACCTTGCACTTCTCTGCATTTAACTCCAACTAGCATCCTATTTTTGCAGGGATGAGGAAAATGATGGAAAAGAGAGGGAAACATCAAACGACAGCGCCATGACAATTCGAAGTGCAGAAAAATTATTAGAATTTAGTGTATTCTTACCAGAAAAGGCAAACTGGAAAGAAGCAGACCTTGGTCTCTGATTTGGCAAAACTCCAAAATAATCTAGGTAAAGTGGAATGGAAAAGGAGTATGGTATTTTCTACACACACTGATACACAGTTTCTAAAAATTGCTTTTCATAATTTATATCCCCTTGCTGAAAAAACTTCCTGCTACTGGATCTGGAAAATTATAATCTGCTTGGATCCTTTCTTCTAATCTACCATGCTGCTATACTTAAATATGTTGTGCAGTAGGGCAGTCCTACGTCATGAAATGCGTAACAGAGTACTTTGGTTTAGCACTTTACTTTCTTGACATGATTTTCTACCGCCTGCTCAGTGATGGTTTCATCTTCTTCAATATGCCTTTTAACCTTCTGGCCCACCAGATCGAAGATGGCTTCTGGAGGAAATCCCTTAGGCTCTCCCACCTTCACTGTCAGCATATCAAGGGTTAGTATGGTGCCTTCAGGAATTGTCACCTTCGCCACAACAGACTTCCCCAGCTACAAGGGAGAATAAAAAGAAAGTTTGAGTCAAATACATTCCTAGACACAGAATACCAAAAGAGGTGAAAAAAAAACCCTGCAGTTACTTGGGAAGAGATTGTGTGGACTGCCCCCTCTCCCACCCCCATTGATTACTTCTTAGTCCAAATTAAGTTTGAGTTAGCATGGAGGCCTTCACTCTGACAAGGCTGTCAGGAAGATTTAAACCCATTCTGAAATCAGACAATGTCTCACTGGAATATCCCAGAAATAGAACAGAGAGAATCTCATTAGACTGACCAGTATTCTAGCTTAGTGCAAAAGCAGCTTAGCTCCTCAATGGATGGTATGCATACAACTGCACTATATTCAAAATTGCCAGCATTATGCTTTGGTAAAAATAGTTAAGAAATAGCACTTCATAGGAAACGATAGGTCTACAAAGACGTTACAGTGTGCTACACATCATCAATGCGCATGCTGCTACCCAGCAGCACAAAATTTAGAGTGCAGAGGCAGAAACACTACTGCAATAACTGAGATATTGAGAATATAAACCTAAGTATAATGTGCATATTATTGGGCTGTTTTTCTGTATTGGTTTTATGTGGCAAGAATTTGGTAGCATGGGGGCTGCAGGGGTGGCCTCTGTGAGCAGAGCCCAGCAGCTGCCCCATGTCAGAGCAGAGCCAGCTCCAGCTGCTCCAAAAGGCACCTGCTGCTGGCCAGAGCTGAGCCAGGGAGCGACGCTGGGTGGGCCTCTGGGAGAGAAGATTTAAGAAATGGAAAAAATACTGCTGTGCTGCAGCAACTGGGAGAGAGGATTGTGAAAGTGTGAGAGAAGCAGCCCTGCAGCCCCCAGGTGAGTGCCGCAGGAGGGCAGGAGGTGCTGCAGGCAGGCAGCAGCAGTTCCCCTGCGGGCTGTGCAGGGAGAGGCCCCTGGTGGAGCAGGCTGTCCCCCTGCAGCCCATGGGTCCCACATGGAGCAGATCTCCACGCTGCAGCCCCCCCATGGGTGGAGGAGCCCCCGGTGGAGCAGGTGGATGTGGCCTGGAGGAGGCTGCGGCCCATGGAGAGCCCCCGCAGGAGCAGGCCCCGGGCCGGAGCTGCAGCCCGTGGAGAGGAGCCCACGTGGAGCAGGGGGTCTGGGGGGAGCTGCCGCCCACCCGTGGGGGACCCGTGCTGCAGCAGTTTTTAGTTTGCTTTTAGTTTCTCACTGTGCTAGTCTCCTCGTGATAGGCTGCAAATTACATTAATCTTTGTATGCTGAGTCTGTTTTGCCTGTGATGATAATTGGTGAGTGATCTCCCTGTCCTTATCTCAACCTTTGGGCCCTTTCCATCGTATTTTCTCCTCTTCCTTTGAGGAGAGGGAGTGAGAGACCGGCTGTGGTGGAGCTCAAGTGTCCAGCTGGCTAAAGCCACCACATGAATATAGAGCTGTCAGTCTCAAAGACTTTCAGCTGATGTGAAGCAAAAGCACAAGTTACCTTTTCATTGCAAGCCATTTCACAAGGCAGGAGTTGTTTAATTGGAGAACCCATTGCTTTTTCCACGGTACGGATGGCTTTCACTAACTCGGCCAGTTCATTTGGCTCCAGGGATGCTTGGTGGTCACTTCCTTTCCACGTTTTGTCAAGAGTCACGTGGCGTTCCACTACTTTTGCACCCATAGCTACAGCTGCCACTGAAATGGCGATGCCAGTTTCATGCCCTGAGTATCCAATGGGGATATCAGGAAAAGCTGACTGATACGCCTGGAATCAAGACAGAGTTGGTCTGAATTATCAAGGCAGCAATTTCAGAGATGGAGCAAGTTTAACAATGATAACTGCAATGAAAACATGGACAGTTACTGCGCCACAGAAGTGCTTGGTTATGCCCAAAATGATTTTTTTTTGAACAAGTCATGCATTACCAAACATCTTGTTTTAACAAGTTCATTGGGAACTTGTCAATGCTGACAATGAAAGACATATGCTCTATTCTTCAATTTCTTACACTTTTCTTTTTAATTTAGTTGTACTCTTCAAGGTCTTCAAAGCCTACACCACTGTAAATTACACTGATAAAGTAGTGCTTTATTTTCATCCAAGAACCCAATGGACTACTTAACTTGTATCCAAAGCAGATTCTGCACCTCCCCATATTTCAACTCTGAAGCAATCCTTTCTGCAGCACACAGGGGAGTTATCCAGTCTTACAGGCAATTAAATGCAGCCATGCCCAGTTCTACTGAAACTAAAGGTAGGCAAATGTTTGAACACCGGTCAATTTGGGAACCTCTTCTTGCATTAGCATCAAGCATACCCAAGTAATATTTTCAGCAAAGGCAACTATAATCTATTTCCTTTGCAGCTCTCATATTCGCATGAAGCCTTTTCAATGAAAGTTTCTGGTCTTGACCCCTGTTTAGGATCATGTTCTCAATTACATGCACCTTCTTGGAGGTAACTGTCTGTGTCACTTTTCTTTCCACCGCAAAGCACGGGGTGACACTTCAACCTCCCGTGTCCCTCTGTTTAATTGCAAATGCCCCAACAGTAATATACCTTATCATATTCTTCAAAGCTGAGTTCTGCTAAAAGAGGATCCAATTAATAAATTCACTTCAATGTTTGCATGAATTAGAGGAACATGACACTCTTCTGACGTCTCAGAAGTGAATTCCAGCTTGCCCAAGATCTGGAAATATAACGCAATAGAAATACATAGCTCTTCTCTGGTACCCTACCCGTGGCACTCTGTTACTCACTGACCGATATAACACGGAGATTGACATCCTCTGGCTGAAGCGGGTAGGCACTGGTGCATTGCAGGAAGCAGAAGTTTGGATTGATGGGCTTCACAATCTGATAAACCTGGTGCATGGTGTTCATTGACTGCATCCCGCTGGAAATCACCATTGGGCGTCCTAGCCATTAAAAAAAAAAAAAAGGTTTGCCCCAGATCTCAAGGTGAGGTCCATAAGAAAGCTACAAAAGCTTATTTGAAATTCTTGCAGTGAATGAATTCAATTGAACTGGAAAAAGAAGGTGGGTGAATCTTTTTTCTTCCTAAGAGTTTTTTCTAAAATCAAGTGGAAGAATTATGTAATAATTGAGCTACTGAGACAAAGTGATGTTTACCAAGACTGCTTGAAAGAAAATGCTTACCTTTCTTTGCAGTCTTTTCCAAATACGGAAAATTGTTTGTATCTCCTGATCCTACTTTGAAAAATGGAACATCCAGTTCATGTAGAAACTCCACAGCCATCTGCAAGAAAAAGAACTCACTGCTCTTCAACACACCACTTCAGCTGGGTCAAGAACAGACAAGAACTACCATGCTGTAGTAAACCAAACAAACAAATAAAAGCAACCCAACCCTACAAAACAGTAAAGCCAAAGCTTAAGTAAAAAGGGCACATATATACACAGCCCCACGAACTATACTTCTCACGAATCAATGGTATCAGGTACAAAAAAAAACAAAACAAAACACAAAAGGTCAAATAAATCAAAAGCAGATAACACCATTTTGCTTCAGGAGGTTGGTCTGCAGGTTAACATTTCAGAAACTCTGAGCCCATCAAAGGACTAGATTTTAAGATAGAGCATAGATAGTGTGGCAGGATTTGTCAGATGCCTTGTGGCATGCATATAAACATTGAGCCTGACTTTCTGAGACTGTTATCAAAATGCTCTTGATATAATCAGAAGGCAAATAGTAAGAATATCAACATTTGTTACCCTGGGGAAAGGACTAATTTTATTCAAAGTGAGACTTTGGAAAAGGGGCTTACTGGAACAAGCTAAGGAGCAAGGGATGCATCAGGTACTTCAGTCTGCTCAGTTCAGTTCATGCAAGTCTCATCAAACAGTACTAACTTTTGGCAAGGCTAGATCTCAATGGATTTACACGTCCAACTCCTGAATAACATTTACTATTCTGAGGATACTAGTTTCTGACTTCCCTCCAGATCAAATATTACCAAGGTTCCTTCTTTTACACTGCTTTTACACAGATTTTGCACAGGTTTTTTATTAGGTTCCCTGTCTCAAGGCAGTCTCTTTGGTCACCCGGTCACAGCTGGTCAAGCCTGCTCTAGGTACAGCAGCTTCGTACAGGTGTGCTCCCCTGCTCCTCTAACTCTGTGGGCCATGGCACTCTTGCTTGATTTTATTACCACTACCAGGAAGAATAACTACCTGTAGATGGGCGTTAGCCCCCTGAAGAGTGAATGTGCTGCAGGCACAGAGGCAGTTTTCCTGCCTCACGTCTGCAGCACTTAAATCTACAGGTAGCTTTCCTGCACAGCTCTGACACTGAAGAGTCATACAAGTATTCTGCGGCCTTTTGACTCTTAGACGAAACCTGTCACCAGCTTTGCCTGTGTAACCTGTTTGCAATGGCTGATCCCCCTCAGTTCCCACCACACGTAAACTTCTACATCTAGCTACTTGCCACGTCACTATTTGTAGAAAAAGTTAACGCTTCCCTTCCAAAGAACAAGTAACCCACAGGCATGGAAAAATCATGTTTGCAAATCAAAGGAAGCCACAATGGATTTTCTTCTATGAGCGATATCCAAAAATAAATCTAAGATGTGCCAAAGAAAAGACAGGGAGACAATTTATTCAAATCTTAATTACACTCTGCCTCCTTCTAAAAATGTGTGTGCTATATTTGAGATAATTCAGGAATTATTGGATGTTTCATTAAAATTAGCATTGCATCAGTAAGTAACCTTTTGAAAATAAGTATATTTAATGAAAACAAAAATCCCAAACCTATCACAAGCGACATTAAAATTCTTCATTCACATTTGGGTGAAACAATGAAGTAGTTACCTAACTTTGACCCCCTTTCAATCTCTCCCCACACACTTTTAATTTTTTTGCCTCATTCCTTGTTGCAGCAAAATTAACTTAGTGCCAGAGAAAGACAAAAGTAATGTTCAAAACAGATTCGCACCTTCTTCAGTCTAATTTTTCTATAATCACTATGATGCAGATTCAATTGCTTGTGTCTAGGATGCGTAATGCCTCTTTAATATGGTTTATTCACTAAGATGCATTGTGCATGAAGACATATTAAGAAGCCACCGATCTAATCAGAAGAGACTGCACAAAATGAAGTATGACATATGGGCCCAATATCTAATGCCACTCTTCATAAGGTGACTATCTCACGGAATTTGGCAGCTTTCTCGTAGGAGATTCACGGAACAGGACCAGCCTGAGCACCAGGGTTGGAGCAGATGACCCCCAGAGGTCCCCTTCCAGCCCCAACCAGCCAGTCTGTGATCCTGTGTAACTTCAAATAGCAGGGACAACATAAAAGGGAGTGGTTCAACAGGATCCTGTTCCGTCTCCAGTACACACTGGAGCAGAGCAGATAAAGGAGTTACCTAGAGTCTTTGTATTTACGTCACACATTGCTTCGCAGAACTTCCTCATACGATTAAACACACAACTTAACCTCTTCAACTTACCTGCAGTTCCGGAGGTTATGCTCAATTCACAGAAGCTAATGTTCCCAAGGACTTACTACCTCAATCGGTGCAAAGTCTGGATTAAGTCTGAAGAGGGCTAGCACAAATACTACCAGAAGTGTCAGCAGCTGTATAAAGTAACTGCTGTTCAAAAGAGGATGCCCAAGTAGGTGTCAGTAGTGTTAACTACCTGATGAGGCCACAGGCTCAGAGAAGCACAGCACCTTGAGATAACGAGAGATCTTAGAGGTGGAAAGTGATATTAGCTGCTGCATACGAAAGATGTTCTGCATTTCACTACAGCCTGTAGAAGGAGGAAAAGAAAGGGCATGATTTTTCATCCCAAAGACACGCAGGTGTTTAAGATCTCAGGTACAGAACTCCGAGGCTACTGGGTGTAGTTGTTCTTTTCCTAAAGGAAAAGATGGAGTAGGTGTTGTTATTCAGCTGGTCCTTAGACATGAAGGCACCAATAAAATAAATATCACAACACCGTCTTTTCCCTGATCTACTTCAGAGCCCATGGCACTGGGCTATTGCCATACATGCAAAACACCTGCTTGTCTATCAGATGTCTGAAGTAGTTTTTGATGGTGTTACAGTGTTTGGCAGCTGCACTCTCAGCTGTGGCACAGCAATTCAAGGATTTTGGTCCACAGGACAGACTCTTAACAGAAACAGCGGGAATGGGTAGAGGACTAGAAAAGACAACATAAGAAACTTCAAGGATTTGAAACCGCTTAGTCAAGAAAAATATCAACAAGAAGAAAAAAGGGAAATGTAATAATGGTGTCTGAATAAACAGGAGATAGGAGAATGAAAGTATGAACTTTTATGTCAGATGAAGAATCATAAGAAAGGAGATTAAGCTGATACATCAGGAATTATCTCTGATGGTAGGGTAGGGAAAGTAAGGCACTTAAAGCACTGAACAGACCACCTGAGAACACTAGATAAATCCCATCCTTGTCCCATCCTGGATAAGGCTACATGCAGAGTGACAGTGATGACCGTGTGCCTGCCTTACGCAAGAGTGGCTGGCTTGCTTCTGGAAGCTCTCGTTCAGTTTGTTTCTCTCTTATTTTCTAGGCCACAAAGAAAACTAGAACAATACATAATCTGCAATCTCTGCTGAGGTTTAACTGTTACCTGGACTTTCCAGTTTACACATTTCAACTGTACACTGCACTTATTAATACTGCAATTAACATTGTTTTGAGGTAGGCAACGTGCAAGAGTTAAAGACTTCAACCACTTTCAAGGGGGAACAGCAACAGATGAGCTTCATGGAGTTTCCAGGCTGGTGGCTGACTGTCCCAAAGCCCACTTACAAAGTAAGTAAACGTTTCAGAAATAACAGAGCAAGGTGGAGACCCCCTCCCCCTTGATTAGTAAAAGAAAAAGAAATGCATTTCTGCTCCTTAGAAATATGAACTTAGTAAGCAGAAAGAAAGAAAAAAATAAGAGAGAGAAATAATAGGTATTAAGAACAGAACCTAGTTCAAAAGCACAGGAGAGTTTGAAGTGTTGGAGCTGATACTGCAGACAACGCTAAGCATCATTCAGATCGCCCTTTTGATCTACGCTCTCAAAGTCTCGATTGTTTAGGGAGCCCAGCTGAGGCCTAGTCTCTAATATAGTGTACTGTGCATAGGCCCTTCAGCATAAATGTCAGATCTTCCAAGATATTCAGCTGTCTGGTCAATCAGAATAGATGCACAAGGGAACTGACAGAAGCACCTTTCCTCCAGTTTCCTCATTTACAAGCTCAACGTCCAGACATACGTGGTATCTTCTTTATGTCAGAGCTATAGCACATGAGTAACAGACTCGTATACTCATATAGCACATGAGTAACAGACTGCAGGCAGGCTAGCTGGACTCTCCCTGTCTCCCTATGGCTTACGTACCTCGTCCATGCCAGACGCCGTGAAGAAAATCCCAATTTCCTCGGCGTATTTCTTGAGCTCTCTGTACTGGTCATGGCTGAACTCCAAGTGCCGCTTGTGCTCCCCGTAGGTCTTTCCCCAGGAGTGCTTGGAGGTGTATGGCCTCTCCAGGGCTTTCTTGTTGAACTTGTGCTCCAGCTCGCTCTTCTGGAACTTAGCGCAGTCTGCTCCGCACTCCTGCAGAAAGAGAAGGAAGGCGGTGCACGCTCGGCGCCAGCACCACCAGAGTGACAAAGGCACCCCCCCCCCCCCCGCACCCCTCCATTTCAAAATGCCTGTAAAAACAGCAGCAAAAAAAAAAATAAAAATAAAAATAAACCATTCCTCAGCCACCCCGCTGACCGCCCCCCCGAGCCGCCGGCCGGGCGCACCTTGGCCATGCGGATCATGCGGCGGGCGATGTCCAGGTCGCCCTGGTGGTTCTGCCCGATCTCGGCGATGATGAAGCAGGGCTGCTCGCCGCCCACCCGCCGCCCGGGGCACAGCTCGAACTCCCGCGGCATGCTGGCGGCGGACAGACAGACCGACGGACACACCAGACCGACGGACAGAGGGACAGACGGACAGAGCGACACGGAGACCGCGGCTGCGCCGCCCCGCCCCGGTAATGGCGGCGCTGCCGGCAGGGGGCGCTGAGGGAGCGGCCGCCGCCATGAGGCGGCACCGCCAGCCCGGGGGAGGGCCCGAGCAGCGGGTCTTGGGGGAAATGTTTGTCAGTGCTGCACGCTAATGCCCTCTCTGCACTCTAATTTATTTATTTATTTATTTATTTTTGTCGTGAGCTGCCTGCAAGCCAGCCGGGAGGCGTTGCTCAAGGCAGCAGGTAGCTGCTTCCAGAGCCTGAAGGGTAATGGGCGTTGTAATGCACCCTGCAGGAGGGGAGAGAAGTTGATGGTTAAGCCTGAGGAGCAGGTTTCTGTGCAAAAGGAAGCAGGGTATATATATCGGCTACACTAACGGAATATATCAATGAGCACTTTGTTGGCATTTATTTCATGTAGTGGTTTAAGGCCGTGTTGGGCAACTGCGTGTTAACTCCAAGGAAAACAAAAGCAGAACTATCAGTTGTGAAGTGAAGTGTGTGAACCAGGAACTGAACCCAACCAGGCTATGCTGCGTGGACAGGATCCACCCAGAGATCTAAGTGATCTCAGAAGAAAATGATCAGTAGCTCCCATTTCTGCCTGCCTCTGATTTTCTTTTGACTGAACCTGGCAAGGCTGGAAAAACATCTAAATGCTTGTTCACTTACATTAGCCACAGATCATTTTTCTTATATACAAATGTGTATCTTTGGATAAAAATGATGAATTAACAGTTATGAGAAGAAAAAAAAAAAAAAAAAAAAAAAAAAAAAAAAAAAAAAGAGGAAAGTTATACTTTCTGTGTTCAGAGATTTTCACGTGGTTAGCTGTGCCACATTCCTATCATTCCTCCAGGGCATATGGCTTACTTTCTGTCTTCTATCTCTTTCACACTTTGGAGAAAAAAAAAAACAACAAACAAAAAATGGACCTGTAAAAAACAAAACAAAAGCTCTTGGACATTCAGTTTCACTTGGCATTTTTAAACACTCAGGAACATCAGGAATGGCACTACTGGCACCCATGAGAGATGATGATGAAAGAGCAGCCACATTTTATGGAGCCAGCTATATAAAATCATTTATCCCACAGCTCTTCTTCCACAAACATTTGGAAGGTTGTTATGAATGATCCTGTCGAGATTATTGCTGTACTTCCCTAATTTAGGTACCTCCTCTCTGATAGCTAAAAGGCAATGTTCAGGTGTGTCGTGGTTTAACCCGGCCGGCAGCTAAACACCACGCAGCCGTTCGCTCACCCTCCCCCCTGCCTTTCTGGGTTGGGGGAGAGAAATGGAAAGTGAAGCCCGTGAGTTGAGATAGAGACAGTTTAATAAGACAGGAAAATAATAATAACAATAATAATAATACAATGATGATAATAGTACTACTACTAATAATATGTACAAACAAGTGATGCACAATGCAATTGCTCACCACCCACTGACCGATGCCCAGCCTAACCCCGAGCAGTCCGGCCCCCTCCCCCGGCTAGCCACCCCTATATATTGTTCAGCATGACCCCATACGGTATGGAATACCCCTTTGGCTAGTTTGGGTTGCCTGTCCTGGGTCTGTCCCCTCCCAGCTCTTACTGCACCCCCAGCCTGCCCGTTGGCAGGACAGAGCAAGAAGCTGAGATGTCCTTGGCTTGGTATAAGCACTGCTCCGCAACAATTAAAACATCGGGGTGTTATCAGCACTCTTCTCATCCTAAGCCAAAACACAGCATTCCACCAGCTACTAGGAAGAAAATTAACTCTGTTCTAACTGAAACCAGGACAAGGTGGTGAATTAAGGATGGGTCAGGTGGTTTGTGGCTACCTGACACAAGCTGCTGGAGAGCTGCAAAGCTTGGTGTTGGTGGAATAGAGAAAACAACAACAGTAAAAAACTTTTTTTTTTTTTTTTTTTTTTTTTTTTTTTAAGATAAATGGATATGTATCTGGATATAATGGAGATGCACAGATGATGGGGATTTATCACTGTTGGAAGCTGCAGTCTGTGTTACCTAAGGAGCTCAAACCACTGGTTGTGTCAGTTCACTTAAACAATCAAAATCACTGCAAGATAGAAGAGTCCTTGCAGGTCGTTTCTGTTGACCCTGATCATTAACCCTCATACAGCCAAAGAACACCTGCAGATTTTGCTGGAAGTATGAGGCTCCTGACATGGAAAGGAGGCCACACCAGTGAATTGCTGGTGGTCATGGCAGGGTTAAACTTGGAAGTGAGGCGGTCAGAATACCAGCAAGGTTTCTGTGTACTGGTGATGGAAAACACAGTCCTGGTGTTGTTATAAATAAATAAATAAATAAATCCTACTCTAAGAAAGTAGGAAAGAAGTTTGCAGTTTTGGGGTGTGTTTGTGAGTATTTTGGAAAGGTGAATGATTTTGACTTGAGGATGTGTTTCCACACTTTTAAACTGAGGATGGTCTTGCTTTCCCCTTGTATTCCAAGTGATGGCAGTGTATTAATTTTGTTAGGAAACCTACTATGCCGGCAAAACTTAAACTGTGGCACTTTGATAGGCCACACAGCTTGGTTTTTAATATCTAGATTTACTGTGGTAACACTAGAGAAGTATAGAATGTGTTTATTTGCATCCATCTAAAACGTATCAGAAATCTCAAGAGATTTAAGAAAAGAAAAGTCCATCACCACTATAGTAAGTGAATGGGTTAGAAAACTGATAGAGGCATGGAAAAAGGAAACATTTTTCTCCTTAAAAATACCTTTGTGGACAAGAGAAGGATGGCTTTCATGGAAGGGCTCTGGCACCAGGTGGTGCCTACAGCCAAGGCATTTCAGTGGGTGGCCGGGAGGGGACCCAGGCTCGTTGAATCCAAAGGGATTGGACCGAGGTCTTCAGGCACTTTGCTGCTGAAGACATTCTCCATACAAATGTGGAGGACTGTTAGTGTTAGGTCAGAGGTTGGACTCGATGATCTTGAGGTCTCTTCCAACCTAGAAATTCTGCGATTCTGTGATTAATTTAGCAGAGTTATACGTATTGACCAAATAAGCCAAGGCGAGGTTTGCTATCTCCAAGGTCTTGAGTATCTGTATCATAGCCTTGTGTTTTGGTAAACTCCAACGAACAACTTTTTCAGGGATTTGGCCAACTTTCTCAGCACTCCTGAATCTGTGCCTCAACTAGGCCATATGGAGGCGCTGGAGAAATAATTTACACATACTACTGCGTTCTGACAAAGGCTGCCTCTGAGACTCCAAAAACACCTTGTGGCAGATGTCAGACGTATTTCTGATGTTGTGGGCCTGTCTGCGAAGTTTTAATGGAACTGAAAATTGGTAATTGCATTTATTATGATTTTGTGGTACGTGGTTTTTGTTTGTTTTTTTTTTTTTCAGGGTGAAGCTGAATTTTGTCTCCAAGGCTGTACCCACACATACCAGATACTGACTCGTGGAAAACGGACTCCACAATCAGTCAGATTGTACAGTCAGTATGTTTAGTCAGTGCTGGGCAGCACAGGGGGTAATCCCACCAAAGTCGTGCGCGCCTGACGTGGCAACTTGCCTTGGTTATATGCAGTAAAGAGCTTCATTTGCATGAAGTTTCCCAATACGCCTATACATATTCATAATCTGTCCCCGCTTCATATTAAAATTAGTTCCAAGGAGTCATTTCCATAAACTCCTCCCATCTGTGCTTGTGCAGTGTATTCTGGTGGTGGTCTTCAGGGGTGGTGGGGGTGAAGGTTGATGACTCTTCCTCATCACTGCTAGCTGACCTCTTGTCTTTGCGCAGACTCAGTTGCTCCTTGGCTATCAAATTTCTTTATCAATTCTTTGTCTTGTCCTTTTATGAAGAGTCCTTCTTATCTCTGAGCCCTTGGTCACAGTCCGAACCATAAGGCTGGTTTCATCTGGTTCTCAGGGTCCCGGGGGCTCCTGTTACCTGGAGGTCTAAGCACAGCACAGGCACAGTACATCACAAATATAGCACATATTAAGCAATGAGTGTTGCTCATATTCACTCTTAATCAATTGTTCTCTAATTTCTAATCCCATGGTTCAGTCCCCCCTTTCTGGAAAATGTAGTAAACCTAAAATCTAGTAAATTCTTTTACTTAATACAAAAATTCTTCCCAATCTCTATGATATGTATCCCTCAATGCCTTGCCACGTACTTTCGTCGAGGAAGCTAACATCACCATTCGTTGTAAAAATTTCCAATTCCAAACAAGTATTACAAAAGACAACATTAAACTTATACCAGCTAATATCAATAAAACAATAACTGGGTGACACAATGTGTTCAGAATCCCAGTTGCAGTTGGCAACCATCCAAAGAGTGCATCCCACCAGTTGTGATTTGCATCTTGTTTTACTCTTTGCATATGAATTGTGAGAGCATCTATTATTAATTTGTGGTCTTGGTCTTCAGCCTTTTCCCATCTTGGCGCAATACCTTTGAAACTTGCCATTGGCTAGTTCCCAATGCCAATAAGGATGATTGTAGGGGCTGTTAATCATTTGGCACCCTATTTTAATTTCATCCCCTATGATTCTTTGGTGTTTTCATTCTTCTCCTAATTTTTGCCATTCTGTTAATGTATATAAATGGTCACAATTTGTTCACCACATAACCATAATTGCTAACTTTCCATTAATGCTCTTATCCTCCGTTGTTACGGCTTTGGACCAAGGCCACTCACCATTCTCTACTATCATAGAGGCAACTTCCAATTCTTGAATTACAATTATGACTATAAGCCACAAAAATAAAACAATTCTGTTAACTAAACTTTCTGCGAATTATATTACTAAATACTCTTGACCGTAACGTCCTCATTTTGCTCGACTGAGCTTTAGTTTCAATTCACCGTCACCCAGTGTTACTTTCCAGGGGGCTTCTGGAGCTTTCTTTACTCGAGAATGGTGAATCCAGGCACTCTGTTCCTTGGTCTTAATTGCGGTGAAGGTAGTAAGGAGCACCCGGTATAGTCCTTCGCACTGTGGTTTCGAAGTTTTCTCTACAAGAGACTTAGTTACCTCTCAGTCTTTGGTAGTGGTAGTGGGGAAAGCCTCTGGCTGTCCTGAAAAGGTATGTGTTAACACCAGTAAATATCAACACCCCGCTTTTCTTGGAAGTTCAGAAAAGTCAATTTGCCACTGTTGCCCAGGCCCATGGCCTTTTCCAATTTGACCCAGTTTTGGTTTGGGGTTTAGTCTGGAGACAAAGATCACATTGTTAAGTTATTTGAGTGATGGTAGCATGTAAGATCCTGGCAACAATTTTTCCAATTAGATAGTTATACAAAGCGTCTATTCCCCAATGTGTTTTCCAATGTTCTTCCTTTAACGTGCTTCCAATAATCTCGTTATTCAGTCCGTATAGATGTTTATTTTCCAGATTCTATTACGTCTTTGCAAGTGGTAACTGCATACACAGCATGTCGTTTTCCACTGATGACGTAGCTGCTCCCATATTTCCACCTCGTCAAAAGGAGTGTCCTTCAGATCTGGATGGCTGGAGCAGGTAGCCTCAGTGGTCTCCAAGCAGGTATCTCTGAGGTATCCTGGCCATCCCTTGGCGGCAGCATCCAGCTGCTTAGAAAAATAAGCAACTGCCCTTCCATATGGGCCCAGGTCCTGTGCTAGTATTCCCAGGGCAATCCCCTATTTCTCAAGGGAGAAGAGGAAGAATGGTTTATTTACATCTGGAAGTCCCAGATGTAAATAAGAAGGCTGACATGAGAGCCTTCTTTTTAGTTAGTCAAAGGCTCGTGTGGCCTCCTTTGTCCATTGGAGGTCCCTGTTCCCATTTGCAATGAGCGCATACAGCAGTTTTACAAGCAATCCGTAATTATAGATCTGTACCACTCCGTCATTCCCGAAAAGGTTCGCAGTTCTTTTATTGTCTCAGGTTTTGGCATTTGACATATCGCTTCTTTATGCTCTTGCCCCAAGGTCCATTGTCCAGCACTAACCTCATAACCCAGGTAGGTCACCTTCTGCTTTACCACCTGAGCTTCTTCGATACCCTGTACCCCTGTAGTCCCAGAAAGTTTAGGAAGCTTACTGTCCAGGCCACAAATGCTTCTTCTGTCTGGGTGGCTATTAGGAGGTCATCTACATACTACAGCAGCCTTCCTTCTCCTGATGGGGCTTCCCAGGTCTTCAAGTCCTTTGCAAGTTGTTCTCCGAACAAGGTGGGTGAGTTCTTAAAGCCCTGAGACAACCTTGTCCATGTGAGCTGTGTTTTGTGCCCACTCTTAGGGCTTTTGCAATCAAATGCAAAGATTTTCTGGCTGGCTTCATGGAGAAGGAGGCAAAAGAAGGCATCCTTAAGGTCTAAAATGGTAAACCAAGTTAGCTCTGGTGTTAAGCATGTTAATCAATTACCAGGCTAATTCCTTCTCTATCTTCCTTTTTCAGGGGGTACTGTTTACGTGCATTTTTCGCCTTTCCTGGTACATTAGAAGGTCGTACTCCGTAAAACACTTGACTTAGAATTTCCTCACTAATTTCCAATTTGGTCCCAAAAGCTGTCAATATCAAACTCAACACTTTCTCATGTCTTTGATCATTTACCTCCAGAATAATCTCCCCATTTTTAAATGAAATGGTTGCTTGTAATCTTTCCAATAAATCTCTCAGATTGGCCAGTTGCCCACTTCACTACAACGTAATCATTCCCCACTGATGCTAATGCTTTATTTAAAACTGAGTATGTTGCCCCCGCATCCACCATAAGTTCCACCTCTTTTCCCTCCTTCCCCAGCTTCATTTTTATAACCAGCAGATCTGCTAGGGTAGATTCCCCCGGTTCTCTTCAGTCATCTTTTGCATGTGCAACCACCACCTCCCTTCTCCGGTTCCCTTTTCCATTTCTTTTATGTTCTGGGCATTTTCCAATGCCCAAATTTCTTACACAGGGTACATTGCTCCTTGCCTAGTAGGGGCTGCTCCTGTCTGGGCCTCCTTTTTCCTTCTTCCCTAATAACTGCTATCAGCCTCTTCTCCATGTTTAATTGAGGAAGATAAAACTCCTCTCTTTCCAAATTGCCCCATGTGCATGCGCCACGCCAAAGGCATGTTTCAAATCTGCCCAAATGTTTGCCAGCTCAAGAGCTCTTATCAAGGCAATGATTTCCACCTTTTGGGCTGGTGTTTGCTACTGCATATCCTGTGAGGTTAAATCCCTGGCGGATGACGCTGCTGCCATCTATATACCAATCATCCGCATCTTCTGGGGGTGTTTCCTTTAAGTCTGGTCAGCTGGAGTATCCTGTGTCCATGGTCTTGATGCAGTCATGAATGGGTGATCTGGAAACTCCGTTACTGAGGAAAGAGCCTGGGTTCACAGTATTAGTGCCGAAAAAAAATTAGTAAACTAATAGTCCATTATAAACATTCCTTTTCTTCTTCAGTAGCTATCATTTGCATATTGCAACAGTGTCCCCTTTTCCCGAAGGGGTCTTTCAAACTTCAAGATCACAGTTCCCGAATATGGTGGGGCTATCCTTGAATCCCTGTGGTAACACTGTCCACGTAAGCTGAGTTTTCCGTCCTCTATTAGGATTTTCCCATTCAAAGGCAAAGAGTTTCTGGTTTTCAGTTGCCACAGGCAGGCAGAAAAAGGCATCCTTTAAATTTAGTACCAAGAACCAAACTTGACTATTTGTCTCATTTTGTAATTCCAATCATTTTTCCCAATTTAAATTTCAAGCATTAAAAAAAAAAAAAAAAAAAAAAAAAAAAAAAAAAAAAAAGCCTTTTCCTGTTGGCCAGTTGCTCCTATTACATTTCCAGACTAATTAACACAGAGAAAGAAGCTCCCATAACCACCACCACCAACAGCAAAAAAATCAAGCCTCTCTTCTTTGTTCCCTAGCTTTATTTCAACCAGTGGACCTGCTAGGGTAGATGCTGCAGGCCCCCATTACTCCTGACTGTTGTAAATTTATCTTGTAGCCTAAGACAATTTCTTCCTGATATCAGGGGCTGACTGCCCTAGAAAGAGGCTAGCCCATTGCCTCTGTTTGTTTTCTGAAGCCAGGTCCAAATTTTGTTTGTTTGCAATCTGAGCTTACAGGTGAACTCAGGTTGTTTTAAGAGTTAGCTGCTTTTTTGTTTCCATGACAACTCTCTCGGACCCAGCATGGTCCCTCTGCCCCAGAGGGCTCTCTAATTTCTCATCCCATGCTTCAATACTGCCCTTTGTACTGCTGTAGATAGAGAAGCGTAGTAAGTCTTTTTGCTGCTCTGTCTGTTCCCGTGCAGAGGAGAACGGCGTCCTTCTGAGGGCTGCAGTAACAGTGACGACTTGAACACAATAACCACATTGCTATGATATGATATGAAGCCCAGCCTAAAAAGCGGCCTCGGCTTCAAACCAGGGGTGCCTCTGAGCTAACATGATACAACACCTTGCTGCTGAAGTGACACACGGAATGGATGCAGCTTTTTACAATGCACTGAGACCTGCAAACGGCAGTGGGAAGGGGATGCTGAATAAATACCATTTTTTGCTTTGTCTGCTTAGGTATTGTAGAGCAAATATGTATTTTTTTTAAAACTAACCTCTGAGTAAGAAAGAATGAGTTAAAAGACAAGTTTGTCACTATCTGATACACAAAAAGGAGGACTAAGGAGAATCTCCATCCTTTACTGGATGCGGGGGGAAACTTAGTTACAAGAGATGAGGAAAAGGCGGAGGTGCTCAATGCCTTCTTTGCCTCAGTCTTTAGCGGCAATACCGGATGTTCTCTGGATACCCAGTACCCTGAGCTGGTGGAAGGGGATGGGGAGCAGGATGTGGCCCTCATTATCCATGAAGAACTGGTTGGTGACCTACTACGGCACTTAGATGTGCACAAGTCGATGGGGCCAGATGGGATCCACCCAAGGGTACTGAGGGAACTGGCAGAGGAGCTGGCCAAGCCACTGTCCATCATTTATCAACAGTCCTGGCTATCGGGGGAGGTCCCAATCGACTGGCGGCTAGCAAACGTGACGCCCATCTACAAGAAGGGCCGGAGGGCAGACCCAGGAAACTACAGGCCTGTCAGTTTGACCTCAGTGCCAGGAAAGCTCATGGAGCAGATCCTCCTGAGAGTCATCATGCAGCACTTGAAGGGGAAGCAGGCGATCAGGCCCAGTCAGCATGGCTTTATGAAAGGCAGGTCATGCCTGACGAACCTGATCTCCTTCTATGACAGAGTGACGCGCTGGGTGGATGAGGGAAAGGCTGTGGATGTGGTCTACCTTGACTTCAGCAAGGCTTTTGACACCGTCTCCCACAGCATTCTCCTCAAGAAACTGGCTGCTCTTGGCTTGGACTGGCGCACGCTTCGTTGGGTTAGAAACTGGCTGGATAGCCGGGCCCAAAGAGTCGTGGTGAATGGAGCCAAGTCCAGTTGGAGGCCAGTCACTAGTGGCGTCCCCCAGGGCTCGGTGCTGGGGCCGGTCCTCTTTAATATCTTCATCGATGATCTGGACGAGGGCATCGAGTGCACCCTCAGTAAGTTCGCAGATGACACCAAGTTAGGTGCGTGTGTCGATCTGCTTGAGGGTAGGAAAGCTCTGCAGGAGGATCTGGATAGGCTGGACCGATGGGCTGAGGTCAACTGCATGAAGTTTAACAAGGCCAAGTGCCGGGTCCTGCACCTGGGGCGCAATAACCCCAAGCAGAGCTACAGGCTGGGAGAGGAATGGTTGGAAAGTTGCCAGGCAGAGAAGGACCTGGGAGTGATGGTGGACAGTCGGCTGAATATGAGCCAGCAGTGTGCTCAGGTGGCCAAGAAGGCCAACGGCATCCTGGCTTGTATTAGGAACAGCGTGACCAGCAGGGCTAGGGAGGTGATCGTCCCCCTGTACTCAGCTCTGGTGAGGCCGCACCTCGAGTACTGTGTTCAGTTTTGGGCCCCTCGCTACAAGAAGGACATCGAGGTGCTTGAGCGGGTGCAGAGAAGGGCGACGAAGCTGGTGAGGGGCCTGGAGAACAAGTCCTACGAGGAGCGGCTGAGGGAGCTGGGCTTGTTCAGCCTGGAGAAGAGGAGGCTCAGGGGTGACCTTATTGCTCTTTACAGATACCTTAAAGGAGGCTGTAGAGAGGTGGGGGTTGGCCTGTTCTCCCACGTGCCTGGTGACAGGACGAGGGGGAATGGGCTTAAGTTGAGCCAGGGGAGTTTTAGGTTAGATGTTAGGAAGAACTTCTTTACAGAAAGGGTTGTGAGGCATTGGAACAGGCTGCCCAGGGAAGTGGTGGAGTCACCATCCCTGGAAGTCTTCAAAAGACGCTTAGATGTACAGCTTAGGGATATGGTTTAGTGGAGGGCTGTTAGCGTTAGGTTGGAGGTTGGACTCGATGACCTTGAGGTCTCTTCCAACCTAGAAAATTCTGTGATTCTGTGATTCTGTGATTCTGTGATGCTCAGCAATATCACATCTTAAAGAAAACAGCAGGCAGCAGAAACAGCAGAAAAGAGCAGGCACACATATATCCATTTCCTGGCTGTTTCATAGCCAGGAAAGTTTCCTGATAGCTGAATCTGTACTAGTCCTTTCTACCAGTCAGTTACGCTGAGCACTGTTGGTGTGGATACAAATGCAGGCACAGCTTTTTTAGGGGTGCTGAGCCACTACAGATCTGAGTGCAATACAGTCCCATTTTGTCCTATGGAAACATTTGCATTTTGTGTAATGGGTAGTACATACTTTGTATGTTTCTGAACAGTTTCAAGATAGAGAATAAAAACTTAAAAGTGTCTTGCAGGTATTACTAAAACACCCAATAATGGGCCACAATATCATTTGAGGAATTAGAGGGGGTTACAAACCATAGCATGGACAAACTGAACGTAAAGGCTGTAAAAATAACTAGCCAGTTATTTATAACTAGTCACCTCACACGCATTGTTGGATTAACACAGAATGCATATGAACGCTGGGAATAATGAAGTTCCCCACAAAATTTGCAGATTGAAAGAGCAGTTCATTAGGAAAATATTTTTTAATTGTAATAATTGGAGTGACTTCTGAAGCAAACCTCTAAAGTGCTAGGTCTCAGTGGATGTCAGTTTACACTCCAACATGCAATGTGTGCTTACAAGACATTATGACAAGTAAGCAATATGTCTTGCCGCTCAGCCCAAAGCTCCAGATTTCTCCTCAGCATTCAGTAGGTGCTCCGAGTGCTCCCTGCACAAATGCTCACCGGCAGCTCCAGGGAACAGGCACACCCCTCCTCCTTGGGGCAAGTTCCTTCTGCAACCACCTGGTAAAGAAGCAGGAAAAAGATGCCTCTGGAACACAAATAATTAACTTCTGAAGTAATTTTACTATGGCAGAATACAGCTTTGCCTGTCAGAGTCTAACAAGACAAAGGATTGAAATTGAAATTTATTTGTTTATTTTATGTTTTAAAAATCTTGCATTAAAGCAGTGGAACAGGAGATAAAAGGAAATGCAGCTATACATTTGTAATTCTAATGTAAAGCACACAAGCAGGAAACAGATAACGAAAGTACAGAAACTGTGGAGCAGTAAGTGAACTGTTCCAACTTGGGCAGTTTTATGGGCAGTTTTATACTACCACCTCCTAGAAGCTGCCAGAAGCTTTGATGTTGTCGTTTTTGTGCAGGCAGTAAAACTCGTACAAAATGGGTAGGCCTAGGACCTACTTACTGATGTCAGATATTGGGAATTTTTCAATTTCTTTTACCCTTGATAAGGGTGTGGTAACACCAGTTACAAAACTGTTTTTCATGAACCTCTGCGTGATGTCTAAAACCTGGTTCTGTTGGAGTTTTGACTTTTATTTTGGTGGGAGAGCCACCTCACACTGAGGATTTTATGGATTTGTTTTGGCACCATAATGAGAAGTAAACTTTAAAGGCCAACGAGAGTGTGATTATTCTCACACTGATAGATGGTGACTTGTAAAATTGATTTTTTATGCCATTATGCTTTATTCAGGAATTACAGAGCTTGAGACAACAAGTGCATGTAGTTTGAGCATTCTGACATGAAATGGCTTCTACAGAGCCCTGGAGATCAGCTGGCATGACAGAAGACCTCTGAAAATGTTTCTCGAAGCAGTGTGCTTGCAGCTTTGACAGGTTGTAGGAAGACAATTTCACAATGGTTCAGTGTGATGATCATTTGCCCACAGCAATTTCTTTCCAATATCAAGATTCTAAACTGCTTAAGTTTCTCAGTGGACTGTAAATTTTTGTTCTCATCTCCTTGGACTATAGGCTGCACAATGCTGGTGGGTGTTGACTTCCTCTGGCCATATCAGCTGCCTTGTCCTGTTGTGTGACTGCTTCTTTGTCCTCTTTGTTATGTCTAAAGTGGTCTTCCCTGCTCTTAAGGCTGTACTTCTTCAGTAACCAGAAGCTGAGATGAATCAGTGAGATGTTTACAGTTTTGTGGCCTGTTTTCAACCTGTGCATTTTCAAGGTCTTTGGAATTATCCCACGCTTAAACTCTGTATCATAACAAAAGACACCTGGCACTGACCTCCAGTCTGCACTGCAAATTCGCACTAGCTAACAACAAGCCTAAGAGTTCACCAGCTCTTGCAAAGCTAGCATTACGTTTCTTACTGGCAACAGCAGCGTGGTTATTGTTGGGCCACCAGACAACAGTCACAGGCTGTACGCCTACTCGTGGTGATAGCAAGAATTCATTCCCTGTAGATTTTTTTTTTTTTTTTTTGTAATTTCAGCACAGCATCTAAACTTCAGACTCCACCCAAGATTATGAGCATTTCCATTTTGCTCTGGGCACTCTTCTCTTGCCAGTTTGAAAGCAAGCCTGTGTATTTTGAATGAGTCTAGACGTGCTAGCAGCTCAGCACAGTACAGTAATGATGGATGTGTAGTGTCACAACATTTTGTAGATGTTAAATGACTGTAAGCCAGGGAAGGGCTGTTCAGTCTGAAGAAGAGGAAGCTCCAGGGTGACTTTATTGCAGCTTGTCAATACTTAAAGGGGGCTTATAAAAAGAAGGAGAGTGACATTTTGCTCAGGCTGACAATGACAGGACAAGATGGGAATGGTTTTAAACTGAAAGAGGGTAAATTTAGATTAGATGTTAGGAAGAAATTCTCCCCTCAGAGGGCAGTGAGGCCCTGGCACAGGCTGCCCAGAGAAGCTGTGGATGCCCCATCCCTGGAGGTGCTCAAGGCCAGGCTGGATGGGGCTTTGGGCAACCTGGGCTGGTGGGAGGTGTGGGAGGTGTCCCTGCCCATGGCAGGAGATTGGAATTAGGTGATCGTTAAAGTCCTTTCCAACCCAAACCATTCTATGGTTCTAGGATTCTGTACGAAGAAGAGGAAGTCTGAGACTCGATAAAGAATTTGGAGGGATTGTCTGGGATAGTGTGCACAAGACAACTGTGACTAGAAGCCGGTAAGGGTAACAGAAGTGGAAACTGCAAAGAAACAGATCAAAGGATAAATTAGGGAACAGTGAGAGAAGAGAGTAGGACTGCCTGATGCTGGGTCAGTAAGCTGGGAAGAATGTGGAAAAGCCCAAGAGCTGAGGAGGCCAAGGAGTTGCTTTGAAGGGTGTGGGACAGAGTAACTAGTGCAGGAGTTGGGGGCTGAATAGAAGGAGAGCGGTTCCATGAGAAATGCTGAGGGACTGAGTCATGAAACTGAAGAGCCTTTCCATAGTGGGATGACTGAGGCGAGACAAATGGACTGGAAATGTGGGATCTGCATGAGAAAAAGGCAGGAGAGAGGCATACTGGAGGATATGGAACTGATGGTGTTAAGCATCCTTTTTTTTTTTTTTTTTTTTTTTTTTTTTTTTTTTCCCCCTAAAATGTCACAGGAGAAAGGCTGTGAGCCAGTAGCGCACATCCCAATCTGGTGAAGATTTTGAATCTAACCGGAGATGTGCCATCAGCATATTTTCTCCCTCCTTCAGCACAACTGTCTGCTCCTCCTTCAGTTATTTCCTGTGCTGAAGTAGCAGAGGTCTAAATGTTCCAGCCCTGAGCATGTCTCTGGGACACACTGCTTTCTGATTCGACAGTGCACATGCTTGGGGCTAGTGACACAAAGCACATGATTAGGGCTATAAAAAACTCCAAAGATAAGGGCTGCTAGTTTTAAGAATTTTTTTTTCAGTTGTTGTTTTTGCCTCTTTTAGCATACTTACTATAGAACAGTCAGCAAAATACCCTACCCCAAAAGGAGCCTTTGCCCCATGTTGTACCGGTTGTAGTGGAGGTGACCGTCCTAAAGTCCATATGTTACGTGTTTTAGAGGATGGGAGGCTGAGTGATCAAAGCTTTATGGAAAAGAAAAGCTGGTCGATATGTGTCCTGGTTTCAGTTAGGACAGAGTTAATTTTCTTCCTAGTAGCTGGTGGAATGCTGTGTTTTGGCTTAGGATGAGAAGAGTGCTGATAACATGCTGATGTTTTAATTGTTGCAGAGCAGTGCTTACACCAAGCCAAGGACATTTCAGCTTCTTGCTCTGTCCTGCCAGCGGGCAGGCTGGGGGTGCAGCAGGAGCTGGGAGGGGACAGACCCAGGACAGCTGACCCCAACTGGCCAAAGGGGTATTCCATACCGTATGGGGTCATGCTGAGCAATATATAGGGGTGGCTAGCCGGGGGAGGGGGGTCGGCTGCTTTGGTATTGGTGGGGCATCGGTCAGCGGGTGGTGAGCAATTGCATTGTGCATCACTCATTTCGTACCCATTATTAGTAGTAGTACTATTATCATCATTACTGTTATTATTATTATTGTTATTATTATTTTCCTGTCTTAATAAACTGTCTTTATCTCAACTCACGGGCTTCACTTTCCCGTTTCTCTCCCCCATCCCAGCGAGGGAGCAGGGAGCGTGAGCGAACGGCTGTGTGGTATTTAGCTGCTGGCTGGGTTAAACCACAACACTACGTTGAGTCAGTGATGATTCCCACAGCCTTTGCTGAAGATTCGCTGGGTGATGCTGTGCAAGTTACTAATTTAAGCTTTTCACAGAAGGTTTCAAATTTGAATTCCTCACTTTGTGTCTGCGCGATTTGAGGCATTATGATTTAGTCCACCCAAGTGCTGATTTTGTGCAGCTACAAATCAATAGAAGTGTGCTGAACTACACAATGATCATAAAATACCAGTCTTTGACATCTCTAAATAGGCATTGGGAATAAATAGACACTTTCTACCCTCATCTCATTGTATTTTAGTTCTGCCCTGTGTGTGTGAATGTACTCTCTGTAAATTGAGGACAGGGAGGGGAGAAGTAGTTCTCTCTCTTCTTGCTGAGAGGTGTGTAAAAGTAAATTATTACTTAAAAAATCCTCCACACTCCTGTGAAAGGTGCAAAGGAGAGGCACAGGGGAGCAATGAAGAAATCTGTTGTCAGAGCAGTGTTTGAAAGGTATCTAGTGCAGAAAGCCTTTGTGACATGCAAAAAAAAAAAAAAAAAATTGAGAATAAACTTAGAAATACTAATTAGTGTCAGAGTCCAGGAGCCCAGCAGCATCAGCTTAGCCTGGGGGCCTCGGTCCTGCCCCAGTGAGAGCTGGGACAGTTTAGCCTGGAGAAGCGATGGTTCAGGGAGATCTTACCAATGTGTGTGACAGCCTGATGAGGCTGCAGGGAGAAGGGACATCCAGGATCTTCTCCCTAGAGCCTGCTGACAGGACAGGAGCCAACAGGCACAAATAAACATAAAAATATAAGAGCATTCAATCTGAACACAAGAAGACACTTTCTTACTGTGAAGATGGTTGAACAATCAAAGAGATTCCCAGAAAGGCTGCATTCTCCATCTGGGGAACTACTGAAACCACAATTGGACACAGTCCTGAACATGGAGTTCCTGGTGATGCTGCTTGAACAGGCATGTCAGAGTAGACAACCTCAGGAGGTCCCTTCGAAGCTAAACAATTCTGTGATTCATCTGCCACCTTTTTTGATACAAAAAAAGCAACTCCTAATGTCTTGTTCCTTACAAAAACCTCTACATTGCATTCTATTCTCTGGGCTGTTTAGCCTCAGTCATTCCATTTAAAACAAGGTCTCATAATCTCATGTTCCTCAGACTTCAGTTTCATGGTTTTACATCTGTCAGTTGTATCATTTCAAGCATCTTGTGCCCATCACTGCAAAGATGGCTTCTATACCACTCCTGCCCTGCCTGTTGTCATAAGACTTTTCTGCTTCAACAGTCTGTCCCTCTCTCTGTACAGTTCATCTTTGTACAGCTCTGAGCTTCCCTTAGGCACTGGACAACCTCTGTCCTCTACACTCTACTTATTTGGGTTCTTCCTGAATACCATGCACTGGTTGTGGGGGCCTTGTAGAAGGTGACAACATGTCTGTCAGTGTGCATATGAAGTAAAGGTGAGATACTTCAAGCCTGCTCGCCTGGCTGGCGAGCCAGTGCTCCCCATGGAGTACGCCTCATGTGCTGTGAGGCAGGCAGGTGCTCTCAGCTCCACGTGCCTCTCCGGCCCGTTCTCCTCGGCTCCTGTGACTTGTGGAGGTGCAGCAAGCAAAGTAGCTGTCACCTTTCAGACACAGGAGTCTAGTTGTAAAAGATTAGGTTAATTTAAATGGAAAAAAAAAATAATTATTTTTTTCAAACTCCTGTCTGTAGCGTGGTGGTTGCGAGCCACCAGCAGGTCGAGGGAGTCTTTTCATTGATTTCCATGGACTTGGAGCAGAGGCCAGGCAGCGTGTGTGTGCCCTGCCCTTCTCATGGGCACCACCAGCTCCCAGCAGGGAGGCTGCAGCTGGAGAGGCTCCCTGAGAGGCGCTTCCTGCCCAGGTGTCAGCTGGACGCTGCCTGTCTCATCTGCATGCTGAACGGGTTAACGGGCAGCTGAAAGCGCTTGCAATTTCACATTTTCTGTGCTGGAGAGGTCTGTTCTACCAAATCTTGAATTTCTGAAATCGAAACTGTTCTGGAAGAGTCAATGGGGATCCCGTCACGCTGTCGAAACCATTCCCTTCAAGTGCTGGAAGTATGTAACTGGAGTCCCTTATTTTGGTTAAGTGCTTGGAAACATCTTGTGAAACAGAGCACGGTCGGTTTGGGAATGAGACTTATGTCTCATCCCAGTGCACAGAACGGGGAGAAGCTGCTCTGTACGGGAGGTGTTGTGTAGTCTGGTGGTTGTTGGGTCTTTTCGTTTAGTTGCTCCCCTGCTGGACTCTCCTCAGCGTGACACAGGAATCACAAAGGGCGCTCCTGCGGGCTCTGCGCCCGTGCCAGCTGCCTTCAGAAACCAACGCGCCCCGCCTGCCCCTGCGGGGTTAAGGCAGCAGGAACAAAAATAACACTTTTGATGGTGCAAAAACATTGTAAAACAGCGCAAAAGGCGCAGCGATCCCAATGGGACACCGGGATCCCCCCCCTCAGGGGCAGCCCAGCGCCAACGGCCGCGCCCCTCAGCGCTCCCCCCGCCCCACGGTGGCGGCCGTTAACGGCCGCCAACGGCCGGCCCCGCCCCCTGCCTCGCCGCCCATTGGCCCCTCCCCGGGGCGGTGCCGCCCTCCCATTGGCGGCGGCGGAGGCCCCGCCCCTTCCGCGCCGCTTTGTGGCCGGGGCGCGGTGCCGGAAGCCCATTGCCGCCGCTGCCGCTGCCGCTGCCGCCGCCGCCGCCGCAGCCATGTCGTCGTCGGAGGCGGAGGCGCTGGGCGCGCAGGCGGCTGGGAACGGTAACGGCAGCGGCAACGGCCACGGCGCGCTGCTGGACGGCGCCGAGGAGGACCCGGCCGCCGCCTTCCTGGCGCAGCAGGAGAACGAGATCGCGGGCATCGAGAGCGACGAGGGCTACGGCATCCTGGAGAGCGGCGAGGTGCCGCCCTCCCTGCAGGCCGCCGACGGGCTCGCAGCCGGTACGGCGCCGCCTCAGGGCCGGCCGCGGGGGCCCCGCCGCGACCTTCGTACCCGGCGGCGCGGCCTGCCCCTGGGGGGGCGCTGCGGGCCTCGGGAGGAGGTTGGGTCGCAGGGTTTGGGGCGGGGGGGCCCTCCCCGAGCGGTGGGGTGCGAGGGGGGTCGTCAGGAAACTGTTCTGGGCTGGTAGGTGCAGCTTGGCTCCCTTCTGGATAGGGCAGAAACATCGCACGGCTCCCCCTTTCACACACCTCACACCCCACTTTTACTCCCCCTTTCACACACCTCACACCCCACTTTTTTCCCCCCTTATAAAGGCCTTACCTACCCTTTACATTCAAAACAGACGCCAGAACATAAAAACAGCTCCGTGAGGACTGAGTGCTTTAAGGGAAGTTGTTGGATGCTGGCCTCTGCCAGCTGCTAGAGCCATCTAGCCCCACCACCTTCCCCAAACGCATGCAGTGTGGCTCGTGCAGTGTGATTTATTCTCAAAAAGTCAGCTCGCTAAATGCTTCCAGATCGGGTTGAAATGTGAAAGTAGTTAAGCTGTGTTTGAAGAAGCAAAACTGCTATTGGAGAACTTGCAGGAAAAAAAAAATCATAATGGATATAATAACTTGACCTGCAAAGTCTAGGTGTGATCAGTATGTCGTCTTGCTGCTTAACATGTCTTGGGATTGTGTTTGTCGTCTGGCCTGTTACATAGGCATAGCAGATTGTGCTTCTGAACCTTTGGTGGTCTTCTTTTTAACACAACCTTCATTTGTTCATTGTTGGAGCTTGTACTCTACCGGTTAAAAAAAAAAAGTGCAGATTGCAGCAATGCAAAATGTGCTTGTTCAGCCATGGGGACGTATGAATTAATGACTTATGTTGGCATTTGTCTTTGGGATTTCTTGTGATCCAGTCAGCATCCTAACAAACATCAGACAGCTCTAGTCCATGCTAGTTTATTAAACAATTTTGTAATTAAGTTAAGTGAATGCAATTTTCTTTTTGATTTTATTATAAGTCCTTAAGTAAGTCCTTAAGCACTGTGGTCAGGGATTTGTGGATTTACTTTTTTTAACCTTCTTGAACTCCTGACATATGGATCTGCTGCTGGATAAACTTTCTTATTGATACCGGGGCAAGAGCTGTAGCTGAGGCAACCCTCAGGTGGAGTTTGAAGACCTTAACTAGATCTTAACTTCAACTATTGAGAAGCAGTCACAACTCCATGTAATGTACTTCTGAGGGATGTGCTATCTCACACGACAATGTGTTTACACTGCAGCCTGTTAAAAAAAGAACAGAACAAAAACATTCACAAGGACAGTGGTGAACTCCAGGAACTTGTGCCGCTGCAAACAGGTTTTAGTGTATAGTCCTGTTAATTGTAGTTATATTGAATACTGAGTGAGTATGGGGGAAATGGCAGAATGTTGCCAAGCTCACCTGGTCTCACAGAGCACCACTTCATAGTGCTGTGGTCAGGGCTGGACTGCTGGCCTGTCCTATTTGACCATTTATTACATAAGTAGCTGTTCTGTTCAAGCTTCCTGGGCGCGTGGAAATTAATCTCGTTTTCCCTTGAAAGGGGAAGCATAATCACCACTTCAGAAGACAAGATATTCTGTATAAATAAAGCAATATAAAGCTGTTGTCTAGGTATTAGTATCTTGGTCTCTTGTGGGATCCCCTTCTCCGTGATAAATCAGTTACAGCAGTTCACTTGCAGGGTCCTTTCATCAGGAGTGGATGTGTTTGGGTTGAAGTGTCCGCCTTTTGGACCCTGTGTGTCAGTGTAAAGATCCCATGACAGCTTGTCAGGTAGTTTCTTACTGAGAAGAGCATTCAAAGGCAAGTGTTTTTGTGTGTTAACGATAATGAAAACATTACTCAAGTTTGACGTAGGCTGCCTAGTCTCAAACAGCTTCAGTTTTAAGCTCTGTCACTTTTATGTGAACTTGAATGGATGATGCCTCTCCACCTCTGGGAGAGGCTCATATTCCTCTCTAGGAATTAAGGAACTTAATTGCATTTGGTGGTTTGTCCATAAACCTTAAGAGCTCATAACATTTAATATTCTCTCAGGGACTGAATATGAATTTGCTTGAAAATATCATCAGGGAAAGAATTGTTTCCTCCTGTCTCTATTTAGCACCGCAGACCAAATGAGTTGGTGACTGTTGATACTTCTTAACAGTTTCAACAGTCAGTGCTGTAGATTTTGTTCTGCAATCACCGTCTTTAGGCTTCAAGATACTGTAAGATAGCATTGAGAAAGGTATAATGTATTTGGAGAGGTATCTACATTACTTGTATTTGCAATTTTGTGGTTATAGTATGTGCTTGTGAATTTCATGGTAGAAAAATCTATTTTGCCTTTTATAAGGGAATGCTGTGCCTACTGGGAAGTTTGGCACATAGTTACTGCATGTAGAGGTGTGCAGCATTACTGCCTGTAAGTGTGATCTAGGATCAGCCTATTGAATATATTGGAAATGACTCTAATTATTTTCGCTGTGACAGCAGCCTAGAACTAACAAGGAAATAAGCCCTCTTCCTGACCCATTTGTCTTTATCTATTTCTCAAGCCTGTGTGTGAGATAGAAAATGTATTTTTTTCCTCAGTTTCTTGCATCACCAACTTTAAATCCAACAACAAAACCAAAGCAACCACTTCTTAGAATGTTTTTATACTCTTATGGATGAGAGATAGGTGAAAGGGAAGCTATGTTCTTCGGTTTTAACTACGGCTGCGAGCTCACTTGAAGTAGCAGTGAAGAAGCAGAATACTCAGTGTCTAAAAGGGATGTCAAAAGTAGCTTGTAAGTACTACTATTATATGTATAGTCATATTGAAGTTGATTTTTTCTGCATGCAGGACATTGCCCAAAGTGTAGCCAAATACAAGGACTTCAGGAGGGGCTAATCCATGAGGTAGGAGCCGCTTGGACTTGTTACAGGTGATAGCTCTGCACAGTCCTGCCTCTGACACTTCTGGTAGCACACATCTATTGCATCATCAATAAAACTCAGGGAGGCTAGTCAATAAGGCTAAGCAAATGGTTTTATACCAGACAGAGTGTAGTATTACTTAAAAGCAATTCCTTGCAGTAGCTGATGGCCATTACAGCCGCTTGGTTGCTGTCCGCATTCAGTATTAAGTTAATATGAAAGGAGGAGCATGTCAGCTAGCTGTTGGCTAAACCTGTGCTTTGGTCTTGGAACTGGTCTGTAGCTCTTGCATAGTTCTACCAGAAAGAGCTCAATGCCGAAGGAATAACTTGTATCCAAATCCAGGGTCAACTGTTTGGTCTGCCCTGTTAAGTTGCATTAACTTCCTTGGCTGTTCCTTTCAGCTAGAAGCTTAATCTGGCAATTTCGCTGCTTGTTGACTTGTAGACCTAAAGGGACAAAACCGGTGTGTTTATCTTCAGGCTACCCAGACCTTTCTTCAGTAAGCTGTAGGACATGTGGAGGGCACTGATGCTAGCTGTATGTCTGGCAAGCTTGGCTGCTGTTTGTCTTCTGTCTCTGCAGATTGCTGATATGGCTGAAGCTCTCACCACCAGCCCAGACTCTGAAAACGTCTGGGAAATAGCTATCTGGGAAGTTGGTTACCCTGTTGTCAGCACCTTGCAGAACCACAGAGGCTTGGACATGTTCTCTGCTTATCTTGAGTCCAGAAGCAAACACTGGGATACTTATTCCTAACTTTTTTTTTTTAAAAGTGTGATGTTAACTTCATGAGCTTTAAGATGCAGTACTGTGTTGGGGTTGGATGGACTCTGAAGCCAGTAGAGAACTCATTGTTCATGGTTGATGAAAGCATGATAGTGATAGTGGTATTTAGGCTTTGTCTGGAGGAAGCCCGGTGCAAAAAAACATACTTGTACGAACAGAAATCTGGTATGTATCTAGCTTTGCTTACTGAGATGAACTAATTCAGACTGAACACTGAGACTGGAGAGCTGAAAAGAGAATATTTGACCATTGGTTCTGTTCCAGTTAGTGTGCTTGTCTTGGCATGTGATAGGATGTTGATACAGAACCATTTCATCTTCAGCTGGCAGTATGCGCAGTCAGCATGCTGACTCGGCATCTTAATCACAAGTTCTAGGGAGCTTAAAACAGATGGGAAGCTTTAGTATTTTTAATGCTTCTGACTCGTGTACTCTCTGAAAGCACTTTCTGCAGCACCAATTAGCAGCTGTTTCCAAGCAGAAGAAAGCAGTCCTAAGACAAACATCTGTTCCTCAGCTGCAGCTCTCAGCAAGAATGTTTTTCCTTTCACCTACGTGGTCTACCAGCCTGAGTGCTAAAGACATTGATGAATGCTTTCTCTTTGTTAGGGTAACAAGACCTACTTGTATTATCATGGTTCTTTGAAAAATCTTCAAGACTAAACCCACTTGCCTAGCTGGTGAGTCTGTGCTCTCCATGGAGTACGCCTCATGGAGCAGCTGCCTTCCTGTTGGAGAGGAGAACCACCTCTAGTTAAAGGCTAACCTGTTTTGGGTGTCGTGGCAACAAAATTCTGCCTGCAGAGTGACTGTCTGAAGGGGTGAGCTGCTCTCTGCTCCTCCCAGGTCAGGCAGAGTGGGCAGCTGGCTGAGCCAAGCCGCTCCTGTCGGAACGAGTTACGGACCCTGGCTTAGCTCTAATTCCAGCTCAGCAGAAAAAGGTGAACAGCTGTGGCATGTTTAAGTGGTGTGGAGTGTCAGTGTATTTCCTTTGTGGGCTGTAGTCATCCTAGACCTATTCAGCAGCGTTGTTACTTGCAGCTGACACTGCCCAAGTCAGCGCGTGCTGGGTATCGTGTGTGAGGCGAAGCTGTTAGTGACATGACTTATTTTACACAGACAGGTGTAATGTACCAGTATTCCAGAAAGGTGCCTTGCTGAGACGTAGCAGTTACTGAAAATCTTAGTGCCTTTTGCATAGTCTGGTGATTTAAATGGTTTCATAAACTCAAATGTTTGTCTCAAAATTGGTGTTCTCACATCTTTGTTTCAAGATGAAATTCTGAGCTTCCCTGGCAAAGATTGCAGCTGGTCAAGTTCCTAAGGCTGCACTGCCAATGTCACTTTGGAAGGAATAACGCTGCAGCTGAAGTAGAGAGCTATAAAACATGATAGCAAAAGATAGCTGAGTTGTTTTTTGGTAGGAATGTTAGCTATAACTTCTGAATTAATTGGGAATCAGGAAGTATCCAAATGATGCTAATATTTACAAAGGGTTGCCATACTGGATTGTTAGTTTTCCAGGTTGATGGATGAGTAGGTCATGCTGCTTAGCTACTGAACAGTTGTCTAGTACTCATTTTCGAAGACAGGAGAGAAAGTGGGAATAATTTGTGGATGTTCCCAGTAGCAGCTGTTCAGTAATGCCAGTTCTGCTCTTCATGTGGCTTGTGGTGTGATCCTGTGGTGAAGAGCTGACTTTGTATTGTTGGTTTCAAAGGATGATGGCTCGCTGTCCCTTGTGCCCCTCTGGAAGAGGAGTAAAAGTGCAGAGATAAGGAAATGACCCTGTGAGGTATCAAGTGACAAGCATTTACGTAACTCCCACATTGGATACTGCAGTATAGCTTTCCCTACAAGTTACAGTAGTCAATAAATCCAGTGGTATTGTTTTTCTCAAGTGGCTAAACTACAGTTATTTCTTTACAGGTGCAGTTGATGGAGTGATTAATGGAGATGTCTATCAGGTAAGGTAGAATTAGTCTTTATTTTGAATGTGCTGTTCTGCTGTAAGGATTTTACCTCAGTCTAGGCTCATGCTTCCCATTGCCCTTATCTAATTTGCTTGTACCTCATGTCTGAAGAGGAGCTTCTATTCTGATAGCTCATCTCATGTTATGCCCATATTGTGCTCTCCTCTGAGCTTGCAGTCAACTTAAATCAAAATGGACAGCTGCTTTATGTGTGAACCACTCTGAGCAAGTTGACATGCTGTAGGATGGCTTAACATTGACTTGCCACTGGCTAATAAACTGAACAAAGCATGTTCTGACTACTTTAAAGCAGAGATTTCTAAATTGCTTATTTTTTAAGGATAGCTCATATATCTTGGTTATCTATCAGCCCTGGTCTTACAAGGAACTGATTGAAAACACTGCACATTTCTTAGTGACATAAAGTTGCATGAAACTGAACTGCTGGCTAGATAGCTCTTTCGTATTATGAAAGCATGTTACGCATGGTAAACAAAAGGAGATGCTTGATTTATCAATGTCAGGGAAAAACAGGGCAAGTTAAGGCAGTTGCTGCATTGTAGCTGAATTTAAGACAAGTTTGGCTAAAGCATGGATGCTTCCTGCTGTGGGAGTTGCTTGGATAGTGCTGCTTAAGTGAATGCTTGGAAAGGACACAGCGTATGAGCTATTTTTCCATAGACTTTTAAGTGAACACAGACTTCTGGAGACATAAGCTACTTTCACTGCTACTAATATTTTTGTCCCCACTGTTGCTGTGAGATTGGTAGGAAAACTGCTTCTTATTGTTCCTCTGTGCCTCATTACATGGTAAAAGGTAGATGAAGTATTTTGATTATTTGCAGTTCTAATAGTTCTAATCAATTGACTGCTTTATTTGATGGAGCCTCCTCTTAATGTGGAAGAATAGACTGAATGGGCTGTATGTAACTTACTTCAGCCACCTGTAACTCATTTATCCCTGTGACTGGCCAATTTATTTTGTTTTGAATTCAGTGTGAAACCTGGTGCTGTTGTACCAACCTTCCTCATTATCTTTGCAATATTCCTTCATTTTGAGGACTATAAGAGACCCAAAGAAGGCAGGATGTAGCCACACCTGCCATGAACTGCAATCTAGTACTATTAGCAGTGGTATTTCATCTGTTCAGAGTAGAGTGAACCAGTAAAAACTGCTGGAGTATGCTCTGCAGCAAAAAGCACTGTATTCGCTAGTTTTGGAAGTCTGGTGCACTAATAACACTATTCATTGCAAGTCTTTGAACTATTTTATGGTGAAAAGTATGCTAGTACTTGCACTGTTTTGTTGCTTAAGTGTTAAACTGTGTCCTGTTTTAAAAAGCTGCTTACAACAATACAAATTCTGTAATTCCTTTGATATTAAAAGCCTATGTCCTTTAAGGTTTATACATTTTTCTGAGGCAGACAAATGCAAGTTACAGAGAACATTTTAAACTCCTGTACACAAAACCAATAAAAATTGAAAAATTACTGTTGTAGCAGGTATTTAAGGTGAAATGAGCTGCAGGATCTGTAGGCCTGCAACTGCATGCTGAGGCACTAGGCACTGTCTTCTGCTTTCTTCAGGCATAGAGCTCTGGCACAGTTTGAACTCCTCGTCAACTTGAATTTGTTTGATCCTAAATTCCCAGAGGCAGCCCTATATTAATTTGCATCAATCCTGCTGTAACTTGTGGCAAGGAAACTTTCATTGTAATGGTGAAGATGTGGTATAGTGTAAGATGAATGTCATGTGCTCAGTTCAGGTGGTGTCTACTTTTATGTAGCTTGCAGGCAATTACCTGAAAAATTCAGCTGTAATGAGTAAATGATGTGATTATTTCTTCCCTTTAAGGAGAGTAACGGTCCAACAGACTGCTATGCTGCCATATCACAAGTAGATCGACTGCAGTCAGAGCCAGAGAGCATTCGTAAGTGGAGAGAGGAGCAAAAGGAGCGCCTGGAGCAGCTTGGTAAGGAGGGTGTTTGTTGCAGTAGTGTTCTTGCTGGTGACTCAGAAGTGGCAATTTCTCCAGCAGGTGAACTTCTCAAACTGGGGTTTCTAGCTCTTCAGAGCATAACTTGCCTCTTGAGCTTGAGCAGGAAGCTTGGGGGATGAGCCTTCTGGTAAGGAGACTGTTAATATTGGTGTAGGTGGGATCCAGCAAGCAAGTGGATCGCTGAACCTTGATCCAAGAATGTTCAAGTGGCTTGCCCTTTACTTACCAGTAAGCTGTTCTTCAGTCCTGTAACAGAAAACAAACAGCTTTTATCAGCAGAAAACAGTGAGTTAATGCAACAACCATCAGCACTTGTTTTTCTTTTTGCAAGGGAGAAGATTGCTCTTTGAGCAAGGGAGAAGAATTTTGTCATGGAGGCCATCTGTTATGTAGCTTTAACCTAATAGCTAACTTAAGTAATGGACTTGTAACTAAACCACGCTATCAAATTAAGTGACACCTACCTGTGGACAGTTTTTAAGAGCCTCCAAATTGGTGTGCTTTCCAGTTCGGTTTGGGAGGAGACACTGCCTTGAAACTGTTAGGAAAACTTTGTATACAACGTGATTCCAGATAGAGCTGAGCCTGTTGTTTCTCTTCTGTACTGGTTACAGCAGATGAGTTTGTCCTGAACAAATGGGCTGGGTGTAAAAGCAAGCTGAGTGTCATGCTCCCTCATTTTGTCTAATGCAGAGGCTTTACTCTGAGCTTTGTTCTAGTACTACTATAGCAAAGTGTTTCTGAACAGTTTGCAGACTTAACTGAATCTGAATTAGTCTATGGATTGTTAGCCTAAGCTGAAGTAGGCTGTCTGCAACACAGGCATTCTGTTTAGCTAACCCTCCGAATTCTGAGGGCATTGGACTTATCATGGCCTAAATCAGAAACCTTCTAACCCTTATTTGAATGGATCAAGCAACACTCTGCATTAGGGTGCACTCTGAACGATCAGCTGAAATGTCCGCAAGATCTAAGTGGAACAAATGTGCCTGACAGATCAATTCTTAAATCTTTAGATGCTAACTCACGAAAGCAGGAAGCAGAATGGAAAGAGAAAGCAATAAAGGAGTTGGAGGAGTGGTATGCCAGGCAAGATGAAAAGCTCCAGAAAACAAAAGCCAGCAACAGGTAAGATTTCTCCAGCCATTTGAAGACCTATGCTACTGTGAAAGTAATTGGGTGGGGAGAGAAGTTAGAATGTCTAGCACTAATCCTTCATCCCACTTTAGTAACCTCTCTAATTAAGAGATGGGTGTCCAGTGTTACACTCTTCTCTAAGCTATCTTAAAGTCTAGATTCTGTGTCCAAGAATAGTAAGTGAAAGTGTTAAGATAGTGAAGCAAAATTATTTATGTCCTTAAGACAAAATGTTTGAACTTGGCCAGACTTTATCAATCTGCCTCCTTATTTGCATGTACCTGGCTGCACAGGTCTTCAGTGACTACCACGCAACTAGCAATCTTACTTGCAACCTCTCAAAAACACAGAAGTGGCCTTCTAGTTACTCTGCTGCCACTTGTTCCATTAGATATCTTAAAACCTCAGACTGTTTCATGTGGAAGTGTTTGAGAAATACACAGTACTGCTAGTGAAGAACTAAATGATGACTATTTAAATTATTACATTTAAGGCTTGAATTGTTTTATTACGTACTGTGGAGCAGAAACTAATGGCTTAGCTGCAGTCTAGTCAATTCTTACAGTTCCTTAGAAGCTCCTTGCAGAATTTTGACTTCTGTCTACATAAAGGTAAATATGATAGTTCTGACTTAGATCTTCACTTCAGACTTAGGGCTGCCAGTGTCATTTTGTCCAGGTAATCATCAGGGCTACTTTATACATTGGGAACCCACAGTCATCAGGCTGAACTGTGTTTTGAAATGCCAGTTTTCCTATCTAAATAGCCAGCAGGCTTGTCAGAAGTAGTCCTAGTTTACCTAGGACTACTAGACTTCCTAAAGGAAGAAAGGAGGCCTATGTATCCTACAAAATTATGGATTTGATGCTTTCATTCCCTGAGGTACAGTTTTTCTGATAGGTTGAAGAGAAAACAGGATTGCCACTTGTACAAGCAGTGGCAAGATCTCATGATATCCCCATAGCTTTATCTTGATGCAGTTTGAGCTCAGGGTGTGCATTCAGGAGAAAGGCCCATCTAACAAGAGCTGCGATCATGGAAGCACAGTGTTTCTCTGGGGGTGTTTGGCATTCTCATCAGCCTGGTGAGACCTCCCTAATTAGTCTCTGTCCACTGGAGGTAGTTTAATGCTAACACTGGGGCTAGCCCTAGGCTAGCTGGTCCCAGTTTCCTAGGACATAGAGCTTTTATGCTGCCCCTGTGAATCAGTGGCCTTACTGGTACATTCTAGGTGGTAGAAGTGGCCTCCCTGTGAGAGTGAGGTCTAGGCAATATGAGATTAATGCACTTTTTAAAAACTGCCTTCAGCTGTGTTCTGTACTTCTCATCCTTATCTCTTTTCTCCTGCCTGCTTGCCTGCCTGTTGGACTACTTGCTACCTAGGGTGGCAGATGAAGCTTTCTACAAACAACCCTTCGCTGATGTGATTGGTTATGTGTATGTTGCTTAACTACTAATTCTGTTTGCTAGTAACTAGGTAATGAGGAGGATCAGACATGGTGCTGAATGACCAAGTATGACTTCTGCTGAATATCTCAGGCCAGTAGAAGATAGAACACATGAACAGCCTTTACTTTCACACAGCACTTAATGCTGCAGGTCAGAGTCAGTTTTCCTGTGGGAATCTGTACAACATCCAGCACCTTTAAATTAAGTCATGTAGTACACGTACCACCGGCATTTTGCTAGTGAGTTCAGTAGTCTGTAAGGTGCAGTACTTCACAGTTCACTGGCTTTATAGGCCAGTGAACGCTGCTTAGCACGATGCTTTGTATGTATGGGTTAATGTCACATGTAGCCTCATGTGGGTGCTGTATTTAGCTACCACTTGCTACCACAGTGAAGTACAATGTTTAACTCTGCATTCTGTGTAGTAGGCATTGTGCTCCTGGTCTGTGCCATTTGCCTATATAATCAGAAAAATATTCAAGCAAGCCTTGCATGTAATGCTCTGCAAACCAGAGAAGATGGGAAGGACTCAGCTGCCATAAATCAGGGTAGAAAAGGTGCCTGTGGAACTTAGGGTGCTGTTAGAACAGATGAGAAGGACAAGAAGATGGTATTGGAAAATCAGCATTAGCTGCTGGCAGAACATTTATGAGCACTTATTTGTAGACCTGTTGCCAGACTAATGACCAGTGAGAATACAGCCATGACTTTCAAGCCCCAATGAGTATGCGAGTTTCTGCAGGGTGGAAGGATTGCAATGTTCATTGGCTTGTTCATGTCTTTTAATTTCTTCCCTTAATTTGTAGACTTGAATTGAAAGATGGCCATGTCACAGATTCTAAGGTGACACCTTTAGAAGGTGTACTGGTGAGCCATGGTGTGGCCTTGAGTGCATTTATATTGAAGGTCCTGTGTGGAACTTATTACCTAATTGTAGATGGATGTAAAGCAAGACTTGTGAAATGATGGATTTACAGGTGGTGTTTGACTTTGTTCTGAAGTCTTCTGGAGTTGACTTAGACCTTCTAATAAAACACTTATTTTCCTGTAGCCATTGCAAATGCGCAGTGCAAGTGCTGCAGAATAAAATTGGCAGCATGTTTCCTGAATGTAGGCCGAGCTACTAGTGCATGTTGAGCCAGCTGACCATCTGCATTAAACTCATTCTCATTTTCTATATCTGACTTAAACTTTCTCTCCTTGTTTCTTTTCTTCTCTTCACCTTTAAGCACAAACATAAATCATCCTTGCTACAGCCTAGAACAGTTAAGTAACAAATCTTCACTGCCCCTTAAAAGTGTCATGTCACATAAAGTAGCGGTGTTGTAGTGACCCTTGTCTTCGGTGGTGTCTGTAACCTTACCATCCCTGTGAACAGTGCTGAACCTTCATGGGAGAGTCATCCTCACTGCTTTCTCTGTACCGCTTGTTGGAGTAGATGGATTTGGTTTGATCTCTCGATGCTTACTGCTCTTGCACTCAGGCAGCCACCAGGGCCCCACAGATCACCTAAACTGGATGCTGGAGTGTTACACATGTGTTGAAGCAATGCTGTTGGCAGCATAGAAAAAACAAAAGGATACTGCTGGGGAGGCACTGTCACTAACCTGTCCGTGTTGCAAAAAGCCTCCTTAGAGTATCCTTCGGGTGAGAGGGAGCAGACAAAATGTGTTTATCCTGCTAGCTGACTCCAGATGAGTCACCCTCTCTGCCGAGATTTGCTTTAGACTACAGCACCCAGAGGCGTGGGATTTGTGACTTAAATTCCTTTTGATTCATGCTGTTTCACGACAGCACTGGGAATCATCAGCAGATAGTTTTTTGATGGCCTGGAGGCCTTGGGGCTGATCTAAATCCTCAAATGGAATCTGTTGTAAGACATGCTTGCAGGGAACTGTAAATTTCTAGTTGGCAAGTGTCCAAAGCAAGCCATCAAGTGGCAGAGGCTTCAATAGTTGAGACTTGGGCATTTCTTCATAAATACATGTAAAATGCCTACATAGGAGTACCTTGCTTCCTGGCAGTTTGTGTGGTGACTCCTGTAGGCAAAGACTCAATAACTACTCTTAAAACCAAACACCTGTATTCCAACATTTTACACAGCAATCCTCTGCACTGCTTGTGCACAGCATACTATTGCAACCTACTTCCATCTCCAGGGTTGGGGCAGTGGGAGCTTAAATAGCCATAATGTTCACAAGCAGCTGTCAGGTCACATTTCTTACAAAACACAGTGAAAGAAACTGCATCCTGTAAGAGGGAAGGAGTGCCTTATGCTGGGCATTAACATGAGGTGCATTGCGTTGCTTTCAGGGCAGCTGAAGAAGCCTTTGTGAACGATGCAGAAGATGTATTTCCGGGCACTGAGTGGGAACGCGTGGCTCAGCTCTGTGACTTTAATCCCAAGTCTAGTAAGCAGGCTAAAGACGTGTCCCGCATGCGTTCAGTCCTCATCTCACTCAAGCAGGCTCCGCTGGTTCGCTGAAGGAAAGCACAATGGAAACACTACAAATGCAATATCTTAACCTTACTCAGAGAAGCTGTGTTTGCAGTAATTGGGTTAATTGTTTCAATGTTTTTTTTGGACCAAACCTCATGATGTATCTAGAGCTGATCTTTGTTTGATTGCATGTTCTTCCTCATGTTTCTTTTGTGTCTGGGAGGACCTCCAGAACTGTAGCCTCTGTGCTGTTTGCACTGAGATGTCACTTCCAAAAGTACTGATATTAAAGATCTGTTAAACTGCAAAATGTGTTGACTTTGGATGAATTGAGAAGTTGTCCTGCATGTTTTCCACGGGGAGTCTTTAAATTGTGTGTGAGCAAACATATCTCTTAATTGATGGGGATTTTACTGTGCTGGTGAATGACTAGCCAGCAGCCACTCCTCCTGGTTTCTTAGAGGATGTCCTGCTTGTCTCTAAGTGTTCTTAAAGCTCCTGAGAGCTTTAGTTAAAACTGCTTCCTTATCCAATTTATTACACAAGACAGGAGCTTTGGGAAACTGGAGCAGCAGGCTTGGTAAGGAGCTTATTTCTCTTCTAGTGGAACTGAGGACACTACCTTCTGCAGGTAAGCAGTTCTGGGTAGTCTTCTAAGTGATTCACTCCAGACGTAGATCTTGGGCTAGAAATGCAGTACAGGGCACTGAACAGTTAAAGCTTCTGACACTTCTGCTTGTTAGACTGCCCATTTCACTGAGTAAGTATTCAACACTGGTTCCATATGCAAAGCTCTGCTGCGTGGAGGCTGTCTAAGCTGAGCTGTCAAGGAGAGAGGCAATGCTGGGCTCTGTGGTTGTAATGAAGTTGTGTGTTGGCAACTGTGTCCTTGTCCATACTGGCTTGCAGAGGCTTTTATCATGGTGCTGGACTGGAGATTCAAAATGTGCTCCTGCTGCTGCTTCTGTACCAACTAGACTGGAGCTCTCTTTCCCAAAGTGGTTTGAAACAAACACATCCACAAAGTTTGTCCTGTTCCTTCCTTGGCTCTCCAGCCTCATTCTGCATTCAGAGGAGCTGTTTTCAATCATGTTCTGGCAGATACAGCATCTTAGCTAGTGTGTAGGAGGGCTACTTTAATACATTCTGGCATGAGCTGGAACCTTAGTACAGACAGTGTGAAGGGGGCTCCAGATGCTGACTAAAACTTGCTGAGAGTTGTGGAGTTGTTGCACAGCAACTGGTTTAATAGCAGCTCGTTGCCTTGGTGGATAATACACTGAAGAAATGGTTGCCAGTTGGGCCTCCAGTTGAAGTATGCTGTGTCCTAGTGTTAACTACAGTAACCGGGACTGTTCTCATGTTTGTGAGTGTGCCCACAAGGTACAGCTGAGTGGTGATGGATGAAAGTGATAGCAGACTACAGCTGTGAAAGCTTAATACTGTACAAGATTAAAGGAAGAAAATATTTTCTGAACTACATGGGAATGCCACAGGTGAGTTTTAAAGGACTAGCAAACAGAGGAAGCTCTTTGAACACTGATACAAGGTGCCAGCCTCGACCAATTACGCATTCAGCTTGACTAAAATCCTCATTCTTCCCATCACCCCAACATTCTACAAACACAGGCTTTTAAAATAAAATGGCAATTTAATAGTGAAAACTTCATTGCATAAAATACACTCATCTACGATGTGCTATGCTAAAATAGATGCTAATTGGAATTTACTGTCATGTGAAAGAATGAGCTATGGAGCTAGTTGATCACCACATGGATCCCATCAGATGTTTTAACAGTGGTAAGTGCATAGCTTTGTGCTGTAATTGATAAAACTGCCAGTGGCTCCCAGATCTGAGGCCAAAACAATATTACAAGAGTTAAAGTAGTGTTTTATGAGCTGAGTGCTATCAAGGGGTCCGCAGTTCTTGTGTATACCATCCAACTGGGACACTCAATGAGCATCTTCTTTTGGGTTTGGTTAGCTCTTCTAGCTCTTACATTGAGTTTTTGTTAATTCCCTCATTTTCCTTGATTTTTTTATTCACTTACACAAGCTCACTGCCTTTCTCTGCCCCTATGCATAAGCGGGGCCACCCAGAGCTGGCTGCCCAGGACTGTTTCCAGATGCCTTTGGAAGATCTCCACGGAGGAGACTCATAGTCTCTCTGGGCAGCCTGTGCCAGTGCTCAGCACCTGCACGGCACAGAAGTGCTGCCTGTGTTCGGAGGGAACTTCCCTTGCTCCTGTGTGTGCCCACTGCCTCTTGTCCTGGCGCTGGGCACCACCGAAGGTAGCCTGGCTCTGTACTCCCTTCAGCTATGTGTGCACGCCGATAGATGCCCGTGAGCCTTCTGCAGGCTGAGCAGCCCCAGCTCTCTCAGCGTTTCCTCACAGGAGAGGTGCTGCAGTCCCTTAATCACCTCTGTGGTACTCTCTCCGCTATGTCCATGTTTACTCTTCTACTGGGAAGCCAAGACCTGGAGTCAGTGCTCTGGGTGGGGCCTTACCAGTGCCATGCTCAGGCTGTGTCTGGGAATTATTTTAGTTACTACTCGTGGCACTGAACAGAAGAACAATGAGCTTTATTTGGGTGAATCCAGCCCCTTGTCTGTTTCTGAACACTGGCATTGTTGTTGTGGAGCCAGCTTCTGTCCCTGTGCCGTGGCTACACGTGACGACGCTGTGCTGCATCTGGCCTAGCTGGGCGACTCAGTGCTGCTCACTGCCCTCCCCGCCTTGATGCTTATCTCAACAGCAGTGATGTGGCTGACAGGAAGGGCTGTGGAAGGGCGACTCAACGCTGCTGAGCAGTTTAATTTGGCATTGCATCAGTTCAGCGAGTGTCACTGGTGGTTGGGTGTGATGACAATGACTGCAGTGCCTGCGGCCTACAGGTATTTGCTCTTGCCTCCTCTGGCAGCTGTTTACCAGCTGCAGGTATTTCACCCAGCGCAGTCAGGTGAAATAAGATATGAGGTATGGATGGGACAAAAATCTTACCAAGCATTTTAAACAGTACTGTAACCATACTGATATCACATGTTTGTGAAACTGATAAATGAAGGAACCTCTGGAAATTAAAAACAGGATATTTCTTTAAAGTTTCATCTTAAATATACTCTTCGTGCACTTAAACACAGGTTTAGCACTTCACACAGGAATTTTAAATGCTGATAATGTGCTACACACAAAGAAAAAGCTGGAAAATCTAGTTTGGAAGGCATTCAGCTACAGGAGTTTGTAGCAATGGTGGTCTCATTTTAAAAGCAAGGCAGAAGTGATGTAGAGAAGTATTTATCTCTTTTTAGACCTATGGAAAAAATGCGAGCTTTCACATGAGGCCTTCTTCAACTGAAGTAAAAGCCCAGTATTAGATTTGGTAAGGATACTACTGACATCTTCATGAGATCAGCAGGAGGGCTGTGTGCCCAAAAGCTTCCCTCAGTTATGACAGCAGCAGCAAACTGTCTGCCTCCTATGTTCTTGTTGCCTTGTTCATTCTGAAAAAGTGGTCATCTTACCCTGATTTTATACCAGAGCACAGTGTACAGGCAGCAAGTGTTTTGGGCTATAGAAATTGTATATATGAAATTGTATGAAAAGTATACAATTTCACTGTGCTTTGTGTGGTCTTGCCAGATGAATCAATCTGGAAGTGCTACAATGGTGTGTGAAAACTTAATCCAGGGTCTTTTGCTTTGTGTCTTCTTCAGAACATCATGACCATTTAAAAACACTTCATGGGCCCACAGTGCAAAGCATCTGCTTTCAGATTATGAAGTAAACATAGCTCGGTGCCAAACTAAAACATAGCTGCACTAAATACATGGCATTAGCAAGTGTTTCAGTTGACAATTTCTTCTGCCAAGTTCTTCTCCCAGCCTGTCCTCATGTCTGCGATTGCCCCAGCCCAGGTGCAGCACCTTGCACTTGGCCTTGTTGAACCTCATTAGGTTCACGTGGGCCCAAGCCTCAAGCTTCTCCAGGTCCCTTTGGATGGCATCCCTTCCTTCTGCTGTATCAGCTGCACCACTCAGCTGGGTGTTTGCAAACCTGCTGAGGGTGCACTTGATCCCACTGTCAATGTCATTGATAAAGACAGTAAAAAGCACAGGTCCCAGGACAGACCCCACAGGGACACCGCTCATCACTGGCCTGCGCCTGGACATTGAGACATTGACCACCACCCTGTCTGTGGCCTTGAGTTCAGAATATAAAGCCTGTCTGTGCTTTACTGCCCAGTACCTTACGTGTTTCTGTGATACAACGTGACAGTTTCTCTGCTGGTAACACACACAACTTTCTGACCATTTCAGTAAATTTAAGTAGAGGAAGGACACTATGAGAAGGCTGAGGCGTTTGTGAGTCTTCAGTCTAGACAGTGGATCAGAGACAGAAAATAGTAACTAAATTTGCTGCTCAGGAGACCAAACAAAAACAAACCAACTTAGCTCTGTAGCTTGCAGTGTATCAGCACAGATGTGCAGGACAGCTGGCAAAACTCAGCTGGCCTGCTCACAGACCCAAGTCCTGGCTCTCAGTGCCCTTGTGCTTTGCCAGGACTGTGGTGGACAAAGCAGTCTTTTTCCCCCAGGTGGAAGGATGAGGAGCAATGCAGCATATGTACTGCTAGAGGTCTTCTGCAGCAGGTGGTTGTAACAGATGATGCCCATAAGGTAATGAGAAGGCATTGCAGGATGTCTTACACGTCTGTAGTGTCTGGTAACAGCTGGGGACAGAATGTCAGCTGCTCGCGTCTGCTTTTACTCCCCTTCTGCCCTCCTGGCAGTGGAGACAAAGGCTGGTTTGCCCTCTTTGACTTTCAAGGTGTGGGGTGCCTTGAAGTGCACAGGGTCAGCAGCAATGAACCAGACACCACAACACTGCCGATGTTCTCCCCCTGGGAGTGTGTACAACTGCGAGTCAATGTCCAGAAAACCTTTGGTACACAATGATGTGTCTGAAGCATGGGGGGTGTTTCTTAACATGGAATGAAGAAGTAATAAGAAAAGCAGAGAAAAAAATCACCACTACACTCTTAAATATGAACTTTTTTTTTAATTTTACAAACCCACAGATGTCGCAGGGAAAACCAAGGACTTCTACACCACTTGCCCCAGTGCAGCAAGTTCTTGTTCAGTTGCCAGAAAAAAAAAAAATTCAAAAGCATTTGAAGAACAAGTTTCTTGAAGAGAATAGACTTTAAAGATGTTTAATGTTATTTTTTTTTCAAGTATTTTAAAATGTTGAAATACCTTTCATGTTTTCTCACTGCCTCAAACATCCCTTCACCTGCTAGGGAAAAAACATGTCTGGAGTCTGAACTATCAAAATGCTATTTGCATCAGGAGGTCTGAAAAGCAAAAGCCTGGTCCCACTTTTAATCAGACATTCCCTGTGATGGGAGGAGGATGGAAAGGGCAAACAACAGGGGTCCTCTCTGTTAGAGCCTCAGCACTGTTACCCCTGCCATGAGATGCTATCACTGTGGAGCAAAGCACATTTCTCCTCGACTTGCTCATGGAGCTACTGCTCTGGTATTGAAGTTACTGGGATTCACTGAGTAAATAAAGGAAAAGGAATACTAAGAGACCTTGGTGACATAACTTAGCTACGTTGTAGTAGGCTCTAAGAGCCAGTGCATCCTTACTTGCTGATTCTGTGAAAGAATGTGGCACAGAAGGTTTAGGTCACTACGTGAAGGACCCAGGATTGTTTCTCTGGCAGGTGTCTTCTTTCTGGGATAGCTGATCAGCTAGATTGTTCTGCTTCTCAGTTTCTGCTTCTGTGAAGTAATTGTCATTACCAGAATAACTGTACAGTGTGCTAAAAAAGCAGATAGATAAAGGCAGAATTATGAATCAAGAACTAGCTAAAGAAACCACCTCCCTTAAATGTGGAACACGACTATGCTGTGTGATCTTAAGCCTCTAACTAGGCCAGCAAGCCTTTACTGGTAGTTACATACTCTGCTCCAAGGCCAGTGGGTGCCTTGAACGCGAGAATGAGGCTCAGATTTGACTTTCCATCCCGTGAGATGATGGTGAATGCAGGACAGTGATACCGTACCTGCAGCCACCAGCACTGCCGAGGAGACGCACCGTGTCACTCTGCAGTGGATGAGATTTCTCAAAAGGTAGTCTTTACGCTCAGATGCAATTTAAAATCCATTACTGAATTTTAGCTAACTGGCCGCTACAGAAGAAAGTCCCCTCTCTGCTAATCTGGGAGACAAAGTGGTGGACTAAGTCCCTTGAGGAAACCCCATAAAATAAAATTAACCCCAACAATAAAATTCAAATAATTTACTGCTGGCTAAAGCCAGAGCACAAAGATGCTCACTGTTACGCTTGTCAGTTTGTTTGGACTGCTTTGGCAGTCCGTAAGCTCACTAGACTGTGGTCTTTTTCCTTCATTTGCAAAGCTTCTAAAATGGGACTCTGCCCTTTAAAGATGATGTAATAAATAACTGCTTCCTCCAAGTCCTTCAAAAGCCACAGTTTCCAAATGCAGCTTTTTTGTTTGTTTGTTCGTGGAGGCACCTTCCCTTGTTTCCACCCACTGAAACTACCACCTGCTGTTGGTGATTATCTTGCATTTACTTTGTGGGCGGAAGCCTAGAAATAAAAAAGATGGTCACACTGTAGACTTCTCATTCCGCAGAGGTGGGAAATGAGATGTGTATCCCCAAGTATTAGCTAATAATTTGACACAACACGTATACTCCCTACCGTACGTCAATATATGCTCATAAATAATTCAGCTACACTTAAAAGCAACATCTGGGCTTGCCAAGAGAAGTGATTAAAAACAACAGAATTGCACGTTGATTCCTCTGAAGTCAGATGAAATTTAGAAAAAATACAAAAAGATAATACCTAATTAGGAAATGTTGAAGTAGTCACTAACTATTCAGAACATTACTCTGATTCTGTAGCTGCTCTGGTCAAAGAAAAAATTTTGGGCAAAGTATTCCCTCCACCCATTATTACTTTAAACAGTCCGTTTCTGCTATTCTTCCAGGTACCTAGTATATTCTACGTGTAGTATAATCTAGTACCAGGCTAGCAGCTCCAAGAAGAGCAGGATCTGCTAGATTTGAGACCACCACATCCACAGTTTTAACAGAGGACAGAGCCTGTCGCTGTATCACATCTTTGACAGTATTGACGTAGTGGCTGGCTAGGACTCCAGAAAGGATCACCAGAGAGGGGTTCATGGTGTGTAGAATGTTCACAACTCCGAGGCCTAATGCTGTACCAGCTGAAAAAATAAAATAAAACAAAATTAAGTAGAACACTCAAAGCAGTCCAAACATCATTTTTTGCAATAGGTCTGTTAGCAGCTAGTAACACAGTAGCTAGGAAATTGTTTTATTCCATATGGCAGAACATTTTTAATTTGTTATCACAAGTGTTAGTTTGCCATTACTCTTTCCTTCAAGGAGAAAAAAAAGGCACAACAGTGCATTATTCAACGATATGGATGTGAAAGACCAAGCAATGCATTACCACACTTGTAATGTAAGAGAAAATAGCAAAGCATTATTCTACTTTCTCAGTGCTATCAGCTATGTATGAGGAAGGGGACTATGTCTGAAGCTAGTAAAATAGTGAATTATCCAATGTAAAATAATGTGAATTGCCTTTGCTTGCTCAGACAAGACATTCCCTTGACTACAACGGAACATCCCCAAAATTTCCAATATGAAAATCTTGAGACCTCACTTCTTTTTTTAATTTAAACCCAAACCTGATCTTTGCAGGAACATAACATAGAGACTCTTCAGGACATCTTTTGCTCAAGTTTCCTATAACACTGTATTTAACTTTTCATTAAAGTTAGTAATTATACACAGAGAGTTCCTTGAGTCTAATGCAGGACTGTTGTTTGCAGTGGTATAGTGTATCCCCCAAAATCTAACCATGTAAGGGTTTTCTGCCTGTGGCTGTCTTCTTACCTGTTCTGAGAATGCTTTCTGCCTTTGTGTTCCCAAGTTTAGCTGCCTGAATGAGATGTGCAGCACTAACAACTTCCTCCTTCTTCATTGACATTCCTTCCACTAAAAGCAGATCCGCTGTTTGAGGAGGAGAGAAAGACAAGAGAAAAACATGGTGATGTGGTAAGTCAAGAAATGAAGAGTAAACAGGCAGTTAAGATTTTTCCATCTCTTTCACTTTCATACTGAAACCTGAGCAAACTGGCCAGTCTTGAGTTTAGCAGTTATATGCATATTCAGGAAACTCTTTGTAGAAGCAGGACATCAAATTCAAACACTTGTAGCACGATAATTCACTAGTCCTATCATCTGCCCCAAAACTTCACCAAATAAGAAAAAATGTTCTCAGCTTCAGTCTGAGACTGAGAAGCTGTTGCTGAAAGAGGATCCCTGTGAAACTAAATCTCTCACAGGCTCCCTGTCCAGTTGGCTACCTTACAGCACACTTAAAAAGAAGAAACTGAACTGTACTACATGATTATTGCACTTCTGAAGTCAGAGGTTCCAAGTATGGCTTTCCTGCGTATTGCCATCACTGAAATATAATTGTATTGTACTGTACAGGCTGTGGCAGCTCACCCTGGCCACACACAAGAAGTCTAAGCTCACTGCCTGTATACCTGTTGTCTTCTCCTCAGAAAAGATGGCAGGTCTATTCTTTCTTTTTATGTCTTCTTTGCATTTTTTTTTAAATACACTACAGCTTAGGAATCTATCTAAATATTAAAAAAAAAATGAAGTACACAGATACCATCATGCAGCTTCTTAGCTTCTCTCTGCAATGCTATGCCAGAGGCATATGCTTCTATACATCCTTGGCTACCACACAGGCACTCTGGTCCATCCAGAGATACAACAATATGCCCAAGCTCAGCGGCACAGAATGAACTGCCATGGATCAATTCATGCTGGTGAACGATTCCACCTCCAATTCCTGCAAAGATACAAAACCAGCCATGAGTAAAAAAGACAAAATACAGTTTTTAAAGGCCCCGATTCTGTAGGACATTGAAATTTACATATTCTAATACAGACAAGATAAAATATGTGCATCCATGATCCTCTATACTGAATCCCCAAAAATAACTGGTTACTGAAGAGCTCTTCTCTGTTCAATACACCTACTAAGCAAGCTCAAAGCTCCCTCCTATTCATATAAAACAAACCAGTAAGCAATGCTTGTTCTTTCTTCCAAGCTTATATTAAAGGCCTATGGATAGTACTGAACTACCATGACAGATCTTTAAGAGCTTGTGGGTCATGCCCTTTATGCACAAAACTAACCTTCCAAGTGGCCTTAAAATTTTGCATTTCAGATGCTTCATATGTTTTAGCAGCACAGTTTGACAGCTGTAGAATGACTGTGAACTCTGTGCTGAAGACCCAGGGCATTTAAACCCAGGCCCCTGCTGCCCCTTCACAAACCCCAGGTGGGGATTTATCAGCCAGTTACTACTGCCACCATTCTAAAGGACTTTTAAAAAAAAAAAGTTGCACACATCTGCTTTTGAGATATTGTGTGTCTTATTCAGGTGCTTATCTAGCTGTTCTACATGTATGTCCTGATCTGACTTCTATTTCTGCAGATGAAAGAGAATTAACTGATCTATAAAGCTGAATAAAGCAAAAATATTCCAGCTAAAGTTGGTCAGATTTTGCTTATTTTGAAAAAACTGCTTGCCTGCATAACTGTATCAGCAGAAATTCTTTTATCGAGAAGCCTGTACTGTGCAAAAGGTTTAATTTGCCTGAATAAAAGTAAAAGTACCCCCAAAAGAACAAATAGATACAGTGGCAAAAGGATTTTTGGTTTAAGAAATTAATGTATAAAAGTTTTACAGGCACAATAGTGTTGTTTATGCTTTTAAGATCAGATGAGACTATGGGTGATGGTAGTGATATTTTGACCCTGGGTTTCACTGAGCTGTAACATACCCACCTGTACCAGTGATGAGCGTTACAAAATTTTCTATTCCCTTTCCATGACCAAATTTCCTTTCAGCTAGAGCTGCACAGTTTCCATCGTTGTCCACCCAGACTGGCAGGTGCAGAGCATCAGATATTGGGGTTCTGAGATCCACGGAGCTCCACTCCTGAATGAGTTTTGTGGAGTGAAGCACAATTCCTTCTCGGGGGTTTACCCGTCCACCTGTGGAAATGCCTAAGTCCCAGAAATACAGGAGAGAAAAAACAAAATTAAGTCTACATAAAACTTTGAGTAAAAATATTTTTTTCCTCTGTGCATTGACAAGTATTTATATTTATAATACAGGGCTTGAATCAGAGTGCGAAAATAAAAAATTCCATGTATTTCTGGCAGTGCCATTTCTGACATGTACAGCGAAGTTACAGAACTCCCTTGCTCTAGTCACGACACACCTAGTATCTTAGGACTAACTAAATGGGCAATGGTTGACGTTAGTCTTCCTACGTCAGGCAAGATTGCAAAGAATTTTAATATCTATGTTTATTTTTAGTAATGTATGAAAGACAATACAAGAGCAAACTGTAAAAGTGCTCAAATTCTCCCTAGAATTAAAAAAAAAAAAGTTTATTGCAACAAAACCTTAGTTAATAGTTGTTAAGTCAGCAAAAGCTCGTTAAAACATACCTACTTTTTGTCCTAAGTATGTAATCAACATAGACAAACACGGAAATAGCAGAAGCCGTCTCTTCATCCTCTTTTCTCTACTATCAGCTCCAGAAAGGTAAGTTAAATACTGCTGCAGGCATCTCTGCTGTAGTTACGTAAGTGATTCTCAAGCAGACTGGGATACCGACAGGAATTTACTTCTGTATTACAGAGTGCAAGCTAGGTAATGCATTTTTGGTAAATTTACTGTCCAAGAGCAGTGAGTGAATAGCTCTCATAAGTATCTCAAAGCAGGATTTGTGCATACAACTGTATCTGCTTTGGCTTAAAATTTGTGTTTGGTAAAAAAATAAAAATAAAAATCAGTAATAGCTGCTGGTGTTCTCTGGAAATGTTAATCTTTTTCCTCATTTTCATAAAGCTGTTTCTAATACAAATTCTTTGAGTGAGAAAAACCACCACGACAAAACAAAAACAAAAGCATAGAAACTAACTACATAGCTGTTACAATCTAGACTTAACATGGACATCAAGACACAAAGATGTTGAAAACTATTTTTTTCAGTGTTCTGCTTTTTAGTTGCTCTTTAAACATGTTTTGTATTAATGGGAGTTCTTCAATACAAGTTATGCTCATGTAGCTATTTTTTCGAGTGATGACCCAAAGAAAGAAAAAGCTTTTCTCATAGAGCTATCAACAGAAAGCTTTCTTCTCATTTATTTCCAATGATTATTACTTTTATCCTTGCCTATGACAGCTAGCCAGAGTTACTGATAATGGCTCCAGGATTAAGTCTGACCCTTTCTCTTCTGCCTTGCAAAAATTCCTCCAAACTTATAGGAACACTCCAACTTATGATTATGAACCTTAAGGAAATAACTATCATCTAGCAAATTAATTATTCCCATAGGAATTTTATGTCTTTCTCTAAAGAGAAATCTTAATCTCAACTAGCATTCTGATTCAAACTGTAAGGCTGAATGAGGCAAGGAGCAGCTAACAAAAATAAAGTAATCAGGTAAGAAATTTATTGTATTCTGTAGCACACCTCCTCATTCACGAGGAATTGAACAGTAAACAGTCACGGAACTAAGTGGGCTGAAGAATAAATAGGGATGTTATCCTGGTAGAATGACAAACAAAAGGAAAGCTTTTTCCCCACATAAAAACTCTGTAAATTGGCTTCTGTAACACATAATACACCTAGCTGATTATAAGCTGTTCTTTGATATTTTGAACACAGATTAATGCAGAATTTGCTACATTTTCTACAGGAAGTTTGAGGCTTGCAAGATTCAGCACCTGGGCACAGTAAAATAGTCTGGCTGGTTAAGTCATGTGTGTTACCAGACAGGTAGCCTGAAAGGTTTGTTGTGTGTGTATATATCTTGTGACAAGAAGGACATGGACTCGTTAGAGCAGATTCAGAGGAGGGCCACAAAAATGATCAGAGAGGTCTGGAGCACCTCTCCTATGAAGATAGGCTGAGGGACCTGGGATTGTTTAGCCTGGAGAAGAGAAGTCTCTGAAGGCCACCTTACTGTGGCCTTTCAGGACATATTATAGGGGGCTTGTAAGAAAGACAGGACCTTTTTACCAGGTCCTATAGTGGCAAGATGAATGGCAATGGTTTTAAACTGAGAGAGGGTAGATTTAAATTGGATATAAGGAAGAAGTTTAAATGATGCAGGTGGTGAGGCACAGGAACAGGTTCCCCAGAGAAGCTGTGGATGCCCCATCCCTGACTGTGTTCAGGGATGGGAGGGGGGGTTGGATGAGATGATCTGCAAGGTCCCTTCTAACCCAAACCATTCTATGATTCTGCTATGTAATAAGTAAGACGGAAATGAAAGAAAAGGTTGCCTTTGTCTCTGTGAGCTGCAAAACTGATCTAACCTTTTAGCCTGTTTATTCTGCTGTAGTGTAACTGAGGATTCTGCTGCACAGTTGATCCTAGCCATAAAGAAAGGCTTATAGGCAACAGTGGAAATTGGACTCAGCTGCAGTTACGTTTCAAGAGCTGTTTCAATATACACACAGCATCTGGGTCACAATTCTGAGACTGCAGTTAACTTAAAAGCCCACTTCTGCTATATACCACAGACTTTACACAGGCTTCATTTAGAGAACCTGTAGAATGCGTCATTCAAAACCACAACCATGAAGCTCAGACACAACACAAACAGCAACCTTTTCAGTAAAGCGGGAGCCTCTCCTCTAAGATTAATCGTGTTGGAGGTTAGGACTTAGGCGCTGTTAAAGCTTAGCAGATTGCATTCCTGGCTGCTACAGACTAGGGCAACTTCAGTTTTTATAGCCAGCTTCTCATATTCATAGTCACTTTAAATTTATTTTCTGGGTGTGTGTGTTAGGAATGTAATTTAAGTGTTTCAAATACACAGGATCTGTTTTAGAGAAATGTTTTAAATTAATTGATAGTGATTTAATTACATGTTACAATCCTCAGATGAAAATACAAAAGAAGGTAATATTTATTAACTTACCTACTCCCAAAATTCTGCAGTTCAGTTTTACTGCCTCTGATGCAGCTTCTGTACACATCTTTAGAATTAAACCTAGTCTGTCTTCGTAAGTTTTAGGGTTGAGCTGGGTATACTTCTTAACTATTTCACCCTAGAAAATAAAAATCACAAACATGATGCATGGAAATGTACTTTATGATGAAATTTCTCTTGAATTTCAACACAAGTCAACCTAAAAATGGGAAGTCACAACTTTTCTCTTTTCATAAAAAAAAAAAAAAAAAAAAAGGAAGTATATCTTAGGTCTTGGTCCTACAAACTGTTCTGTGTAGTAAGATTCCTGGTGACTATGGGGGACAAGCTCGCAAGATTAGGTCTTACATTATGCTTCAACCACCTGTCTGAAATAAAATATATAATGAACATGTGGGTTGTGCAAGGAAATATTACAGGGCTTGCTGGAACTGTTGTTAGGAGTAAACTGTGATACAGCAGTGTTGTTAAGCTCATTTTTGAAGTGTTAAAAAGATAAAGAGAATAACAAATAGTAAAAGGACATAAAATCCACGGACTTTATATAAGTCCATAAAATCCCAGGACTTTAAGAATAAAATGTTTCCAATTTGACTGCCTGGAAGTTTGAATGGTTTCATAGACACTGCTACTTTACCAACTAGAGGCGAGTTAGATAGAGAGAAATACCTGAAATTTCTATGTACAACTTACCATCCTTTCAGAAGTAACATTTTTTCTAAGCAGTTATGATTCTGAGTCACTTGAAATATTTCTGGAGCACCATCTACTGTGACGTCTGACATATGTGGGAAGGAGGTCCCAAGAGAAAGGGACTGTTTTTAAAGCCTACCAGTCATGCAGTGGCAATGAAAAGAACTATACACACCTGAATCTGTGGGTACTAAGGAACCTTAGTGTAATGTTAATATTGCAGGATTAGGACAGGAAAATCCAGAAGACACATCAGAAAGTTGTCCTGTAGTTCTAGGACTTCCCACAGAAAAGAAGTAGCTAGGAACAAGTGCTAGCAAATGGGCTTTGCTAGTTTTAACAGCAGCTTTAGAAAAGCAAACCAGCAAGGCAAGTTGCATCAAGGCTGGATGAGAAGTCCACCCAGTTGGGGAAAATCTACTTTATCCCTCAACAGCAAAATCCAGTAGGACTGCTTGTTTTTGAAGGTCTTTTGTGTTATACACATATCCCCACCACAGGAGCAGATGCACAAAGCCCAGTGGAGTTTGCAGAATAGCTAAAAGAATAACAGAGTATTTACCTTCATACTGACGATTGCTACTCGGAGATTTGTTCCACCTAGATCCACAGACAAAGCACTCTGTGTCTCTAGAATATGGTCTATATCTTGAGAGATATTATCTTTGACAGGAGGAAAACAGAATTTCTTTTGCAATGGCTCTTTGAGATTGATGGATTTGAGGAACTTCAAAATCCTTGGAACAGCATTACCATCTCCATATATTTTTGAGCTGTAATATGAGAAAAGAGATCAATTTAAATGTAACTAACACTGCAATCTATGAAGTTGTTTTTTTTTTTTTAATTATTTTTTTTTATTTTTTTTACATGACAGGAGGCTGTAATACTGTAACATTACGAAATTATGGTATGACTATTCTGACAATGCTGCACCTCAGACTACTCAAGTGAGTCATGGGATATGGTAGAATACAGTAGTTTAAATATCATACACAACAGATTATGCAAGTTGGCATTGGCTCCATTTAGGAATGCGGAACACAGAATGTAGAAGGATGGAAGGTTAATCATGCCAAAAAAAAAAAAAAAAGAAGAAAAATTAAGTGTCTAATGAAAGGACAATAAAGTTATAAAGTTACATAAATTAAAAATTTGATTTCTGTATATACTGCATGCCCAGACAAGATGTGCTTATCAGAAAGATGACAACTAAGTAACAATTAATGGTACATTCATGCCAGTTTGCTACAGAGAAGTCTCATTTTAAAATATTGCCATACCTAAAGCACACATTTGTTATTCCAGAATTTATTTTTCTTACTTTACTGAGGTTCTTGAAAAATATACTCTTGAATTTTGTCCTTAATTAAACACATGTAATCTCCTGAAGCTTTTAAGAACTCAGTTATTTTAGAACTGTGAGTCAGTACTGTATGGCTGAAGAGGAATGAATTCATCCAGCAGCTCCCCTGGGAGCTTGCACTCAGGGCTCTCTGTGTATCATGCCTGAAGTCAATCCAGCTATGAAGTAACATGTCCTTCAGGAGTTAGGGGCAGACAGTCAGGAAGTTCTCCCTCGTGCTGCTACCATGGAGCAAGCTATCATGTTAATCTAAGCCTCACATATGAATTTCTCAACCTTCTGTTGAATGTTAAATTTCTAGTTATACCAAAATAATCCTAGCAACATTTTGCTCTCCAGACACAAATCCCCACACCAGAGATTGCACTATGATTCTGAATGAGCCATGTAAAATGAAAAATAATTTGCAACCTCAGATTAGTGCACTAGAAAGAGTGATCAAGTATGACCACGTCAGAACTAAATGCCTATTTCTCTACTGCTTTAGCATCTCAAAGGAAGACAAAGGTACTTACCATGGGTACTGTTTACCAAACTGAAGCTTCAGAGCATGCAGAATCTTATCCTGTGTGTCAGCATCACGAACATGAAGAACGTTTTCACCTAGACAGTGAGAGTTAACAAAATAGGACAGGTCAGCTACTTATAAGATGAGGCATAAGAAGAGATCAATTTAGAAATTGCTTTAGAAATGAGTACGTATAATTATTTTTGTTTACTATGAGCAGGAAAGACTCCAGCCAAATGAACATTACTCTTCAACCTTTCTGTGCCTGCCCTTGCTCCCAGTGAAGCAACACTGACTCCTACAGGATGCTGTCATGCCTTACAAAACACTGGAGAGTAAAGTACCTTTCAACAAAGTACTAGTATTAAATTAAAAGAGCACTGATGAAAAGAGGGAGGCAAGTGGCTGTTTGTGCCATATCTGTGTCACTGAAATACCACAATACAGTTAATTCCTGAAGTAGTGATGAGTTCCTGTTTTTAAAGTGAAAATTGTATGCACACGGAACACTGAACTAAAGAAAAAAACAAAGTTGCCTATTCTGCTACACTCCAAATGGAGATATATTTTAACTTGTCCACAGTCAAAAGCCTCATTATTTTAAGCAAAACACACAAACATCACTAACATGGTACAGGAATAGCAAGCAAATTTTTAAAATAGGTCAAAAATTATTTTGCTCCAATACTGCAGGATGGTCTCTGTATGACACTTGTTTTACTTTATTCCATGGAACAACAACAAAAAAATCAAAACAAAACAGAAATATAAAGAAATTAAAGTAGTTACATAACTATAAAACGCAAACCTGTGGTTATAAAACACAAACCTGTTTCTCTTCCTGTCTGACGCGTCCCCAGGTTGATAACAGGTGTACCAAATGCTCCCACCTCTCTGACACCACAACTGCTGTTGCCAATCATACAGCCAGCATGAGCAACTAGCTGAATGAACTGGTCAAACGGGACATGCTTCACTGCCCGAAAATTGGGATGATGTTCAATGCCCTTCTTCCTCATCACCCGAACCATCTCTTTGCTTCCTACAGAAAAACAAAAGGCACAAATAAATGATTCAAGTTCTATTGCTCTGCTGAAAGCCTCAACACGCAAAGGAGCTGAAAGCAGTCAGTTTAATTGTCACCTCAGAGCTGTTTTTGTTCCCTTTCAGGCATAGAAGCCTAAGTGTGATCCCAAAATCCACTGTAAAAAGCCTTCCTGTAATATTTTAATTAGTGAAGGAGGCATTGAATGTTGTTTCTGTATGTCACATGGTTTCCCTTCATCTTCTTCCTGAATGTGGAGAAGATGTTCTCCAGCAATGTGGACATGGAGTTGCAGTGGATGCAAGCCTGATGCTGAAATCGTCCAGCTCCATCCTGCTGGAGGTTCTGGGATAAAAACACTCTGTAAGAACCAGTATATGCTTTACATACTATCTGTTATCTGTCCTTCTGTCACGCAGGCATTTTACTCACCTGCATCCACGTTGGGGAACAGAACAAGTGTTCTTTTGTTGAAGGAGATGAGTGCATCTAGAGTCAGCTCAAACATCTTTATGGAATGTTTAATGTCCGTGGTTACAGGATGTTGCAAAGCAACTATATAATCTCTGGGTTTGACATCTTCACCTGTTCAAATGGAAAAAGAAGAAAAGGTTATGTTTGATTGTTCTTTTTTGTTGTAGTTTTGTTTTTTGATTGTTTTTTTGGTTGGTTGGTTGGTTTTTTTTTTTTTTTTTTTTTTTTAATTGGTAAAGAATAGTATGAAGAAGAGACAACAACAATTCTGAAACTACTGACGTAAAAGCCTCCACAGTCAAGGCACTGAATGGGATATCTTACATGTAAATTTCAGTGCTACAATAAAACTTGAGGGATAACAGGAAGGTTTAGCTTGTTACTTGCTTCTCTAAGTAAAACTCATAATTTTCACCTTTCTCTAAAACCCAATACACTGTTAACATGCAGGCCTAGATCTAAAGCATTGCAAAAGACCGCGACAGAGTGGAGAACCTGTTCTGACATCACTCTAAATCTGGAATAACATGAAAGCCCTGGAGCAGCTCTGAACTTTCACTAATGGCTTTGAGAAAATCATGTCCTGCAGTGCGGTTTCACAATAGCAGGTGGACAGGTATGATCATTCTTACAGCAGTACAGAATTCTCATTATCACTCATTACTCAAGTTTTCTGCCAGTTCTCCATCATCAGGCAAAGACTTTATTCCCATTGCTTTAAAAACGTGAAAGCCGTACTTGTTTTAGTACATTTGTTAAACAATTTATCTGCTAAATATTCACCTACTGATCTAGTAAGATTCTACCTTCTAAGTACACAAGTTATTGTGCCAGATAGGACATTGCTTTGTCAAACACAAAAAGCAAACACCAAACTCCACTATTTACCAAAATTACTTTTAAGCAAATTAACACGAATGGCCCTGTTACAGTGAATTCCTCAAAAGAATATTCAAAATATAAAATCCCTTTGATTTTTTTTTTCTGTAAGTAGTCCTAAATAGCTCCGATTCTCTTTTGATACATCCTTTATACCATCATAACTGTTCATATAGGAAAAAGTCTATTTTTAAATTGTTCATATCAAAGAAGTTATCAATTTAAGGAAGGTTTTTTTTTTTTTTGACCTTGTAAAAGGATCAGATGTATTTGCTAAGACAGATTTGTAGCAATACTTGATACTGGGAGCAAACATACTGTTTTTTTGTTGTTGTTGTCTGTGTTTTTTGTTTTGTTTGTGTGGAAACACGTTCATAATAATACCCAATTAAATAAACTAAAACCTGCTAGCAACAAGCCTGTCTGTTGCTTCCTGTACTCTACTCAAAGCCATTGGTCAACAGATCCCCCAGTCCCTGTGGACCACAGATTAATAACCCAGTCAGAGTTTGTCTGAAGTCACAGGAATAACATTAAGAAGTGGACTGCTTACCTAGCCACACACGTATAACACTCATGTAGTCTTTATTTTTGGCAGAGAGGAGCTTGTCATACGAGGGACAGCCCGCTAAAAGGATGCGGTCGTGGTCCTCACACATGGCTATCAAATGCTGCTCCGCACTCCTGGTGCAGCACACATGGTAGTGGGCCAGTTTGGTGATAGCGTGCCTGATAGAGTCGTCAATGGTCCCACTGACTTCCCCGCCTTCAATGTGAAGAATGCGGATATTCATCAGGGCTGCAGATGTGGCTAGGGCCAAAGCATCAAATCTGTCACCGTGAACGATCATTATGTCAGGTTTCAGGCGATTCAGGACATCTGGTAACTTCACTAACGCCAGGCCCACTGACTCCACCATGGCTGCCTCATCCTCCCCTCTCACAATAGTGTGCAGTCTTGTATGAATATCGAAGTCATCCTGTTCAATCATGCGATAGGTGTTCCTGAAGGTAAGAGAAAAAGGGTTAGAGGAAACGCAACTTGGTTTTACAGCAACACAGCTTGACAGAATAATTGCATACTAGAAAACTGTAACAGTGCTATGCTTGAACAAAGGCCTGTGTATCCTTTGCTAAGCAAACAACAAATGTATAAATACAAAATGGACAAATGTATAAATAGAAGAGACAATGCAAAGCTGAGGACTCTATGTTCAAGTAAAATACCTTGCTGCTATCATCTAACAGAAAAAAGTTTTTTTTTAATTATTTTTTTTAAATCAGGTTAGTTTTATAGTGTTGAATACATGTACACCTTGCCATGTTACTGCATGAAAACAATGGCCAGTATAAAGCAGAGAGCATAAGGCTGAGAATGTACAGTGGTGGAACTTCACTCCTTAGTAGCTTCAGGTAACAGAACTTCCCACAACCTCACAGAAAATCACACTTTAATTTATGAAGTGCCAAAACATCTAGTTAGCAAGTGCAAAATGTGTCTTTACTTGAAGATACGCATAGCATTTCTAAAAGTTTAGCGATGCTGGCATGCTGAGGCTCTTATGCTAACATCTAACTTTGTCTTGCAAAGTGTTTTCCTATCAATTTCATTTAACTGAGCTCAACCTGATAAATGCACCCAGAGAAAAGCAGAAACCAACCTCAGCAATAAACATGCTTTTCTTTCTGCTTTTCTCCATTCCCTCAGCAAAGCGTATACTCACCTGGGATACAGGAAGTCCTTCCAAAGGAAGGGATCCAGAACAAGACATTCCATTTTCCCATGAAGGTGATCTGACTGCTTACATACAGGGTGTTATGGAGGGGACCCTAATCTCCCTTGCCAAACCATACGTAATATACCTATTAGCTACTCATTTCGTCAGAGTAAAATGACCTCTCCCTTTCTTTCCCTGCAATCCTGGATGTGAAAACTTAACAGTATTCAACTGTGATACCAAATATATAAAGACTTTAATCAGTAAATATGCAAATTGGAAGAGCTTCAGCTTCGAATGACTGCAGACTATCTTTTCGCTGTGAAAGTTCAAAACTGTAACACACTGTTGTTTGATAATCATCAGATTCTGAGGGAAATTTGAATGAATTTCTCATGAAGTGAGAAATTCTACGATTTGGCTGAAAACTTCAGCTACAGCATTTACTAAGCTGGTTTGAAAAAAATATGCAATCTCAAAAGGAGCTGGGAAATGAAATAAAAAGTACTTGAAATGTCTGAAAATTTATATTTAAAAATGTTGTTGTTATGTGCATTCATGATGACAAGTAGTTTGTGACCCAGCATTTATGATGTTATTGCCAACACAGCAGAAACAGATTGGGAGAGGTACAAAAATCCACCTTACCCATAATCATCAATCAGGTGGGAACCAAGCACTACAACGTCAAGCTCAAAGAACTGTGGTTCTGCCTTAATGCCAAACATAATGGGAGCTAATTTTGAATAATCAGCACGGTTGCAAGTAGCAACACAGACACGTAGTTTGTGGTTGTTTCCATTCTTCTCCATGACTTCTTTTTGTTTCTGTTTTGAAAGATTCTTGAAATACAGTTCCTGAAAAAAAAAATACACAACATATTAATAATAATCTTTATAGCAAGTATATGGTGTGCTTAGTGAAAAGCATAAATAATTACAGCCCAGAACTGTAGGCGCATAATCTCACCCATTGATAACAGACAACCAATAGCTTACAGCTGGAGAGAAGCTCACGCTGAGAGAAGCGGAGCCGTGCACACAACTGTCCCTCGCTGGTAAGCAGTTGCGCATTATGGGGAATCATACGTCCTTAGGAACAAAGACTGTCCTGGTAACCTTACGGCTTATTCTCCTTCTTAACAATCAGACAGTTTACGATCCTGAAATATGGGACCAAATTGAGGTCAAGGCGTGGGACTCTGCAACTAAAAACGACAAGGTTGCAGTGGGATTGCTCGGCACCTGGCGAGCAGTCTCTGAGGCCTTCAAGAGCTGTGTGGGACCACAGTCAGACACGTGTGCTTTGCCAGACAGTGAGGGAGCTGCGGGCTCCTTTACTGATCCGACTGCTACACCATTGGCCAAATCATGGGAGATATGGGAGCACTTCAACCAGGGTTGCCAACTCCAACTATGCTCCCCCAGTCGTGGTCATTAATAGTAATAGACTTAAAGGATTGTTTGTTAAACACTTGCCTTTTAAAGCTTTGCCATGTTTATGTTTCAATTGATACCTTTTCTGATTGTACATATGTATAGGCGTGCTCGGGTTTACTGTGTAAAAGCCATGTTCTGTATGTTTAGAAAGTTCGATGTTGGTGTGTGCATGTTGGTAGAGCGTAGGCTCCCCGCGCACCCAGTGCTGTTTACTTGCCTTTTATAAATATTACTAATTTCAGATGGAGTTGAGACTTCATTTATAACCAGGGGGATCTGGGTAGGCTGGATCAATGGGCCAAGTCCAACCACACAACATTCAAAACTGCTCTGGCTCAGAGGGTTGTAGTAAATGGGGTTACATCTGGCTGAGGGAGCTGGGGGTGTTTAGTCTGGAGACGAGGAAGCTCAGGGGAGACCTCGTTGCTTTCTACTGCTACCTGAAAAGAGGCCACAGTGAGGAGTGTCGGTCTCTTTTGTCAGGTGAGAAGTTATGATATGCAAGGAACCAGCCTTGAGTTACACCAGCGGAGATTTATAATAGACATTGGGAAGAATTTCTTCATGCAGAGTGTGGTGAAGCGCTGGAACAGGCTGCCCAGGGAAGCGGTGGAGCTCCCATCCCTGGAGGTATTTAGCAGGCACGTGGATGAAGCACTAAGGGACATGGCTTAGTGCAAGGGCTCAGTAGGTCAGGTTGATGGTTGGACTTGGTGGTGCATCAAGAAAAAGAACTGAAGGTCTTTTCCAACCCAGATGGTTCTGTGATTGTAAGTAGCAGAATGGCCTTCCCTGTTCAAATGGAAATTTTTATGTAAAAAAAATTATTGGTGCCTTAGTAAGTTACGGAAAAAAAATCTATTCAAAACCACACAAAGGAACAAACTAGTAAGAGCTACATCCACTGACAGACTCCATTAACAAAAAAAAAAAAAAAAGAAAAAAACGGTTTTGGTCAAGTCAGTTTACATATCTGTTAAAAACACTTTGGTGAAGCAAAGTGAGTTAAATATTGACTCATAATCCCTTTAATCCCTTCCATACTATTTTGCAGACCAAAGTACATCATGATATTAAATAATACAACATTAGATTACAGACAACTTTGGGAGATAGTAAGGATAATAATAATAATAATAATAATAATAAGTTAATAATAATCAGAACTCCAGATCACCATGATTATCATTGTCCTTATTATTATTTTAAAGGGTTCCTGAGAATTAAAATTTCTCAGGAAGTGACTAACTGACTATTTTTACTAGCAACATCAACAGTTACTGTAACAAGACATTTCCTCTAATTAACTTTTCCAGCTTGTAAAGTAGCTGATTAAACTACATTATGTTTAATGTTTACCTGTCCCATGTTACTCATTTCACCCTGCTGTTTTCACAACTCTCCACCCCTGCCCGAAACGTAAGAACTGGGAAAAACAACAACAATAACAACAAAACTCTAGAGAAAAATAGTTATGTCTTAAAAAAATGACATAGGAACTAAAATTGCACTGCCACCTCCCCTTCTTCTCCCAGCTGTAACCAAGTTAGTAGCACAGAATATCAGATCAGATATTTATAAGTTTTCTGTACTTCTTCTGAAAATAACTGGACTGAAAAAAAATGGAGTTCAAATTAGTACCATCCTCTGGGTATGAAATCTAATGCTATGTCAGATTTTTACTGCATTTTGGTAGCAAGTAAACTCAAGTTAACTTTTTCCAGCTTAATGGACATGGATCACTCATTTCTGACTGAGATACAGCAGTATCAATCTTTCTACTCATTTTGACACCTAGGGAAGCTCTTACTACGCAGCTGCTACGCAAGCATGACAACAACACTGACTGTCCAATTTCATGCTCTTTTACATTTATTTATTTATTTTTTTTACACTGCAATAGAAGTTTGTGGTGAGGAAAACAGAGAATTACTTCCACAAGATATTAGCTATGATGGAAGGCCCAAATTTTATTCTTTTGGTTAAGACTCAAGGTTAGATGATAGTCTGGAGTAGCATACTGTACACCACACAAATAATTTAAAACAAAAACATTTTCAGTAATTTTTCCAGTAAATTTTTAAAATAAGGTCTGTTAGGCTATTATTATTAGGTATCCCACTCCCATGATGTATATATAAAACTTCAGCAACTTTTTAAAGATCTCCCTATTTTTAATGCTTATTAGGTTTTATCATACACGATGAAAAAATATTTTGCATAAGTCATGTCAGGACTATCAGGAATCTGTCCTGAGTTTACAAGGGTAAAACATGTTTCTAGTCTCCACTTGCAAGCTGTAAGGGCTCTACAAAACTCTAACTGGCATGGTGATTTATTTTTTCCCTAGCACAACTCCAACAACAGTGATTCCTGAGTCGTTTACCTTTCAAAATGAAAATAAAGTGGCAAAAACCAGTGACGTCTGGCATGACTCAGCTCACCAGAAATGCCATTTCTCATTCACCCCAGCAAAGCAGCACCAACCAACTTCAGCAGAACAGACACAACCTGGAATTTCAGCAACTGATTATTATGACAAATTAAGCTGAGCTCTGTGGGTTCTGCCACAAAGTAATAGATATTGTTTTACAATGAGCAGAGATTCATTGTATTTTCTTTATCATTTTGCTTCAAAAATAGTATGTTAATTAACTACCAGTTTACATTTTCAAAGGGTTAAAAAATAATCATTCAGACAAAGTACTTTCTCCTGCTGAAAACTTCTGCAGTTATGTGTGTATATGGTTGCTGTTGTCTCTTTCTTTTTGTCCAGCAGGCTTTAAGTATTTTAAGTGTATATATGCAACTCAGTACTTGATGTCAAAAACGTAGAGAAAGGATATTTGTAGAGTTCTAAATGACGTATAAAGTTAGATCAGAGAGGGCATTACCCTGCATCACTGACTGAAACCTTAAGCTAGACAGAGATCTAACTGCACTGCTTTTTTTTCTACACAGACCGCTTTTCGGAGGTGCTTCTAAGCAGGACATCCTGTCTTTGCATGTCTGAGAACAGCTACTAATTCTAATGAAATCACACTGAAGACGTGAAGGAAACTTCTGACATCCCTGTAAGCTTGCCTTTGAACCATCATGAATAAGGTTCCTATAATTAGAAGCAAACCTCTCACAAGACCACTCAAGCCGTCCGCTGCCGTGTACATACCCCACACAATACAAACTGAGAAGCCAAGGCAAAAGGGGCTTGGAACAACGAGTCTATACGCTGCCCAAAAAACGTCAGGGCTCCCCATAACTGCAGGTCGAACAACTACAGGTCGAACCCCTACAGCCCTAACCTTTATGGCCCTAAATCTAGTTACGGCGGTGACAGCAGCCTCTGGAAACAACTTCCGAGGCAGACAGGGCGATGCACCAAAGGCTTACGAGCCGGCAGGCCAGGACCCAAAGCAACCCGTGCCTTTTGTGCATTTCCCCTTCAGCCAGGGCTCGGGGAGCCCCTCAGCAGGCTCATTCCCAGGGCTCAGCCTCTGAAGTTTTATGAGGAAGACCACGGAAGGCCTTGGTGCAGGGGCAGCTTTGGTACCGCTGCTGCTCATCTCTCCTGCCGGAACGGGCAGCTGGAAGCCAGACGCGCATTAAATAAATCCAAAGGGGGACAGCTGGCACTGAGGGGGCGAAGGGCTGCGCCCCCCCACAGCACCCACTCCCCGAGCACCTACACAGATATACGCACATATATACACGCATATGCATATACAGGCACGTATAATCATATATATAGAGGTAAATGTGGATTTATGTGGGTATGTGGGGGTATGTGTGGGTTTATGTGGGTATATGTGGGTATCTGCACCCCCGCGGACACGCGCGCTCCCCCCTCACGCCCCAACCGCCCCCCTCACCTGCGGCAGCAGCAGCACCCCACGCCCGCACCATGCGCATGCGCACAACCCCCCTCCTCCCCCCTCGCGGGCCTCAGCGCAGACGTGGTGGCGGCCGGCAGTGCCTCAGCCCGCGCGGAGGCGCCGAAATAAAAAGTGTTGCCGCCTAGTGACACGTCGCCCTAGTCAAAAAAAAAAAAAAACAACACAAAACCAGGAGGAACACACGGACAAGACCCACCGCAGCAGTGGCTCCCGTGTTCAACACAGCTAAAATAGATGCAAAGAACGGGGACTTTTCTTCTCCCATACGTTAGTAGGGGAGAAAAAGTCTCACAAGGCTCTGAGGAACAAATACCGAGACCCTCAACTAAAAATACCCCAAGTGTCCATTGTGGCAATACAGTTTGTCAATCGAAACAAAACGAGGCGAGACTTCTCCTTGGGAGTGTTTCAAGTTCTGCCCCAAGTGCCTGCTTCCCAAGAAAGTGATAAAAAGCATCGTACAGGGAGGTTGGGAAAATCCTCAGAGGCCTGTGGTGCAGTGAGTCACAGCTCCTCCAAGCCTCAGTGTCTCGGGAACAGGGAGAGGGCAGCACACCCACGTCTCAGGTTTCTGGGGAGGTTTTTGTGCTGACCAGCGGTAGCAGCAGCTGCTGGGTCGCACCACAGCTTCAATTCACAGCCCCCTTGGTTTCACTCTTCTGTGCATCACTATTTTCTTTGTACACGTTGCTCAAAAGCCCGTGTGCACTCTGGAAATATCATTATATGCAGGTCTGAATTGTCTCCTGCAAGGGCTTTCGGGTTGTGATCAGTTCACCAGAGCGGCTCCAGCTGGTTTCACTGAAACAGAATCAGAGCCACGGGCCCACAGAGTGCCTGGGGCTGGCAGTGACATCTGCGGGCCACATGGACCAGCCCCTGCCCCATCAGGATCATCCAGAGCTGGGAACCATGCCCAGGCAGCTTCTCAAGATCTCCACGAATGGAGAATACACACCTAAAAGAGTCCTGATTTTTAAAAAAGCATTTAACTTTCACCTGGTAAAATGTGAATCTCCTTTTATTCTAGATGTAGTTGTGACTTTGTAAAGTTTCCAGTTGTGCCAGCAAGAATTTCAGTGAGGTTTTCTCACTTCCTTTTTGCACTTTGCCAGCAACGTGTTTTAACTAAAATCTATATAGTATTTAAGTTATGAAATCTAGGTAGAAAAGTTTTGTTTTTCACCTTTCATCTAGCTTAAAATTTCAGTGTTTATATATTTAGATAAATTCTCCTTTGAGATTTACAGTGCATGAAAGTTTTACCTTCTGTTTTTACACATTGTTATGAAAGTAAAGATCTTCCAAAGTTTCTAGCTCTTCATTTAGAGTTTTGTTCTGATTTTCCAAGACCACGACTCAATCTTCTAGACATTTAACACACTCTTTTTCTATGGCATTCTGGAGCAGCTTCTCTGTTCTTCTTCAGCTTTAATTTTCATTTCAACTGTGGATTATCTGTTTTATTTATCTGGGAATACTGAGGAAGAGCCTGAATCAAACAAATGAATGTATGGTTGAGTGTAGACATTTATAAATTCTGAATTATGCAAGTACTTATGAAGCTAGAAGCAATCACATTGAGGGTTATTCTTAGCACGGCATCATTGCATCTCTTGATATGTTTTCTCCAGAAGTGTTTCAGCATCTTGCAGCACAAACTGCAGCACAACGGGCAAAGTTTATGCTCCTGTCAGTTATTTCTCCCCCACAGACCTCACACTGCATAATTCGGACAAAATTTCTCTTGCACTGTGGAGTGAGCCCTGCCCCAGTCTCTCCAGCAGAGACACAAAGACTTGATAGAGAGCTGAGATGGGAGGAGAAGGTTCAGCCATAATCTGCCTGCTCCTGTCAGCCCCCTTTGCTACCTGCAATCTCTCAGGGCTCAGAAGATGGCCTCTGCTCCCACCAAGTCCTGAGGGAGTTCTGGGGCTCATTAGGGGAGCAGGGCCTCTGTAGTCACATTAATTCATTGCCACCCTCTGCATTAAAAAGCTATGCAGAAATTGGGGCAGCCCTGCAGGACACTGATACGCAAAGAGCTGGGAAACGCAGAAGATGGGCTTGCTTCTTTCCAGAGAGGGCACACTGCTTAGGATTTTAACAGAAGGAGCAAGATCTTGCAGCTGGTTTCATGATCACCCTGCCTGGGAAACCATCCCGAATGAGGTGACAGGTGCTAAAGCGCAGTCTGGACTTGCACCAAGGGGCCTGTCAGTGCATAGCTGCACTGTCATGCAGTGTGGGCAGACTGAGTCAGTGCCACTGCCATCTTCTGCACGGAGGTTAAGCACAGGGTTACTTCCTCATGCCTGAAAGCAAAGGAATATGTCTTTTTAAATCAGCATCTACATCAGGTGGGGCTTTCCTTAACTCTTTCCTTAACTCTTCATTTACATCGATTCTATTTACATCAAAACCAGTTTGCTGAGTATAAGGAAGTGAAAACTCAGTCTAAAATTTCCAAAATTACCTAGAAGCAGCTGCCTGTGTCCATTCTGCACTGTGCAGCCAAAACCACTGTCAAGCAGCTTGGATTTTAAAGGTAAGGACATCGGGGTGTCAGAAGAGCAGGTCCTTCTGACACAGTCATCATTTCCAAAGAAAGTGGCCACAGTGCTCAGCTGCTGTGAATGCACGCTGTTACGAATATCCTGTATAGGAAAAGAGCAGGCAGTGCCTACAACACAGTGTAAGGACAATACAAGCTGATCCACACAGTAGGGAAAGCGTAACAAGTTATTCCCTTCCTGTTCTTTCTGTTTGTTCTTCCCCGTTAAAACTGCCAGGTGGGCAGTGCTCAGTCAACAGTAACTGTAGGTGACCGCAGCGGTGCATTAGCTAGGTCAGCATCATCACATCAGGGGCCTGCAGCTTCCACCTGATGCTTCAGAAGAATGGGAAGAGAGGGAGGATGAGAAAAAGCCATTTATGGTACGCAAAGGGAGATGCGGGGCTTTGTTCCCTCCTCATCACAGCACAGATCTCTCACATCTTTGCTCAGTATCTTGCACCAAGACAGACAGAGGACATACGGGTACAGCGGTCAGGCAAAGAGCTTTTTGCCAAGGGAGAGGAAATGCAAAACTGTGTGAAAATCTGTTCTGTCTTGGGGAGGTTACCTTAAAACCAGGCCCATCAAAACCCCAGGTAGGAAGGAGAGTTGTGGTTCTCGTCGAGGTTACTACAGATGGGCTACAAAATACCACAAGACTTTCTTCAGAGTTGCCAGTGATGTGTAACAGATCTTTCTCATTAGAAAGATGGCATATGCTGATACCTGGTGCTTTATGGTGTGATTTATATCTTCTGATAATCTATGAAATTTGACTCAAGTTTCCAGTGACTGTAGGCTGCAATAGATGTGCGGTATGTAAGGCAGCCTCTGTGCTGGGGGACTCCGTGCGCGGCAGGAGGATACCATCTAAAACCAATGCAAAGCAGTGGAAAGAGTGCTGACACCCTCGAAGTGACTTTTATCACGTTGTTCAATCTCTAACAGCGTGAGCCGTTCTCGTCATTTCGGCTGACAGAAATGCTAAACTTTTCTTTGGCACTCTTTCTCTCTAAAAATAAGATAGCGGGACTGACCCACTTTCTGCTGCCGTCATGTGATGCTGCGTGATCTCGGCTTGTGTGATCTGTCCAACTCTTCAACGGGGCCTGCTTTCTCTGCTTGGGTTAAAAGCTCTTACAGACACGGCTTGTCTGTCTCAAGCTACACCCCTGTCCGCTTCTGCTAGAATAAACTCGACTGCTGTTGCTGATTCATGCTTGCTGACACACGTCAAGCATCCTCTGGGGAATGTAGCACAGTTTAACGTACCCAAGCTGGCCTCGAAGCAGTTGGTCCTGAACAACGATGGCAGCCGAGCTGGGGTGATGCTCGTAGCAGGATTTTCACTCAGGACAGCTCTATGCACTCTGCTGAAGCCTGTGCTGTGTGTCCAAATTGATTAATTAATAGAGAAGATAGTCTGATTAACACTAGGTGGGGTGTATTTAATCAGCCACTGCACACACTGAAGTGTATTTGGACAAAAGCCGGGGAGGAACCGACTTGGTTGCAAGATGCCACCACTAGGGGAGAACAGCAGATAAGCCTGTCAAGTACCAGATCCCCCGGCACTTTCAGGCAGGAGACAAATTTGTCAGGCAGTTTGGGTCGAGGCAAACACGCCACAGAAACAGCCACGTCAGCTGGATGCAAATGGCTCTCAAACGTGAAAGACTAGAGAGTGAAACCAAGTTCTTCCCATAAACCTTCTCAGTTCTGGTCACTTTTGGCTTTTATCACAATGGTAAGTCACATATTTCTCTTTAAAGAGGGAAGTTTACAAGACTGAGTTTAATTCTCTATCTGGCTTTCCGCGGAAGCTAAAGCTACATCGTTTCTCCTTCAGGCCTGCTGTATTATCACCCTAAAGATGCGAGATACCAAAGTTTCTGTGTTCCAGTCGTGTCATGGTGCTAATCCTGCCTTCACCCTCCACCTGCCAGCCCTCTGCCCTCGCTCCAACCTTCCTCTCAGCAATGGAGCAGGGCTGTTTGTCCCGGTGGTGTGGGTGCAGAGAGACACAGGGTGGACTGGGTCCACCACACGTGGGTCTGTGGAGGCTGTGAGCTCTGGCAAACACACAGAGAGCTGTGCTGTCATGGAGCACGAAGTGCAACAGACCAGAAGCTAGGAGAAGGGGGCAGGAACCACAAATATTCATCTACTGATAACACTGCCTATTTTTTCCACTTAAATTTGACATATGGCATTAAAAAGCATGGTAAACGGCTGGTAGTAAGGACTACAACATCGAACTCGCCTCCTGTCAGCATGAATACTTCCTGCATTGTGAGCAGATCTAGAGGTTCCTACTGGTTCTTCTTGTCCAGCTAGTGTGTGTGTATATATGTATGTATGTATATATATATATATATCTATATCTATGCATACACGTACACCTTCCTTATCCTTCATAAGGTGCTACAGCATCTGTCTTGCTTGCAGCTGTGTTTTCAATGTGGGAAAACTATCAACTCTCAAGTATTAGTCAAAGACAGCAGACAATCTGCTCACGAATATTTGGTAATTCCTAATTTCTAATTTTAAGGGATATTAATGCTACTACATAGTTACAAAAAACAAAAAACAAAAATACAACCCAACAAAACACCAACAAAACACCAAAAACTGTTAATCAAGCAGTGATCTAATGTCAAGAATAAAGAATAATATTAGTAAACACGTATTTCCTCCCTTTTTCAATATAAAATAAACTTGGTTTGTGTGTACATTGTGAACTTCTACTTTGGCTATTAGCTTCGCTAAGACCAAAAAAAAAAAACAAAAAAAGTGATGGAAGAAGAATATTTGATTGTAAAGATGGTTACGCTACACAATACAGTTTACAATTTAAAAGATGGCGGAGGAAATTTTGAAAGACAGAATATAAAAAGGGAAAAGAAATGATTTATTTTTTTTCCCCCTGTAGCTGTTCACTAAGAAAAGAGCACATCCTTCTGTCTTGGTAGCTTGTAACATACCAGATTTCATCACCTTAGTTAGGTAAACATCACCTTTAACTGTGTGACTTTTAGGGCAATCTTAAATCTGACACTATGGCTGTTAATGGCTGTTACTAGTTCCCGAAACAATTTCATATTTTCCATTAGAAGATGCTTGTTGGGATGTCGTGGAAGGATCAAATGCCAGCTGAAAGCACACTGTTTTCTGTATCAGGCACTGTATAAAAGTACATGTTTGTTTTTAATTCTGGGTCAGGAATGAAGCGTCCTCATTTTTTGTTTGGAATATCTGTAGCTCTTATTTTCCTTACCAGCAATCTCCAGGAACGGTTTTCTTTTCCAAGCAACAAGCAAAAGTCAAAGAAAATTACAAGCAAGCACACAATTTTAAAGGAGGTACTATCTCTAAAGACAGTATGAAAAGCCTGCCACAAACCTTCTGTAAATGTGTTTTACTTGGACAGGAAGCCAGAACCTTGTAAATGACAAAGAGAAAAGCTTCAGAGCTCAGGATGACATTTAGAAAGAAAGAAAAAATAATGGTTTGGAAAAAAAAAACAACACAACAACAACCATGGTAAATGGTAATTTACTTCTTTCCTTCCTTCCTTTCGATAGTTATCTGAAACAGACACTCACATGAAAAGCATCTGAGTAATGCTCAGTGGTTATTCTTACTTAACCTACAGGATAGTCTCATTTCTCAGTTGGGTTGGCTATCCGTGTTATGTTTTATGAGAGCTTTGATTTAACACGCGGTGATTGAATGACAGACAGTCCGGAATCACAAAGAAGTAAAACCAAATGCTGCCAGGCTCCCTGACTTTGCAGGAAAGCTCTCCTGACAGATGCTCTCACCTCAGCGTGGCACGTCCACCGGCTGCGCCGAGTCCCCCTGGGAAAGTCCATACACCTCAAACACCACCCAGAGACAAGCAGCCCATTTTTCCCGGGACGGGGTGCGTGCCAGGATGCAGGAGACCACCCAAAATCGTGTGGCTAGAGAACACCTTTCCGGCAGCGTGTGTCAGAAACCAGCCCAGACGTCCCTGCCATTGGGATGCTGAGGCTCCACGCTGCGAGAGGTGCTACCTCTTACTTCCCCTGCAATTTGAACAGGATTTTCCAAGAGGTATTTAGGGCACTTGGAAGGATATTTGGAGGCACTTTGTGGGAAAACCCCCACGAGTGGCTCCCACCACAGGACACCACGCAGGTTCACAGAAAATGCCTGTGGGGTCCCCGGCTCTACCCTCGCCTCAGTGTCACACTGCCCATAAAAATCCCCTTTCCCTGAGCAGCACATGCACCGGTGGGCATCCCACTTCCTTAATTTATTCCCCACAGCGTGGGCTGCCATTCCCAAGGCACCATACCCTGGGCTGGTGCCTCCTCCACACACCGTGCCTCCCTGTCAGGGCAGCCAGCCCGCTCCACAGGTGGCGAGGCGGCCACGGCCACCTTCAGGGGTCTCCGCACCCTCCCCTCACACCACAACCCCCCCCGGGACCCCACCGGGGCAGGGGGCTTTCCCTCAGCCCCCCTCAGCCCCCCTCAGCCCCCCTCAGCCCCCTCAGCCCCCCGGGACCCGGCCCCGACTTACGTGGGGGCCGCGGGCGGGCGGCTCCCTGCGCGGCGGCGCGTTGGTCCCCATGGCGGCCCCTGACAGGCCCGGGGAGACGGCGACAGGGACGAGGATGGGGACAGGGATGGGGACAGGGACAGGAGAGGCTCCAGGGGACCGGGGAACGGCGGCGGGGCCACGCCGGGACCGCCCCGAGCCGCAAGCGCCGCCCTCGGCCGGCGGGTGGGCGAGGGGGAGGCTGCGGGTGTTGGGGTGGAGGAAGGCGGGCGGCGCCTGTCCCCGGCTGGCATCCACCCCTCCTGGGGGTGCAGGTGGCTGGGGGTGCAATTAGCGGGTGTCCCCAGCTAATTGCTGCCTCTCCCGGTGTTGTTAGTGCCGCCCGCGGCTGCTCGGAACAATAGGGGCGCGTGGCTGGCAGCGGGCGATGAGCTGGGAGAGCTGTCACGGCACTGATGCTGAGCGAGAGGCTCCTCCAAGCACCGCTCTGCAGGCACAACTTTGGGTGGATGCTTCCCCGTGCTTCTGGCTCCTGTGTGCCCCGTTTCACGGCTGCGTCCTGCCTGCAGCGCCGCGTTTCTGCCCTCCTTTCAGGGCCCGCACACTGGGCACCCCATCCCAAGCGAGCCCGCGGTGCCCTGGCATCATTTGGGGTCATTTTGGGGTACCCGCACTTCTTTGCAAACTGCATTTTGGGTTTTGGTATGTGGGCCTTGCTGTGTGCAGAGAAATGACTCATCTACAGCCATTCCCTCCTTTCCTGTTTTTTATTCCTTTTTTTTTTCTCTCTCTCTCTGTTGTTTTTTTTCCTGAAGCAAACATGTTCAGCCTAACATGTTTACAGCAAAAAGCACTCCAGTAAGCAGATCAGTGTGCAGCACCTGCAAATTCAGTCAAGTGGCTCCTCCACATCCAGATTTACGGCTACGCACAAATCAACAGCAGTGGTCATGGCTGTTGCTGAAAGATTTTCTTAGCTCGGGATCAACCTGCTGTGCAGCTAGCTGCTTTAATTCATCCCTTTGTAACCATGGCAGTTTACCATTTTTTGCATTTTGTTAGCAGTGTGTTTCTAGCTGCTCATTTTATCCCATTACATACCTACAAGGCAGGCTGCTGCATAAAGCATCAGAGATGGAAGAACAATAACGCAGCAACAAAAAGCTTTAAAAGAGCGGGTACATGGAGAACTAGAGAAAAAGGAGGTACTTGGTTAGTTTGCTGTGAACTGTATGCTGCATTATTTTCCCCGTTTTCCCCACGTATATCTTACGCGTTTTAACTGTGAGCATATTTTCTATTACTCTCTTAGCTTTTTCTCCCTCAGAAAAATATCCAATTTTTTCCTTCTTCAGTCTAATCTGAACCCTGCCAGTGTAACACTCTTCTACTGAAATCACATCCTCCCTCTCCCCCCATGTGCTTGCAGCTCTTAGTGTTTCTTGGCACTGAAATACTCACTTAATAGATTTTCTTCTCCTAGGGCTGTATTATGCATGTGTATATGTTTCTGCATGTAGATTAGTATATATGCAGGTGGATTTTTTTATTTTTATTTTTTAAATTTGCCAGGGAGATTTCAGAAAACAAGCTGCGTTTAAATTTCCCCGTACCAGATACTTGTCTGCTATAATTTCCCCATTGACAAAGGCCATTAGAATTGGAGCTGGAGGCTCTGTTTTTCCCCCGGGACTGCACTACAAAGCAGAGAAACAAGCAAACATACAAAAACCAAATCCCCACGCACCTCCTGGAGCCAAATTCCCCTCTTACTGTACTTTTCCACCTCAGCAGAGATTGGTCATCCTGCTTCTCCAAATCTCACTTGCCTCACATGTGGCCTTTACTTCCTACTCTCCTGATGATTAATCCACCTCCAGAACAACTGGCCTTTGTTCTGGACTGACAGTAATGCACGTTCATTCATCTAACTCAGTTGTTCCTCTAGCACTGTATTGTACGGCACTGTGGAAAACCCAAGTCTGGCAGGAACTGTGTCTGGTGGGTCACTGCCACGAGCTCTACGCCCAGCATTAGGCCTCTGGCTGTCGGCTGGGTCTTTTTGCTGTTCCCAGGAGCAAAGCAGGAGTCCCAGAGCACTGGGCATCAGGCTGAGGCATTCCTGAATCTGCTCTGAAAACAAACCAGCTGTCTGTCAGCAGACAAATGAACTTTGCAAGGACGGTCAGAGGTTCTTGCCCTGGCCCCTTGTGCCATGCAGGTTGTACTGCTGCGTTCCCCCATGTGCAGGAAAACAGCCCCCGTGTTTAGAGGTGCACTTAAACACCCTCTAAGTGCCTGATGCTGTGCACTGAAGCAGTCTGAGCAGCTCGGTGTGTGTGCCTTTGCCTTGCCTTCCCCAGCTGAGGGGTCACCAATGCTCTCATGCAGGTTCTGCGGTCATCCCTGTGACTGTGGGCACCACAACACACGTGTGCAAGGCCTCGTGCAGGAGGCATGGCTGGGACGTGCACAAAGCAAACCTTTGACGAGGTTCTGCTTGCATTGCTGGCCTGGTCAGGCAGCTGGCACACAGCTCAACACATTCCTGCTGTCTGGTAACAAGGGAGTGGAAAAACAAAGGCTTTGCCTTTGCACAGTTGCGTGGGAAATTAATATGAGGGATAGTAAAGTGGTATATATATGGTATGCACTGACAGCACCAGGGCTTCAAAAATCCATGCCCACCAGTGCTTCTCCGCACCTCTCCCCTGTCATTTCCTACTGGGAGGCAGGCAGCACCTCCCTTTCCCTGCTAATTTCATCAGGGCCCTCAGCAACATCTTATGGGTTCGCTTGATCTCTCTTTGAAGTTTCTATGGCCTGGAGTCTCTGCCCTGCCCAAGTGAGGAGGCATTGGGTATGGAGAAAGCTGAAACTGGACCTGGGAGTTTTGTAGGCTTTCTTCTGCTCCTGCGTGGGAATCGAGAACCTTGAGCTGGTAGTGCAGGAAGCTGAGAGTAAATGTCAACTTCTCTGACCCCTTGCTTTGAGGCAAGGAGGGCCAGAAAACACTGATTAAATAATTAACCTCACTATACCAGCTCTTCTTGTTCTACCCTCCTCTCTGTCCTTTTACTTGCCCCTAGGCTGTTCCTGCTAAGCAGGCATGTGAACGAGAGCTCTCAGAACAGGGCAGACACTTCTATGTAGTTCATGCAGTCTCACTTACAGAAATGCCACTCGAAACAAGGCAGGAATTCAGTACAACAATTAGGACAGTAGAGTTAGTGGAGGAGAAGGGAAAGAACTGCACTTCCAGTGTGACAGAACAAGAGGAGGTTTCTGCCAAGCACTGCAGTGAAGAGCTGTGGACACCTCAGGCCAATTGGGGCTCTCCACTGGCATTCTGCAGCCCTCTTGGGGCCAGCCAGCTTTTGTGGATGAAGTAGAGATGAAGTAGATGAAGTAGTGGATAAGTCCCTTTTCATCCCCTATATATAGAGTCTGTCCAGACAGGTTTGTCTGGACAAGAGTGGAAAGGGGATCTTGAGCCTTCAGCAGTGGGGACTTTGGGTTGAGAGGGTGGGGAATGGGAGAGCTCCATGTGGAAAATCTCTGGGCTTGCGGGCTTAATAAAACACAATAATTTGTTCTGATTCAGACAGAAGATGAATATTAGCTCTTTTTTTTAAAAAAAAAAAAAATAATAATAATAAAAAAAAGGTCAAAGCCCTTTCCTAATGTCCAAGGGTGTTAACATGGAAAAGGTGCATAGGTTTCCATCGCCAGTGGCATACAGCGTGGTCAATGTTTAATGTATCTAGTTAGCCACAACTCATTAAAAGTAGAATCAATAGCATCTGAAAATCTCTCTGCTACCAGGAGCAAACCACCAAATTTATTTCCATGTCTGCAGCCTGTTCCAGCACTCAGTGAAATCAGATATTATCCCTGAGCCAGGTTTTAGCAAAGTCCTATGTTGTAATCCCAATAACACGACCCTACGTAATAAGGTTCTTGGAATAATATTTTAGTGCACAAGCTACGCTATGCCAAAGGAAAGCATGCTTATTCATGCATTGCTAATTTCAAAAGCTTCAGGCTTGGCTACACCTGCAGAATCCTGCATAGGTGGAGCTCAAGGAAGTATCTGTAATGTAATAGCAATTATCTTCTGACTGTTTATATAGCATTGAACTACAATCTCTGTGATTTCCATGTGAAGCAGAACTCTGGAAACATTTGCTTTGTATACATAAAGATGCATGGAAGCAGCCTGGAGGAAGGATTCACTGGGGATGGCATAGGGTGTTTACTTAGAAATCAAGAAGGGTGCATCAGTGTCCTGTATTAAAAATAAAAAGTAATTTAAAAAAAATAAAGAGAGAGATTTGCTTGCAGCTTTTTACATCAGAAGACTCCCTTCTACCTTGGTGTCTTATAGATTGACACTTGCTCTGCTGCTAGAAAAGACAAATGAAAGCAACAGAGAGTGTAGTGATTAGCTCAAGGAAAGCCATGTGGATTTTAAAGCTCTCTGAGGAGACCAGTGACCATAACCAGAAGTCATGAGGTCTAATTAATCCTTCAGGAAGGAGATCCATGTGACTGGTAGGCAAGCTCATGTGATGGAGAGAAAGAACATGCAGAAAAGAGTGCTTGGTTGTCACGGAGACAACGTCACTGTCAGGGGATGCTCCTCAGACAACCTCTGCCCTTATCCGAACTTGGGGAAGATACCTCAGCCTGCCCTCTACATCACTGCTGTACAGCAGGGGGCCGGCCACAGTCCTGTGCTTTCCAGCGAGCCCTGGCTCTTCACAGAGCTTGCTGCTTATGAAGGGAGCAATGTGGTCAGGTATCCGAGCACAACACAGCCCTGGCTGATGGTCTCAGAGCTCTGGGCAGGTCTCATCCAGCAGAGCAGCGAGGAGCACTGAGCACTCCCATCGCAGCTCTCAGAGAGGTGCATGCTGACCGCGGCTCACCCCTGTGGCAACCTGCGTCTGAGGTTAAAAAGTGTCCCTGAAAGATTTGGCAGGCTGCCCTGGTATGGCATCCAGTCACTCCCTGTCCTTGGTCAGAGCAGGGTTAGTATGAGGTTTTCTTCCACAGCTGAAAGTACCCAAGCAGCAGAGAACATCTGAGGACTGGGGCGTGTAGTGCTTTAGTTAACAGCTGATAGACAAGAGAAGCTACCTGCTCCTGTTAGAGAACAGCAATGATCCAGACGTACACGGGTCATTTCTTTGAAGAACGGTGGTCATTCCGCAGTTAGCAGTGAACCTGCTCCCGGCCCTGTCTGGAAAATTGTTGTACCGAGCAGACAAGGGCGCAGACGGGAAACAGACACCACTGTTCTCCTGTTCATGCTGTTGAGCTGTAAATCCCTACTTCTGCTACATGCACACACAGGAGGGTCTGAGTTATTGATGCTGGTGGATTTATGCAGCTTCCAGCTCTTGGGAATGATCAAAAATGCCTTCACTTTGGTCCCAAATGACAAACCAAGGAGCCCAGAATTGGACACAGCAGACTAAGAATGCCTTTTTTGCACTGCCTGTGGTCAGAAAGCAGGCCCGTAGCTTCACACCCCACTGGGCTGTGCTGCAGTCAGTTCACAGTGACTGCCTCTTTGCTGGCAATGCACAGCGTGGCGTTCGCTCATCGAGCTCCTTGGAAGTAATGTTTTTGTTCAGAAGTCCACAGGAGTGGGGCGGAAATCTGCAGCAAGGCAGATGTACTCTTGGTAGAAAACAATCAGGTCATGGAATACTTAAATGACCAGGACACTGGCCATAGGCCAGGATGGGATGCACCCATCAGTGCCTGATGTCACTGTGAAACTCCTCGTGATGATCACGGCAACTGGGAGAGGTTTGTGAGGACTGGAGGAAAGCAAATGTCACTCCTACCTTCAACAAGGGTGAGAAGGAGGCCCCAGGCAAGCAGCGGATGATCAGCCTCACCTTGATCCCTGGGAAGGTGATGGGGCAGTTAATTTTGGAAATTATTCATTCATGGAAAGAAAATGATTGGTGTTAGTAAGCATGGATTTGCGAAGAGGAAGTCCTGCTTAACCCACCTGATGACCTACTCTGATGGAATGACTGGCTTGGTAGATGAGGGGAGAGCTGTGGGTATTGTCTACCTTGACCTCAGCAAGATTTTTGACACTGTCTTAAAGGAAAGGTGATGAAGTATGGGCCAGATGAACAGACGGTGAGGTGCACTGAAAACTGTCTGAACACTCAGGCGTACAGAGTGGTGATCAGTGGTGAAAAGTCTGGTTGGAGGCCAGTAACGAGAGGTGTACCCCAGGGATCAATACTGGGACCAGGTCTGTTTCAACATCTTTATTAGTGATCTGGATGATGGCGTGTGCCCTCGGCAAATTTGTAGGTGACACAGATCTGTGAGGAGTAGCAGATACATCAGCGTGTCATGCTGCCATCCAGAGGGATCCTGACCTTATGCACTTCAGCAAAGGGATACACAAATTCCAGCACTTGGGGAAGAATAATTCCATACACCACCACATGCTGGAGGCCAAACAGCTGGAAAGCAGCTTTGCAGCAAAGGTCCAAAAGGTGGACATCAAGCTGAGTACATGGTAGCAATGTGCCCTTGTGGCAAAGAAGGTTAATGGTATTGTTGGCTGCATTAAGCAAACTATATCCAGCAGGTCGAGGCAGGTGATACCTCTTCTCTCCTCAGCACTGGTGAGGCCACGTCTGGAGCACGTGTGCAGTCCTGCAGTACCAGGGAGACACGAAGGTATTCAAGTCATCTGGACGTGGTCCTGGGCAACCTTCAGTCAGTGGCTCTGCCTGAGCAGAGAGGTGTCAAGGTGACCTTCAGAGGTCCTCTGCAACCTCAAACATCCTGTGATTCTGTGATAAATGTTGTAAAGAACTGAAAACTTGTAAAAGGCCCCATAGGTCATGTACTGGCAGCTGAATGCCTTAAGTGGTGCCTAACAGTCTCTACAATGACACTGAGCACCAGGTTTAAACACCTGAATTACTCTGTGTGTCTTGGCTGTAATTTCTACATTTGTTCCACTCAGTATTGCACCACTGGATGGAGCAGATGACAAAACAGGTTCAGGATGTGGATCCTGTTGAAAAGGAAGAAGATATTTGACTTAGAGGTGTTGGCTGGTGTGGTATGTCAAACGACACACTGCAGAAATTGCTGCAGTTCTTTTCTAAGCCTCAACTTTTTACAGTGTCTTTCTTTCCTTCTTTCTTTCCTTCTTTCTTTCCCTCTTTCTTTCCTTCTTTCCTTCTTTCCTTCTTTCCTTCTTTCCTTCTTTCCTTCTTTCTCACACTGACAATGATGAGTGAGAGCAGCCATGGAGGTGAGCTGACACTTAACGTTTCAGATAAAGCAAAGGAAAGAGCAGCTTTTCTGTTCTTGGCAAAGGTCTTCGCAAGGACTTGTGTGGATGGCACCCAGGAAAGTTGAAGCCTACATACACGTAGAGACTATTTTTTTGAGTTCACCTGAAGAACAAGCGAGGCCCCTATTTCCATCAGCACCCTGCTTACCCAGAACTGCAGGTTACTGTACCAGCATGTGCTTTGGCAGTAGTGAAGCTCTGCGAGTAGGCAGATCATACACTTGTATCATATTTGCTCCAAGAGCAAAATGTGGTATCCCAAGAAGAGCAGAGGCCTGAGAAGCACCTTAACGCCTCCAGTGATGTCTGCAAACACTGCTTTGTTAGTACCACTCTTTATCACAGTCCTGCCCCTCAGAGCTGTGCTGGTAGAGGTGTTGGTCTGAAGCTTCCTTCTAGGTCCTTCCCTTGCAGACCTATGTCAGAAACTCATAGTGCAGCTCCTCGTTGTTGTGGTTCAGTCTGGTGCTTTCACCGTGCTTCTCCCCTCTTCTCAACATCTGTTAAAACCTTTTTTTTTGATGCAGAGTTGAAGAAATCCTTGCCCTGCAGCTGAGCTGCTCTGTGGCTATGCCCTGCTGAGCTGAGGGACATCCTAACACTCCGTGCCACTGAGGAACTGTTTGGAAGGCTCTGGAGAAACTTCTCATTCATATTCTGTCCTTACCGGGCTTTTAGTGCAAGTGGAGACCCTAGCTGACTCCAGGCAGGCCTTTAGGTAAGGCCAGCAGCCTGGAGCAGAGGGAGGCTTTAGGCAGCGGAGGTGACAGGTATAAGTGACAGCTCGTCAAAAATCCTGCGCTGAAAGCCTCCCCACTGACTGCGTCAGGCTTCCCTGACATTCACTGCTGTGCAGACCCAAGCACAGAGAAAGTCCCAAGGACTCTCTAAGTCCCTTCTAAGCCTTCAAAGGAGACTCTGTTCCCAGTGCCCCAGGGTGTTCATATTCTTAAATGTCACAGATGTGCATCCTTTTAGAAAGGATAAGAAAGCATGTGTGGAGTGCACCAGTTTCAAGCTTTCCTAACATTAAACCTAGTGAAAGATTTTATTTTATTTTATTTTATTTTATTTTATTTTATTTTATTTTATTTTATTTTATTTTATTTTATTTTATTTTATTTTACTTTATTTTATCATTTGTTTTCCTTCATGTGTCTTAGAATTACTTATGCTTGAGATTTCTGGTATCTGAAAAGTTTTTTGAGAATATTTTAATTACCTCAAAATACCCAAACTGAACTGCTTCATAAAGGAGAAAATTACACAACCTTTGAGGGAGTAGACTGGAACATTTCAGACTGAAGGATTTTGTTTGAGCAAATTAGGTGCAGTGAAAGGCAGAGGTGCTAAGACACGTACATCAATCCTTTCCAGCCTAGTTCTGAGAGCCATTTTTAGCAGTTAGGTCTTGCTGAGTTTTGTCTGAGAGAGGGCAACTTTTTAAAGCTACTTTGGCACTTAATATGTAAAAGATACCACTGGGACTTTCAAATACACCTGAGAAATTGCTGAAATTCAGGACTCCTCTCCCCTCTAGCACTTAGCCCACTAGGGTCTAGCCCAGCCAAGACCTTCCCCCAGCTGTTGGGGCCACAACGTATTTGAGAAGGTGATAGGGAGGCCCCCAGCTTTGTTCTGGAGAGCTCTAGGCTGTCACAAAACCAACAGCACAGTCATTCTGGACTGCAGCCTTGGCTGGAGTCAGGGGAAGTATTAAACCTGCCAGGGGACCGGCACCACCCATGTGGGCTGTTTTCCCCTGTGCCAGAAGACTTGCAGCAGGGACACGTCACGGCGCAGCAGGAGGCAGAGCACGGTGAGCAGCCCTTCTTGCTTCCTTCTTTAGGTCACACAGTTATGTTAACAAAGAGGTACAGGTCTCACACCAAACCCCAACTCCTCCCTCCTGTGTAAGCAGTCCCCCAGCAGCACCGCGCTGTGTTGGGCGCCCAGTCTGGTGGGGTAGAGATGGGGGGCAGCTTTGACCCCGTGTTCATGGATGGCTGCTCTTAGGGCTCTGTTTAAGCTGAAAAACTCAAGGGCACATAGTTGTCTCCATGAAGGGCAAGCACAGCTTTGCTCTGTGCCAAAACACTGCTGCATTCAGGGAGAGATAGCTTTAGTATTTGTGTGAGAATGGCATGCCTAACATTCAGCAGCTCAAGACTGCGGGTCTTTGGCTGAAATCTACAGCACGTAACACGTGACACAGACCAGTCTTTCACTTCTTGACAAATCCAGGTGACAAGAAATCACAAATAGCTCACAAGACCTGCTTCAGACATTGCAGAGAAAACAGGTTGAAGGGCAGGGCTGTGTTGCCCTCAGATGTGCTGCTGTAGCTGCAGGTGACAGGGTGACCTGCTCCATCAGGTCTGTGATGTCCAGCACCACCACACAGCCGGCTGTTCTTTTACACAGCCAGTCCATACAACACAGCTGAGATACACATTTAACCAAAGCTGGATGACTATTGCAGCCATCCATATGCACTTGCAAGTTATGATGGCCAAACAGAATAAGTCTTTGGAAATTAAGGCCAACAGCATCCTGGCTTGTATCAGGAACAGTGTGGCCAGCAGGGCTAGGGAGGTGATCGTCCCCCTGTACTCAGCTCTGGTGAGGCCGCACCTCGAGTGCTGTGTTCAGTTTTGGGCCCCTCGCTACAAGAAGGACATGGAGGTGCTCGAGCGGGTCCAGAGAAGGGTGACGAAGCTGGTGAGGGGCCTGGAGAACAAGTCCTACGAGGAGCAGCTGAGGGAGCTGGGCTTGTTCAGCCTGGAGAAGAGGAGGCTCAGGGGCGACCTTATCGCTCTTTTTAGGTACCTCAAGGGAGGCTGTAGCGAGGTGGGGGTTGGCCTGTTCTCCCACGTGCCTGGTGACAGGACGAGGGGGAATGGGCTTAAGTTGAGCCAGGGGAGTTTTAGGTTAGATGTTAGGAAGAACTTCTTTACCGAAAGGGTTGTGAGGCACTGGAACAGGCTGCCCAGGGAAGTGGTGGAGTCACCATCCCTGGAAGTCTTCAAAAGACGTTTAGATGTAGAGCTTAGGGATATGGTTTAGTGGGGACTGTTAGCGTTAGGTCAGAGGTTGGACTCGATGATCTTGAGGTCTCTTCCAACCTAGAAATTCTGTGATTCTGTGATTCTGTGTGATTCTGTGGTATTGAAACCAGTATGGGGTAAACCCATAAGCTGCATTTTTTTTTCCTCTTCTTTGAGGATTTTAAAAAGCCGTTGTATGCAAATGCCTTACAACTTCAATTCTGCGTGTCTTCCTCAGTCCTTAGGAGCTCTCTCCAGCATAGCCATTCAATGGCTATGTGGCTTTTGAAACCTAGAGACAATAAGGTATGTGCATAACATTCCCTTATCCATGCAATTTTATTACTGTGTTCATAGCGAAGAATGTGTTGTCAGGTGGTGTCATTCACGTCAGAATCAACACTAGTGTTTTATAACTGTACTTATATAAGCATAGAAGAGTTTGCACCTAAGTCCAAGATTCTCAGTTGTTGAAGGAGGTCTGTTGAATAAAAGTCCCAGACGAATAACACTCTCAGAGGACCCAAAACAAAGAACTGTTCCCACACTTCCACAGGAGATGCCATACTCCCCCTGCCACCCCATTCTGCACCAAAGTCCTGATAGACGCTTTTCATTTCAGATGGAAAATAATTCACTCCTGAACTCAAACTTAGCTTGGTGATTAATCTTGAGTATGTGAGCAGGATATACGAGGTTTTTGTCAGAGAGAAAGGAATGTTACTTCAGGACAGGAGGCACTTCATTCCCTTCCACCTCCTAAATCCATGGGCAATAGAAACTTCATTTTATTTATCTCTTTATTTACCTGGTCTCCAGGAACCTCCACTTTACGTGTTCCAAAGATGTCAACAGAAAGTGACTCACTTTTCCTTTTCAGCAGAGACCCAGCTGGCCTGTACCAAATGTTTGTTGTCATTCCATTGGTACATTAACCAAGGTGTGTAGTGTTTGTCCTTTAACTTTTGTCTCTTCCAGTGGGTTTTTCAGAAGGGGTCTGAAGAATAATACACTCTCTAACAGAGATCAGGAAGGGTCTTCTTTCTAGAAATGAAGCAAATAAAAAATGCATGGTGTCAAAATCTTCCATTGCCTATTTGGAGAATAGAAAAATAAAATATTGAAGTACCTGGGATTCTCTCTGCATCCCCATGCTTTCTTTGAGTTCATTTGAATCCAGTTTCTCTTTGGGAGGAGGAACACAACTACATTTCCTAAGACTGCAAAGACCCTATGATCTAAGAAGATTGTCAGAGAAAACCAGTTCAGTATCCTGAAAGTCTTCATACCTGCAGATGCAAGAACAAGGTCCTTCAGTGATTCCCTAATGGATTAAATTTAGGGACAATTATGAACATCTTGCCATGGCCTTTTGCTGGGAAAGATGGGTGATGGACCTCTGAGAAATGCTGTGTAATGGGATAAGGTGGGGACTTTCCTGTGAATATGAAGATCACAGGACAGTTTATGGAGAAGAAGACCAGCTAGCAAAGAGAGTTGGGAAAAAGTTCACTTAAAATGAGTCTTTCATGTTTGGGAAGTTCGTGCTGGGTTTTGCCAGGGATCATCACCAAGAAGCACATTGTTTTCACAGAATCCCAGAATGGTTGGGGTTGGAAGGGACCTCTGGAGATCACCTAGTCCAATCCACCACTCAAGCAAGGTCATCTAGAGCACGTCGCACAAGATGGCATCGAGGTGGGTTTTGAATATTGCCAGAGGAAGAGACTCCACAGCGTCTCTGGGCAACCTGTTTCATTGCTCTGCCACCCTGACAGTAAAGAGTCAGTGTTAACAGGCAGTGCTAACAATCTACGTGCCAGTCTCATGATACCTAGTGTTTCTCACAATGGTCTTTTGCCTGTGACCCTGTCAGAATTTTGACTTTCAACAAGCAGCAAAATGCATTTGTAGCTGTTGGGTATAAGAACGTGTTATCTGAAGGTAAGAGGAAGGGTGTAACCTAAAATGACACAAAACAATTATGAAAAAATAAAATAAAATGAAATTAATCTGGCTGTGGCTGGCATTTCTGCGATTCCATTCTCCTCATGTCTCTGGGTGAGTAATCCTAATTTCCTGCCCACGTGCTGCCAAATGAAGCAAGTGTTAACCTTCAAGATAAAATAAGAACCCACATACTGGACCTTTGGACCTCTGAGAGATAATTCCGATATGGAAGGAACATCATGCAGTCCAGGGGAACAACAGCCCTATTCACTGGCAAAATGGTGAGGCTCAGTGCCGAGTGTGCTCACCATAGGCTAGTCAATGCCTCTTGACAGTGGACTGACTCGAGCATTTTTATAGCACTGCTCCTTTAATCTGCGGGTCCAAGATTTTGTTCCAGCTTCAGCAGCAAGCACTGCACAATAGGAAAGCTGCAGCAGTAATACTTACCGGTGAATACAGGGCTCAGAGGACACTTCTCTTTGACTGTGGAACAATGGAGCTGGTGAGAGCTGTGAGGCCGAGATTTTATTGTTTGCAGGACAGTTAGTGAGCAAAGCAGCGATGAGATTGTGGAGATGTGTCGTGACCTCAGCTCTCCTGAGCAACCTTCACTGGCAAACAGGAGCTGGCTATAGAAGACGAGATGCAGCTGCAGCATTTTTCATGGGAGAGCCCACAGCTGTATGGAGTTTTGGGGTAGAAGGTGCCACTAAGCATCAGGTTGTCCTTGCTCCAGGGAGAACATTCTCATCGACAGTGTGTAGCATGCTGGTACGTCTGTTTCAGGGCCTGCCCTGAGGCACTGAGGACACACTTTACCTGTCACATATATCTATCTGTTGGGACGCTGCTGATTACACCTTGCAAGACCCAAATCTAGGAGCTGGAACCGCATTTTTTTCTAGTATAATTCATCCAAAGGGGAAAAGAGGATTGACCACCACGTTGCTGCTTATGCAACTAACTGGGTGCTATCCTAAACTACCCTGTCAGGGACGGGTCATTCTGGGCACCTGAGGATTGAGGATGGGACATACAATCGAACTGCCCAGGCCCTCCTGGGCTCTGAAGAGCCTCTGGCTGGTAGCGTTTGGCAGGGTTTGACTTTGCAAAAGCATCTTCCTGGGTATTTTTAAAAATATCTTTGAGGGTAAGGTAGTGCATTCAATTAAAGTCAGTCAACACAGACAGATTCCTTGGAACCTGTGGCCACCTGAGGAGGCTCACGAAAGGTCTTGGTGCTGTTTCTCTGCCCCAGCCTTCACAGTTTCATTAAATGCAGGAAATGACACATCCTAAGAAAGCATCTTTTTGTGGGGGATTTTTTATCCTAAAAGCTCTGAATTTTTTTGCACCTTCTCTTCTAGCAAAGCAGAAAAGAAAACTAAACAAAAAACTGCTTTTGAAACTTCTGGAGACATTTGCTTGCATAGAATTGAGCATCTGCTAAAAACTCTGAGACATCAAGGCAATTAATGGTCTTCTCCTCCATTAAATTTGTTTTACATGACGTTTTTCAGATGTTTACTTACATCAATCTTTTCTGCATTGATTATCCCCACCTGTAAATGTAAAGCTACATTTTCCACTCTAGGTTTTATTGATATGGTATTTCTGAAGGTGACAATGGTGTCCAATGATGCAAGACACAGACAGCAAATTCACATCACAGCTCCTACCTCAGACAGCAAACAGACTTGATACCAGAGCTCCCATCATGTGGATAGGCCAGATGGTGAGAGCAGGAGAATGAAATAACATATGGACCTTGGCAGGAAAGGTCTTAGCTCCTCCGCAGGAGTCAATGAGGACAATGTTTAGTTGTCTAGAAATAGTGTAAAAAGGTCCCCAAATGCGGCATTTTGTATAGTCTGTTTCCACCTCTAGGCAAGGTGCTACACTACTGCTCTGTTCACCAGGTCCTGGACCATTTAATAAATAGTCCTGATTACTACTGTCAGTGAGGGCAATCTTTCCGCTTCTCCAACCACCAGTTCTGAGTAGTCAATTATTGAACTCTGTGAGTTAAAAATAAACACAATGCAGTAGCTCCGAGGACACCTTCTGTTTTACGCAAGGTAACTAAATGGTGTTTCTTAGTCAGTGTCAGTCACGCAGGCAAATTTTCAAAGCAAGCCAGTTCTAACTGGTCTTTAAAGGTCATTATTTCTGTGCAAATGTTTGTTTAATAGTGTACGTGTAATTTCCGGTTCTGAACCTGTCTCTTTGGCTCCTTCTCAGCTTTTTCTTGGCTGCGCAGAGAGGTGAGATGGCGTTCAGGCCTCTGCAAGACAGGCACCAGAATTGCAGGTGTCAGGTGCCTGTGCCAGCCCGCGAACCACAGTCCCTCCTCTTGTCCCGTGCTGGCTCTGGGGTGGTGGGCAGGAGTCTGACAGCTCCTTGCCCAAGCTGGGGAGCAGAGCAGAGGTAAGGACCATGTGCAGCAGCAGGCTGCCTGTGCCCAGGAAACACCCACGTTGGCATGTACCAGGCACAGACAGAAGTATTGCTTGCTGCCTATTGGTTGGATTGCACCTTAGTGAGGTATTCAGAGCTGGCTGAGGCTGGCTCTTCAGTCCCATTTTATCTCCAGGTCCTGTTTTTTTCCCTCTTTAATTTAATCCTGTGTACCTGCTTTGCCATTTGATGAGTGTTTATTTTATTGGGACTGTCTTCATTTTACACTTGGATCCCCACTATGCCTTTCAGTTCTTTAGTATTTCTATAATATTTCTGTCTGGAGACCTAATTCTGGAGCAAATAGTTTATTTTTAGCTTGCATACTTGTATAGGACCAACCATAGTGGGCAAGAGATTGGTGAACATTACTAGAAATGGATTATTTCACAATGAAATTCAGAGAACCATAGAATCATTAAGGTTGGAAGAGACCCCTGAAATCACCTGTTCCAACCATCCCCCTACCACCAATGTCACCACTAAACCCTGTCCCTAAGCACCACGTCCAACCTTGCCTTGAACACCCCCAGCTCCCTCAGCCGCTCCTCACAGGACTTGTGCTCCAGGCCCTTCACCAACTTCACAGCCCCTCTCTGGACATGCTCCAGGGCCTTGATGTCCTTGTAGTGAGGAGCCCAAAGCTGAACTCAGTACTCAAGGTGCAGCCTCACCAGAGCAGAGCACAGGGGGACGATCACCTCCCTGCTCCTGCTGGCCACACTGTTCCTGACACAAGCCAGGATGCTGTTGGCCTTCTTGGCCACCTGGGCACACTGCCAGCTCATGTTGAGGCAAGCACTGACCAACATCCCCAGACCCTTTTCCTCTGCACAGCTTTCCAGCCACTCTGCCCCGAGCCTATAGTGCTGCATGGGGTTGTTGTGGCCCAAGTGTAGGACCAGTGCAGCACTCAGCCATGTTGAACCTCATCCCACTGGCCTCTGCCCATCCACCCATCCAGTCCAGGGCCCTCTGACGGGCCTTCCTACCCTCCAGCAGATTGACACTTCCCCCACCTTGCTGTCATCTGCAGACTTACTGAGGGTGCACTCAGTTCCCTCACCCAAATCATCAATAAAGATATTAAACACAAATACAACAAGAAGCAACAGGGACTTTTATTTTAATACTATGGCCAAGCTGAAATTTATTTTCATTTGAGGTGGCTGAAAGCTCACCAAGTAAAAATTTCCATCTTGTTGACCACCTAGAGCTCCTAAGAGTTTTGTTTTGGGACAAAAAGTTTCATTTATCTCATTTTTTTGTTTAAGATTCAGCTGAACTAAAGTAATGAACACTTGATTCAGAATGAAAATGTAAACATTTTTGATGCAGTGAATATCTGACATTATGGAGGAAAACAAAATATTTCTTTCTTGCTGACTAGATTTGCATTTCAGTAAATGATTTGTTTCACTGAAATCTTTCCCTTTTTCAGAAAATACAATTTCAGTTGAATTTTCTTGTTCCACTTTGCATTTCAGCAGGGGCTTAAGAAAACATTTACCAGCTCATTCTGGGAACAGCTGCTAACACCCAGCCTGGCACAGCAAATTTGGCTTCTCCAGCTATATTTTATTTTCTGCAAATTCAAGGAGGGTGATGTCATATAAAAAGCTCCCTTTCAACAATGTAAAGATCTATGTATGTGTAACAAACCAACCCAAACTATGTCATTGTCTTGTAGGATTTGCAGTCCTCAGGAGACGAAGCCACAGACCGAGGCAGGAAGGCTAGAGAAAATTTCAGTGTCTGAGGCTGTTCGCAAAAATGATAGAGGCATTTAGGATACAGCCAGGGTACTGCATGGGTCTTCCTCCTGCTTTTGTCATAATCCTGCATAAACACTGTCTGTGCTTTCATATCTAGCAACCAGGAACTGTTGATGAGATACAGATGTGTGAACTATCGTGATTGTTGGCACAAAATATTGCAAATCTTTACTGGCAAAACAGGTTAACTTGTCTCTTTTTTGAGCCAAAGTAGCTGTGCTGGTGGATCAAAGGAGCTGGTAACATGGGAAGGGAGATAGTGCCAATGGTCACACAGAAGCTATCACCAGCTCCACTCTCTTTGCTGAGTCTGGGAGAAGGTGCAGCAGGCACCCTGGCACTCCTTTAATAAATACTACATGCTCTTGTAGTGGAAATCCTGAAAAAGGTTCACAGCCCTCCTGCAATGTCAGAAGCCAACTGTTGTCCTGCAAGTGCTGGCAATGTAGAACATTGTTATGTCTGTAACACCAGAATGCTGTTCTGATATGTCCAAGACTAGCAGAAAGCCTGTCTTGCAGTTCTTTACCTTTGGATGAGACATGGAATAAGCCAGCTCATGAATTTAAGTTTAGTTTATACCTCCTTAGTGTTAGGATCTGTATGTTTGTCAGACACTCCAACATTATCTACTAATAATTAAGCCAAAGACTGTGACACAAAATACTGTACTGCAGAAAGCTTGTGCATGCATTGTAGTCTGCCATTCAAAGAGGAACTGGAGAAGAAATATTCATGAGCTCTGAGAACTGCATTCTGAACTGTGTATCATTCTCATACTCTGTTCAAAGAGTACCACTAAATTCAGCTTAGAAGCCATTACCTGTATACTGTGAGTTGGTTTACAAAGTTTCCTCCTACTAAGAAGAAATAGGTCAAAACTGGGTACCTCTGAACCTCAAGCATTCAGTTACTTTGCAACATATTTTGATTTTTCTGCTGTGAAAAGTACTTTCAATCCTCTGCATTCAAAAAATACTGGTACTTACTTAAAAATGACAGATCAATGTATTTTTCCTTCAGCTTCCTTTCTTTGAGTTTTTGAATATTTGCTTGCCCTTTTTTTTTTTTTTTTTTTTTTTTTTTTTCCTTCAAGATTTCTCTGCAAATGTGATGGTTAGAACCTTAATTTTTGGTTAATAGGGAGCAAGTCAGATGATGTGACTTAAGGAGCTGGGACATTTGGAAAAAATGGATCCAGTGTATATAGTAGAATCTTCTTCCCTCTTCAAACAGTACCACAGTAAATATTTGAGGGTCCATATCAGGCTCCTGGAATGGTGTGAATTGTCTGTTCAGTGGACAATGTGTCTAAGACCATGGCTGTTTAAACCACAAAGCAATTGCCTCTGCACAAAGCATTCCTTTTTGAGTGTGGTAACAAACAAACAAACACTGCCACTTTCCCAGGGTTAACTGAATGGAAAGCTGGGGTGACCCTGCCCCAGCAGGGTCTCATTTTGCAGGGTCTCATTTTGCAGGAGAACTGGAACACAGCGTCAGCTTTCCCCTGTACTTTCTCACATCAGCAGAGGCAGGAACTACATGTATTACTGTAAGGTGACCCTTGTTCCTGTAATGGCACTGTGACAACCCCCTGGGCACTCTTCAGCCCAGAGCAGAGCAGGCTGAGGAGAGGCCTCATGGCAGCCTGCAGCTCCCTCACGAGGGGAGCGGAGGGGCAGGCGCTGAGCTCTGCTCTCTAGGGACAGTGACAGGACCCGAGGGGATGGCATGGAGCTGGGACTGGGGAGGGTCAGGCTGGGGGTTAGGGAAAGGGTCTGCACCCAGAGGGTGGTTGGGCAGTGGGACAGGCTCCCCAGGGCAGTGGTCACAGCATTGAGCCTGCTGGAGTTAAGCAGTATTTTGGACAACACTCTCAGACACATGGTCTGATTTTTGGGTGGTCCTGTGTGGAGGAGCCAGGAGTTGGACTCGATGCTCCTTGTGGGTTCCCTCCAACTTGGGATATTCTTTGATCCTATGATTCTCTGCAGATGGTGCTGTAGCCTGGGGAAGGCTGACAGAAGCTAGAGGGTGTCAAAAGAAGGACTGGACTCTGAAATTTTGCTCCTGTCCTCTATCCCCTCTCTGTTGTTCACTGGCAACTCAATTCTTTTTTCAGTCTAGAAGGGAAGGGGAAGGGCTTTTCTCAGCAAGTTAAGTGAGATTCACTCCAAAATATTCCCCAGTGGGGTGATAAAAAATTAGATCTCTGTTGTAGGTTAAGACCAACACTATGATTGTCACACACCTGGAATGTGGATGGGAGAATCTCTACTGCCACAGTGGAACCTCTCTGCTGGAGCCTGTGGGCTGTCTCTCAGACAGCTATATTTGGGAGGGAAGAAGAGTTGCAAAGGTCTCCCTAACAAGCAACAAACTCCAGCTGAATAACTGCCCTTCTATCCCTTTCTTTCTGCAGTCAAGCGATAGGAAATGGAAGATGTCTGGGAACAGCTTTCCCTCCTGTAAAGGCAAACTTATCCAGCAAAATCAATTCAGGCACTGTGACAGGGGACAAAGAAACCTTATTGTCACAGCATGTTGTGATTGCATCCAGTCTACCAGAACACTTTGGGATTGGCTTCTGCAGTAAGAAAAACAGTAAAGGCTTTGAATTTGCAAGGGAGTAAATAGTGACCCAATAAGTTTGTCTTGAAAATGAACTGAGCCATGTTTTGTTGTTTCACTAAAACATATTAGCAAGTGAGTTGGAATTTCTCCAGGAACCTACCAATCCATCCAAGTCCAGTGAAGCATTGACGAGGTTGTGCAAACATGTCCTGTGGTACAGTACATTTCTCTGAAAGCCTCCAACAGAAGTCTGTCATTGCTGTACTAAATGCTATGAATACACCCAGCTAGCCCTTTCATCAAATGCTTGCCTTTGAAAGAGAAAGAAAACGGGGAACGGCAGGAGGGATGTAAAGCCACAGGGAGAGTAAAATATTTGCCTCAAAAGTTAGTGACTATGCCAGGAGCATGGCCTGCATTTCTAGACTTCAGTCATCAACCATTCTGCTGAACTACACTTCCCTCATGGTTTTGTGTTAAGGTTGTGTCTGAAGCCACTAGAATCATACCCGCTCTTTTGAAACACTTCTGTTGATGAATTAAAGCAGTATGTTTGGTTTCTGTCAGGCTTAGGTCTCTAGAGGGAGAGCTAAATGTCACTGTGCATTGACTAGTCAGGAAGAGAAATAACTTTGCTTTTGGCTTTTTTTTTTTTTCCTTTTCTTCTCTCTCTCTCTCTTTTTTTTTTTTTTTTCCTTTTTTTTTTTCTTTTTTCAATGATAGGTCACTGAGAGCTGGATAGAACATTTCTGTCAGAGTAATACCTTCCGGGAAATAAAGTTTTGAAGGAGTGATCCATGAAATTGCTACAGTTTCAACAATATTTAATTTAAGGAAAAATCCAGACAAAAAGTTGAGCCTAAAAACTGTGATCTCTCATGTGAATTAGTTTTATTTGACGACGTCCATTTGAAGAAAATAGAAAAGGCAGATTGGTGTTGTAGAAAGGTGCTTAGAATCTACAGAAACGAAAAATGTTTAGGTTCCAAAATGGTGTTTTCTATCCCAATTTGGGATGAAAAACTCTTCCTATACAATGCCAAGTGTTTACCATAGCTTTTCTCCCCATTGTAGGAGGTCTGAGTCACTACAGCTGGGTACCCTGAAAATCCATTTTGCTTCCTAGGAATGGTCAGCCAGTAAAACATTTCATGTAGAGCATCACTTCAAGAACAGAAACAGCATATTGTAACAATAAATGTTACAAGTTTGCAAGAAATATTTATTGCAGATTTGTGTTTTGAGACTTGAAAGGCTGAAGTCCCTCATTCAGCGATGGAAACCCTCAGTCAAGGCTTGCTTCTCCTTTTCTCCCAGCATTCTGCGCTTTGTCCAAGTAGCATTGAATCACAGAATATTTCCCTCCTTGCCAAAATCCATTGCCAATATGGTGCAATAGCACATAGCAAGAATTTTTCAAGGAACTAGTCAAGCAGAAAATGAGACTTTCATTGGTTATCCTGCTCCGTTGAAACCAGACAGGCTAGACAGTGAAGGTGATGGTGCAGGTATATTGGGTCTGTTGTGCCACTACAGCCAGGGTGGTATTTTGCAAGTGAGAACAGCACTGTGTGATGGTCATCTCCTAGGGTGCTCCTGGGACCGTGAGTCCTGGGATGCGGATCTCAGCCATGATCATAGCAGAGTTATTTTCTGGTGTTTGGCACCTGTGCTTTGAAGCTAGAGGTCACAGTTGTCTTCAGGTGATTACAAGAGTCTAATGGTGGAGGGTTAAATCAAACACAGCAGAGATAACATCAGAACATGCGGAGGAGACCTCCTGCTGTGCAAGGGGAATGGCTGGTAAACTGCTCTTAGTGCTCTTTGGTGCCCAGCAGTGAATTGACACAGCTAACCCACACCTTCTCATGTTTATTTTCAAGGAAAAGCATCATATTTCTCTCATGTCTTATCAAAATAGAATTCCTAAGGACTAATGGTTAGTCATCTGGAGCAGGGCCAGGAAAAAAACCTAACTTTTGTAGGCAGGACTTCAGGGTTTATCCAGATAGACCTGTATGAAAAGCACACAGGGCTGATTTCACTTATTGATGAACAGGGATGGCTGCTACTGCCCACGTGGCAGCACAAATGTTTTTCCACACACTCAGGCCAATGGAGGAGTGTTTTTGTAGGGGGTGAGACTGCGGAACAGGATCTAACCTCAGTTAGGTGAGTATGGGGAAATTACACAGGTTCCTGAATGCTACTTTGATTTTCCGATGGTGGGGTGTGCTACAGAGGGAGTGGAGTTTATTGGGTCCACATTGCTATCATAGGGGTGTGAGCAAATCCCTTCTGTGGGGGCTGAAAACAGCTGTGCTCAGTGCAAAAGACTCCAAAAATTGTGGGGAGTCATCAATTCATTGTGCCCTTATCTGAGAAATGCTATGCTGATGGGGAGACACAGGCAGCAAACCTCTGTGCTGTAAGCTAGTGGAAGAGAGATATTTTCAGAGATTTCTCAGCTCCCTTCTTTAAAGATATTGTTTAAAAGTCCATTAATTGTACCGAAAAAAATTTAAAATGTGTAGTACTAATGAAATTAAAGAGTTTAGCTGAATGCAATTCTGCTTTTGACCTTTTCAGTTTGCTGCTGGGAGTCAAGACAGTTCTTGGTCTTGATAAAGCTGAAGCCTTTTATTTGTTTTGGCAAAAATGATTTCCTGCCTAGCTGGCAAACATACCATTCCTCCCACCTCAGGTTTTCAAAACTCCATGATGGTGCTCAAAAATGGTACTCAACCCACACATTTCTGAACCCTCAGAAACTCGTTTTCCATTACTGGTGTGAGAAAGCTTATTTATTTATTTTGTTTTATTTTATTTTATTTTATTTTATTTTATTTTATTTTATTTTATTTTATTTTATTTTATTTTATTTTGAAAAAAAAAAAAAGAAGAATTGTTCACCTGAACGGGATTTTCTTAAAAATTCACAAGATTTGTAATACCAGTTGCAGAGAGCTGAAGGTTGTTTTGTTACAGGACCAAGCAGAACTTGAGTATGCTTCCCACAGTCCAACAAACTGGTCTCCCTACTTACACTGGAATGCTTTTCCAGAACATTTTCCTCACCAGGAGGAGGAATGAAAAACAAGAGTCAGTGTGTGGCTGCCAAATGGAGCCCTCCCTTTGTACATGGAGCCAGGAGATGGCTCCTTTAGCTTGCTGCGAGGAGCTGGCAAACTGTCCTCATTGCTGCAGACAGGAGGAGCAGGAAGTTTCAGCTTACACTGGGCCTGAGGAAGAGCAAAGGGACAGTACAGCAAGCCAAAGTGGGAGCAGAGACCAGACAGCTCAGCCTGGTGGAGAGTCCCCTCCTTCCCTAGGCTGCTGGCTGTGGAGAAGGAGGTGGAGGGAGAGGAAAGCATGGACACTAGGCCTTACCTTGTAAGATTGGCAGAGCCTGCCCTCTCAGAGGCACAGGGAGAAACCATCAGGTGTGTGAGAGTGAGGCACAAGATTTTGGTAGCTCACCACTCATCCTGCAGAGTCCCTTGGCCCACGCTTCATGCTAAGCACGTCATGGCTCCGCTGGGCTGGGCCTCAGGAAAGTTGTGGTCACCACCCTCGTCTGATGGCCTCACGCTCCCTGATGCTGTCAGAAAGCTGGAACAGAAGGGGCACCCGCCCAGACGGGGGCACATTCCCACCCATAGCACAAACAGCAACTTGTGGGAAAGGCAGAGCTGGGCACAGAGTCCTAGTTTGAGGGTAAGCCAAGAAGAAGTGGAGAAATTAGGGTTCAAGTGATGACTGGGGGGTGTGGAGGCTAACACAAATATCTTACCTCCTCTTGTGCTCTAGGATAGGTATATGTTATGCCTTCTTTGGAAACGAGATCACAGATTTACCATTTTTCCCACTTACTTTATTTTCTTAATGCAACTATTTTGCAAGGCCTTAGATTTTGGCTAGTCACTCTGGTCATAGGAAGCAGACACCCAGAGGCTGTACATAAATGAAAATCAGGAGGCGCCGAGCTGCCCCAAACTACTGAAACGGAATCTGTGCAGGTTCCTGCTGAGTGACAGTGGGGCTGTGTGTGTTCCACCATGAATGTCAGTCCTACATTTTGTGTTCTTCTCTCTCCTTATGCTGTGTTATTTAGTTCAAAAAAGATCTCTGATGCCAGGATTTCCCTTAGCCTTAAGTCCTCTGTAAAATGCTTTACAGCTGTGGAACCAAACTTTTGTCAGGAAAAGAGTTTCTATTCTACATGCCAGCATCAGCCACCTTGGATTTCTTGCATTAGTGCACATAAATAGCACACTTTGGGCTTCACAGGGCTGATCCACCACCTGGGTGAATTCTTCCCTCCCTCACTAACTAAGGTTTGCTTTGGCACAGCTAAAGAATTTAATTGCAGATGGCAGTCCTGCATCCTCTTGCACCTAATTCATCAGAGTGCTGTTCTCTCATTTGAGAGCTGTGCTAGTGACTGTGGCAACGCTTTGTCAATAACATGTCAGGGTGCTGGGCACCCATGGTACCATGTTTTGTAGAACAGGGCAGCCAGGCCTGAGTAGGGGAGGTGTTGCAGATGAAGAACATATTGGAGGAGGGTGGAAGATTACAGGCGAGGAATGGGGAAGTGATGATGCCAGGAAGTGCCTTGTGAAGACCTCAGTAGTCACTTGGGATGGCAAGACCATGGGATGCAGGTTGGACTGTTTGGTCCATGGCTTGGCTGGCAGGTACAGAGAGCTAGGCCTGAGGGGGCCCAGGCCGCTTCCCGCTGATGAAGAGGCCACCCTGAGCAATAGCACAGCTGCAGTGTGCATGGGTGAGATATTGCACAGTCTGTCCTGTCACGGGACGTGCAAACACACACACCATACCAGGTAATTCTCACAGGAAAGCCACAGTCCTATTAATGTGTGTTTCTCCAGGTCTGCCCTTCTTTCCATAGAAGACAGCCTGCTTGTCTGCTGGTGGCTCACTTGAAACACCCACTCAGAAAACTAAGCTGAATATTTACCCCACCTTGAACTCCAGTGCTCTCCCCTTACACCATTCCTGCCTTGTAATTATTACCTGTTCTTCCAAAGACCTTACTCCTTTCCACCTCACTTTCACCCCCTTCAACTGTCCCAGTTCTTTTTTTTTTTAAAAAAAAAAAAAAAAAAGAGAGACATCTTCTCTGAGCAGGTGCAGTAGTGCCCAAGCAACCCGGTTCCTTTTGTATCTGTCATTGACAGCGTAGCTACATTTCCAGGCTGAAATTACCAACCCTCATTATCATGACTGGCAATTACATCTTGTGGTGTAACAGTGACACCAAGTGGCCAGTAAATGCAGAAAGTCACTTTCCCCTGAAAGTCTTGATCTAGGCTTTCTTTGAATTTCAGGGGCCTGGGACTCTTGAGTGCTAGTCTTAACATTTAAGACTGAGGCAAAGAAGGCATCGAGTACCTTGGCCTTTTCTATGACCATTGTCATCATCGTTCATATTCACTTATTCCTAGCCTTCCTTTTGCTGTTTATGTGCCTGAAGAATCTCTTCTCATTGCTCTTCATGTCCTTTGTCAAGTTTATCTCCAGATAGTCTTTGGCTTTTGTAATCCTATTCCTGTATGATCAGACAACATCTCTATATACCTCCTAAGCCACAGCTCTTCCCGTTCGTAGGTGTCCTCACAGAGGAGCTTTCTCTACACTTAGAAGAAACCCAAAACTCAACACTGATGAAATTGGTGGTGTGCTGAGACTGCAGCTGTTGACACTGACTACCTAAAAATGCTTCCCCCAGGCCTCTTCCTATCTCATGCTTGAATGCTACGCTTTAGAGGACTGGGATGAGTATTTTTTTTCTGCTTTTTTATGACATCTACCACAACAAGGTCAAGGAGGAGTTGTCACAGTAGTATAATACTAAAATAAGTAGTATGAGGTACACAAGTAACACTAAGTATTTTTTTCTCTTACTGATGTAGAGAAATGATATGCAGACTTGCTCCTTTGTTCATGTCTTCACTTAAGTCATAAGGAAAACAGTATTTTTTTGTCTTTAGTTCTGCCACAGAACCACAGTGTCATCTTAAGAACAGTGAATAGCAGGCAAGCAGGCAGGTAAGCAGAAAGGGCTGACATTCTGGAGTATGCTTGTGGCAAAAAGTGTTCCTGGGAACAATTCTCTCCTATTCTTTAGGTAGGGATGGTCTGGTGGAATTCCAAAGGAGGAAAATGCAGACTTTGAAAAAAGACTAGATCTTTTTTTTTTTTTTTTTCCCCAGAACTGCTAGATGACAAACTCTGTAACCGCTTAAGAGGATCTCAAGGGTTTTGCTATTAAATAACCCAAAAGTATCCAAGGAAGACAACTTTCCAGGTAGAAAAAGAAACTACTGTAATGTTTGCCAGAAAAGTTAGGAGAGAGTTGTCTTATCTGTAGCTGTACCTAGTTATGATGTGCCTAGGATATCCAGATTTTTTCTTTCATTATAGCAGCTGGATTCTTTTCCTCTGCAGGGAACATATCCCTACCCCATTAAAAAAGCCAGTGGGATCATTGCTACCCTGAGTGACATATGCTCCAATCCAGTGACTATAAATTATTCTGTAGCTCAGAACCCAATTCACCTCACTCAACTCCAGCAAAACTGCATTAACAGCAAGGCTGGAGGGAACAATTCAAAATCCAGCTAATGAATGCTGCCGAGAAAGGTCACTGCTCATGAGAAGTTAATTTTAGCAAATAATTTTATTTAGGCCAACTCTAACAGCCCCATTTGTATTAGCCATTTTTATGAGGTATGGTCTCCCTAAGCATTATTTAATTTGGTTTGGTGCTCACTGAACTGCTGATGAAACTGGAATTCAGCACTTGTTTCTGAAATGTATTTTAATGTCGTTTATAAAATTCAGCTCTGCTGAGGTGTAGCTGCACATTGGTGTTGAGTTGATGGTGCTGGCTGACAATGATCCTGCCAGGAGGTTGGCTGAGGGGAGGCCTCATGGCGGCCTGCAGCTCCCTCACCAGGGGAGCGGAGGGGCAGGCGCTGAGCTCTGCTCTCTGGGGACAGCGACAGGACCCGAGGGAACGGCATGGAGCTGGGACAGGGGAGGGTCAGGCTGGGGGTTAGGGAAAGGGTCTGCACCCAGAGGGTGGTCGGGCACTGGGACAGACTCCGCAGGGCAGTGGTCATGGCACCAAGCTGCCAGAGTTCAAGAAGTATTTGGACAACACTCTCAGACACATGGTCTGATTTTTGTGTGGTCTGTCAGGGACCCAGAAGTTGGATGTGATGATCCTTGTGGGTTCCCTTCCAACTCAGATGTTCTGATTCTATGCTTTTATAATATCTGATGAGCACTTCTTGCATTGTAACTTGTACACATTGCCTTTTGTACTATCCCCATGCAACTCCGTGAAGAGTCTGCCTCTGTCTTTTCTGTACCCTCTGATCTTTTAGTTGCTGACAGCCATGAAGCCACTTCACCTTCTCATTTTAGGCTGAACAGATCCAGTTCCTTCAGCCTCTTAAAGAATTGTAGAATTTTCATTTTACTGCATGCCCACCTGAATGATTCCTGACTCTGCTTTTTTTCAAGTTGCAAGTGCCCTTGCTTCTATTTCCTGTGCACCCTCATAGCTCCAAGACACCAAAGATTCAGCATACAAATGCTATGAAGTGACTTTCTGCCCCCCTTCTCACACTGAGAGCTCATGTAAGTTTTAGAATATAAAAGCACCAAATTGTGGGCTTATACTCATTAGGTTTAAGTGGGACTACCACATGAGCTCATTTGATCTCTTGAGCAGAAAAGTCTGCCTGAACTGAATATACCTCTGTGAACAGTTTCACCAAAGTCAAAGATATGATTTTTAGAATATAATGTTAGCTTGAAAATGATAACCATTTCATTATGGGATTTGATGGAAGACAGTTATGAAGTATGATTTTTTCCTTGGATTTTTTCCTGGTATGTTCTGCAGCCTAAACGATTTCTCAGAAGTATCATAAAAATAGGTATTTTTGAAAAAGAAAAAGAAAAAGAAAAAAGTATGTCTGTTTTCTTGGAAGTTGAAGAAATAAGATTTCCAAGTCTAAAAAGCCCTCTCCATTACTGGGCTGCAGAATCTGACTTAACTCTAATTTACTGTAAGCTGTTCAAGGCAGTTTGCAAACAGAGAAAAAGATAAAATTCATCATCTATAATATTTACTCTGAATTATTTGCTAAGCTCCATAGAGGGAGCTGATATTCCTGCTAAAGCTCTCTAACCTCTGCCTGTTGGTTTTTCCTGCCAGACTTGTATCTTTCAGATATAAGTAAATAATGACTTACAGGGAAAAATTTATATTACAAAATACACCTCCCCCTGCCCACCCTTCTAGTTCATGAATTGTTTGTGAATGGATAATGAAATCTTATTTTTTATTTTTTTTGGCAAGCCTTTTTTGAACTGTAGCTAACCCTGATTCACAGAATTCACAACCCTCTTTGATCAGTCCTGGAGGCCCCACTGGAATATTGAGTTACTTCCTTGGGTGACTGAAATTATGAACGGAGTTTATGAGAATTTCAAATGATATTATAATTTCTGAAAACTAAGAAGCGCTAAAAATGGATCTTTATATATAAAAGTAAAGATTAAACTCCTTAAACAGTCTGAAGGCTGAAAAGAAATATCTGTGGAAAAAGAGATTGGACTTTGATAGGTTTACACCAAGTTCATTGTAGAAGAATGCAGGACTGTAAGGAAATAATTAGAATAACATGTAAACTCTCAGGCATTTATAATAACACATGGACAAAATTTATATATGACATTACTTAATAAAAAATGAACACCAAAATATTTGTCCCTGTCTCTCAGTCACTCTCAGAGTCTACCTCTGTCTCTCCCTCTATTTTCTCTCTCTCTCCTTCTCTCTATTTACTTTTTCTCTTTCTCCCTCTTCTTTCTCTTTCTACCTTTGTGTTTTTCTGACTGCTCTGTCACCCTTTGTCCCTCCTCTCTCCTTCTTCTCCACTCTGTCTTCTTCTCCCTTCTCTCCTTCCTCTCTATCCCATGTCTGTCTGTCTGTGTCAGTGCCTGTGTCTGTATCTGAGTGTGTCTGTCTGTCTCTGTCTCTCCAAATGACTGCCTAAATGTGGAGAACTTCTGCTCCCCAAAACTTCCTTGCTTTTCTTGTGCTACTGGGTGGTCTTATTAAAAATACTTTTTCCTCCTTACAAACCCACCTGGCTAAGCATGTAAGGCGACCAGAGAATCATGGATGTTTTAAGCCTACAGGGGATCAAGAAACAACCGTCTCAGTTGAGCTCCCTTCATTAAACACGTTAACCCCATCATCCCTTCATTAAACACATTATCCCCATCAAGAAAGGGATACTCAGGAGTGAGACCCTGCAGCTGAATTAAATTGATGAAAATTGGCAAGGTCAAAATGGATTTTGGGAGGCAAAGTCTCCTTCTCCTAGTACAGAATATCTGGTAAAACTTGGAAGCAATCTACAGAAAAGTGATGTAATTAACTTGTGGTAAATGTAACTCATCTAGAGGAACCTGGCTGCATGGTCACATAAACTGAACAGTTATCAGAACTCATGAGATCCCAGGCAACTGGAAAAACGGCTTGTCAAAACAGTCGCTGCATGATCCTTTGCTCCCATTTTCCATGTGAAGCCAGAGTGTGAAAAACCTGAATGCTGAACAGCTGGAATTCAGGCTGAGATCTGAATCCCTGTTTAGAGAACATTCTCTGTCTTTACAATGTCCTTGTTCAGGTATTTCCTTCATCACATAGCTTTGAACCAGGATTTTTCTGAAATTAGCACTTGCATTTGTCAGAGTGGGTTGATTCCTTTTTTAAACCCATCTATTACTGAGACTTCTACTTTGTCCCTGATTATCGCTCTTGATAAGATGTCTACATATCAGAAATAGTTTCAAGTCATTCCTCTCCTTCTCACACACACACGCCTTGCCAAGGGTAGCAGCACCTTTCCACGTAGTATTTCCCAGGTATTTTCCAGTATCTTCCCCAAAGAATATCCGTCTTCTGCTTTCAGTTTTTTTTTGGGCCCCACCCATTTGGATTTTATTCTCTTGGGCTCATTCTTGCTTTTAGTCTTTCTGTTTCAAAATCATTACTTCCTGACCTTGTCTTAATTCTCTTCTCAAAGATATTTCCAGCTGAGTTTAGTGGAAATTGGTCACAGGCCCATTTAGTCTGACCCAGATTTCTTTTCTGCCTTGGTGCTTCGGGTAATTAAAGGCTGTGTAGAAGGGGCCTACATGGCAGTTTTTCTTGATCAAGTGAAACATCACTATTAGATATCATGGTGCTGGACAGAAGGTCTTGCTATGCTGTGTAGGCAGTTGTCCCATATCGTATTTCCCAAATGGTCCCAAATGGGTAGTTCAAGTACTACACAACTCCTTCCCTTCCTGTTTCTGTAGTGATAGTCCTGTACATCTCTGACTGAGACCTTCCTGGCAACTCTCTGTCCCCAGTGCCTCTGACTTCTCCAGACACCACCCAGAGCAAAGTGACAGAACTGGCAAATCACTCCTTGAGCAATCAGCATCCTGACACCTCCTCATGATTCAGTTGTTGGTGAAATAGACAGGGCTGTGGGCTAGTACCCAAAACTGGCTGCCAGTGTGGAAACTGTAGGGTGATTTCATTTGCTTCAATCTGACTCTGCCACTGGTGTGAGACGCTTGTTTATGTGAGGGCGATTCCCTAAATTTTCCCTTTACAATGGGGTGGGCTAATCCTGCGTTCCTGTAAGGAGCCTGAAAAATCTTTCGAAATGCATGCATATTGACAAGTCAAGTGCCAAGGCAACCCGAGAGTGAATGCTTCACTTTGGGGGTATTTTGGGAAACTGCTGCTCCCACACATGCCAGCAACCTGTTGTATGTCCCTGAGCAGATCTCTTCCAGGAAAGGCCAGGGGTACCAAAGATGACTTCTGCAACAGAATAATATCCCCGTGCAGGACTGAGCCCTTCTCTCCTTTCACCTCTGCCCAGGTCACCCAGCTCTGGGTGGAAGAGCAAGACAGGGTGATGAGGCTCTCCTTTTCCAGCTTGTCACATTTTTGACATAGGAGCTTTGGCAGATGGGGTGTGTAAAGTCTGCTTGTGCTGCAGATGTTTGCTAGAGGAAAGCAAGCACTGCTCAGAGGAGCACTGCAGAAGAGTTACCCATGTATGCAGAAGCTCTTGGGACATAAAGTACCAGCTTGCCATGCAACTGCAGTGACCTTAGTTCCTATGTTTGGTGAGAGACTTCTATGCTATCTTTGTGTTCCTGATAACAACACCCTGCTGCAGAATGGGGTAAAAACAGTGGTCTACTTGTGTGGGTGGATCATGTCCTCACCCGTGTTGGCAAATGTCAGAGAAACATGCATCTGTTATGGTTCTAGTCATGGAGGGTTTGCGTTTGGTCTTCTCATATGCAGCTCTAGTCCTCCTTCTGTGCCCAGTCAGGAAACAAAGTCACACCTTGGAAAGTCCTGGTAACACAAAAGGATATACTTGTCTTTGATGGAAATGTCTGCAGTGCGTGTAACAACTCTGGGAATTTGGCAAAGAAAAATCGTCATTCAAGTCTGGATGAGTGACAAGGTCAGTCTTACAGTACAATTACCACTGCTACAAACGATCTCTGTTATCTCTGTACATGAATCCAGTCAATCTTTTCTCTGAAAAGAAAGAGTGGTTTGTCCTCAGGGCCCCTCTTCTTTCCAAAGTTAAAAAATCTTGATGCTGCTGTCAAAAAGAACCTTTACTTGTTATCCTTTATTATTCTTTAAGTGAGCTATGCATTAAAGTTTTACGTCATGACCAAAGAATATTAGAGATATCTGAAGTCTTTCCATGGGGTTACCTTCATGAAAGCTTACAGGCTCAGAAACCTGAGATCTGTTGCCGGGAATATAAAGAGGAGATTTGCTTCTTTACAAATAAGGGATTCAAGTATATTCAGGCTATTTTTTAAGCTGCCATGGTAAATCAGAAAAGACAATCTGAAAAAAAAATGAATTTATATAACACAGGGAAAAAGTGCCTTTTAAAAATACCTCCCTCTGAAGAAGCATCTTGCATTTCAACTTCTGAATCATTATTCTCAAGTATCTGCAAGTGCCCAGTGTGATGGAAATTCACCATGACAACCATCACACCTTATTGTATTTTTATATCCAGGGCATTAAAATCCTGCTATGGTTGTGATTTCTGATACTTTGGTTGATATGTGAAATTCCTGTGGATCCAAACCACCTCATTCATGGACTGCATCAAGCTGCCCGTGCAACACTTAAAAGTTGCCTTTCTCACACTACACTGTTTCTTGCCGCAGAACAAAGATGCAAAATACAAGACAACTAAGGCCATTTGGAGTTTTAGTCACAGGAGGAGACTTCTTCTGGAAGTGGATTTTGAAACACTGAGTTTCTTACTTCTTACAGTTATGTTCTTTGTCTAAAACAATACAAAACAGGAGATTATCACCTCAGCTTCCTGGGACCTGCACATCCTATGCTCTTGCTATATATCTCAGTAGGGAAATCAAAATAGGGATTGGTGGCGAGGGCACAGTTTAAAGAAGCAAATCAGTATCTTGATAATTTCAGTATCCTTCCTGCAAACATCTGCGCATGGGCAGCAAAATAAACACCCTGGATATTTCTGCCTGTCTCCTCTGCTGGGCTGTTTCTCCCTTTTGGGAGTACTCAGTCCTCAAAGGACACATGGATTAAATTCAGCCAAAACTCTGTGTGCAGTTCCTGGCATTGCCTAAGTGTAAAAACGTCAGTCAATGAACTTCCAGAGACCTCCCCTTTGGATGACCTCCCTGACATGGATGGCAACTGCCTCACAGTTCCACTTATTCTCCCCTAGAAAGGATACGATAATCAAATTTAGGATTGATCCTTATCTTTCTTCTTCCTTCCGCAGAGTCTGGAAGCTCAGCGTCCATGCCACTATCTGCAGAATGTGTAGATTTTATTCAGCTTTGCTGGAAGCCCTGAGGTACAGACCTTTGGAGGCTGGAATAATATCCTGAGGAAGGATTGCTCTGGGCTTCCCGTGTTCTATAGATATCCACATTTCTGCAGAATGAGACCCTGGGCCAGATGACCTTTGGATCAAGAGCTGTACCGACTGGTGTTAAGTGGCAATATTTTACTATAAAGCCTTATAATTCAGCATTGCCTTTACTAAGTTTGTAAAGGCAATAGACTGAGACCTACCAGGAGTGCTTTGCCTGGAATTATCTTGATATGCCTGCAACTTGTTTCACTTGATTCATCAGTAGCAGCATTTTTTCTAATTGAGCGATTGTCTATGGCTAATTTGTTTTACTTTTGTTTACATTTATATGATTTTATCACTTTGACATACTGATGTAGCATAGAGTAAAACAGGTTTACTATGACAAAAAAGGTCTTGAGAAATGGGCACAGAGGCTGTTGTGTAGAGGACCACAGGCATGCAATGATAAGAGATGTACAGGGCTGACAACAGACAGCAGTTGAAATGAAGACCTGGACATGGACAGAACTGGTTGTTTCAAGAGTAATTAAAAGAGCAAAGATTACTGTATGTAAAAGGCACCATTTATAGTAAATTAAATAGTAATCTAGAGCTGCAGACCAATAAAGAAAAAGCAGGGTGTAAAAGCATAGTAAGAAACATACAAAAAGAACCCTGAGTGGATCCTAGCCTGAGGAATAAGAAATAAATCATCAAGATCATATTCCTTCCAGTAAATGATTCCCCCCCTTGCTGATAACTTATACTAACGCTCCCACCACTGCTTTAATTAATAGATTAATTAAAATTAATCTATTTTAAATAGTAGGACCCAAGGAGCCATGCAAGAGTGAGCATAACAGCAAGAAAAAGAGTACAAATTAAAAAAACAAACAACCAAACAACCAAACACACCACTGTGTGTATAACTATTTTAACTGTACTATAATTCTTACAATTCTAGCATCATCCACAGAGTGCAATGCTCTGTGACCTCATGCTCAGAGCCTAGGCTCTGACCAGCTGCTCTGAGCACTGAGGATATGAGGGCTAGCTCTGCTCTGGGGCAGCAGGGAGAAGGAATCGGGGCACCACGGAGGCAAAGCCTCGGGTCTGTCATGCCTAAGCCCAGACACAGCTCAGTGATGAAAGAAGGCCCAATACGGTGTAGAAAGTCTATTTTTTGTTGTCAATGTATAATAGAGAGGGACTTGATAAGGTAATTCAGAAAGCACATCAGATGCCTCAGGCTCTTCTAAACCACTCGCCCTGCATAAAAATACAAGAACAGTACGCAGTGGCTATACTGAGCCTGACTCTATCAAGCAGTGGGTGGTTTACATACAAAAATCTGTGGGGGCAAGCAAGTGCTCCTCTTCACAATGTGGCCCTGATACTGACAGCTGATACGGCAGAGGTGTGAGTGTAACAGGAGCAGACAGAGTGCCCAAAGCTGTAGGTGTTGAGTGGGTGCTTGCTCAAAGGCTGGCAATGCCACAACAAATGCAACAGTGATTAAATTGGCTAGAGAACGACCACCAGCCAGATTGAACAGTAACCAAAGGGGTATCAAGACGTTTTTTTAACAGAGGAAGATTCAGCTAGAGAAGTAGAAAATGTGCATGAAAATGTGTTGGTGGGGTTGGCCCTCACAGGGGATCAGTAAGGCCAGGTTTGGTGGTGCAAGATATGGTCCTGTTGGTCTCACACCCTCCTGGAAGAGCAGCCAGGTGTGCTGCACTGCAGCTCGTGGGGTGCACGATGAGGTGCAACACATGAGGACCAGCCCTGAGGGTGCAGAGGGACCTCACAGCAGCTGTCACACGGGTGCGAGGATGCTTGGACTGTGTGAAGCAGCCTGGGCACAGCTAAAGTTCAAGCACCCTTGTTTCTCTGCCTTGCAGTGGTGTGTGTGTGTAGTAGAGAAACCACATGGCCAGGAGAGGGGATTGCGTGTAACCCTCACGCCCTGTGACTGGGGGAGTTGCACACGGCCATGTGATGATTGTGTGTGTGGGTGTGAGATGTCGGGTCGAGGTGTTTGAAGTGTGTTTGCAAACTGGTGGGTGTTCACCAGCATTTAGTAAGGGTCCTGTACTCTTTTTTACCTGTTGCTGACATGGTTTGTGAATGTATGATTCTGTGATTGCTAACTAATTATTTGTTGTTGATAAATCAGTAAAACACTAACTTTCCTTGGATTGAAACCAAACGAGTTGAGCAAATCTTCCAGGTTGCTTAAGTCCATTCCTTGCCTCTGCTAAAACTGCTCCCTGCCCTGGCACCCTGTCAGTAGGGGTCCTGCCCTCTTGTTCTCTGTCTCTTTGGTCTGTCCAGCTGTGGAAGGGAGGACCTGGTATTGCTGAGTGAAAAGATTAGGGTCTTGCAAAGTTTTTCTGCTATATCTTCCTGAAGAGATTTTAATTTAATTGTCCATTGAAATCCCAGTTACAGAGTTTTTCCATACTCTGACATCTGACTTTGCAGCCTAGGATTTTTATTTATTTATTTTTTTCATCACTGAGAACTTCTTTTCATTTTGCCTTTTTGGGGAAAGGTTGGAGATATGACATACGTACTGCTTTGTCTGGTGTTATAGCTGGAAAATACAGGTCATACTGGGGAAGTAGAAATAACTTTATTAATACTGAACTTTTGGAGAGCAAAGATGTACAGAGCAGGAAACAAGATCCTAATGAAGTGGGACAGTGAAATGGCAGGAATATATCTTTAGATTTCCGCTGTCTGAGAAACCGTTTGTTCGCCTTGCTGGTCCAAACATTTATCAGCATCTACTTTGCAGTGCAGCATCACAAACCACCAGCCTGCTTCAGACAAAAAAAAAAAAAAATCAAGTTATCTGCCTGACAGCAGTGGTGCTGGAAAGAGAAGAGGAGAAGTGGTGTGAAGAGAACTGGGGAGGAGTACCCCAAGGGCTTGCTGCGCTGGGCAGTGCGTGGCTGTACACCAGTGTAACAGCACCAGCACGCTGGTCACAGGAACAGAGGCTGCATGTGTATAAGTGTGGGGACCACAGGCCTGCAATCCTGTTTGTTCCTGTAGGAGATAACATAAGAGAGAGCAAGTGCATTTTTCAAATTGAGAGCAAGATCTTCTTAGTTATATAGGTGCTTAGTTCCTCTGGGAAGTGGTTCCTGCCAGGCTTATTGCAACCACTGTGCCTCAATTCTGGTGGGGAGTGGCCAGGGTACTCAGAGTACCTCAGTTTCTTTCTCTAAAAATCTGTCATCTCATCCAGGTTGCCTAGCACTTCAGAAGACCAGGCCCCACCCCTTGAAAGCAGCTCAGTCCAGGCACCTTAGGCCTTTGAGATGGGTTGAAATGCTCTCTTGTCATTTCTCTTCATTTGTCTTGGAGACCACTAAGAGAAGGGAGTTAAGTTTCAGCCTAAGGGACAAGATATAAAATGTCCACCATACAGCTAAATAAAAACATCATACGATGGGTGAGCAATTGGCTAACGGGCAGGGCCCAAAGGGTTATGGTAAATGGGGCTGCGTCAGGCTGGCTGGTCACCAGTGGGGTCCCTCAAGGCTCCATTTTAGGGCCGGTACTTTTCAATATTTTTATAAACGATCTGGATGTAGGAATAGAAGGTATTTTGAGCAAGTTTGCTGATGACACCAAACTTGGAGGAGTTGTGGACTCAAATGAGCGTGGAAAGGCCTTGCAGAGGGATCTGGATAGGTTGGAGAGCTGGGCGGTCACCAACCGCATGAAGTTCAATAAGACCATGTGCCGGGTCCTGCACATGGGACGGGGAAACCCTGGCTGCACATACAGACTGGGCGATGAGACGCTGGAGAGCAGCCTAGAAGAGAGGGATCTGGGGGTCGTGGTAGACAGCAAGTTGAATATGAGCCAGCAGTGTGCCCTGGCAGCCAGGAGGGCCAACCGTGTCCTGGGGTGCATCAAGCACGGCATCGCTAGTAGGTCAAGGGAGGTGATTGTCCCGCTCTACTCTGCGCTGGTGCGGCCTCACCTCGAGTACTGTGTGCAGTTCTGGGCACCACAGTATAAAAAGGACATGAAACTGTTGGAAAGTGTCCAGAGGAGGGCTACGAAGATGGTGAAAGGCCTTGAGGGGAAGACGTACGAGGAACGGCTGAGGTCACTGGGCCTGTTCAGCCTGGAGAAGAGGAGGCTGAGGGGAGACCTCATCACAGTCTACAACTTCCTCGTAAGGGGGTGTCGAGAGGCAGGAGACCTTTTCTCCATTAACACTAGTGACAGGACCCGCGGGAACGGGGTTAAGCTGAGGCAGGGGAAATTTAGGCTTGACATCAGGAGGGGGTTCTTCACAGAGAGGGTGGTTGCACACTGGACCAGGCTCCCCAGGGAAGTGGTCACTGCACCGAGCCTGTCTGAATTTAAGAAGAGATTGGACTGTGCACTTAGTCACATGGTCTGAACTTTTGGGTAGACCTGTGCGGTGTCAAGAGTTGGACTTGATGATCCTTAAGGGTCCCTTCCAACTCAGGATATTCTATGATTCTATGATTCTATACATTAATGGTTTCCAGATCTCTGATCTAATGTTCAGGAAAAACATGCGCTCTTTTGTTGCCGTGGGTCTCAAAACCACCTGCCAGGTAAAGAAACCAGCCTTTCTCTCTTCCTTCTTTCCCCAGGGTGCTATGATGAGAAGAGTAATAAAAACAATGTGCTCTCAACTACTGTGGTGGTACAGGCCACATAAATGTCAAGAATAAATTGTAATAATACTAGCAATAGAAAATTACTCTGTTACCAAGGTTTCCATGTTCCATCACATAAATATGGCACAAGCGAGGTGACGTTGAGATCTTCTTTGTGCAAACAGTATATTATTTCCAAATGCTTCAAAAGCATGATCCAGTCCTGCCAAATATTGAACAAATTTCTAAGGGGAATGCTCATGGTCTCCTGCTCGTGACACTAGCTGATATTGAGCCTTTTTGGAGCAAGTCTTCAAATGTTTGTCTCCTAACCACATAGACTAGAAATATGGACTAGAAACGTGGACTTAAACAGATCATCCTTTTTTATTTATTTTTTATTTTTTATTTTTTTATTTTTTTTTAAATAATAGCTAGATCAAATGTTGTGAGCTTTTCACCAGGTGTAAGACATGAACTGCTCTTAGCAAGATAATCTCTGAGGTAATGCATTGAGAGGAGCTTGTTGCCTCAGTGTGTAGGTACATTATGAAAATTGTTGTTACAGAGAAGCAGGAGTTCTCTGCCAAAAGTGGTTAAGAAAATAAGCCTCAGAAACAGCAAGGGTCCTCAAAGGCATCTTTTTATCCCACTGTTTTGCCTTGACTACCACAGAGGAATAAAGAGATGATTATTTACATCCTGCCATGGTCCTGGGGATTGGGTATCTGTGTCATTGGCCTGGTGGTTTTTGCCTGCTGCCTCTGTCAGGCACACTTGCAGCTAAGAGTCTCTGCTGGACAGGAGGCACCCCAGGTGCCCAGATCTCAGTTCTTGATGTGACTCCCAGAAAATGTGCTTATTGCCTCATTAGTGTCTCTACTTCATCTATGCTGAATATGTTCCAGAAATCACCACAAACCTCTCCTCTGCTTTTCAGATGGGCATGTTTCAGGGAGAAGCAGATTCCTGTAGCTTCTTTGTGTGTTACTAATGGAGGGTGAAACCTCTCGTAGAATAGGCCTAATGCTAAGATGTGCTCTCATGTCCTGTTAAAACCCTAAGGCAGCCTTCCATCAGATGACCTGTCTTCCAAATGTCATGCATCTGCTCTTCTGGATTTATGGCTAGGTTTTGTTTTATGAGGGTAATGATGCAAACACTCAAGAAACAAAATCTGAGTTCAGGGTTAGATTAGGGTGGAAGTTGATGGGGAAGGTGGTGAGCCTGGAGTGAAGGCTGCGCTAGTTGAAGTGGATGGGGACATCAGCACAGAGAACTAAGAAACCAAGAGTGTGGTGTGATCCTGTTCTACAGATCCATGAATCCACCTGCATGGTGTCATGGACAGGAATCCCAGTTGTCACCAAGGACATGACTGTACAGGATTTTGCCTAAGAATGAGTTAAAATCCCTGCCTTGATTTGTTTGCCATGGGTCTTTGGTGAGTTGTTTGGTGGACAAGAGAGGAAAAGGCATTTTGTTTTGAGTCCTATCTTCCTAAGGGGAGGGTCTACGTGAAGAAGACAGGTTTCTAAGAGCTCAACCTATACGAAGTTCTGGTAGAAAGGTCTCACTGAAGGAATTAGCATAGTAGAAACCCATCAACAGCAGTGGTGGCCCATTGTGGACTTGACCAGAAGACAAACTTTCTGTTTCATCAGAAAACAAAGAGTTCTGAGATCTGTTTTGGCGAGTCTGCTGAGGAATTTCCAGGTCTTATATGGTGACACTAAACCTTCAGGTACTCCCTATAGTATGATCCCAAAGCCTTTTGAGACGCCTGCATTTATGTCTCTGTTCTGTGTTTCACTGTTGACCACACTTGTCTGAAGTGGATATAAAATACTAATTCACTGACAGTATGCAATGTGGAAGCTTTTCTCTAATCTGGAAAGACTCAGAAGGCTCCTTACTGTGTGGAATATGGCTGTCTTAAGCAATGAGAAGATTAGATGTCTGACCTGCACCCATCATTAAGGGCCTTCCAAAATGCTGAGGATTAGATAGATAGATGGATAGACAGATGGATGGATGAATGGATAGATAGACAAATCACAAAGAGTATCTTGGATTCTAATATCCTATCTAGAGAAAAGAGACTTGGAAAATGGTCTTGCCTTCACCTGAGATTAGAAATCAAGATTCTTTTAGGAGTTTTGAAGCAGAACAATGGAGTGAGCTTTCTGTTTCTGTGGAAAGCAATAATGAGGATATCCCTAATAAAAAAGAGACACAGCAATTTAATTCTTTAATAGAAAATATGAGCACTGAGTGTATTTGATATTGAGCAGGTAGGCTTGAATAGAAAAAGGAATGTGAATGTAATGTAATTTGATTGTGGCAACATCAGTTGTGTTTCGGGAGTCAAAAGACAGCCAGGTGAACCTGTGGAGTTGGTCTCAAGGGTTAATGGTGTATTAAGAGCCTTGCAGAAGACATCTTATCTGAGGAATTAGTGATCTTGAATAGGCCATGCATATTGGGCTTTGCAGTTAGGGTCTGAACAGCCCATATGCTAGCATGAGCGTGCCAGGCTGTGTTTGCAACCTGTCAGGAAACTTTCTATTAGCTGAACAGCTTGCTAATATAATCTGTAATTTATAATACCTTTGAGAAATGTAAACACTATGTGGATCAAGGGGTGAGATGTATTGATCCTGATTGGAAGACTGTTGTACATCTTGGAGCTAGTGATCCATACAAATAAACTCAGCCAGCTCCTTGTGACAGAGGAGCCTGCAGGTAGCTCCTACTTGGTACCAGCAATTAGGACACCCACATGTCCTTGCCTTTACCTACAAGAGCAACAAGAAGCTGTCATGTAAAAATTCTTTATAAATAGAGATGTTTTCTCTAAAAAAAAAAAAAAAATCTAAAGAAAATAATATATCTCAAATGATCAGAAGGAAAAAATATTCTCCCCACAGATGGGATCTTCACAGTTTGCTGTGTGAAAACCCATCAGGGTCTGCCCAATGCTGCATGAATGCGGGGTTCTCAACATCTGAAAGGACATAAGGTTTGCTTGCTATTTCTATTCCTGTTTTTATTCTGTCTTATTAAAACAGCTGTTTTGTAAGTCATTTGCTGTCAGGCCTTGCTGAGCTGCAGAAAGAGCCCTGCCTGGTCTCAACTGCTCTCACCCCTGCCCCAGCTGATGCAGAACAAGCAGCACTGCGTTGACATCTGTGAACTGTGTACAAGTGAGCAGTGAGCAACACACAGGGAAAAAAAACAGGGGAGTGTAGGAAGCAAGGGTCATGATGCACTCAACTCACCCCTTCTTGACCGTGCAAGGATTGCACAAGGTGGGGGCACCAACTGACATCTCTTCAGTGCATAAGCGGTAATTGTGCTTCATGGGGCAGCAGACTGCTTTGCAGGAGAGTTTTGGGGTACACTGAGGGAAGGCAGTGAAAAAAGATACTCAAGCAGGGACAATGCTGTGGAAGGGGTAGTTTCAAGCTGAACAGCTCTGAGTGAGCCGTTCTTGTCTGCTTTTTCCATAAGCAGTTTGGGATTGGGAGGAGGCAAGAAAACATCTTTCCTTTGAAAATTTACCTCAAGGGTCTGTGCTGGTAAGTCAGCTGAGCATCTGTCCAGCTACCTACCATATTTGTAGCTGCCAAAGCTTTTCAGTTGAGTGTGCCTTTGTGTATGTATAGCCACATGCATGCACAAACACACACACACATGCTGCTTTCTGGAAAGATATATTTGGGAAGTGAATTTGTTCAGCTATCCGAGTTTCAGTGCTACTGTTTTCTGTATGGAAATTGCTTCTCTGCACCTCTGTGTGCAAATACATCTGCACAGTAACTAAACAAGAGCCACCCATCAGAGAGCCATTCCCCGTGACGCAGTGGGAGCACCGGAGTCTGCAGCAGAGAGGACCTCTATACAGCCTTATGCAACATGCAGCAAGAGTTATTTATTAGTCCTGCAGCTCAGAAATACTGTAGACATTTTTTTTTTTTGTTCGTTTTGTTTTGTTTATCCTTAGTGCCATGGAAGTTGCTAGCATGATTTCATGCATCCACATGCTTGCTTTTTGAGGGTGTTTATGCTGGTACTATAGCAGACAGAGTCTCTGTTGGGAATCCTATACAATATCAAGTATTAAACTCCTAGGCCTTTAAATTATGCTTTGTAGTCTCACTACTTACCTTGAGTCATTTAATCTTGCTTTGTCTAGGTAGCTGCTTTGTGCCTGCTTCCTCCTGGGAGCTAATCCTCATGGCATCTGACTGCAGATGAAATCACACTGGGCTGGGTGCTTGTGCTTTCTGATACCATCTGTAGTTAGCAAAGCAGAACAGATTTTGGGGAAGGGTAGATTTTGGGAGAGGGTAGGGAAAAGAGATGCCATCACAAGATCTGTTTCCCAGCTTGACTTTTGAGTGACCTTGAAGCAGGGCCAGAAATAGAAATGTTGCATAAGAGTATTTATCTGGGCTGAGTGCTGATGGCGAACCCTTGTGCTCCTCCACCACAGCAAGCTCAAACAGAAAGCCACCCATTAAACCTGTCTCTCCTGTCCTGTGCAGTTGGAGACCCACCAGGTCTTGAGAAATGCCAGCAGCAGGCATTTCAATCATAGGCAGTGCAGCTCTGAGGCATGCTACGTGTGTTTCTGGGGCAATAGGCACAGGATGAGGGATGAGCTTTGCTGTGCTGTAGTCACCTTTTATTTCTGGGTAAGGCAGATTTATGATCTTCTCTGGCCTGCAGTTCCTCCTGGCATATGGCCATTGCCTTCCAAGGGAGACCCTATCCAGGGTCTCAAGCATGTGGGATGAAGAAATCAGGCTGCTGGCAAAAGGATGGCAGAAAGGAACGCTGGCTCTCCATGTGCTGATCGGTCTCGGTGCTGTGCAGGGAGGCTGTGGTGACGGCTTTGCAGGACCTCTGCTGGGTCCAGTCACTCATCCAGCACCTGGCACCTTGTCCAGGATCGGCTTCCTGGTGGCACAGGAGCTCCGGGTGTGTGACCTGACATAACTCGCTGTTACTAAGGAGCAGCACGATGAACCCACAACTTTACAAATATTTATATGATCTCTTCACTACCCTACAAGCTGGTGCGTGTGGCATGCATAAGAAATGGAGGTAAATGCATGGAAATGGGATATTACCTGTCAGTTTAAGGCTGGTTTCTTATTCCTTTGAAGCTGCATGTTGCTATTAACTCCAGGTGTTTATTGGATGCACAGACAGCAGGGAGCAGTGACTTTAGGAGACTCAGCACTGTATCAGGTCTGTCGTGGCCTGTTCAGTGTGAAAGACAGCCAGCGTCAGACAGTTATCCTGCTTTCCAGCAGCAGTTACTAATTTTACAGTTTTTTTTTCAGTTTAATAGGGATTTCTTTCTTCCTAGGAGTCTCAATGGGGTGGTCCCATAACAATTTATGCAATTTAACCATGACTAATACCTTGCTCTCACTTACATGGTTTATCATCCTCATAGTGAAGCTGAAAGACAAGCACTTTGATCACAGTTGCTCAGCTCTGTTTGCCATCTGCTGATGCATGTCTTCAAGCTGTTAGAAATGGTCACAATTTTTCAATTGGAACACTGGTTTAGTAAAGAAAAAAATTATTTTATTTTATTTTAATAATTGTAGCTATGTAAATTGTGCTAGATATGTCTACTCTCTGTGGACTAATTCGAATTTTCTGTTGCACATCTGTAAGCACAACAATATTAAGGACATAAGCATACCAGCGCTGCCTTGGATGAATGCCTCAGATGCCCCTCTCACTGGCCAGCCTCTTAGTGCATACAAAAGCACATGCTTGAAGGAAGAATAAGAACAGGGCAGGTATAACTGACACTTCCTTTGAGTAATCTCCAGCTTCCTGCTATTTTTGTCTCAGGGAACTCCCTGAACATGATGGTTTTTTTTTTTTTTTTTTTTTTTTTTTCTGTTTACTAAGTCTGATGCAAACACTCACCCATTCTTCTTTTAAGCGTATGTCAGTGTTTTGCACTTCAGCAACAAGTTTCACGGGCCTACTGACACCCTCGTTGCAGTTTCAACTGTAAACATCACAAAAGTGGTATTTTTTCTTCCAGCTGTATTCCATTTTGCCATGTATGTTCAGGCTTTCTAAAGTGAGTACATTTTCTGCATTGTAAACATGTAGGACTAACATGCTTTGGGGAAGTATTGGCAAAACCAGGAAGACTGAATTTAGGAGGGTGTGACATACATTTCCAGCTTTTGTAAGTCACTGTATTTCATCAGGGAACTGAAACAATCTATAAATCAGGTGCAAATGCAAAATTTTCGGCATGGTTTTTTCCCTCTTGCTATCCAAAGAGCAGCATGAGGGGGCTGCTTCACAAGGGAAAGGAATTTGGGAGCTGAGGGTGGCCACAGCACAGCCAAGGACGCTGACCTCCCTGATCAGGTGCGGAAACAGAGTACTTGAAGGAGGAGAGCACGGCAGGTCTTGTTATGCTGACCAGAGGCAGACAAGAACCCTGTGCTGGCCAGACAAATCTGGAGATGGGGCAGGTCTGAACTCAAGTGGCAAGGTCAGGGTCAGCACATGGTCAGGCACAAGCATGAAGTCAGAGTAGCGTAGGCATGAAGCAGTGTTGCTCCCAAGCCAAAGGGTGTCTGGTGTCTGATTGGAAGTCCCAGATGAGGCTTTTCACAGCTTTTTCTTATCCATCTCTTTCCCAGCATCCCAGCTTACACAGATGTACTACGTCCAAGCTGGATTTGTACACAGGCTGCCAATCCCTTGGAGAGCAAGAGGTTGTGGAGCCTAACAGAGCACTTAGGGTTCTGATTCTCATTTTCCAAATGGCTGCACATCTTTCTTTTCCTGCTAGGTCTCTAAAACCAGAGACGTTTAACCTTTTTGTGCCGCTGTGATTTAGTGTTTTTACAGAGAAACAAGAATGAAATTTTCTGTCCAGGTGGAATGGTGGCAGCTCCTGTTGATATGTACACTGGCAGACCCACGCTGGCCGATGGGCCAGCTCACAGAACAGTAATTGGTACAGTTATGACTTTGGCTTTATGGCAATGGATCCTATAATTTGAACCCCCATACCAAGCTACTTATTTTGAAGGATTCCATGGGAGCTTTACACTTTGGATTTTCCTATGCCTGAAATATGCTGAGGCAGACAGATAACAAAATAGTTATCTACTTAGGGAATCAGAGCCTCTGCCTACTGGTGCATCCCCTCATGTATCTGTTTTAGTGGGCTGAAGCTTGCTCAGAAAATGAAAACAAGAAATGACTGCGGAGAAGAAAGAATGGTTCAGCTCCTACCTCTGAAAACATGTTTTTGTCAGTGTGTAGACCACTAGGAAGCTATATACTTTGGAGAATTCCCTTCTTTAAAGGAAGAATAATTGCTTGGTCTTTTGAGGAATGGTGAATAGTCTGGTTCTGACCATCAGTTTTGCAGTCTGCAAAGATGCATGTGATTCTGTGAACAAAGATTGTGGGAAGAGTTTGGTAGCTTTATATCAAATCCTAGGTTAAAAAAAAATAATCTGAAGTGCTAGGGAAATGGCCGTCTTATTAGCAGCTGCCAGCCTCATGCATCTTCCTCAGTATAACTCCTAACTCAAATAATTTTTCTGGGTTTGCAAGTCTGCATTGGGAATGTGAATTTTTCTTTCTAGGTATTCAAGCTTGTTTCTTCTGATTTGAGAGACAAAAGAGGCCAGCTAAATTCCTGAATGAGTTTGGTGGCCCCCAGACCAGTAGAAGACCCCAAGTGCTAACTCACAAACACAGGAGTGCTAATGTGGAGAAAAAACCAAACCAAACCAAACCAAACCAAACCAAACCAAACCAAACCAAACCAAACCAAACCAAACCTAACCAAACCAAACCAAACCACCACCCCTACCACAACAAAAAAAAACAAAAAAAAACCAACAACATTTAGGTCATACATGTCGTCACCCACTGTCACTCTTCCAAGTTACTGGGAACATCCTGTGAAACACCTCTTGAGCTGCAGAACATTGCACCATGATTGGTGTTGATTTGAAATTATGAATGACATTTCCTGGCTTTCAAAAATTTCAAAATTTCCAAGCTTCCTCACTGAAATGAGCTTTCCCTTCTTGTCCTCTCCTTTATGTCCACAAGTAGACATTTTCTAGTGTGAAATCAACACTAAGACAAATAATAGCTTTTTAGATATTTTTATATTTTGGCATGGGCCAGTGGGGTTGTTGGGCATGTGGTACTTTTTTATATTAAGAGTAGGTTTTATCTGTGTTTCAGTAGAGGATAGTGTTAAAAAACATTGCAAAGATATAAAGTGAAAAAAAAAAAAGAAGAAAGTTTTCCAATTAAACTGCAAACCATTCTACTTGCAGATGGCTGAAATTGACCAAGTTATATTAGGAATAACCTGAATTATTCACAAGTCTAATTTTATAATTCTTATTAATTTTGACACGGAATAAAAATGGCAGTATTTTCTCAGCTTTGAATGGTTTTCCATAACTACATGCACTGCCTCTTCAGTGTCTATTAATAGCTTGAAGGACATCATTTTAATGAGATTACTAACTACCTTTTGGTTGGAAATGTCATTTAAGCAGTCTCTTAAGAAGCACATTAAAATGATTAGTCTGTGTCCTCAGTTGGAGCTGGAACTTAAATCCTTTACATGGATCAAAAACAGTTTAGAAAGTGATCACCACGGCTTTTCTCTTTTCTCATGAAGACTGGTGCATAAGTAGGGAAAATTCCATTTTCTTGGAATGTAGGAAGTCTGTTTTAGCATCCTGGCTGCTTCCATGCAAGCCCCTCCTGAAGCAAACTGTTGAGGAACCAAAGATGCTTTGCTTTCCATGCCTCATGTCTTCTCCCTGCTTCAGAGGATTTTTCTATAACTTCAATTTTTGTTTGTTTGTTTGTTTTACTCATGTTGTTTGTGGTGTGGCAGGACTCTCCTGGCACCCTGTAAAGGTGTTATCAATGATTTCCTATAGTACCAGGGACAACATTTCCTAAAAGACAGGCATGTGTCTACCTTCATTAGAAGCTTCTATTAGAGCCCTTTTAATGACACCTGAACGCATTGTAGCTTATTGCATGTGACTTAAAGTGGGGATAAGTGAGCAGAACAAGGTAGAAAGACAACTGGGCGTGCCAGCACCAGAGAACTGTTTGACAGGTAACAAGTAAGCTGCACAGTATGTTATGTTTCCAAGTCTGAAGAGAAATGGTGGGAGCAGAGTTCTCCGTGTGGATGATAGCAGCAAACAGCAGTTTGTAGTGGCTCATTGCTTGGGATAAAGGAGGCATTCAGGGACCATTCTTCCTCTAATTTGTTCATTTTGCATAAAATGATGAAATGCCCATTTTGATCTGGTAATTTCATTACCCTTTTTGTTGTGTTGATTACCATGGCAGCTTCCTGAAATGAACTGAGAGATGCTTAGCAGCTTCTGAAGATGTTTCAGGAACACTTTGAAGATCAATTTAGACCAATTCTTGTCTAGATTTTCTGAAGCCATGAGAAAGAATTATTTCCCTAGTCATTAAAAAAAAAAAAAAAAGACTCTAGTCAAAATCTCTGATTTACTAAAATAGATCTTATTTAAAATGCTCTTGGCAAACTTTAAAGGGTTGATTAAACCCTGAACATAAATTAAATTCACATATGTTTCATTTTATTTTATTTTTACTGTAAATAACAAATGACTTTGGGTCATTTAAATAACAGATGAGTTATTTAAATATACTATGTTTCAGCATTCAGTGGTTAACTTTGGTCATCTACTGAGTGTGAAAACTATTAAGTTTCTATTGCACATACAAATTTATCATTTTTAATGAGAAATCAAAGTTGTTGGAAAGAGTGATTTCTATTCCTCCCCCTCTGCTGTCACTGTCATGATCCTAGATAAAGAGGTTAGTTAAGGTACTGGACCAGGAATGGCAAGAGCTGTGTTTCCAGCTCTGCAAACAACTCCCTGAATCCCTTGCACAGATTGCCTGAACAATCTGTTCCTGCAGGATGTGAACCACTTATGGTATATGGCAACTTCTCCTGAATAGCATGAAGAGGATGGAGTCATATTCTGTCTTAGAGGCATATCTGCAGACTGAGATCGAGAGTTTGCTTGATGGTAGCTATTCACAACACACTTGGATAATCCCATTTTGGAGATTGTTGGAAGAAAAACAAACAAACAAAAAACAAAAAAGCACGTTACTTTTCAGGTCAAAGGAGTACAACTGAATACATGCAGAAAAACATGCTGGAAATAGCACTATGCACTTGAGAGAGCCTGGCCTTCACTGGCCACTAGTGGGAGTGAGCTGTTCAAGAACTGCTTGTGTCTTTGAAACACAGCCTGTGAAAATGGAAAATGCTTGTTGTTTATTTTTATTTTATTTTATTTTATTTTATTTTATTTTATTTTATTTTATTTTATTTTATTTTATTTTATTTTATTTTATTTTATTTTATTTTATTTTATTTTTTCTTTTTATTTCTTTTTATTTTATTTCTTTTTATTTCTTTTTATTTTATTTCTTTTAATATTATTTATTTTTGGTGAACCTGGAAGGCTCAGGACCCCTTGTGTGGACTTTGGGGAAAGAATCAGCTTCTGGTTTACTTCTGTCATTTTTGCAGCTAAAGAAGCTGGAGAAATAAGAGAGGTGGGTTGAAATCTGAGTGCCTTTCCCTAAAAAGACAGATCTTGTATCTCCAGGACTGTATGGGAGAACTCTGTCTGCTATTGCAAGATTTATCTATCTGTCTCCCAGCCTCTTGACTGCTCAAGCACAGATCAGTGCCCGTTGTCCTCATGACACCTTCCTGGACTAATAGTCCCTAAATTTTGTCTGGCAGTAAGGTCTACTTTCTTCTTAGCAGATAAGGAACCAGAAAGAGTTAGGGATTACATAGTCATCCCTATTTTCAAAACACCATCCAGAGGAGTGACTGAGTTTAAGAGCTGTCTCTCCAGCTGCTCCGGAGGACAGAGCTGGTGATAATGATCACTGTCTTTTTCCAGTGGAAAAGCTTGGGGCTTTGGAGAGGAGGCCAAGTGGCCAGGCTGTTCTCTGACATGGATGCAAGGGCATGCCAAAGGGTGCTGATGAATCACAGAAGCACAGAAGCACAGAATGATTGAGGTTGGAAAGGACCTCTGGAGGTCATCTGGTAAAACCCCACTGCTCAAGCAGGGACACCTAGAGCAGGGTCCCCAGGACCACATCCAGATGGCTTTTGAATATCCCCAAGGAGGAAGACTCCACCACCTCTCTGGGCAACTCAGGCACCTGCACAGTAGAGAGGTGCTTCCTGGTGTTCAGAGGGGACCTCCTGTATCCCAGTTTGTGCCCATTGCCCCTTGTCCTGGCAGTGGGCACCACTGAAAATAACATGGCTCTGTCCTCTTTGCACTCTCCCTTCAGGTATTGCTATACATTGATAAAACCCCCTTGTGCCTTTTCTTTTTCCAGGCTAAACCAGTCCCAGCTCTCTCAGACTGGGGCTTTAGGAGAGGGCAGCATGTGGGTTTCTTTCTTGGTGCTAGGAGGAGCACAGCAGACCTTTTTATTTGTGTTAACCCTCCCACAAAGCTCCTTGAAGTGGATGGAGGAGCTCCTGCTGACTGTAGCAGGCATTGGTTGCTTTCTCAGGTGTACTTCCATAAAGCCCCAGAACCTGAGCCTTCTGCCCAGTATGTCTTCTGGAGGGAAAGTGCAGGTGGCCTGGCAAGATCAAACGAGGTCAGGAGGGTCTATGCTGCTGTTCAAACCTTTAACACCACTGTGGTAAAGCTCTTCCCCTTCCACTTCACCTGTTTCTGTTTTCTGCCCACGAAGGTTGTTGCTGTGGTGTTGTGCCTTTACTTTTTCCATGTTAGAACACAGGGGAGAGTTCTTTTAGTTGCAAACAGATAAGAAACCTCTGTGCAGCAAATCTGGACAGAGCCAATGATCCTTGCTCTGCAGCAAATGAAAGAGAAGAGGTCTCATGCAGCAGAAGTTTGGATCAGAGTTGGTTTTACAGTTACGGGCACTTTTATTCAGGCAGGAGACCATGGGAGATCTGCAGCCCTAGAAGCAAGTTCAAGAAGATTAAGGTTCATTCTTTTCTCTACACCCTTACCCAGAATAGATAAGTTGCACACAATGCTTGCTTCTTTCTGGGTATGGGGGAACAGCAATATACTTCTAAATTCTAAAAGCATAGTCTCTGTGCTAGGAACATGCTTTGAAAGAAAACTCCTTTCATCTCATTAACCTGTGAAAGGCCATACCAAATATTGGAGGCTTGGCACCGCTTCTGCTACTGGCTTGCTCTGAAACTTCAAGAAAATCAGTTTGCATTCTTTTTGCAGGTTTGTCCATCTGGACTGGAAGCTGTTCAGAACAGAATTGCTTCTGGATAGCTGCACAATGCTGAACTGCAAACCTATGCATAGAAACATAACATAAAACAAGGGAAGAAATCTGCAAGAGGTGTCAATGTCACAACTATGTCAAAGTAACCAGTCATATCTATTTGGATAATATAAACAGCAGAAGTGAATCCTGAGATTAAGAAATCCATCTGTTGATTGATTGTTGAGTGAAAAGTGAACAGAGGAGTTCTGGATCTTCTGATTTCCTTCTGTCCAGTGATTTCTCCAGAATGCCTTCAAGGCAAATGGCTCTCAAGAGCTGTCATGAAATTTATTTAAGAATCAAATTTTGCCTGGTGAGGAAGGTATGCTTCCCCTTAAGTTTCAGTCTGCTAATATCAGACAGCTTTCCTCCTGAGGTCTAATGTCCGTGACTCAATAGCCAGCCAGACAGTATCATTTTCTCACTGTTGACAGTGTGATTTCCTCTCCAATTTGTGGTTACACAATTTGACAGATTCACTACCAGAAGTTCCAGGCAGTGAGGTCCACTGTAGCCTGAGGAGAAGTGAAAGCTTTCAGTTTCCAGAATTATCATCTTACCTCATGCCACCTCTTGCCATAGAACATAAATTCAGCTTTGAAGCTTTGAAACTTTGGTAGCTTTGAAGCTATGGATAGAGAGCCATTGTACAGCATGGATATCTCCCAGTGGAACAAATAAACCAGTGGTGTGTTGTCTTTTCAAAAATATTTTCATTTCATGGAACTCGAAATAACCATCTGTTGAAATAGGTGTGATGTCAAACAGAGGTCTGAGAGAGGACTGACTGGGGAGGAGATTCTTTGTGTTTGCCGATTCTGTTGCTGATTCTTTTATTGCTAGCTGTAGGTAATAATATATACTTGTAGTATCCTGGGAGGTGTTTGACATACTTGTAGGACTGATTCCATAGTCAGAATGAAGATATAAGGTTCCTGAAGTAAACAGTTTTTCCATGAAAGGGCAATACTTCATTCACTTCATTCAGTAGATTTGATATGCCACTCAATAGATGGAACAGTTGTGGAGATGTCATGAGATCTCTCCTGATAACAAGATGTATTTTCTTATGGCGTAAGGCAATTGGTGAAATGGCAGCTCAACAGTTGCGAGTCAGAAAGGATTTCATCTGGTGAAACCCTGCTTTGCTGAATGTCAAGTGAAAATAGAAGATTTCTATAAAAGGAGGAGTAAGTACACAGGTTTTTTGTCTTCTGGGTGAAAACAATCTCCTCTCTCAGTGGGATTCCTTTCACAACCAAGAAGGTGATGGTTAACTCTGATGCTGCATCCATCTGACTTTCCCCAAAGCTTTGATAGCCAGCTTTCATCCCTGCGCTTCAGCATGCAAGATCAGGAGTGTGCTGAAATGCTGGTAACCGTTTGGGTGGATGTACAGCCAACCAATTCGTATTTCCATACTAGTGCCATGCTCCTGTGTGAAAAAGCCCAAGCACCCATCCGATTAGTTGACTCTCATACTGAGATCCCAGCCTGTTTCCTGTGCCAAGGTCTCACGCTGTGCTGCATGGGAAGTCATGGTGTCCTTACCTTCCTGTGAGCCCACATCTTCTGCTAATTTCCTTCTGCTGAGGTGTCATCGTGTTCTCTAAAAGTTGTTCACTTGCTTGTGCGGTACCAAGTAAATTCTTTTGAGTGCAAAAGAATGGATCACACTGGGTTAAAAAGCATGTCCAATAAAAGCAGTCCTGACTTCAATTTCAAGGGTCTAGAGTACTGTATTAACAGAAAGTAAAGGTAGAAAAAGCAGGCAGTGAAAATAACATGATCGAATGGGGTTCTTTCATATAAAATGTCATGCCTCTACATTGTGCCTTAGAAAGTACGGAGATAAAAGTTTCCAGTTGCTTTAATGGCTTCTGGTATTTGAAGGTTGGAGGAAGCTTTATGTTCCGTACCCTCATCCACCATGTACAAGCAGCAGCTGTGCTCAGCGTTTTTGGCACCGCTGCATTAGTTCCTCTCCCTGAGCTACAGCCGCAGACGGGGAGCCTGTGGGCAGGGGAGCAGAGGAAAGGCTGACTGCAGAGCTGTGAGGCAGCTGCCCTGCTCATGTAAACAGCGACATGTGAGTGTCACGGAGTGGTGCTATGTGAGCTATAAATTCTCCACCCACCCCAAATCCAGCCTGACAACAGCCTGACCTCAGTTCCATCATGTGAACTACTTTAAGCAGAGCTTTTCAGCATAAGGATATGCGGGGATCCTGCCAAGGCTTACAGAGACTCAGGCAGAGAGAGTTAAGTTCCTTCAGGCTCCAACTTCTATTTGTAGCTACCAGCAGAGCCCAGAGGACAGGCTACAGTGTTAACAGAAGGGTACACCACTCTGATCTCTTCATGCAGTCCTGTGTGATTTACAGCATAATTCTGAGGATACTTAAAGAATTCACTCCTTTTTTTTTTTTTTTTTTTTTTTTTTTTTTTCCCAGGGTCAGTTCCCTCCATCTGCCATGCAGTGATAGAGCAATGTCTGTAAATCCCTCTTCTACAATGGCATGAGCCTACCCTAGGTCGGGTAGGTCTGCTTCTTCCCTTTTTGCTGGCCCTGTCTTTTGCAGCTTTTTCCTTCTCATGTGACTAGTGCAGGCATCTCATTTCTCACTTGTGGCTGAGAGCCAGGTGAAAAGCACAGGGAAGGGAACAGGCTGCAAACAGAAGACTCCTTCCTGTGCACCCCTGTGCTGGCTAACAGACGTGAAGGTTGCAGGTAACTCCTGAAAGCCTCCCATGTGGATCCCACGCCTCCCTCCTTACTCTCCAGCACAACAGTGAACACAGACCAGGAAAATGTGTTTGGCCTGGCCTGGCAGTTCTAATATTTCTGAAGAAATCAGATCCCCTCTCCCCCCCCCCCCCCCCCCCCTTTTTTTTTTTTTTTTCATGTGGTTTTCTCTAGGGAATCATGTAAACAAACCATATGAACACTACAGGTGCCTCTACCACAAACAGCACGCAGAATTACCATTTAGAAATATATGTTTCCTTTTTGGGAATGTGACCTGAAAAGTAACAGGTTATATTGGATTTTCAACTGCCATCAATCTCATCAAGTTTTCCCGATTACACAAGTTGATTTGTCACTGCAGTATTCTCCTACAGGACTAACCCTAGCATTTACTGCTGCTCGGAGGGGGTCTTCTCCTTTTTCTTCTGTGGCAGCAGTCGTCTTGTTTTGTGGCACTTTTGAAATGATGGTAGTCAGAGTTTATCTCTAAAAAGACAGATGCTGAGGCAGTGTTGGTCTTACTGGTGCTAAAAATAATGTAGTTTCTAATAAATAATCCCATGTCCTGGAAACCATCTACATTTATCTTCTCAATGATTTCTGTCATCAAAAATGTCTGTTTTTTAAAATCTATGATCTGCATGCCATGCTGAAAATAACACTCACAGAGGAAAAAGAGACATATGCCAAACAAAGACTTACTTCAGTAAGTCTTCAAAAGAGTGCTTTGTGGTCTTGCTGGTCTTCAGGATGAGGTAGTTTATGAGGATCTGAAATGCAGCTTAGGGATACAGCAAAATGCAAAATGGAAAATAACCAAATCACCAGTCTCTTTTTTCAAATCTTGTCCTGTACTAGTACTTCTTTTGTTGATGCTGCTGTTGCCCTTTCATGGACTGATTGGTGCATAAAGGGATGCTCCAGCACTGGAAATTGGTGACAACCAAACCAGGTACCCAAACTCCCAGGCGAGTGACCTGACCACCAGGGCATGGCACTTGCAGTCATCTGCTATCACAGTGGACTTGCTGGGTCCTACACCTTTAAATTAGGAATTCCGGGGTTAGACATTGGATTGTTCTTTTTCCAGCTTCCCTTCTATATAAAGTCTGTGAAAAGTGCGCCTTTCTGGTATGTCAGATCAAAAAAAAAGCAATGTGCTTTTATGGTCTCTTCAAGTAACTCAGGAAATATCAGCTCCCAGCTCCCCTGAAGGAAAGAGAAATCTGAAGTGCGTCCCTCATGCTGGATCCTGCTAGTTTATGTTTCATCTTGAAATAAGTTCCATTCTTTAAATCCAGAACTGGAACTTTCAAGTTTCACTCTGCTAGCAAGAACAAATGCTTCTGTATCCTTTTACAAGTGCTTGTGCAGGCAGAAATGGCCAGCCTTAAGAACAGCTATAATCTAAACCCCCTTGTACTAATTATGGCTAAACATTAAAAATTATACCTTGTAGACTTAGTACTTATTTTTAACAATGACAAGATAATATATACCAGAAGAGTGACAAAAATAGGACAGGAAATACTCTTTAGTTTGGCTGTGAAGGTTATTTAATAGAAGCCAAGCCTTTCTTGTGACTGACAATAATTCCTATGACCTGAATAGAGCTCCCTGCCTCTAAATCTCAGTGCAGCTTACAAAAGATAGGTTTCTTTATTGCCTTCTCGATGCAGTAAAACAGAGGCATGGAGAAAGTCACTCTTCTGAGGTCACAAAGAGGACAGAACTGAGTATCCTGAAGTATCCAGATCCCAGGCCAGTGCCCTGTTAGTCAGATAGCAGCACAGTGGCAGTACTTGAGTCTTGTGGTACCTGAGGGGTCCCTTGTTCCTGGCTCAAGGAGATGTTTCCTGTGAAGAATGCAAGTTATCAGCTATCCCCTCTTTCAGAAGTAAGGGGCTGTGACTAATTCTTCACAGAGCGATATTAAATCCACTGGTTTCTGTCGTTACATTTGGGCAAGTCTGGAGCAACAGAGCTACATTTGTTTTGTACCTTTCAATGTTATTGCCTGAAAATCTGATCTTGGCAGAGATGTGAGCATGTGAGAGATATTTTGCCTTCCCTTCTCTGCTGTATATGACAAAGCTAAAAGGTAAGGATCATCTCTTTCATGTGGAACAATCGATGAAGCTACAAGAAAACTTTTAGCAATTTGTGCTGTATGGGAATCAAACTTCAGGTCTGTTGTAAAGGCACAAAATTCTCCCTGAATTTCAAGTGTAACAAGACAAAGAGATCGCCAAGTAAAAGGCAGTATAAAAACTGGCAAGTTGCATGATGCTGTAACTGCCTCACACTGGTTCAGGAGGAGGGAAGAAAATTACAGTTTTGTTTTACAGTATCTTGGGAGGATTCTGAATCTATATTTGAATGTCCAATAAGGGTATTCTGAGCATTAAAAAAGTAATCTTTCTGTTACTTTTAATACATTTTTTTCAGGTATAAAGGGTTCTGAATTTTGGTTTCTCTTTCTCTCTCTCCTTTTCTTCCCCATGGAGCTGATCTGAACTTTGTGCCACCAACAATGAGAACCTCTACACACTGCCCAAGTGTTCACAAGGAAACATTTTATCAATCCGATCCAAGTCTCCTCCTGTTAACCTTGATTATTTCTGCTCACAGGGGTGCTCAGTACCCTTGGTTAATGCCAGTTAGATAAAATCCAAGCAAAGACAGATGTTATTGTTATTATTTTTTTAACATTCTTTTAAACGTGTCTTGTGCACTGAAACATATCAGTCGTATCCATAAACACCTGCCATGGGTAAGTAACTTGCACTGTGGACCACTGAAGAAGCAATAATCCTATCTTTCCTTTTGTGATACTCTATTTTGAATCTCAGAAGCACTTTACTCTTTGGAGTTTGTGTGTGTGCCAAGGAAAGTATGAGAATGGACCAGTAAAATGTTTGGGACTTTTGCTGAAAGATAGATAGCCTCCAAAGCTCTTGCTTTGCTGTTAATTCTTCAGTGCCCTTTCCAGAAGCAGACTGTTCCTAGATTATCAATTAGAATGCCTGGAAAATTTACTTGCTTTGCTAGTAAATGTTTCAGTGCAAATGCTTTCATTTTGACCAAGAGTCATTTTGAGTCATATGACCAGGAGTCATAAAGCATTTTTCCTTTCTTTTTGTTTTAATTTTGAGAAGAATATGAAAACAAATGGTGTTTTGTGTCTGAGTTTTTAAATATATATATAAATAAATATATATTTTTCCAGCAGCATGTACACCTCCTCTTTTTAATATACATTGTCTTTTGGAGAACTGTAACTTAGACAGAAATTTATTCACCAGAATCAGTGGAAAGTATTTTTTCCTCCCTCAGCTGGATGGCTGTTTAGCTGCTGCCTTCCCAGACCAAAAAGGATGTTTCAGCAGAAGATGCTTTGAGATCACTTGGGCTATACTGTGACACATGATTTCTATATTTGGCATAACAATGCTAGGAAACTGAAAACATCTTTACAGTCTGGTATCATTGTTTCAACCTACCCCTTACCTCAGATGAAGAACCCAATTAAACTGTTTTTGTTGAGGTTCCAAACCTTTACTTGATTTTGCAGAGAGAAAAAAAACACATACACACACACACACACAAAAAACAAACAAACAAACAAACAAAAAAAACAACAAAAAACACAAAAACAAAGGAACAAATAAAAAAAAAAGAAAAAACAAAAAAAGAAAAAAACAGAAGCAAAGAAGCAAATGTAGCTAAACAGAATTTAAATTTCTGATGTTTTCCACCTGGATGACTTGAATTTTCACATCATATAGATGTGTAGTTGTAGAAATTGTGCTGTGCTGTGTTCGTTATACTTCATGACCACTGCCCTTTGTCTTCCTGGACTTTTTATTTACTTCTTCTTCCTCTAGCTGGCAAGTGAAACTTTAAATATATGGGAAGCTGATATCACATTATCTTCTTTTTATATCTCTGTCCCTATGTCTTACCATAATTGCTGGAAGTAATTATCAGGGAGAACTACTTAAAGAAGATCTTTGTGAAGAGAACATGTAAACTCATGGGGTATATTTTGTGGGGAGGGGTCTCTGCTGTCTCACACACTTAGTTAAGCTCAAAAGACATTTGGATGGGTGCTTCTCAGCACACAGACATTGGTTCTGTCCTCTTCTGTAGAAGACACACACACAAAAAAATAAAGAAATAAAAAGGATCCACTGAGAAATAACTAGCTATTCATAGAAGAAGAGAACAGGGTAGAATAACTGACTTCCTGGTGGGAGGGCTTTTCAAATCTCTGCGTTTCATACAGGTTTATATAATGCCACATTTCTCTTTATAACCAAAGACTCGGAAAAGAATCCAGTACCATTTCAAGAGATTAAAGTAACTTTTAAAGAAGCTTTTATTTTGGATAACCCCAACTCAAAATATACAAAATAATATGTTACACGCGGTGTTCTTTCAACCCCTCTTCCATTGACGCCAGAACAAATTCTTACCTTTTTTAACATTATGTGTTCTGAAAGCCCTTTCTACAGAATCTCATTATTTGTTCCATAATTTGTTCCCCAGCCAAACAGCTGTGAGATAAAAGAAAATTGGAGTCATGGAAAGTCTCTAATCATATTGAATGCTCCTGTAGTTGCACTGAAGGTAGTCAATCACCCTTTCTAAAGGCAAGGGATTTTTCCACTGAAGGATCCCTATTGTATCAGGTATTTCTCCTGCTTCACACCCTGTTATTCATTTACAATGTGTGCCTTTATGTCAACCTCCTCCACTGAAACATAGACTGGTGATGGGACATGGAGAGGGCTCAGTCAGTACAAACCCTGCTCTGATTCTCTGAGGCCGGTGGCAGCTGCCACACACAAGGCTGAGGTGACCCTGTGAAGAGCTGCAAGGGTTTCCATAAGCTGTGGCTGGTCATGCTGTGCAGCAGCAGAAACAGAGCTCTGTACATCTGATGCCATTTTCTGAGTTTTTGCCCTAGCTCTGTCTGTTTGTGGTTTACAAACATTATTCATAAGGTGTCACATGATCGTTTACATAAGATAAAAGCCTTGAGGGAGGAAGATAGATATAAGAAGACAAATATTTACCCCCTTCTTCCCTAAGACAGACATATGACTTTGTTTCCACTGCTAATCTTCCATAAAATCCCTTGTACATTTAATTAATTCCTTACACTCACTACCCACAGAGGCAGATCATTCTCCCTAATAACTCCACAAAGCCATTATGCCTTCAGATTTTTGAAAGATTTCTGAAAACATGAGGATTGCCTGAATTCACACTAGAGCCCCATGGTTTGAGGGGTAGGGTGCGGGTTGCTCTGCAATAGTCTCTATTAAAGAACCATCCCTTCTGCTTGCTGGAATTGACAGAGGAAACATTCACTTCCTACAGAATTACCCCTACAAGACCAGTGCTGTGGGCGAGGTGCTTGTCTTGAAGCTTCCTCTGTTATTTACACACTTACTGCAAGCACTTACATGTAACTTCTTGCTGAAACTGGCTTTATATAAGTTGCCTCACGAGGTTGGACTGGTGAGGGGCAACCCTGTCTCTGACCATTTGCCCTTCTGCTTTTCCTGTCCCCACAGGAAAGGATAACCAATACAAGCAGCCAGAGGAGGCATGACGATCTTTTAGCTGTACAGAGGAAAGTTAAAACAGGTTCCATCTCCAGCTGATTAGAATAATGGGGAAATAGAAAAAGGAGGGATGAGGATGTGGGGAGGTCCCAGTAAGTTGTTCTGCATTTTTTTTTTTTAATTACTTTTTTAATAAATTGGAAATTAGAAAAATCAGGTTGAAAAAGGTATTGTAGATGAGCTCTATTTAAAGGGTTTATTTAGGAATAAAGACAATAGAACTACCTTTCAAGATAACACAAAAACTGTAGCTTAAACAAAAGTTTTGGAAAAATCTATTTTAAAATACAGGCAACCATGTGAATCTGACTCAGATTTGTAAAACATTTTCATGTTGCAGGAGGTTTGTCCAAAAATTCTGCACAGAGCTCTACTAAAATCTGTGTTTTCAGACCTAGCTTTTGTATTTGCATCTCAGTCTTGGCAACTGAATTTACTATGCCCTTTCATTAGCAGTCCTCTACCTCTTTCAAGCCATTGCAGCATTTAATAGTGGAGGCTGGACTTGTTGGATACGGAAAGAGCACCTGTGTTTGCAGCAGACCAACTTCAGTGGAAACTGCCTGGGTGGAAACTGGCAGTAAGGCAGGGCAGGATGCTGGGCATGGTCTTCACTGCAGATCAGGCATTGTGGCCTGGGATTTAGCTAAGACTCTGGAAGCACAGGATAAAATGTCTGGTGCAGGGGATGTTTTCTCCTTTGCTTGGAGTGTGGCCGGGAGGCTGGGGGCTCTGAAGTTCAGGACAGTGACCTGAGTGGGTCCCTGAAGGAGCAAAAGTAGGAAGATGCAAGGATTCAAAACCTGGGTTTGAGCTACCACCTTCCTAGGGGCTGTATTCCAACAGTTCAGCCTTTATCCCAAAGAGGGAGAAATTAAATAATTTCTCAGATGAAACCACAGAAAACAAGGTTCAAGACATAGCTCAAAGTTAACTGAGTCTGTAAGGAGAGCTGGGACCAGGTGGCATGTGTTATTCCTAACTTGTCTCTTTGCACAGGCTGTAAGAAGCACAGGCTCCCACTTTCATACCCTGCCAGTCTTGGCTGTTCCAGCAGCATGGAACAAACCTGTACATTTCAAGTGACAGAGACAGTGTGGTATGAGTGAGAAGCAGTTCACTGGATTCATCATTCAAGCTTTTCCTTTCTCCGACTGCATGTAGAAGATTGTGATGAGCTTGGTCCATATTCCTTTCCTCCTCCTTGAGGCATTGTAGGTCATGGTTGATCTGTGCAGTTGCAGATATTGCTGGGCTTGAAAGCATTACTAGTATAAGTTGTGCTTAGTTATAAATGAACCCTGTTTTTCACGTGCTCTCTTAGACAATACAGTGACTTGTCAGATCTGTGTGGTGCTACATTGTCTGTTAGAAGTTTGTCAGTTTCTGAGGGGAATTTGTTGGGACCTGGGGGTGCTAGTTGATGAAAATCTCAACATGAGCTGTCAGTGTGCATTTGCAGCCTGGAAAGCCAGCCATATCCTGGGCTGCATCAAAAGCAGTGTGGCCAGCAGGGCTGGGGAGGTGATTGTCCCCCTCTGCTCTACTCTTGTAAGGCCACTCGTGGAGCACTGTGTTCTGCTCTGGGGCTCTCAGCACAGGAAGGACATGGATGTGTTAGAACGAGTCCAGAGGAGGGCCCTGAGGATGATCGAAAGGATGGAGTGTCTCTCCTATGAAGGCAGGCTGAAGGAGTTGGGGTTGTTCAGCCTGGAAAAGAGAAGGCTCCGGGGAGACCTCACAGCGGCCTTCTAGTACCTAAAGGGGGACTAGAGGAAAGCTGGGGAGGGACTCTTTGTCAGGGGGTGTGGTGATAGGGCAAGGGGCAATGGTTTTAAAGCAAAAGAGGGTAGATACAGATTAGATATTTTGAAGAAATTCTTTCTCAGCTGGTGATGAGGCACTATAACAGGCTGCCCAGAGAAGCTGTGGATACCCCATCCCTGGAAGTGTTGAATGCCAGGTTGGACGGGGCTTTGAGCAACACGGTCTAGTAGAAGGTGTCCCTGCTGATGGTGGAGGGGTTGGAATTACATGAACTTTAACGTCCCTTCCAACCCAAACCATTCTGTGGTTCTATGATCCTATGACTGTCAATCAGCAGAACAACAAGAAACAGTGGAGCTACAGCAGGATCAGAAGCTGTTAGATGGACTCTGGGAAATACCATTCTCTTTGCTACATTTGGAAGGAAGCTTTGAACAGCTTTGAAGATATTCTGAAGCTTGATCCTGAACTCTTTCCTCACTTAAAGACGCAGCAATGGTTCAAAGCAATAGAAAAATTTGGAAGGGGATAAAAGAGCTTCCTTTCAAACCCTGAACTTTACAGGTGTTTACCTCCACACAAGATAAGGAACATAATGTATCATCAGAGGAAATCTGTTTGTGGCTTGCTACATAATGGATGCACAGGACAGAGTTCCCAGAGGGAGGGGAGCTATGCAGCAGTGCAGTGGATGAGGATGCACCACCTTGAAGGGTCCCATTGGATGGTAGCTCTCTCAAAAGTAGTCTGGAAAAGCATCTCTGGGATCCTGACTTTCAGCTACAGGCCCATTTTATTATACAATGTGGTGCAATATATTAGGAAAAATTTAATTACCATGAGGCTGTTCAAACATTGGAACAGGCTTTCCAGTGAGGTGGTTGGTGCCCCATGCCTGTTGGTGTTCACGAGGGATTTGGATAATGCTGTCAATAATATGCTTTAAGTTTAATTTCAGGGCTTTTAAGGTTAGCCGTGAAGTGGTCAGGCAGTTAGACTTGATGATCTTTAAGGTCCCTTCCAACTGAAATATTCTAAATAATATTTGTAAATATTCTAATCTATATTTGATCATTAATCAGAGATAATGGTGCATGGGAAGGGGGGTGGGGGGCTGGGGGGAATCTCCATGGACACAGGTAAATGGAAGTGTGGTGGTTTTACCCTGCTGTGCAGCTGAACACAACAACCACTTTCTCACTCTCCTTCATCAAAGCAAAAGGGGGAGAAAATAACAATGCAAAGGGCTCAGGGTTTGAGATAAGGACAGGGAAATCATTCAACAATTGTCGTCATGGGCAAAACAGACTCAGCATAGAGAGATTAATGTAATTTATTGCCTATCACTAGCAGACTAGCACAGTGAGAGACTAAAAGCAAATTAGAGACACCTTCCTCCAATTGATCCTGTTCTACCTCATCCCCCTGAGTGGTGCAGCAGAACAGAGAATGGTGCCTGCCGTCAGTCCCTGATACTTCGTCTCCACCACTCCTTCTCAGTCAGTCTCTGCCCCTGCTCCACGTGGGTTCCTCTCCACAGGCTGCAGCTCTGGCCCGGGGCCTGCTCCTGCGGGGGCTCTCCATGGGCCGCAGCCTCCTCCAGGCCACATCCACCTGCTCCAGCGGGGGCTCCTCCACCCATGGGGGGGCTGCAGCGTGGAGATCTGCTCCATGTGGGACCCATGGGCTGCAGGGGGACAGCCTGCTCCACCAGGGGCCTCTCCCTGCACAGCCCGCAGGGGAACTGCTGCTGCCTGCCTGCAGCACCTCCTGCCCTCCTGCGGCACTCACTTGGGTGCTTCAGGGCTGCTTCTCACTACTCACTCTCCCAGCTCCTGTTGCACATCATTTTTTTCCCTTCCTTAAATCTGCTCTCCCAGAGGCCCACCCAGCATCGCTCCCTGGCTCAGCTCTGGCCAGTGGCAGGTTCCTTTTGGAGCCGTCTGGAGCTGGCTCTGCTCTAACATGGGGCAGCTGCTGGGCTCTGCTCACAGAGGCCACTCTTGCAGCCCCTCTGCTACCAAACCCTTGAAACATAAACCCAATACAGGAGGCTAAAAAGTAGACCTGGGATTAATTTCTCTCTTATACTTAGTTGCTTTGAATGAGGTGTTACCCTGTGCTGTGTATTCCCCAGTTAGGAATGCTAGACAGGGTGGTATTGCCCTTACCTACTTCATGGGGATGCATCTGTGAGTGAAGATGATGTAGTTAAGAGGGAACCATGTTGTACAAGGAGCACATGTAGGAACAAAAGCCTCCCTGCAGTTTTTACTGCTCTCCAGACATCTATGTACTCATTTATCCTCTGGTGCTCTTCTGGAGTGAGCCAGTTAGCTCTCAAAGCAGACAGAGGCTCAGACTGTCTGTCACCAGCCTCAGAAGGTCACATAATCAGAAGGAAACATGAGCTGGCCTGACTCTAAGCTTTTGGTGGCTCTGTAAATCTCTACCTCCCTTTAAGATGATGTACTGTGATAAGATACAGTGTAGACTGGGGACATCCTCTTGAGAGGATGTACTGTTTCACTGTTAACTTTTAAATATAATCACCGATATCAATAGTTCTTAATGGTATTATTGATTATACTTGAGTTAAACAAGGTCATTGCAAGGGAAAGAACATATAAGTCTTAGATGAAGCTGCTGCAAACACAGACATGCACTCACTCATATTCTCCCTTAGTCTGTGTGATTCATTGATTTTGGCTGTCCATAGTAGACCTTGGTAGCCAGCCAGGGCATTGAGATGTGGAACTGTGTCTTTGGAAGGTTCATCAACATTCAAGCAGACCGTATCCACATATTAATATTAATGGTATTAATATTAATTATACTAACCTGGACAGCTTTCATGCATGGAAAGCACTGTGGGAGGAAACAGAATCCTTCTCAGCTGTGAAGTTCTCCTGAAGGTTACAGGGCTGCTTCTTTCTGTCTCCTCATGTTTTTAGAAGCCTGGGCTGCTTTATTCATTCTGTATAAATGCTTCAAGAGGCCTTTTCTGACTCTTGTCTAACAAGGACACTGCCAGAGGAAACTGAACAGACACAGTCCGCAAACATTTTGCCATCTCGGATTTTCTCCTACTCCATAGTGAGATGTCACTGCATCTCAGCTCTTCATTGATACAGAGGCAATAGAGAACACAGCAATGGGTGTGTGTGGGGCTTGGGTGTGTGAAGCACAGTGAGATCATGAGACTCTTAAGCTAAGTGCCTCAGACATGACAGAAGAGGTATATCTTTAGATGTATCACAGACAGTAAATTATAGTCATTCTTTCTACCAGGGAAGAACAAAATCTGTTCAGGAAGAAAGGGTGAGTAGAAATGAGGCTGGATCAAGGGAAATCATACCTGTGGCTGACAGAACCACCAAAATGTTATCCTTGCTTTTTCTCAGGATGTGAAAATGTATTCAGTGAGACTATTTATTAACACATGATCAGTGTAAAACATGGATTCATTCAGGACTGTGGTTTCCCAATGACTCATTCCACTACCTGCTGGGGAGGGCTCCAGCGTCCCCACAGCTCACTGCACCTTTAATTTGGCACACCAGGAAAAACACTCTCACCGGGGGCTGAATGTCATGGACAGTGCTGCCAACACATTACGGCCGTACTAGCTATTTCACAGCTCTGCACCGTTGCACTAGCATTTTCTACAATGGGATCCAGAAGACTGCTTATAAGGTCAGAAAAGCATACAATATTTATCAGCCAAAAATGAAAGCTAGCATGCAGTATTTGTGTGATGCACAGCCAAATCTATAAGGGTGCTTTATCTCATATATTTTCTACTTCCCTCCAAGAGATACAGTGTAAATACTGCAGGTTATTAGTAAGAGATGCAGGACCCAGGGAGTAGATGAGAGGGAGAGCAGGGACTGAGAAAACAAACCTGTCTCCCTTTCTTGTTGATACCTTACTCACAATGTCAGTCTTGACCTCTGTGGAATGTAGTTTTTGTCCTTCATCTCAACCTGAGAGAAGGTCAAAGCTAAAACAAAACATCTGAGGCATACTGAGAATCAGGTTCAAATTTCAGGGCTTAGAAACATGACAGTACAGTATACCCGGTGTAGGTTTGCTTGATGGGGCTGTCAGCAGAGCAGAGCATGGGACCAGAGAATCATTGAATAGAATGGCTTGGGTTGGAAGGGACCTTAAAGGTCATCAATCCCACTGTCTATGTTATTGATGAAGATATTGAAAAATACCAGTCCCGAGACAGACCCCTGAGGGACACTGCTCATCACTGGTTTCCTGTTGGACATAGAACTATTGACCACCACTGTCTGGGTGTGGCTATTGAGACAATTCCTTATCCACCAGATGGTCCACCCTTCAAAAGTCCTTATTCTGTTTCTGGGGTTGCTCCCGTATGTGTCAGACTAAGGTGCTCAGTAGTTCTTCCTTCCAGAAATTTGGCTTGTGTTCCCTTCTCAAGCCCAGCTGAGATAGTAAATTAAAAATATCCTATAGATTGATGGCAACCAAGAGGTTGAAGTTACCCTAAGATGTACTCTACTCTCTGCAATCAGTGTGTTCATGCAGATGCACAAGTTCAGAGAAGACATTTTGAGGGTAATGTGTATGTGAAAATGACTTTGTTGTTGTTTTTAAGAAAAGTACGAGAATTCAGGAAATCATTTCACTGGGTAACCTAAGAGAAATCTTAGAGTTAATAATGATATGGTACAAACCCCAGTGGTATTGTCTGGCCTTGAGAACAACACATAATACATAATTCAACTATTCTCTTTTGTTGGGATATCTGTGCAAGCAGGTGGCTGTGGTAGACAGGTCAGGAAATCCATCTCACTGTCATTTTTATCCCTCCAAATGTCTCAAATGCTGCTTTTCCAAAATGAGGTTATTTAGCACCTGCAGATGGATGAAGCAATAAGTTTGAAAGTGTTGTTTTCTGGTCAGCAACTGATGTGGTTACAGCTCCTCATGAGGCCTTTGCATGAGTAGACAGCTTTGAATTTATTGCTGGGTCATGAGAACAAGAAAACAGGGGGAGGGTGAAGTCTCATATGCTTCTTAGTTTTTCCTGAGGCTAGGCAGCTGGCTTTGCAAGAACAAACTTTGAATGTATCAACGATATCAATTCAGTCTTAAAATTCAGGCTCTTTAATAACTGTGTTCTTGAAATTCTCCTCTTGACTGGTTTGCTATTTTTCTTTGTAATTAAGATTGAAGTCACTTTTCTTGGTACCTGTAGATTCTACCAGTTCTTTCCAAGGTCCTCCCACCCACATACCTTCTGCTCACTTTGCAGTTACTTTTAAAGGGAATTCTTTAATACTCTGTTGGAAATTACAGGAATCCTTTCTATTCTACAGCAGATTAAAATGTATCTGTGATGAGAAAAAAAATGCACTCCAACAAGTGGTTGTACCAATTACACAGTCTGTTTTTTGTTAGGATACTGGAACAAGCCTAAGATTTTATCGACTTTTATAAGTAACATATAACTTTTATTAGGAGAACGTTATGTCTATAAACAGAGTAATTCATCTTCTTGCATTTTCTGTCTGATGGGATTTATTATATATATATATATCTTGGTAGGACTGTAATAAATGGATGCAAAAACTTTTTCTATAGAAAGGTCCTACCTTTCTTATAACATTTACCTTGTGGACATAAGAAAAATAATGGAATAATAATTTATAATTAACAACAGTTTAACAACAATAGAATGACTAATGACTCCAGAAGACGTATATTGCAACTTATGGGCTGAAAATGAGTTAGGTATCCTCAACACCCTATAACATCTTCTGGTTACTTGATGATGCAGAATAGATGTCATCCAACTGTCAAAAATAAAGCAAGTCCTATTTTCTTACTTCATGAAGAGTTGCACAGGCTATCTTGCCAAAGACCTGCCTCCTGAAGATGTGAAGAGAACTTTGGCAGCTGACCAGTGTAGAGAACTCTGAGGATCTCAAATGTGTGAGGGCTCTGACAGCGGCAGAAGATGCGCTGACATGTCTGATACTGAAATTGAAAGCAGAGTTGCAATTTGAACCATATAAATCCTTCCTTATGTGCTCTCCACTATGTTGGGCTGCAATGGCAGCTAGCTTTCTGTCCAGAGGAGTCTCAAGTGGATCCGATACTGGAGATTCTGTTTTTCAGCATGTTGCATGAATATTGACTAGATATGAAGTGATATTTTTCCTTTTCATTAAAAACAGAGAAATTGACAGCTGAAATGCAAAGGTAACAACTGCTTTGTGTGTTCTTTGGCTCTGGTGGGATTTATTTATATGAATGGATCTCTCCATGGTCTGAAAGACTACACAGTTTACACCAGGATCACCAAAAATGCGCATGATCAGAGAATCACAGAATCATAGAACCATTAACGTTGGAAAAGACCTCCAAGATCATCTGGTCCAACTATCTCTGTACCAACAATATCACCCACTAACCCATGTCCCTAAGCAGCATGTCCAACCTTTCCTTAAAGCATGTCCAACCTTTCCTCATGCAGAGCTTTAGCATTCCTGATTTTTTTTTTTTTTTTTTGTGTGTGTGTGTGCATATGCTGGCAAATTCCTTGTACTCTCCCTGAGTTTCAGGCTACTGGGTCTTTGTGCAACATGTACCTCTCACCACATGTCTGGCCTACCAGAGGAATGAGGTCTGATCCTTGCTTAGTAGGAAGGAAGTTGTTCATGAGCCAGACTTTTTCGTTCTGACCATTGTCAGACCACTGGTCTTGCGTGATAAATATGTAACACAGGTAAGCTGTTCCTCTCAGCCCCTCTTGGCAGTCATCATTCACTTGATGTGTGAGCCAGCTCTGAAAGACTTAGATTTGCAGCACATTGATACACAGTAGTCATCCAGAAGTGGGCAGCTCTGTCTCCTTATATTGCAGAAAGGCTCTGAAATCAGTCACCTAGCAGGGGTCAAGGATTGTGTGGAAACTTCATGTGAAGCACAAGACATAAAGATAAAAATATCTGCAGCCAAGGTGCTCCACATCAACTGCCTAGCTTAAGAGGACCCACACATAGAGAGTGCTAAACAGTGTTGGACTTCAGTGTAGAAAATTACACAATGTAGTGTAGAAAATTAAACAGTGATGTCCCAACTCAGCCTCCAGACAGACAAACAAACTCAAACCTACAACCTGGCTAGCACAGCCCAGTTAAAGAAAAGGCAAGGTCTGCAAGCCTAACAGCATGAAATACCAAAATGTTTTGAGAGCAGACTTTGCCAGTCATATGGGCCTTGCATGCCAGCTCCACCTCTGGAAGGCTGTCATTGGTGTCAAAGGAGTCCTGAAGCATTTTGTGTTTCCTAGAAGCAGCTGCAGGCTGTGGGTTTCCTTGAAGGGCTGGATTTCAGTTATGAAGTCATGCAGGCAGCTTGACAGCTTGATAGCTGGGTGGGAGAGAGAGAAAACTTCATGGTGTTTGTACAAAGCGGAGGCTGTTGGCTTGGCATCAACTCTTGTGCAGTAGTCTGTAAACCTAGTAACGTTGTTACTAGTACACACAATAAAGTGGATAAATTCTCCCATTCTCTTTACTTAAACAATTAGATGCTTTTGTGGGTGATTTCAGGGTAACAGAATGAATAACAAATTTCTCCTATTCTCCAGGTGAAGCCATCATTGCAAATGGGATTTGAGATGCTCTCCACAGACTCAACATCACAGAACAAAGTGCAAAGACATGAATGTGAGAGAACACTGGTATGGTAGAATGTTTCCTGCACCTAATCTTAGCCATGACTTTTGTATACACCTGGGCAGAGGGAAGAGTTTATAACCAGCTGATGTGGGAGATGTCAAATCAGTGCAGCTTTGCTGGAGAAATATTGGCTTATGCTGAACGAGAATCCATATTACAGTTATCTAGAATACAAAAAGCTATTCAGAAAATACCTTGTCAGGGAGAAGATAATGTGCATAATTTTGGAAAGCTTTTTGTAGATCTTTTGTTATCCTTCTGAACATATCAGTCCAAAAACCCCACAAACCTGTGCTTCTAGATATAGCTGTCCACCTACTCCATAACTGAGAGTAACAGGAGTTGTTTGTGTTTGCTGAAATACTATCACTAAGAGAAATTTTCTCTGGAGACTGATTAACCAAGATTATTGCCTAAGTTCTAAATTATTCACTTTTCCTTTGTACCCTTCTAAGATGGGCTATTGTTACAGCTGGAACATGTGTATTTGAGGCCATCATCAGCTGTACTGTGTAGCTAATACAGGTAATTACAATGAAGTGCTCTAATTTTCCTGATCAGATCAATTTTTCTTGTGAATATTAAAGCTTCTTGTTACATGTTCTGACTGGGGAGAATGGACTGTGCATAGACTAGTAAGCTGAAAAGAAGAGCTTGCACACAGAGAGATTTCAGTGCACTTGTGCTTTTGTCAATGCATAGGTGTACATTAATTGTCTCAGCGATGCTTCAGTGTGATTCAGCTTTCACCTTGGTCTGACTCCAGTGGTTGAAATGGATTTCAGTTCTTGTTACCACCAATGTAAGGGATGGAGAATCAAATCCAGCCAAATTGTTTGTTTATTTGTTTTCCAAGAATAATTTGGTGGGTAAAAGGATCCATCAGCTGCAAATTTATTGTTATTATTAAAATATTGATATTGATATTGATATTAATATTAATATTGATATTATTTGGTGTCTGTCATTGTCTGCTTCACTGTGAATATGCAGGGTTTTAGCCACTGCCCAACAAGTTTGGGGATTAGATCACAATAAAGTAGACAAATTCAATTTTATAAAAACAGACTTCATTTCCAAAGGAGCACATGCTGCTTTGTAATCAACGCAGCAACCTAATCTCTCCTGTCAACCTCGGTGGGAATTTCTCAGTTTAGGCTTGCTGTCCCTGATGCATGAAGGCAGGACAAAACCCTGACCTAACTGTTCACTTGAACAGCACCTTGGCAGCACCTCCAGGCCTCTGCCAAGCCCAAGATCCCATGAAACAAACCCACAGTCAGGAGCAGTTGTCCTGAAGGGAGGACTTGAGCTTGAAAAGTCTTGTTTAAAGACACATGTTGGCAGACATGTCTCCAGATTGACACAGTCGATATCCTGCTTTCCAGACCATCTTGATTTAGACACAGTTAACAGGGGGGATGACAGGTTAGACCTAATCCCAATTTCTTACAGTCCCAAGGATTGTCATAACCCACCTGACAGGTAGATTCCAGCTTCCTTCCACATGCCTTCCTGACTGAACAGCATTATGTCAAGAATGTTTCACATCCGTTCCAGAGATCCCTGAGATGCTACTAGCAACAGGTAACAGCCATGCTGGCTGAAACAGCAGCAATGACAACAATAAATCCCACAGAGAAACAACAACAAATAAACTAACAAATAAAACAAAAGACCCACTGCAATCTAGTTTTCAGACTACTGGGCAATGCTGTGCAGGTCATGAATGCTCCCAGCTACCCCAGTACAGAAGTATTTGCATGGCTAGTGATGGTGGAAACCTCAATTCACCTGGTTTATCATCAGACAACTCATGTTCTGTGTCCATATACAGCTTCCTTAGATCATATTCCGATGTACACTGACTCAGTCTTGGTTTTCAGCCAAAGCATAGTACCAAAACGTAGCCCACAGTGACTGCTACCATGACCTGTCCCTTGAAGGATGCTACCTTGCCATGTAGGCAACAGGGGCCCAGAGCCCCATCATCTCTCAGTTCCCCAAAAGCCTCCTTAGTCTAAATAGCTGGGGCAGCTGTGTATCTCAATTCCCTTGTTGGAACATCACTGTTACTAGGTTTGGCTGCTGAAGATTTTGCCTGTAAAGTGCAAGCCCTAACAAATTCTCCTGGTCTGATGCTTGTGGTTACAGAAAACACTCTCTGATAGCCACAACTTAGTGATTTCTGCTGCTCAGCCATACTATCATGATACAGAAGAAACACAAACACACCATCAACAGATGTTCTGAAGATTGTTTCCCCCTCTCCTTTTCTTCACTCTCCTAAACCCCACCCTTCAGCCCAGGCTGCTTGTGATAGCACTCAGTGAGTGCTCCTGCACACTGCTCAGACTTTTCCCAGAAGGATCACAAGCTTCGTGTTTCTCACAGAGCTACAGCCTTGCTGGTTTAACAAAAATGCTACAAGCTTTGGCACAGCACTGTGAATAAACCCAGATTACTCTGCCCAGTGCTGTTAGGTCAACTCTCCTTGTGCCTCCCAGATGAGAGGCAACTTTCTGGTTCCTGTGGGTCAGCAGTACATTCCTCCTGTCCCCTCAGAGCCCTGGCTTCTGGTGACAAAAGTGTTTTCTGCAGTGACAACACTAATTACCAACAGCTTGATTAATGCCACAAGCAGTCATCAGTATTCTCGACACTGCACTCACGGTAATGCAATACAAAAAGAATTAAATTAATATAATTGACCACTTATCCCTGCTGAAAAGAAGAAAAAAATATATGCTTGCTATTGAAAAGCAACTTTAATTTAGGTTCCCTCCTGTTCTTTCTGCTTAGAGAACTTGCATTTGAATATAAATACATGCATATTTGAAATCTTGCAGCAAGAGTCTTTGGAACAAACATTGCACCACACATATAGGAACGGTAATAACAACAATTTGTAGGTGACAATAAAACCAACATTATTTTACTAAAGATGAGTACACATCGCTGCTGTTATTTGAAGAATAAAAAGCTTGCTACTTGGCTTAATAGAATTACAGCTGTGATGAAAGGAATGGTAAATGAAGTTCAAAATGGATCAGCTTTTTGCCACCAAAATTACACCTGAGTCATGAATCTAGAAAGTAATTTGACATAAAAATCACACATTTAATAACAGAATAAAAACCCTACTTCTTTCAGCACTTAGCAAAAATTGTGGTAGTGACCAAGACATATACACTGGTATGTAATTCCTTGACAAAACCCTGCCTTTAGCTAATGTCTGTGCAAAACAATACCGGAAAAGGCTTCTCTTAGACCTTGCAATTTTTGTCAGACAGAAAGAGCCATCAACTTTAATCATCCCTTATTGGCACAATCTTGCCCAACAAAAAAAGCAGTGTGTCCTATGGCTCCTTCTCTGCACAACCTCTGTAATCTGCCAATCTTCTCTTTGCACAGTGACATTAATTTCCAGGTAGACTGTAGTCAGTCTTTGAACAGTGCTATGCTAGGTTTGTATTTGCTGCTGAACTCTACCCTTTCCATGACAATTCAGAGCTCATCAGAGGACAGCTGATAGACAAGTCACACAAGCCATCACTGCTGGAGTTACAGGCTGCCATTTTGCAGCTTATTCATCTTAACTAGAAAGTGCCTGACAAAGGGCAGAGTCCCTGCTGCAGGGAACAGACCAGCTAGTCCAGGACTGTGCAGGTAGGAGAAAAATGCCTTTTCCACACCCACATAACCATTACCTCTTCTCCTGGTTCAGAGAAGGGCCTGCTGTCAGCACAGTCCAGCAGGCAGGCTCTGATGCTGCCCCTACATGCTGCAGGTGACAGGCCCATGCACTGTGGAGCACCAGGAAGAGTTTCTGCCATACAGAGACTGAATGCAAACTCTGCCCAATGGCAGATTCATTTCCAGAGCACACACAACTTGGGAAAGGACACAGCAGCGTACTGGTATCCATTTGTCATGGCCATGTCACTGGCTCCTCTGAGGCATTTGGGGGCTCAAAGGATGTGATAACAGCAACCAGAAGAGAAGGCATTGAAACAATCTATTTATTTTTATTTTTATGTTTATTTTTATGTTTATTTTATTTTTATTTATTTTTTATTTTTATTTATTTTTATTTTTTCTACTGGCCCAGGGATGTGTCATTACTTACGGAGTGTAGTCTTTGCTGTCACGAATGCCAAAGGGGCAGTTACAAAGGAGGAGGCACTGGATTTTGCTAGAAGCATAGTTAAAAGGGCCTTTCACTCTCATACTGCTTAGAAAAGCTTGCTGATACTCCTTACAAGGATGTGTGGCATTGGAGCTGACCCACTGTAAAATACCCATTTAGAGTCATGGTAAAACCTGGGTGGCAGCTTTTGGGATTCTGGCAAAAGAAGGGACAGATTTTGTTGCAGATGAAACATTGGATCCAAAACCACATTGCCAGCTTCCTCCTCTCGATCAAGGAGTGAGTTGTCTTCATTCTAGATCTGGGAAGATGGCTTGTCTTGCCTCCTTTGCTACGTTTCATTTTGCTGGCACTCTGAAACCCACTTGTGCCCAGCATTTCAGTCCCCTCATCCTGACTCGTAAGCTTGCAGCCCATTTGGCTGTGTTCTTCTCACACCTATTCTTCACTGAGGTGCATCTGGGGAGTGTCTGACAAAACCACTTACTGAGGCAGGTCTTTGTAAACAAGGAGATTAAATGAAACAAAAGCTCCCAGATCAAAATATTTCTCCTTCCCCTGTCGTGAAACTCCTCTCTTGTCTTGTTTGATTTTCTTTTCTTGAGAGTAAAAAGGGGGATATAGCTTAACGGAGACAGGCAGGCAGGCAAACAATAATGTTCTTATTAAAAATTAGAGGTTTTTTTGATAGTGAAGTGTTTGATACTCAGAAGAACTAATACCATGAACTGCTTAAAACATATGCAGCAATTATTCACTGTGCACAAATCAATGTGGAGCAAACAGGCATTTTTGAATGACATGTATATTCTCAACAACTTTATTCAAACGTGCTGATAGGAGCCATCCCAGACCTCTCTGTCTTCCATGAACACTTGGGTACTGGTGTTGCATTCCCCATGCAGTAAGTGACCTGCCCCCATACATGACCAGAGGAGTGTTGTAGTATCTAGCTGACCACCATAAAGTACTGCTGCCTAGCAGTATTGGCTCAGCTGCTGTATCAACTCCAGAGCTCTGAACTCTCTCTCTGGGGGCTACTCAGAAAATGCCTGAAAATGGCTGTCCTAGTACAACAACGCCGTTCTTGCTTTCTTTGTAAAAGGATGGAGAAAAGGGCATCATCAAAAGCAGCAGTATATTGAATTTTTCATGTTCTCCTTCCTGATGTAACCTATTCCCCATTGTATCTGGATGCTAGGGAGAGTTTTCAGAATGTTCCTTAATACAACATTGATCTTTTAGCATATGTGCAGAGAAGGAATAGAGTTTCCACAATAGCTAATGTATTTTTTTTTCGACTATAAAGAGTATAGAAAGTATTCATGTTGGACAGAATTTCCTGGTGTGAAGTGAAATGCCTTGTGATGGGCATTTCTGAGTATCTGACTGCAGAAAACCAGCTGTCATCGCTGAGATAATTTTGACATTAGTTAAACTTAAAAGAAGACAATGCAAAGCCATCCGGCTTACTTGACTACAGCCTACGAGCAATGGGGGAAAAGTTTAGGCAAGAAGAAAGACACTTCTGAGATCTTTTCAACTAAGGAAAATTTTTCATTTATTGTTTGCTTTGGTAGGACAGAGGAGAAATGCTCATCAGCATACAAACACAACGAGAAGCTAGAATGCAGTAAACACTTCACTATCAAGAGGGTTATTTGTGCCACCTTGACTGTTGATGTCCATGGATTTGTGCTGCTGATAGCAACCGAGGACCTTATTCAATATCCCACTAGAAGTTCTCAGGTCTCTCACCAGGAATGCTGCTGAGCGTGCCCACTTCAAGTGGCAGAGGTGTGCTATCAACTTCAAGGAGAAAGCAGCTTACATTAGCAAGATATTTAGGTTTGAAAAAATAATGTTTTTATTTCTAGTGGTTTTTATTTATTTTTATTTTTATTTATTTTTATTGCAACGTGTACGTGAAAATCCTCAGGGTCAGACTGCTGGGTCTCAAGGACAAAAATTGGTAGATGTAAATAAATACCTCTCTAAGTTCATGTATTTTTGTTAAAAACATGGCTTTTCTTCATGTAGATTTTAGTAGTAGCCATCTGAGAAAAGAGTTTTTTTCCCTTTTGCTTATTATTATCAACCTAGCCTCTCCAGCATCCTTCCTCAATCCCATGGAGAACAATAAGTCCTACTCTAGAGAACCCAGGCTTCACAGATGCTGACTCCAGCTTACCCTAGACTGAACTTCTTAGTTGGTTCACTGCAAATGGCATCTGGGTTTGTCACACTTTTTTCCTTTCTGTTGTACTGTGGTGATGTGTGAGGGATCTAGAGTCAGCTGATCTGATTCTGCCATTGCCTGCCTGGGCTAGCTGTATCTCTGTCAAAAGAAAGATGGCAGTATCTGACTAGGAGCAGGTTTGGGATGACTTTGAGCATTCCCTACAGTAGCAGTTTAAGTACTTGTATCTTCGTATCTTGTGTATTTAGGTATCATATGAGAAGATGCAGCAGTGACATATTTTCACCCAACATATATCTTCAGGATTCGGGCTGAGCACTTGAAAATAAAATGCAAACAGAAAGAACCTCTACCTGCTCACACACTTCACTGCAGGCAGCTGGAATTTGGTGTAGTCTGCTGATGTTGTGTCCAAAGTGCACAAAAATAATTTAGGTCTACCAGTTAAGGTGGAGAGACTGAGTCTGCCCAGGCCCTCATGTCCTTTGACACAGCAATTACTGTTTTGACAAATCCTTTTCCACCCACTAATCCTGCTCAAATTCAGATACAAATGCTCTTTCTACAGCTCCACAGAGCTGTAGCTCTAATAGTTTGGTGTAGAACAGCACAGCTCTTGTATTGTGATGGGAGATAAAGAATCAGTGGCTGAAACCCAGCCAGCCTGGACTTGTCTTTTTGTATCCTGACAGAGAAGAGCGGTGAAAGTGTAAGGCTATGTGGATGGTACTGGTAATCTGCTGTTCTTCAGGACAGATGACTGCCAGTCATGGTGGATAAGGGCCTGGTCTCTGCTGCTCTACGGGATACTATTTGCAGCACAGCAAGCTGAAAAGCTAGCAGCTGGCTGCTGAGGGAATGGGTGGAAGCTTTAAAAAAAAAAAAAAAAAAAAAACAAACTAAAAAATGCATCTCTCTTTCTTCCTGCAGTTGAGTGCTGCAGACCACATGTCTCAAAGTGATGCTGTGAAGATGCTGATGGTGAAAGACTTTCCAAGATCTGCGGTGTAAAGGTGTCAGTCTATGAAAAGATCATACTCACTTAACAGGGTAAAGTATTCACATAATTATCGGTCTCGGGGAAGTCTTCATAAGAAATCTTTAATTTCCTCCCTTCTTCGTCTATCCTCATTAACTGTTACCAGGACACACAAGAGACTGGTAGCAGAATAGAGAAAGCACTACTGATACCAAACGATTCCCTAAGCTGTGAGTCCCACATAAGTGGAGGAGACCTTTCCGTGCAGAATAGATCAATCAGCGCAAAGAGAGATACTGTATCAGAATCTCCTATGGCTACAGATAAACACTCTGCAACACTGTCCACCTCTGTAGCAAGGACACAGAAAGCTGCAGTATTAAGAGTATTAAGATGCAAATTTCAGTGATTATACTCATGGAAAAAAAAAAAAAAAAAAGAAAGAAAAAAAAAGAAAATAGTATGGAGAAAGATTGCCTGTGCAGGTGCAGGTGGCTAGATTCAGATGGCCGAGTTTAGGCTGACTACAGGACAATTCCATCCAGGTTCTGTCAGAAGGCAGGTTCCTATTTCTGTGCAGGTGAGAAGGGAGGCACTGAGGAAGCAGCTCAACACAACAGTGAGTTGTGTGCTTCAGTTGTGAGTGGTATTGACAGCCACGAATTACCGCCTGCTGTGTTAGTCATCTAGAGAAGGGGCATCTACAAATGGCATCAGGTCTTCCTAAGCAAGACATCCCAGCCAGTCTAAGACATCCCTGTCTCCTGTTAAATCTAGGTAGGTCCGTTGCTGATTACAGCAAGCTACCAGCAGAGGGAGAGGGGCACTTGCTCTTTCTTTCTCCCTTCCTCAGCAGTGATGCTGAGAGCACGCTGTCGGGACCCACTTTACAGTCCTCTGCCTGGAACAGGTTGCCTCTCCACCCTGAGGGTCTTAGCCTTGGCCAGTGTGAGACAGAGGTGGAACCGGTGTTGGAGAGTGTGTTTCTTCCTCCTTTCTTTCAGAGAGCAACAGAGGAACAGAAAATAATTTGGTCTAGAATCATTTGCTCTCCTGCTGCAAAAGTTCGTCTGTGACTCATCCAGCTGTCAGGACTGGTAGGAGCCCATCCCAGCCCCTTCTCATTCTGCCGGGTCGGAAGTCTTGTCTGAGAGTTGCCCCATACTGTCACCGACATACCATATCACCTGTGTAACATAAAAATCCTGATGGAAGGTGTAGTGTGTTCAATGATCTGTTTTCTTTCTGCTCTGTGGCTGACAGGGAAAGAACTTTCCTTAGAGAGGAGGACTGTAAGAAAATTGGTGAACCCTCTTTTTCATTTGAATATCCATAATCCAGAGTTCCCTGCAACCTCTGTAAATATGAATACGTGCCTGCAAACCCTGAAATATTGATTGCAGGCTTAGATGAGTCTGCAGGATTTTCTCAAGTCTGGCACTTGTTCAAGATTATCTTTGGGCTTGGCACCCACCCAGGTAGACGTGTTTAGTAGATATAGTTGCTTGCAAGGCTGCAGCACAAGCTGTTACATAAAGCCAATAAAACTAGCGTGCAAGGAAGTTGAGTGTGCCAGCTCCAATAAGGGTGTTGCAGTTAACATGCTGTCAGCATTGCCTTCTTCGCATGGGATCTTCCCAGCAGCTTCTCCACTGAGGCCCATGGATCTTTGCTGCTGTCAGGAGAAGTAAGAGCATGGATTAACTGTTTAAAACCCTTTCTCCAGGAACTCATCTGTGCCTAAAGCACAGGGAAGAAACTAGCTGAGAAGCTTCATTTTTAGCTGAGGTGTTGTATGGTGTTTCACAAGGCACAGTACAAGGCTGCTGCTTTGCCTATTTTCTCATTCCTGTATCCAGAGGAACTGTGCAGAATTCAAAACAATACTGTAATTTCTGCTCTTATGTAAAATGTATACCACCTCCTTAAACACATGGCTGAAAGCCTGTATGGAAGGATTTGCCTCGCCACACCTTACTTCTTGGTCCTCCCTCATATTACACAAGTACACAATCTCCTTGCATCACTCCTTCCATCCTGATCTTACTGTGACATCTGCTTTTGCCATGTAAAATTTCTTTGATCCCATCGGAAACATGGTGGTTCTTTATCCCAGTAGACATCTGCTGAGATTTTAGTTAGCATATGACTCTTATGGCTTTTCCTTAACCACAGAACAAAATCAGATCTTGATCCTGAACAACATCCTGCCACTTGCATAATACAGATTTAAATCTATTTTTAAAAAATTGGGGAGAAAACAGATTTTTTGGCAAAGTCTGATGCAATTTTATAATGTCGCATACTTGGCAAGTGTGATTGTGTTGCTATAGTTATCTTAGATTATGACCAGGATGAATTTTTTACTCAAAGCTAATTTAGAACTCATCTGGCTCAAAAGCACCTTATCTATTTGTCTAAGCCCTGGAAGAGTCACTTGCATCACCAAAAAGCTTGAGTTTATCAAAGGAGCCTTAGCACCAGTCACTAGCCAGTGCTTAGCAGAGACCTCAGTGATTGCAGTCTGCATTTGCTCTTGTCAGAGCATCCTTTGCAGCATCCCTGACATCAGGGAAACCCCTGCGTGAAGGTGGGATTGGCCAGCAGAGATGCCCTCTCCTTTATTTCACCTAATACCTCCCCCTCTATCTCAGCAGAAGGGCCACCTCTGATGTCCAACTTTGTGAATGCTTTTCTCCTCTGTGAACCAAAGAAATGGACAGAAGGCAGGAGTGCAGCCTTTCATAGGCATGTGCATCAGAAGTTGACACCTGGTGATGGGGAGTCAGTATTTCCTATTTGCTTTGACAGGTTCTGAGCTAGGAAAAAAAAAAAAAAAAGAAAAAAGAAAGAAAGAAAGAAAAAAAGAAAGAAAGAAAGAGAATTAAACTCCACAGATCTAACAGATCCTTAGTTATTTCCCAGAGCAAGCTGTGGAGCAAGAAGTGGGAAGTGCATGACTGAAAAACTTGCCTTAGGCTGGAAATTCAGACCAAAGCTAGGAACTAGATGGAGACTTCTTTGGAAGCGAGGTGCTGCAATCACTCAAAAGCCTTCTTTGGTAAAGAGTTGTATCTACAGAGGAAATTTTTACCTGAGGCCATCATCTCTCAAGGCCGAGTCTGCAGCTTTAGACAATAGTGTACACTTGCTCAACTGCTGAGTACATTATTTATGTAATAAGGATGTGAATCAGCATATTTAAATATAGAAGATCTATTCCAGCCTCACCTTACTGAGGCTGTGCTTTCACTTAATTCTGTAGCAAAGTCTTTGTAGTTCATTGGTTGGCAGTTGACTAAGGCAGAGCAGCTCTGTTTTTTAGCAGCCTTTAGTGTTACATAACTCCTTTGCATTGTTATGGAATCACTGTAGTTATCAAGAGAATACATTTTAGGAGGCGTCAGCCTTTGAAGTCAGACTGACTGCAACGTTTGCCTGTTTGGAGGAGATGAGAGGATACTGGAGTGTTCTGTGAAGTGTGTGAGCCCAGACAGGGCACAAGCTGGAGTCTGTTCGGGTTAATGGACAGGCTTTCTGCTGAGTTTCCACAATATTTGCCACAGTACGTGAAGACTAGGAGAAAAGCTGAAAGATGACAGCACTGGAAAATCACCATTTGGCCTCCCAATCCTGTCCTTGTCAGAACAACAAAAGAGATTTTTCCTTCCTTCAGTTCCTCCCCAGCATCTTTATTGCAACTTTATTCCCCATAAGCTAGTTTGGGAATGCAATAGGCTAGAACCCAGCAGGCAGAGCCTTTCCATCTGTCCTTCTATGTGTCAGAACAGCAGGGGCCAACAGTCCAGAGAGGCTGGTGTGCCTCTGGAGACAAGTCTCATGAATATGACAGTATTCTCTCAACTGAATGCCACTGTGCTCCAGACTGATTACAGCAATATAAGAAATCCAGGCAATTTCAGTAACTGCAGATAACACTGTAGGGGATATACAGGATTAGGGAGAAAGAACTGCTTCAAAAGTGGCAGCAGCACTGAGACAATTGGCCTTTGTGGGCTCCAAGAAAAGAGGGAAGGTGCAGTGTACCAAACTGCCCCCCATACTTAATGAGCCATAACTAAAAGAGAGAGGGAGCTTTTGCAATGTGCATGGCATTAATCACTACTTACAAGATGATGCTGGGCTGACTGGATTTGTTATCTCATGGTCTCTATTTATATGTCTTTTGAATCAGAAATATTTTACTATGTTTTGATTGGAGCTGACAGGTTTTTCTGCCCTCATGACCAACAATAGCTGTTTTAGTGGTGGATTTTTTCTTATTATATTGTATTTCCCTGTTTTTCCTGTTTTTCCAATGTGAAAAATCTGTCATAAAAGTGTTTTAAAACCTCTTAACCCTCCCATCCCAGCAAAAGGGAATCGACTACCTAAAAAGACTGTGAGTTTCGGTGGCTAAATATGAAAATACCAGTACTCCTGTTCAGGGGTTAACCAGTTCTGGCAATGCCATATTCCATCCCTGAAGGTCCTCCAGTACCAAGTTCTTGACTTGGATTTGCTCTCAAAAGGTAAGACTTAAGCTCACTCAGGATCCTTCAACCAAGGCTTCACTTGAGAAGCTGGATCCTATGGATATTCATCCTGTGCCTTCAGCATGTAACCAGGGGAAACGGAGCTGCCTTACTCCAGTGGTCAGGGCTGAGCTGCTATGCAGGAGATAGATCCCAGTGTTTTCCAAACTGGAATGGACCTTTCTCTCCCACCTGATTGCCCTAACCCTTGGGCTGTGGCCTCAAACATACTTGATTCTTTAGACATGGTCTGGAAAGCCAGGTTGCTAGTAGGCTGTCTTACTGCTTGACTGTGGAAACGCAGTTGCTTCACCCATCTCTTATGGTTAAAGTATCCAAGTCCATTATACCACGTGAAAACCTGTGAGCAGGAACGTCCGTGTGTGGTCTGCCACGTGTCCCACAGCCTGTCACTCAGCATTGGCTTCCCAGTCAGATTCTGGTTTTGGGTGCTGCTTTAGCGCTGTTAGAGTTTGCTGGTGGAAAGGTCACTGATGGCTTTGTAAACTCTAAGGCAGACAGGAGACCCAAGCCCTCATTACTCATCCCCTGGGATAGCAGAAGTTGGAATAAAGAGTGCTGGTTTTGCAAGAAAGAGTTTTGTTTTTTATCTTGCTATGTGTAGGGACCATCTGCATCAATGAATTAGGGTCCCCTGTCATGTGGGATAAGGACAGGAGTGAGAATATTTCAGGTCTTCTCTTATTAATTGTAGGCAATTATTTTGTGTCTGGGTCCCCCTTATCCCACCGTGAGGCCCTTGTCTCCTTTCATGAGAGTGGTATCCAGATGGTACCATTGGCGTTGACTTCTTGGGAGCTGCATTATCAAAAAGTCCTGAGGGAAGTCTCAAATACAGGGGCTGGCAGATGTTGTCGTCTTGCCTGGTGTTGCCCATTTCAAGATTCCTGCTAGAGGATACTGTGGCTTCCTTTTATCCCATGGAAATGAAGAAAGGCTGAGCAGGTTGGTGCACACCCACATCTTGGTATGGAGGAGGGAACGTGCACACCTTAACAGGATGTTGGACAGGTCTCTAGCTGTTCAGAGACTGCCTTTTGACATGGGAGTGCAGGCACTCAAAAAACAATTTTAAGCCACTGGGGTTGTGCTTCAGATGGGATCACACTTATATTTACAGTGCCATTAATGCTGCACACTGAGACCATCTTTTCCGACCCAAATACTTTCTTCTTACTCTTCTCTGGCTACATTCTCTCCCCCAGGCAAAACCTCCTGGCAACAGCTTTGTCCTGTTTAACTGTTTTGCAGGGTATGTCATGATGTTATTAATTCTGCTTAATTCTGTGCATGCCTGCATGCCGGTTATGGTGTTGGAAAGGTCATTTTGACAATCTGGGACTTTGCAATGGATAAAATGCAGATACTTCTAGAAAAAAGACATAAGTTTGTGGAGAAACAGCATAGAAAATGATGTGAGTGTGAATCAGATGCCTAAACAAATGAAGAAATAAAAAAAAAACTACTGACTCACCCGGTCGTCTGGGTAGACCTGGAGATGATATGATAGGCTCATAAGAAAGAAGCCTGAGAATTCCCAGGTTTCACCGAGAGTTTCCTCCTCAGAAGAACCAGAGATGAACATGACCGCATTGTTGCAGCTTAGGCCCACCCATATGTCTAGTGCCTGTCTTTTTTTTTTTTTTAAACCTACCTGCTCCCTTGTTTGTCCCTTTCTCATTGCTTTTGGAAATCCATCTTGAAAGTCAGAAAGGATGTTGTGAACTGGAATCCAACAATCAAAGGCTTTTTTTTTTTTTTTTTTTTTTTTTCTGCAAGTACAAGTCACATGTGAATATAAATAAAACCAGACCTGTTTCTCAAATTACAACAATTTGATGCTTAAGCAGGACTTTTTTTTTTTTTTTTTTTTTTCTTTGTGAATTGAGAGAACAAAAAGTGGTGATATTTACTATATAGCTACTAGATGACAAAAGCTGTGTGATTTGGCTAATAAGACATAACCATTCCGTGTGGCTTGTGCAGCTCTACACATTTTTCCATCTCCAGTAATACTCAGTTGGCTTCCACACAGCCCAGATAAGCCTTAGAATCAATACATGTGTGGCATACTCTTGCACAGAGACAGATGACTTTTCTTTTTTTGTCTTGTACAACAGCCAGAGCAGTTCAGTTCCCAGGTGGCTATAAGGACAATAAGATGTTTAAGGTGCATAGTATATTCTTCTTCCTGTGTTCGTACTAGAGCCAATCTATTGGCCAGCCAGGTATATTTCTTGCAAACAAGACCATAGTATGAACTGAGCCTTCATCTTAGGGACTGTGGAAGACCTGATATCTCATGCCAGCTCCCACGAACCATTTACAACAATTCTACAAATAATGGCACATGGATACACTTGCCATTTTGTCTCCAGAATGGTCACTGCTCTTTTTGTGAAGGCAAAATCTCGTGCTTTAACCTACAACCATTTACTATGAATCTTCTTCACTTGAAATCTCTTCTCAGCGTAACTCAGGCTCTAATCATAATTTATAATGTGAACAGCTTGTAAACCTGGAACTTGATCTGGCTGAATGTTCAGAGTTTATTATGCCTTCAAGATTCAGGCTGTTTCTGGTTTTGAGATTGTCAGGAAGGATGAATGCTCCCCATACAATAAAACAGTAGTGCCTACTGCAGTACCTAAACAAAAGACACCTGCTGAGAGCTTTGCTTTGTGATCTGTTCTACATATTTACAACCAAGTGTGGACCTCATTGCAATGTTTCAGAATTGTACATGGAATAGTTTTCTTATTTGTTGGCTTTTGGAATTTTGGACACTAACTCAGCATAAAAAGCTGCTTATGAAATATCATCTCTGAGTCTGCACCAAAGGGACAGAGAAGAACGACAAGCATCCCATCTTATGATTAACAAAATTAAGGCATTAATTGCAAATAAACACATTCTTTCTTCATGACCTAGTGTGGAAAATCTTGCAAGTTATCCCAAATGCATAAGCTTCCTTACAGAAACTACCAAGCTGATAATGCCATTGATTTCAATCTGGTTTTATCTCCATTAGTGTGTTCATTAGCATAGGAGTGTTTCATGTATAGTTATAGGTACATTTAACAGAATTCATACTCCAGAACTCACTGGAGGGGTAAAGAAATAATTAAGTCTTGTATAATGTATAAGGATACTGTTAGCTTTTTTAGTTCAACTAAAAAAGCAACTGTGTTACATTCTATATTTCCACAGTTAATATGCATATCCTAGAGCATACAGTTTTTAAAGGAGTAAGTTCAGCAGAAGCATGACTATTTTGTACTTGTACTGTTCCTTTACTTAATTTATAATGCTGGAATTGTTTGTCTATGAATAAAGCTTGGCTATTTATGGATATATTAGAAAATCAAGATAATAAATGTTGATGGCTTCATGAAGTAATCAATTTGAAGGTGTGGTAGGTTGACCTTGAATGTCTGCCAGATGCCCATCCAGGTGGTTTCTCACTCTTCCTCCTCAACAGGACAGGGAGAGAAATTATGATTAAATGCCTCCTGGGTCAAGATAAAGACAGAAATCACTGAATTGGTTAACCAGTGGATTATTTGTGCAGTGGATATTTTGAAAAGTAAACCTGTAGGATTTTCCTTCTCTTTTTGTTATTTATCTATTTATTTGTTTATTTTAATTAACATATTGATTAATTCAAGGACATATGGACAGAACTTATATTCTCTTGCATGCATATCTTAAGTAAATGGTGAAATATTACAGTTTTTGCTGAAAACAGGAGCTGGGTTTTCCTGTGTTCAGCACACTGAATGTGCTTTCCAATTGCTTTTTTGGAATCCTACCAGTTTCACACAGACAAGGTGGCAGAACTCCAGTATGTAATGTTTAAATTGGAGGGACAAGCAGTCCAAATATATGTATGCCATGGAAGGAAGCAACGGTGCCTATGCTTTGGACAATCAGAAAATCAGGGCTCTAATATATGCTGTAGAGTGCATGCAATTTACATGTATCCTACAATTAGTGAGCTGTTGCATTAAAGCTCAGAGGTTTTGGCCACCTGAGATGTGAATTACATTGTTACTATCCCAGCAAAGAGCCTTAGAAAGGTGATAGCAAAAGCTTTACAATCCTAAAGTCAGGAAAGCAATATTTGCACCATGAGGCATTCAGAGAATAAGTGGTTTTTCAAGGTCATCCTAAAAGTTTGAGTTAGATACAGAGATTGTAGCCAGTTCAACAGACTGAATTTCAGTGCCCCTGTCCAAGCTCTTGACCAGCTTACTAAGTTCAATCAAGCCAAAGTCACTGCTCCCATGCAGCCTCTTCAGCCATACTCCACTCATGAACTGTTGGTCTGTGGAGAAGACAAGTGGTAGAGCTCTACCAGCTCTCACCTGTGAGGCTGCTGGCCTGAGAGAGTTTTCCTGGTGTTCTTCCTGAACAGTAGAGCTACTGCTTTTGTTAACCTTCATTACTGCTCGTTGTTGTTAGCCAGTAGCCACACTTGCCAGCTGATCACCCCACTTACTTTTCTCTGCTAAGTCCCAATAACACTCTCTTCATAGAATGCAGCTCCCCAGCTGGACTGCAGTGATGCAGAGGACTCTCACATGCTTCTAACAGTAATAGACTTCTCCAGCAAAAGTCCAAAAGCTGCCAGAAACGTAGGACTGAGGTGGCTTCTCTCTGTGAAGACATCTGGGCAGGGCTGGGTGCCCAGATTTCTTTCAGTGTAATAATGACTTTGATAGAGTTCCTCTGACTCTGTGTCATATAGAGTTCCTCTGACTCATATATATATTTATTATTATTATTAATCACACACAAAGATTGGAGATTAGACCTGCTTATGCTTGTCCTTTAGGTCCTGTCATTCAGTCACTCTCCAGAAGCTGGCAGAATGTTTGTTCATGCCTTTCAGCCTGTGATGCACTCAAGAAGAAGAGGGCCTCCACACTCAAGGCTCAGGCTGTCAGGCTGACATCAGGAGGACAAAATCAGCAGCTGCAATGAGCAGGTTTCCATAGTTTGCACACTGCAAGCTATGCAGGTGAGTTTAGGGTGCTTGCAAGATGAACATGAGCTCAGGATCTATCTGGCACATATCTATCTGGCAGGTATTCGTGTTCAGTGTGGGAGGATAGACCACGCATTGAGGACCTGAAAAACAAGTTCTTTGTCTCAGTTAATAGAAACACTGCACCTTGAAATTCAAAACAAACAAATCAAACAAAAACAAACAAACAAGGAAACAAAACACACACACACACACTGAACCTTCACCTTCTTGGTATCTGGGAGTAGCATTAGTTCAATCACATGACTGATAGTTATTCATTTTATAACAAGAAAAAATGCAGTTGCTTGTTTTACAGATAAGGCCAGTGAATAAAATAATTCAAGTAGGTGTTTAAGTTCTTCTCTAATAGTTAAGTCCTTATAACAGAAATGGTTGAGAACTGTATAAGCTGGACCTTTAATCCTATTTATAACGACTGCATGTCAGGACATTAAGCATCCACGTTTAAAAACTGTTTTTATTTTCTACAAGAGGGACATCGAGGTGCTTGAGCGGGTGCAGAGAAGGGCGATGAAGCTGGTGAGGGGCCTGGAGAACAAGTCCTGTGAGGAGCGGCTGAGGGAGCTGGGCTTGTTCAGCCTGGAGAAGAGGAGGCTCAGGGGCGACCTTATCGCTCTCTATAGGTACCTCAAGGGAGGCTGTAGCGAGGTGGGGGTTGGTTTGTTCTCCCACGTGCCTGGTGACAGGACGAGGGGGAATGGGCTTAAGTTGAGTCAGGGGAGTTTTAGGTTAGATGTTAGGAAGAACTTGTTCACTGAAAGGGTTGTGAGGCATTGGAACAGGCTGCCCAGGGAAGTGGTGGAGTCACCATCCCTGGAAGTCTTCAAAAGACGTTTAGATGTAGAGCTTAGGGATATGGTTTAGTGGGGACTGCTAGTGTTAGGTCAGAGGTTGGACTCGATGATCTTGAGGTCTCTTCCAACCTAGAAATTCTGTGATTCAATAATGAATGTTGTTTGTGCCTCTCAAGCACCTCAACAGCAACTCTCAAGGCACTTCCCAAACTGCAGCAGAATATCCCCCATTTTACTAGTTGGGAACTAATGTGGTAATTAGATGAATCACTGCCTTGTTAAGAGCAGTTCTGCCCACTGCACAGAGCTACGTGGAAAACTGGGGTATTGGTGAAGTGTGAGAGCATGTGAACCCAGAATTGAAAATAAACTGTCTCCCAGGGAAAAAAAAAGAAATAATAATAAAAAAAAATCTGCAGCTTACGTCCAGATTTTTGGAAGCAGATAATATTTCTGGAAGTGAAGTCACTGCAAGAAAAAAAAATTGCCCGGAATGTAGTTATCTTAGATTGACTTTAGAAAATGAAACATATGAGCAATCAGGTGTAATGGTGTAGGAAGGAACTAATATTTAATAGTAATATCCTTCTATTGACTATGAATTTTCAGCCCTTGGGAATGTAGCTTATGCACCCCAATTGGAGTACAGTCTGATGTATGCTTCCAATATCATTTGTGCTACCTGCTTTAATAATAGGTTCTACATTATTTAAACTCACAAGAATTTTCTCTGCAGAATGAAGACAAACTATCTTCTCCTTTTTCAGGTAAGCTGAAGACACGAGATCTGTTTCCACAAGGCCCTGCACTTTATCTGCTAGTTGAGCTGGTATAGTACTGTTGTATTGTTGGCACACACAAATGGACATGTACAGGGAAGGGGAGAAGCAGCTTTGGATATGTCTCTTTTCCAGAGGAAGCTTGGAGGTACTTTGCTCTGTCTGTATAAAGAGCACAATGCATGAAACCAAGACCTACAGAGACAATGGAGGCCTCATGCTCATCTTGGAGAGGTAACACCTTTTCTAATCTTTCTGTGCTTGCCCAAGGGGTTTGGTTTTGCTCTTCTTTTACATCCATTCTGTCCATCAGCTGGTATTTTCCTATCTCATATCTCCTGCAAGCTGTTCATAGAATCACAGAATGTCTCTCATAGGATATCTCAGTGTTTGCTGAGGCAAGGTACAAAGTGTGTTCTGGGTTGCTTAGCTTAGAAAGTTGAAACAAAGTGCTCACCCTGAGTTGCCTATAACTGTTAAGTCCTACGGAGTATGGGTAATACCACCTGCCCACCAAGGCATGATGAGTCCCAGGAAGTATCTGTGTCCCACGAGGGAGAGTAGAGACATGGAGGACCTGAAAAAATAGTTATTTGTCTCAGATGATAGAAACACTGCACGGTGAAATTTAAAAACAAAACAAAACAAACAAACAAAGAACACACAAAAAAATGGAGAACTTGTCACCCTTCTCAAATGAGGTATGCCCAGGGGAGACCACTTCCTTCCACAAAGCAACTTCCACCCAGATTCTCAAGCTTGGTAGCACAAGCTGCCTTTTGCAAGGCAGGTTGAGCACTGTACAGTCTTTAAGAACATCCCACAGCTGTGACTGGTCTTTCTCACCATTTCAGAGTGGGGAAGGAATTTGACCACTGCTTGTTCTTGTGTCACTCTGAAGTGAAAGGGGGATATAGAGGATAACTAGAAACATCTCTACCCACAGAGATTTTTCCTGCTTAAAACTGCAAGCTGGATAGATTCTCAGAGGGTTTAGTTGCTTTCTTTCCGGAAAATGTCGTTCTGATTTTTCTTGAAAGTTCAGCTCTGGAATTCAGGGCCTATTATGAAGTAAGGGCAAGGCTCTTAAGCAAAATAAGGACAGGATTTTTTATGTCCTCTTTGGAGAAGGTGCTTTAAGTCAGCTAATTTCAAACCAATTGCTTTAAAGCTATTTCCTAAGACAACTAGGTTTCTGTATGCAGTCTGGTTGACAACATTTGGAAATGAAGTAAAGGACTCCATGTGGAAGTCCATGCCATTCTCACTGCAAGAGGTTTGGAAAAGGAGATAATGAAGAGCTGAGCAGGAATGGTCTGAAGTCTGGCAAGTCAAGGGCATCTGAAAAACATTTCTTCAGAAATAAATTAAGGCAGAATGTGAAAGAGCCCCTTCAGTGTTAATTGTAGTTAATGATAGCAGATAGTGGGGCCTTTTCCTAGTTCATATCCCACTGGAATATAACAAACATGGTTGTCAGAGTGACTGAAGGAAATATGAGCAGGTTGGTAGTAAGTCAGTTCCATAGCTCTTTTGCCTCACATCCTAGCACACAGTGCACTGGCAATGAAGGCAAAGAGAAGGGTGTTGCTATCAGCAAGTGTCCTGCACAATGCACAACAGTGTTATTTATCAGCAAGCAGCAGCTTGACTTTGAAATGTGACAGCCTCTTAAGGTCTGCCCAGGGCTTTCAGGACAGATGAAGCAGGAACTCTAAATGCACACTATAAAGGACCCATTGAGAAGAAAAACATAAAAACAGAAACAAAACCAAAACAAACAACAAACAAACTAACTAACAAAACAAAAAAACCCTCTTCTGAACTGAATGCTGTCTCGCCCTGACAGCAGTCTCACTTCAGATGTTGGAGAGCCTGGACATCACTCTGGCAGCATCCTATAATTTCCTTATATTTTTTCCTTATATTTTCCTTATATTTTTTCCTTATATTTTATACTTGATCAAAATTAAGTAATAAAATGAAAGCAGGTAGAAACAAACTGGCCACTCTGCCAGCTCTACTTGAACAACAGGATGTGTTTTTATTCCTATTCCTGGGCTTTCTGCCTTGCCAAAATACTTATTGTCATTTGAATTCAGGTGTCTTTTATAAGTTTTGAGGTAGGAAAATGTAACAGCCAGATAAGTGATGCAACTTTGTTGGGAAAATACATCTTGCTCGTTGGTAATGTTCTTGTGATTCGAGTAATCAGGATCAGTATGTTTGTGACCTTTGGACTGTTGGTCAACAGAATGTGGTCTACAAGTAACTGCAAGACTTCAACTATCATAGAGTAGACTCATAGCATGGTTTGGGTTGGAAGGGAAATTTAAGATCATCCAGTATGAACTCCCATGCTATCTTCCATTAGACCAGGTTGCCCAAAGCCCCATCCAACCTGGCCTTAAACACCTCCAGGGATGGGGCATCCACAGCTTCTCTGGGCAACTTGTTCTAGTGCCTCACCACCCTCATAGTAAAGAAATTCTTCTTCAAGTCTAATCTAAATCTAACCTCTTTTATTTTAAAACTGTTATTTTTTATCCTATCACTACCCTCACTGATTAATTCCCTAAGGAAGACAGATTTTTAATTGCCCAGTCTGCTTTTTTCTTCCTGAAAACTTGGTCTGCCATTCAGTTTCTACTGAATTTAACATAGAGAGAAACAAGTATTTCTAGTCAACTTTTGCAAAAATTGACACCAGATTTGGAGAGAAAGTGCGAATTCAGCTTGCTGGTAAAACAGCAATGTATGTGATGGCCAATTGACACAGGGTTCACTCACAATATACACAACACTTGTTCTTTTTTACCTTCATGGTAAAATGGGAAAATTAGGAAAAACTGATGAAGACTTTTTTTCTTTTTATGGTTATCCTCTTAAAGAGTACTAGCTCTTGGGGAGACAGATGCAACCCTAGGGTAGAGGATCTCATTAGAAAGGGATATTAGGTATGTAATCATGAACCTGAGAGTCAGCACCATGTGTTTTGTGAGGGTCTACTGTCTTTTGCCCCTTTCAGCAGGAGGACGGATTAAAATCATCAGTACATGCAGCAGAGCAGCTGAGCATCTCCTGACAATCATTGACCTCTCTTGGTCCTGCTGTAGGCATTATCTACCCTCCTTTCCAGCCAAGCCTTCTTGCTACCCTCCGTCACCTCTAGCATTCCCTTATGAACACCCTTCATCATTTAAGAATTTACAGTCTCTGTCATTCACTTTCTCCAGACCAAGGCAGAGTATGATAGACAGTCTAACAAGCGTAACATAATAAAATCCATTCTTCTCAATGCAGGAGCATGAACCTTTTGGTTGTAATTCTCTCATGACCTTGGAGGTTTCCTCCTCAAAATCCAAATAAAAGGGAAAAAATGGGTGTTAGAAGAGGAGGGTGGTTAAGCATTAGAAATCAAGAAATGCCGCATGAATTTCAGTGCTGTAACAAATCATTTCACCTGCCATTGGCCATTTTGAATCCTTAGTAATGACTAGCAGCAGGAGAAATTGCCCTCAAACTGAAGTAGTAGCAGCAAATAGAATGCCCTGTACCCTTTCCTGTGTTTTGTGCTTCTTTCTGCATCAAACCGAACTCAGTGCACTTGGTGCAATCTCTTAGCAATGACAGGCAGCATGCATTCTAATTACAGAGAATCAGATTCTGGTTACAGAGACCAGGTAGGTAGCTTGGGTGAGATCCTCATATTAATGCACAAGAGAGGTGGGGCAAGTTGCTTGCTGGAGAAATCTGTGTTCTCTCAGTATTACTGTAGAGAGCTGTAACTGCTACCTATCTCTGATTGAGGTGATTAAAGTCAGTTAAGATACATCTTATATCAAACATCACCCTTGGGAACAGTTTCAGGGAGACCCACTAATATAGTGAAGCACTGCAGTGAATCATATCACATTGAATGAAAATCATAACCTAGACATACACAATTATTGTGCAGCAGTAGTTGCCAGAGAACATAAACTTCAATAGTTTTGGAAAAGCTATGGTTCCAGTAGCTTTGAAAAATACAACTTGGGCATATATATTTCTCTGGGTAATGAGGACCCACTCAGCTGCCTGAGTGAAACTGACAATTATTTTTCTGTGAAAATATAAAAAAGTATTTTTGACAAAATTTGACCTTGGGAAAAAGGTTCAGGCTGAAAAAAAATAAAAATCTCAAGAAGTATTCCACCTAATTATCTACTATAAAAAATTCACCAAAAGCTACTTACTAAACAAGGACAGAATAATGATTTTTTTTTTTTTTTTTTTTTCTGAGGGAGAGGCAAATTGTCCTTATGTGCCGGCCTGAAGAGGGGACAATTCTGTTTCTCTTCCAAACCACTGCCTTCTGTGAGAGACTGGACACTGAATCAAAGTACCATAGGCCTGTCCCGAGTTCCTCCCTGTGCATAGAAGGCAATGTATTGTCTATCATTGGAAATTTAGGTGTGAGCTAACCACAAAATCAAGTACACCATATCAATGACACAAACTTCAGATTTTAGTAAGTGGGATGTATAAAGTAGTTTGTTAACAATTTCTGTTGTAAGCTTGCTGTTCTACCAAACACACATACAATTGTCTAGGCCCCTGGCCCTTTGTCCCAGCTACACAGGTACAGCAGGCCCAGGGGAACTGGACAGTGGTGATGGTCCTCTGAAATGTTTGGATGCAGGGATTAGCTGTTGTACACAACAGCTGCAC